>NC_080678.1:12664718-13289314 GCF_030445035.2 Dasypus novemcinctus
CCCTGGAGCCAGGGTTTGCGCCGAGCTCCGTGGCTTGGGGAGGAAGCTGCTGGGCCGGGCTTGAGACGTGCTGAGTGGAGAGACCCACAGGACATCGTGGGGACATGCCTTTTGGGTCTGGGGATCAGGGCAGGGTCCGGTCTGAAGACAGCCATTTTGGGGCCTGGGGGCCCAGGGGTACAGGTTGGATTTGGATTCGGTGCTGGGCCTCAGGTTCCATTAAAGCTGGTGTCTGGGGGCAGCAGTTTCTCAGGGCAGGGTGGGGTGACTCGTTCATGGGTGCCCGAGAGGGGCAGGGCCTTCCAGGAGCCTGGGGGTGGCAGGCAGGGCAGACCCACTCTGCCCTGATGGAGAGCCCTTTGCCGACTGCGAGGCCCCAAGCCCCAGGGCCACGCTCGGGGACCCTCTTCTCAGCGCAGAGGGGAGCAGGGTTTGCCACGGAGCTGAGCCCAGACCCCGTGCCCTGCCAGGGCTTTCCTCCCCGACCCGACCCGAGCACCTTCCTGAGGGTGGACCTGCCACTGCTCTCGGAAGCCCTGACCTGGGGTGGGGTGGGGGGCTCGCAGTGGCAGCTGCATCCCTGTTACGGCCTGGGGGGCACAGGTAAGGGATGGCTCCTCGATGCTGATGTGAGGCAGCGGGCGTTCGTGACGACCCCGCAGGGCCGCCTTGCAGCAGCACCCGCGAGGGTGCCCGCGTCAGTGGGGCGGGCCCCTCCTTGGAGAGCACGTTCCTCACAGGCCCCCAGCACGTGGCTCGCCCTGAGCCTGCCTCCTGCTCCAGCCACATCGTGGGGTCCCAGCTGGTTCCATCTAGAGCCACAGGATGCTTGCGCCCCCAGAGACCCACACAGAGGCGGGTGCGCATGTCGGCCCTGGAGTTAGAGTACCTCTGCCCAGGCTCGCTGGGGAGCCCCAGGACAGCTGCAGGTTTGCCTGGTCTGTAGTCCGACTGGGAAGTTTTATTTGACTTTTCCAGTATTTGGCCTTGTGAGATGGCCCAGTGTCCCCATGCAGGCTGCAGGGTGCACGTCTGCTTCCCCCCGGCCACCTGAGCGCAGGGCCTGGGTGCCGTGGGCGCTTGCTGCCAAGTCTCCTCCTGCTCTCTGGGCTTGGTGGGCTGCGGAGAAGCGGGAGGCGTGGGGACACACCCCTGCTGCCCAGGTGCCGGCTCTGGGCCCCTCCTGGCGCCCTTCTTGCTGACAGCAGAGCCCGAATGGAGGGGGTGGGAGTGGGGGAGTGCTTTGTCACCCAGCGGAGGCAGCCCACGGCCACCTGCTTCTGGAGCCGTCTGCGCTGGGGCTTGTTTGGGCAGATAAATCAGTCCGCTGTGCTTCCGCAGTGTTTGCCTGGCTTTTCTGCTTTATGATTTATGTTTCATTGTTGGGAAGGAACGAAGAGTTTTTCCTCCCTCACACTGAAAGGAAATCCAGCTGAGTAGGACACCCTGGACGTGATTGCCGCAGCGGCTCTGTGCGCCAGGTGTAGAGCGCCGTGATGACAGGTGCAAGTGTGGGCCCGTGGTCACACGCTCAGGACTGTAGGCACCTGGCCAAATGCCCGTCCGGTGCGTGTGTGTCCTAACGTCCCTGCTGTTCACGAGGCCACTCGCCCACATGGGAGGCCCTTCTCGCCCCAGAACTGTTCCCTCCTAGCCAGCCGGCCTCTGCTCTGGGTGGCCCAGGCCGACGCGCTCCAGCCAGCCCTGTGTCCACGAGGCCGAGGCCGTGGCGCGAAGCAGCCGGCGCCGTCCCTGCCACCCTTGGAGCCCAGCAGAGCTCTCCCACCCCAGCGAGACGCCCCAGACCAGCCCCCGTGCAGGTGGGGAGCTGGTTGAGCCCCTAGAGCAAAACGTCTTCCAGGCGTTGCCCCTGGCCGTGTCCTCCGGGAGAAGGTCGCCGCCCACACGCAGGTGGTGGCTGTGACACCCTGTTCCCCACACGGGGGCCGGCCCTGCCCAGGTCCCAGCGTCCTCTGCTCTTAGGAAACTGATTCAGTTTGGTGATGGTTATTGAATGCAGGAATTCGGGCTGGAAGGGTTTTTGGGCCCACACGATTTTTCAAAATGCCTTTTACAAAAAACACCTACGCATCATTCCTGCCAAAAAGAAGACAGTGAAAGTTGAAAAGAGCATTGGTGGAGAAACATCAAAATGCTTTAATTCAGAGGTGGTAATTATTACTGGTTTTTGTGGGGAAAGCGCTGCTTTTTTGGAAAACACAAGCAACCATTTAAATAAGATTTTGATCTCTGGGTCATGGTTCATCTCTAAGTTAGTGGGTCCCCGGCTTTTAAAATAATAAAAATATGGGTATACATGCATACGCTTATGTCTTTTTACTTGGGAGTAGTGTATACAAATTGCTGAAAAATGAAAACTCCACAATGTAAAGTCTCGCCCGCGTCTGTCCTATCCCACATGCCCTCAGATTAACCTTTTTGTTTTTTGTAATTCTTCCAGAGTTTCTTTATGCATATATAAACAAGTGGGAATTTCCAGTCTTATTCTTCTTCCCCTCTTAGAAATCAAGGTAGCGAGCCACAGGTACCCTTCTGCACCTTGCTTTTTAAATCGCAAACCCTCGAGCAGTTTCCATGTGGGAAATGGAGAGCCGCTGCTCCTCTTTCCCGGGTGCAGCGCCGTCCGTGGCCTGATGTGCCTCTCCCTCTTACACAGGTCCCTGGGCGGGGCCCTTAGCTGCCGCCTGCAACGCGGCCGCCAACTGAAGGGCCACGGCGTTGTCTCAGGAGTGGGCAGGGGTAGCTTCTGGGGAGCCGCGTCCCCCGGCTTACAGGGCATGTTTGTCATGCTGGAGGCAGCTGCCGGGGTGGCCCTGGGCAGCAGCCACCCCAGGTGCCACCTGGCGGCCAGGTTCCAGGGGCCCGAGACCACAGACGGTCAGAAACTTGGGGACTTCTGCCGATGGGGTTGGTGAAGATGGTTTCTCTGTCATTCTCCTTTGCGTTGTTCTTGGGATGAACGTGGCCGGCACCTTCTCATCCTGAAAGGCCGTCGGCCGCCCCTTTGTGTGTTCTCTTCCTTTACCCTTTCTAGAAATTGGCTGTCGGTCTTTTTCTTCTCACGTGTGTATGAGGGAGATTAATTTTTGTCCATGATATGAGTTGCAAATACTCATTTTTAGTTTGTTCTTTGTCTTCTGTCTTTGCTTTTGGCATGTTTTTAACAGTTTTATTGATATATGAGTCATGGTATGTGAATTACGTCCTCACAAGTCACCCTTTTGATGTGTACAATTCAGTGGTTTTTAGTGTATTCAGAGTTGTGCAGCCACCAACACAGTCCATTTTGGATCATTTCATCACTCCAGAGAGGAACGCAGGGCTCGGTAGCAGCCACTTCCCGTTTCCCCCTTCTGCCACTGCCCCAGTGCTGAGCAACCAGAACCCACTTGCTCTCTGCCCATTTTGGTCATTTCATGTAAATGGGGTCATACAGTATGTGTTCTCCTGTGACTGGCTTCATTCACTTAGCGTGCGTTCAGGGTTGATCCACACTGTAGCCTGTACCGGAATGTCATTCTTTTTTAGGACCAGACACTCCATTGGGTGGATAGACCCCACTTTCTCTCTCCTTACCTGCTGACAGACTCCTGGGTGCCTTCTACCTGTTTGCTTCTGGGAACGATGCTGTGAGGCCCATTCGTGTGCAAGTGTTTTTGTGGACGTACCGTTTTCATTTCTCGGGAACATACCTAGGAGGGAAGGGCTGGGTCCTGTGCTAATTCTATATTAACTTTCTGAGGAACTGCCAAACAGTGTTCCAAAGTGGCTGCGCCAACTTACTTTCCTAATGTGACTTTTGGTATTTTGGGCGTGCATGTGTTTTTATCAAATTGATCAGTCTTGTCTGATGGTTTCTGGATTTTGAGTCACAGGCCTTTCTGTTCCCAAGGTTATAAAGAAACTCTCTGCTGTTCCCTTCTAGCACTTTCCTGGCTTCATATTGAAGTTGTTGCTGTGTGTGGTGTGTCGCTGGAGCACACCGTGGTTTCTCCTCAGCCGGCTCCCAGGTCCCCAGCACCGTCTACTGAAAACTCCATCTCCTCCTCCCTGCTTTGAAATCCCTCCTGGCTTGGCTCCACTCCGGAATGTTCTCCTCTTACCAGTCGTTATGTGTGCTCATGCACTGTTGTACTGTGTTAATTGTTGAGGCTTTCTGTTTGACAGCTGACAGGGCCAGTTCCTCCTCAGTGTGCTTTGCAGAGGTTTCCTGACTTCCTTGGGTGCTGTGTAAATTTGTCTTCAGCTCAGGTTTGCGTGGTTGTGGTTTGTTTCTAGGTATTTTACCTTTTTTGAGTGGCTGGTGAATCCTCTCACTCTGGAAGGCAGATTTTTGTAACAAAGGGCGTTGTGTTTGACTATCTGCACCCATAGCTGAGCTCCCAGCACCCTTTTCTGCAACTCACATTCTCCATAGAGAATGGCAGGCATATGTCCGAGCACCAGCAGAGGGGGATTGTGCAGGGCGGAGAGAGTGGGAGGGTTTGCCAAGCTCCAGGGTCCCCTGTCTCATTTCTCGTGACCCCTCAGATAATTCTGTGACTTTGGGGCCCTTATTAGCCTCATTTTCCAGACAGAGAGCGGGCTCTCCTCCTCTGCCATCCAGCCCCGAGAACCTCGTACTTTGCTGAGCGTGGCCCTGGAAGCTGATGGTCCACCTCCCTCCCCTCCCTTGGCCTCAGTCTCCCCAAATGCAAAAGGAGGTGGTTAAACCAGTCAGGGCTTTGCTCGCTTTTCCAAAAAGGATCCCTTGGCCCCAGCTCGTCCTCCAGGGAAGGCCTGTCTGGAACAGAGCTGTGGAGCTGCTGGAGCGGAGCTGAGGGGCCCAGGACTCAGCAGCCCAGGCTCCACGGGTCCTGATGGGGCCCCAGGCACTCAGCCCCAGGAAGCTGCGTGGAAACCAGGGCCTGCGACCCCCTGGGCAAGCCCTGGACCTGCCTCCCATGCCCCCAGGCCCAAGCAAGTGCCATTGTTGCCCCAGGACCGTGGGCTACGGCCGTGCCTGAGCTGTGCGCCGTGGCCAGTGCCATGTGTGCTTTGGAAAGGCCCCTCGACTTTGGTTAGGCAGAGACATCCTCACTCCAGGAGGACAGCGAGCGGCCTGCCAGCCCCGCCCCATGTGCATGCTGCCCCAAATGCGTGCTGCCCCAAATGCATGCCACAGTAACACGCTTGCTTTCCGCTGTGGGAGCGCAGGGAGGCCCCTTGGCGTCGCCCTCTGTGCCCTCTGTGCTTAGCCTGACCATCAGCCGTCCAGGCCTGGGGCAGAAGCAGGGCCCACCACCAAGTGCCACGCGAGCCCCAGGGCTCCCCCGGCTCCTTGGGCTGCTCTGAGCACCTGCTGGCACAGGCGGCAGGTGAGTAAGGAGAAACGCAGTGGGGGCAGGAAGAGCGGAGCCGGTCCAGGGCTGGCGGTGGCAGGGTGCTGGGGTTTGCGTGGCTGGGAGAGGTTTGCGGGTGGAGGGGCCACCTGGGGGCTCTGGCCTGACCTGCACAGCTCCTGGCAAGGCCACTCTTGTGAGGAAAGGGACCGGTGACAGCAGAGGCTCAGCTGGGCCATCCTCGCCCCACTGGGATCTGGCCCAGGAAGTCGTGGGCTGGGCTGCCTGCCCTGGCTCTTGTCTTGGGAGGGCCCAGGCTGCTGCCGGCTTGTGCCTGGGGTGGGCTGTCCCCAGGAAGCCTCCGCCACCGTCTCCAGGGCCTGGGGGCCATCTCCCCACAGGCCCCCTCTCCCACTGGCCCAGAGCGCCTGAGCTGCTGGAGATGGGCCCCACTGTTCAGAGATGCTGCGGAAGGATGCCCCGAAGGTGGGCAGCGTGGGCCGAGGGGCCGCAGAGCAGCGCAGCAAGGCTGCAGGCCTGCGGGAGGTGCTGGAGGGCAGCTCCGGGCTGCGTTCGCCTGCCGAGGTGCCCCCAGGCACCGGCCGGCCGGGCAGCGGTGCAGCCATCCTGGCTCAGACCTGGCAGAGGATCCAGTGGGGGCCCATTGGTGATCCTTTTTGACCTCGGTTTCCTCACCTGTGAACCGGACAAGGGCGGTGGGCTGCAGCAGCCCGGACTGAGGCTGTCCCTCCCGAGCAGGGCTCCTTAAGGTCTGGGTTCCGCGGACTCTTCCTAAGCCCACGCCGCGCGGCATGTTATTTAATAAAGACGTCAAACCCGCACCAGCATGACTCCACAAGAACCATGATTCTTTTGAATTTCAGTTCAAGCTCGCGGACCCCTGGTTAAGAACCCCTGCCTTGCAGTCTGTCCCTGACCAGACCCAGCAGTTCTAGGGGCCAGGTGGGTATGCGCCAGCAAGGCCTCTGCAGGGCGAGCTGAGGAATCGCGGCCGGCACCCAGAGCTGCCAGGCCAGGCCTCCGTGCTGCAGACGTTCACCGCGCCTGCGGGCACAGCTTCATTGCAGCATCTGGTCTTGGGGAGCCTGATCAGCAGTGCTCACGGCACGCCAGGCCCTCATGGCAACTCTCTCTCCCACCCCGGCCTCAGCAGCCTGGCTTCCCATCAGGGTTTTGCAGTTGCTGTTCCCTTCCTCCCGAGGGCACGGTGGCAGCTGGACTCGAAAGGGCTGCCTCATCTGGGGTCCAGTAATGGGGCCCAGCTTGATGCCACGGGCCCTGGGTGAGCGGCTGACTCCCTTCGCACCCCAGCGGCAAGCTGCAGCCTTCAGCGGCCGCGGCCCCCGCAGCCCCACACGTGCCAGGCCCTGCTTGGTTCCCCATCACCCCCCAGCTCTGCTGCCGGGCTGTCGGGGAGGGAAGAAGCTGCTTCTACTGTGACCCCGCCAGCTCCGGGGGGCCGGGGTGGCAGCAGCGTCCTGTGTGACTGTGGCCTTCGTGCCAAATTCTGATATACCGAAGATGGATTCAGGATAGGCCAGAAACAAGCTGGAGCCCAGAGCCTTTTATTTCTCTTTTTTGAGGTAGTTGGAAATCCTGGGAAGCTACATCCTTGCCATCTCGGTGGTTCCGTGTCAGCTTCCGGCATAACGAGTCTCAGACGATTTCCAGGCTGTCAGCTGTTCTTGTGGGCTGGTGCTCTCGTGGTACTGGGAGAATTCAGTTCTTGGGGACGCGTCTGTTTGGGGAGGGAGTGCTTCCGCTTAGCTGGTGCCCTGGGCCCAGCGTGTTCCAGCAGGGCCACTAGCGGCAAGGCTGCGGGGACACCACTCGCCACGCAGGGCTCTAGTCACCTTGACGTGCTGAGCGGGCGTATTTATGCTCCTCTTTCTACAAGGGCTTTGTGCCGTGGGCATGCCTGCCGGGGCCGTGGGGTGCTGAGGGGACTCACGGGCTCTGGCTTCAGGACACCGACCAGCCAACGAGTAGTGTCCCCAGCAACCACACACGGCTGGCCACCTCCACTGGTCTCTGACCAGGGCCTGGCAATCCTGTTCTAGAAAGAACGGCTGCCGTTGTGAGCAGTGGTGGTGTCTTTACAGGCTGCAGAGTGCTTTTCCTTCCCTCGGGCCGGGCCCTGGAAGCAGAGCCTGATGGGGTTTCGTGTGTGGGTGTGATGGGCTGAGGCAGGCCTCTCAGGAGAAGCCTGGGCTGGGCCGTAGCTGGGGAGAAAACTGAGTGGAGGCACGGGCTTGGCTGGAGTCTGGCCTCAGCCCAGTGCCACGGGGAGCGCCTCAGCGTGATCCACACGGGGATTGCGCAGCCTTTCATCCTCGGTTCTAGTCCGTGGCTCTGGGCTGCCCCTGGGGGAAGGGGCACCCAGCACCCACTGCAGTGGGGAGGGGTGCTCCCGCGCCTGAGGGGACCCAGGCGGGACCCGCAGCCTCTGCTTGGCCTCCGTGTCCTCACGTGGCCCTTGCCGTGGCCCAGCAAGGCAGCTGGGCAGAGATGGCCGTGCCTGACTTGGAGATGAGGATGCGGGCTCAGGATGGGCCCTGACCTGAGCCCAGGCCATGGTTCCCTGGGTCCTCCACGTGGCTGGAGGCTCCCCGCATCCTCTCCATCGAGGGCCAGGGGAATGCCAGCTGCTTGCTGTCTGTCCTCAGGCCCGTCTCCCCAATCCAGGGGCACCCACACTTCCATCACGTGGCGACGTTCCCTGGAGACACGCTGTTGTCATGATTCCCCACCCCCAAAACCAGAGCAGAAGTTCCTTGAAGGCAGGAGCGGCCCTTGCCCTCTGTGGCCCCAGAGGTGATTCTGGGTTGCTGCTGACAAAACGCTGTGGCTTAGTTCAGACAGAGATGTTCCGGAGCCATTTTGCATGCCCACCCTGGCTGGCATGGGAGGGGACGAGCACGTGGGGCCAGAGATCTGGCAGGGTCTGCCCGTGCAGCATGCTGCGCCAGGATATCTGTTACCGGGCATTTCCAGGGTGGGGCGGCGGGCTGTCGTCTGGCAACTCGAGGTAGGGGGCTCCCCAGCTGGTGACGGGGCTGTGCCCTCTCGGGGTTCTCCCAGCCACGGCCGTGGGCTGCTGGCCCGCCTCGCACTCTGTCAGCACCGTCACTGAGCACCAGCCCAGGCTGGGGGCACGGGGCCGGACGTGGGGAGTAGCGCCTGCTCTGCTCTTGGGGTGCCCTCACTGCCCAGGTCTGATGGGGCCCCTCAGTGTGGTGAGAGGACCCCAGAAGGTGGGAAACTTGGCCCATGCTGCTGCTGGCTCTGTCCCTGAGCCCAAGGCTTCCACCCTGGAGGGGGTGAAGGAGCCAAAGTCTGCACAGAGCACCATGCGGAGGGGAGTGCTGGCTCTGTGCGGGGTGCCTGCCCTGGGGAGACTGGAGGGGTCGGGAGAGCCGGAGTGCCGGGCCAGGGGCAGGGAAGCGCTGTGGCCCCTGACGTGGCTGGCTCGTGATCTGTTGGGACCGGCTGGATGTCGGGCTGAATTCCAGAATCATCCCCAAAGCAGGCTGCTGTTTTCCAGCATTAGCCTCTAGGAGTGGGGTCCTGACCAAGGTCCCTAGCCATGAACTTGAGGCCATGGGGACACTTTACTGAGCTGGTGGTTCATTCCTGGGCTGTTTAGAACAGAATTTGGGGGGTCAGTTTGTCCCAGAGCAGCCCTTTCGCCTTAGAACGCTGTGTTCCTGGGGCTCTTGGAGCGTCTGAGCGGCTTGCAGCCTTCCCTGGTGCTGCCAAGGGAGCCAGCACCGAGGCCTGGCGCAGGCCCCTGCAGAGTTCCTCCTCCGGGGCATACTGGGCCAGCCTGGCCCCAAGGCTTGCCCGCCTGCTCCCCAGGATCAGACCCACTGCCCCAGGCGGCACTGACGTCCCCCACCTGGTGGGCAGTCCTGGCTTCCCAGAGGCCAACGGCACAGTTTTGCGTCATCAGTGTTTTCAGGGTGCCTTCGAGGAGTCCCAGGGGAGGAGGTGGCTCAGTGGCATCCCTGGTTGCCGGCTTGTGGGAGATCTCACCAGCCAAACCTTGTAGCAGCACAGAGCACCCCAATCCCAGGCATCCAGAGTGGGCGTGCCCTACGGGCCCTTGCCCCACCCTTATGGAAGGTGGACCGAGGCTTAGAACTGGAAGGGACTTGTCCAAGCCACCATGCCAAAACGAGGCAGAGGCCACATTTGTCACAGCCCGTCTGACCCTAACCCTCG
This sequence comes from Dasypus novemcinctus, assembly GCF_030445035.2. NCBI lineage: Eukaryota > Metazoa > Chordata > Mammalia > Cingulata > Dasypodidae > Dasypus > Dasypus novemcinctus. The sequence goes on from NC_080678.1 coordinate 12,674,306, forward strand.
CCAGGGCACGTTCGAGCAATAGCTGCTCGTGTGTGACTGCTCGTGTGTGAGGCCCCGCACCCGGATGCTGGCCACGGCGCTTGTTGATCGTGACGAGCCCAGAAGCAGACGGTCACGTTGGCGTGAAGCGAGGCTCAAGAACTCCCCCACGCCGCCGCCTGCCCCATGGGGGCATCACGCCCGAGGCCGGCGGGATCAGGAAGGGGACTGTAGACTCGGGAGCGGTTCCTGTTACGGGTCAATCAGTGCTCCCCCCCACCTCTTGGCTCACAGAAGCCAGTGGCCTCTGTTCAGGCAGTGCCCGCCTGGGCGGACGACGAGGCAGGGACCTGTCCACAGCACGTCCGCCGGGGCACTTGCGCTCAGATGACGTTGCTGTTGGCAAGGAGAATGCCTGCCAGCCGCGGGATCACAGCGCGTTCATGGAGGGTTTCTACTCGCCGCCACCTCTACTGTCCATCAAAAGATTCCAAGGAAAGGAAGCCCACCGGAGCCGCCCCTCCAGTGTTTGCAGGAGCAGTGAGCAGGCCGCGACAGGCAGAGCCACTGTTCTTGAGAGCGTGACCAGTGGGCATTTTATTTCAAAGTGGCGCAAACACAGCAGGCCCTTGGGTCAAGTCTGTGATCTTGGCCTCAACCAGCATGCGGGGAAAGAAATGGCTGGCACCCTGAGTCCCTGCCTTCGTTTTCCCCCAGCCCCCTCCTCCCCCCACACACACCAGTGTACAAGAGAGACCAGAGCATGATTTCTCTTCCGGGCCTGTGTGCGCCTGCCTCCCTCTGAGGAAGGGCGCTGTCGTGCCGACCTGCTGGGTGCCTGGGCTGGGCCGTGGGTGCCCTCAGCCTCAGCCCTGCAGCTCACTGGGCAGGGCCATGTTCCTAAAGGGGTTCCAGGACTGGGGGCCCTGGCTTGGAGAGTGGGAGGCCCGGTTTTGCCTCTGCCTCAGCCCCACGTGTCACTGGGTCTCCTGTGCAAGGGCCAGGCTGGGCCCTCTTGAGGTCGGTGGCTTGGGCGGGAGCGGTGCTTGCTGGTGGCACCCAGCACCTGGGATGTCATGTTCAAGCTGTGCCCACCCCTTGCTGCCAGGCTGCAGGCCCCGCTTACCTCTGCACCCCCCAGGGCTATGCTTGGCAGGTGAGGCAGCTGTTGTGCAGCTGGGCCACAGGATGCTGAGCACTCTGAGGCCCCAAGCAGGGGGTGCCCTGGCACCCGGGAAGCCCCCCGGCGGGCCTGTGGAGAGCAGGGGTGGTTTGGCCCCACTCTGGGGCATCCCCAGGGCAGTCCCAAGAGTCACGAGTCCACCCTGCTTCCAGATGGTCCTGAAGGGCGCCAGGCCAGGGATGGGGCTCCACCTCTCGGGGCTCCACGTGCCCCGCCCTGTCATGGGAGGGGTCGAGGTGGCTTTACGCTCCCCTTTCTGCCGCCTCTTCTTAGCAGTAGCTGCAGAGCATCCCTTGTCCGACTGGGCCTTGTTGTTTAGCTATTGGTGTAGGGGTTTGCATTGCTCTCTCTCTTTCCGTTCACCGGCGTGACCAGGAAAGCCGTGTCGCTGGCCTTTGGCGTGCATCCCACAGGCAAGGGTCCTAGAGCCGGAGCTGGAGGGTCAAGGCACCTGATACGTTGCTAGGAGATTGCTCTTTAAACAGGCTGTGCACAGAGGCTGGAGCAGGCCTGTGTCACCGCAGCCAAACCCCAGCTGGGCATTTGCCAGGGCAGCAGGCAAAAAACTGACGTGGGTCCTTGGCCAGCATGGAGGGGTGTGTGTTCCTCAGCCGGGTGCGTCCTTGTGGGTGTGTTGCCGATGGGCCCTTGCCCTGACTTGGGTGGGGGATGGGGCGGAGCCCCGGGTCGGGGTGGTCTTGCCGCAGCCTGACGGACCAGTTGCCAGGTGCCCGTGGGCACTGGCTTGGCTTTGTGCGGTGCGGTCCTGGGCTCCCCCGGAGGGCCCGTGGCAGCTCAAGCCTGTGTGTCTGCTTCTCCCACAGAACTGCCAGACCTTCAGCAGCCTCAGCTGCCTGAGCGCGGGGACAGAGGAGCCCCACAGCCCCTTCACCCTCCATGTCAGCAGCACCAGGTCCTGGGCCGCCCTGCTCTCTGCCTCTTCAGCCGGGACCCCAGTCCCCGAGCCTCTGCACCCCTCCTTCGACGACTGCCTCCTGGGCAGAGAGGAGCTGCCCTGCGAGGACGAGGATTGCAGCAGGCGGGAGGACCCAGCCTCGACCTGGCGGGACCGCAGGGCCGCCGGGAACAGCCCCTGCTCCCTGGACGGCGAGCTGGACATTGAACAGATAGAGAACAACTGAGGGGGCTGCGGGCCCTGCTCGGGTGGGGGATGCGTCAGGCTCGGGGATCCCTCTGGGCGCCACGGGGGCCCTCGAAGCGGGAGGGGAGGTGTTGGCTCAACGCCTGGACCTGGCGAGGGGATTCCTGGGCAGCGTCAGGTCCCGGGGGGGTTTGACGCCCACCCCCGGGGAAGCTGCCCGTTCCGAGGGAGGCCCGAGCTCGCGGAAGGCTGCCGGCTGGCCTACCGGCCCCTCCCGGGAACACGCCAGCCTCTCACCAGCGACTCGGAGCACCTGGCCTGCCGCTCCGGGCAACTACTGTAGCCAAGAGCAGCTTTGCGTTGGGGGCTTTTTGCCCCTCTTTCTTCTCACGGGACATTGGGCACGAGCATCCCAGGGGCCGCTGTGGCCTCCGTGGGCCCCGCTCGGAATCTAACCCTCGGCCGCTGCTTCCCGCCCTGGGCAGGCTTTGTCAGGGAAGGGCCTGGACTCGGGGCTGGGACCAGGCCTGTTTGGCTGGGCCAAGGGCCTTCCCGGCCCGCTGCTCAGGTTCAGTTGCGGGGAGTGAGCCCCACCCCTTCTTTGCTCCATTCTCTCCGTGCCTTCTCTCCTGGGTCTCCCGGCGTCAGGCTTGGGAAGGCCTAGGAGATGCTTCCTTCTGTAGAAACACCAGAACCATTGGCCTTAATTCCAAGTGTGGAGAAAGAGTCCCTGCAGCTGTTGGGACCCTTCAGAGGGTAAGAGCCCATGTCTGAACTGGGGGCCCCAGCCTGCCAGGCAGGGGACAGCTCGGGGTGCTTGTCAGAAGCCGTTCACATGGGTCGACGTTGGGTGGATCTCTTTGCCGGACACCCAGACCCACTTGCCAACCCCATTGGTTAGGCCGTGCAGGACCTTTCCTGCGACTGCGGCTGGCAAGGCAGGTGGCCTCTCTACCACTCTAGGGGGCCGCTCGGGCAGGGCCACCAGGTGGTGGCTCATCAGTCACCAAGGGCTGGGCCGGTTGAGCCAGGTAAGTGTCACGGCAACCTCTCAAAAATGTCCTCAGGAGGCAGGAGCTGTGCCCAAATCTGGGCTTGGCGTATGTTTCCAAGGTGAAGGAAGGGTGCCTGCTGGAGGTGGCGCAGGGGCCGAGGGTGCCCGGGCCTGGTACTTGTGCCGGAGCCCAAGCACGTTCTCGGCTCTTCATGGCGACTGCCGCTTTAATCGAGGCTGCCCGTCCAACTCGAGACCACCCACCCCCTCTCAGCTCAAGGGAGCAGAGTTTCTCCAAGTGCTCCAGCAGGGGCATAAAGCTGACGTGCCCCGGCAGACTCCCCGGAGGTGGGAGGTCATCGACAGGGAGCCCAGGACCCTGGGAGGCAGCAGGCAACTCCCTCCAGCCTGGCCTGAGGACACCCCATGGGCTCTGCTCTCTTGGGATCTGGCTTTTAGCAAACTTGGCATCTTTTGCAGACAATAGCATTGGGTTGGCTTATAAGCAAGGGGCTCATTTTCCCATAAGGCTAAGAATAACTGGGTGCGTCCTCTCAAGTTCGCTGACACGTGGTATAAGGCACTTTTGTAGTAGGTTTGCTTTTGCTCAGCTCCTCGTGATGAGCGAATGCCTCATTTCCTTCCACAAGTTGAGTCCAAATAGTTCTCACCTTTTTCCTAAAGAAAGACCCTGTTCGAGAAACTTTGTTTAAACCTTCCATTTTTGCTAGCTCAAGAGTGGCAGCTCAAGTTCTGATTCAGAAGTGGCTTTTCTTTAAAAAACCAGCCAGTTTTGAATTGCAGAAGAACCCAATTGCATGGCCTTCCAGGACTGGGTGGGAAACCTCAGGCCGGCTAACACAGTGGGGGGTGGGTGGGTGCCTGTAGGCCCCAGGCGTGGGCTCCCACCGGGCGCATCCACTGGGGCCCCAAAAGCCTGACCGAGCGTGGCCGGCCGTGTGGACAAGGGCCTCTCGCTTAGAGGCCGTGACGTAGAGCAGAGTCAGAGGAGGCCTGGGTAGCGCGTGGCCACGTGAACAGAGCACCTGCCGGCACCCGCGCCCTCCCACGGCCTCCATCAGACCTGCCTGGGCGGCAGCAGGGTCAAGCAAGGGCTTGGCCGGGCAGTGCCAACAGAGGCCGAGGCGTGGCGCAGGCCCAGCTGCCTTTCCCGGCGCTGGGTGGGGGGGCACGGGCAGGGGCTCTCGGGCTGTGGTGTGGACCCCCTGCCCTCAGACTCGCCTGCTCTCTCCCTGCCTCCTCCTGGGCCTGGTGGCAGGAAAGGACGAGCCCCACCCCCCTCGCCTGTCCCCCACACCGCACCCATCGCCCGGCCCCAGGCCACACGCGGGCAGGAGTGGCCCCAGCCCGAGGCCGGGGTCCAGCCCTCCCTGGCCTTCTCAGCCACTCTCAGCTGTTCCTGCTCCACGGCGCTCCCCAGCCAGGCCCATGCTGGCCGCAGCTGGGGGACAGGGCAGCGGGGCCCTCTCGCTCAGAGGAAGAAGTGGTGGCCCCTGGGGTTTAGTGGTGTCTTTGGATTGGAGGGAGCAGACCTCAGCGAGTGGCCCCGGGGCCTGTGGAGGTTCACGCCGGGGCCCCTGGATGGGGTCTGGGTGCGCCCACGGCAGCTGCAGGCGCTTTTGTCGGGCCCTGCCTCTTGTAGCTGACACCCACGAGCTCCCGCCTCGAGGGAGACGGAGGTGTTTGAAGCCAGGAGGGAGGCCGTGTGAGGCCCTGGCCCGTCCAGGGGCCTGAAGGATGAGGGTAGGGTCTCGGCTCCAGTGGGAGGAGGGCTGGCCGATCCCAGCACGTCCGTGCTCACGCCAAAGAGCCGCCTTGAGGGCCCCAGTGGAGGGGGGCTTCTGCCTGCCTGGGGCGGGCCGTGCCAGCAGGGGCCAGGGCTGCCGGCCGCTGCCCGCCGGGGCCCCACACGGTCTACACGGCCGCAGACCCCTTGCCTTACTCGCGGTGGAGGCCCGAGCACCCAGGCAGCAACGGACGTCTAGCCCCAGGCAAGTTTGTTCTGATGACATTTCCGGATGCTCATTCTCAGAAAGCCTTACTTTTCAACAAAATGTTTGTAGCAGGAAAGTTTTGTGAATTTGTATGCTGAAAAGAATTTTAATAAAGGAGAAATCCACATTAAAAAGCAAACCCAGATTTCCAAACAGGTGTCCTGGTGCAGGGGCGGCGTGTGGGTTTCCGTGTCTGCTGACACTGCCCAAGGGGTCGTTGAGGGCACTGCCTGCCTGGGTCCCCGGCCGCAGGGCTCGGGCTTGGGCACAGGAGGGTAGGGTCTCAGGTGTGTGCACCTCGGGGGCGGAGGAGGCTGGCCCTAAACCAAACGATGCCCGCTTCCGACGTGAGCTGCTTGAGGCGGGCGTGAGCTTGGGGAGCCAGTGTCCGGGCGGCGCTGCCTTTTGACACACAAACACCAGGCCAGGCCCCTCGTGTGGGCAGCGGACAGGAAAAACCATGCTGCTTGACAGGAAGGTCAAAGGGAAAGCCCCAGCCGCAGAGGAGCTCTCTTGGCCTCTCCTTCCAGCACCCTCTTCAGCAGAGGAGACGTGCCCTGGGGACGCATGGGCAGCACGTCGGCCATTTCTAGGGTGGTGGCCGTCCTTGCCTCAGCTGCCCGTTGCTGATGTGGAGGCCTTTCGGGAAGTGTGAAGCCCAGAAGGTGCCCTCCCACCCGGGCACGGCGCTCCGTGGGCAGGGGCACCGGGGCAGGGCTGCTCGCTCTGGGCTCGGCCGCCCACCGCAGTCGGCTCTCCGGCGAGGGCTCCGGCCGCTGTGTTCACTCCACGCCTGTCTTGCACTAGATCTGCTCTAGTCTCAGGAATTTGCTTGTTACTTTTACCATGTAAATAAAGCTTCCTGGTTCAACGGCCAGCTGCCTGGAGCCCGGCTGTGTGGTTTCTCTTGGGGGCCAGCTCCCCTTCTTCCGGGGAACATCAGCTCTGGATCGGGAGGGGCCAGAGCGCAGAGCAGCCTTGCGGTCGGTGTCTGCGACACGGGGCTGGCGGGTGTCTCAGGGCTGCCGAGAGGCTCAGCCACCCATGTGGTCACAGGCACTGGAGCCCTTCTGGAGACCGCCCGGCACCCAGGGGCCCGGGACCACAGAGCAGAGGCCCCAGCCCTGTGCGGCCTCTCAGTTGGGAGTGGGTGGAGGGTCCGCTGTCCGCCACGCCTTGGTGAGCAGGTCGGCTCAGCTCCCCACGCCGGGAGGATGGGCATCGCAGGGCCACCCACACTTGTCCACCAGGGTTGCTGAGGAGGGGCGTGGGCCAGCCCACCGCTCGTGGCCTGCCCTGGTGGAGGGGAGCGAGAGCACGGCCCAGTCCAGGGTTGCCCCTGGCAGCTGAGCTCGGGGAGGCTGGGTCTTTGATGGCCCTTGAGGACAGGCACAGACACTGCTCTGATTTCTGTAACCCAGCCTTGCCCACAGCAGGCATTTTTCCTTTCTAGAGCTAGGAGATATAGGACAGTTCTAACTTCTGCACGTGTGGTTTTCTTTTTAGCAGCAGATCTTTTTTCTAAACCAAACAGTCCACCAACACCAAATTCAAGAAACAGGAAGCATGGCCGCAGTGGCTGAAGGGGGGTGAAGTAAGCCCCATACCCACCCAGGCGGCTGGGCAGCACCCAAAGCCCAGGACACTGACCTGGCTGGAGGCGACGCTTTTCCCAGCTGCCCCTTCTTTGCCTCCGCCCCCAGGAGGTCAGAGGCCAGAGGCCAGGGGAGGCTGGTGCCAAGCGCAGCAGGCCCCGCGTGTTGCCACGTGAGGGAGGACGTGGGTCTGGATAAGCCCCGGCTCCCAGCAGCCCTGCCTGCCCCCTTGTCAGACCCCTGATCAGCCCGAGTGAAGGAGAGAAAAGAGGGAGGGTTTGCCCCGGCCCAGCTCAGGGCAAGGTGACAATGGGCCTCTGATGGATTCCTGTCCTCGTTCGTGTGCCCCAGCCTGCGGAGTCTGGGGGGGCTGACACTGCACCCTGGCCCCCCCAGCCCACAAGCTTGATCTGTTTGCCAGTCACTTCTCTGCAGGCCTTGGGGTGGCTAAGCAAGTAGGGAGAAACTGGGGTGGGGGGCTGTCTGCCACCTGCAGAAAGTGGTAAGAGAGGTGGGGGTCCTGGTGAGAGGACTTGGGGCCGGGATCCCACCAGGCCCGGAGTTTGAGGACATATGAGACAATGAGCTCTTGTTGGAGTCACCCCATTCCATTGGGTTTTCGGCAGTGGCACCATGCGAACCCCGAGACTTGGGACATCCAGAGGTGGTAGAGCTCTTTTCCCCAACAAGGTGCAGACCCAGCTCTCCCCTGCCCGGAAGGGGCTGCTGGGAAGAGTGGCAGGACCCGAGGCCGCTGCCAAGCTCGGGGCTCTGCCGAGAAAGGCCTGTTCCCCTGGGCTGAGGAGGCCCGTTGCCAAGTGGCGGCTGCGTGACTCGTCCTGACCGCGGGCACGTCCTCAGGCCCTGCCAGCCCGACTCCAGCCCCCAGGGGCCGGTGGTTCTGTTCAGTCCCTGGCCCGAGTGCCTGGCCCCGGCCCTGCCTGAGCTTGGGGCATGGAAGGAGGGTCTGCATTAGGCCGGGGCCCAGCCCCCGTGCACAGGCCCCAGGAGGACCCAGAGGGGAGGGAGGCCATTCCTTCTGGGTGGGATGGTTGCCCCAGAGAGCGGTGGGCGGCAGGCCCCCAGCACGTCCCGGGCCCCGGCAGGGCTAGGGCAGGGCTGAACCACACCCCCAGGGGAGAGTTGTGTCTCCTGAGCGAGGACGCCAATGTGCTGGTGCTCCCGGAAAGTCACAGCTGGGGGCCTGCGGCAGGCCCCCCCAAGGATGGAGGCAGCACTGTGGAGGGAGCTAGACAGGGCAGGGGCATGAGGTCAGACCTTGGGTGAGCCACTTCCTGCACCTCCGTTTCTTCACCTGTAAAATGGGTACATGGTACCATTCACCCCACTTAACCCACCACGCACCGAGGGCTGCAGGCTCTTTGCCCAAAGCAGGGGGCTGTGCCCACGAACGCGCCCACTCCCAGCTAGACAGAGGCCCCGCGTGTGCCTGGAGGGAGCAGGGCCACCTCCTTCCTCAGCGGCAGCGCTGCCCTGGCCACGCGCTCCGCCACAGAGAGCAAGCAACGGAAGGCCCTTCAAAATGAAGGGAAGGAAGCCCGGACCCGCTAGGGGACTACGGGGATGGGAGCCTCTGAGGACCGGCGCCTGGTGCCCGCCCAGCGGCCAGCCTCCCTGCTGGCCTAACGAGCCCGAGCTGGGGGCCACCCGGGGCCGGCGGCTGGCACGTTCTCTAGCCACGACGCAGGGAGCCCAGCTCCCTCGCCTGACGCCAGCCCAGGCGGGCAGCAGCTGCCATCCTGCAGAGTCACAGGGCCCGGGCCCCGGGGTGTTGCAGGTCTCGGGCCAGTGCCGATTCCTTGGCATCGGCCTGCGTTCAGGGGAGGTCTCACCACGGGGCCCTGGCACTTCCTCTGTGAGGCTGTCTGGGGAGGGCAGGTGCCACTGCCATCTGACCCTGAAACCTGAAGCTGGGTGTCTGAGGGAGGCGGCTCCCAGGGGCTGCAGAGAGAGCGGCCGCTCCCATGGCCTGAAACACACGGCTGCTGTGTGGCCACCCCGCCACCCCCAGACCACAGACTGCACCTTTAGGGAGCACCTTTAGGGAGCCCCGGCTACCTCATCCCAGGTGGGCCCTGGGGTGGCTCCCTGCCCTCCCTGGGCCTCAGTTTCCCTGTCTCTTAAACACGGGGGCTAGAGCAGGTGAGGCATCTCACCTCCGATAGGGGTTCAAGCACACGGCAGGACCAAGGCAGGGATGCCCACGCCCTGCTCAGCCCCCGCCCCTCAAGGAGCCCTTCCTGGGAGGCAAAGCCGAGTCGGCTGCTGTGCCAAGGCGGTTTATTGAACACGCGCTCCTCCCGGCCCCCCAGCCCTGCTGCCCGGGGACGAGCTGGGTGGCAGCCTGCAGAGGGCCTCCTGGGTGTGTCACGTGGGGGTGAGATGTGGGGGGGGACTGCTTGAGCAGGTGCTCAGCCGGCACTGGGGCGGGGGGTTGGGGGCAGGGGCCCAGGGCGTCCCCCGGGGGCTGGCCTGGCTCTGGTCTGTGCCCGCTTTTCTCCAGCCTCGTCTGAGAGCCCATATCCAACTGGGTGGCATTTACAGCACGGAAAGGATCAGGTGCAAATGTGCGTTGAGAGGGAACAAATCTGGGGGTTCAGGACAGCCCCAGGGTCCTTAGCCACCTGGCTGAGCACCTCTAGCCCATGCCCACAGGGTGCTGCTTCTCTGGAGGAGTCCGGGCTGCCCCACCTCCCCCAGACCTGGGGGCCAGTGTGGTTGGGGTGCAAGCCGCCGGGGGAGGGGCAAAGGCCAGGGAGGGGAGGGTGGCAGAGGGTGGGCTTTCTGGGCAGGGCCTTGGGGGGCCTGGGTGCTGGGGCAGGGGTAGGGACGAGGCTGGGAGGTGGGGAGGGGCCCTCCACGGAGCCCGTCACTGGTCCACGTGCAGCAGCAGCAGGTCCACGGCCTCTGCGAGGTTGTCCACGTACCCATCGGCCTTCACTTCAGGATGGTGCTCGTCACTGGGCCTGGGGAGGGGCGGCAGGTTAGTGCTGACCCCGTGTTGACCCCGCGCAGCTCCGCAAAGCCCCCTCCCCAGCACCCAGCTCAGGCCTGGCCGTGCCCGAGGGTCGCCTCGGGTCAGGTCCGGAGGCCCGGCCTGTGGCACGAACGCCCCCCGCCTGCCCCTCGTCGGGTTCCAGGGCCCTCGTGCCAGGCCCTGCACAGGGCCGCCCTGCAGGGAGTGCCGGGCGCAGGGCCAGCGCTTGTGGGAAGGCTGGGGGCTCCCTGCCTGCCCCCCACTGAGGGCCCTGCCCCAAGCTCCCTGGAAGCTTCTGCCGTGGTCTGGGAGGGAGTGGCTGAGGAAGCATCCTAAAAGCCAGGTTGTCCCTTTCTAAGGGTTTGGTTCCTGCAAACCACTGTCCTGGGCAAGCCTCTTTTCTTTTAAAAGCATTTTCAGCCCCATGGCCTGGAGGCCACTTCCAGCTGTGAGGTGTGTCCCCAAAGACTGTTGACGCCCTGAGACCTGGGAGAGGGCAGGCGCAGCCCCCAGAGGGGAGGAAACAGGGCGTGTGACTGGGGACGGTCAGGTCCTGGAGCCTCATTAGGTGGAGCTCTGGGTCCCCCACCCCAGGCCCCCACTTGCTTGCCTGCCCTCCAGTCCGGCTGTCCACTGCCCCCTCTGCCCGCTCCTGGGCACGATGCCCGCCCTCCCAGCCGGCTCCTTCCTCCATCCTCCAGGGACGAGCTGCATCCCCTGTCTCGACGTGAGGAGAGAGGAAGACTTCCGGGAGGCTGCGCAGCCAGGGAGAGCAGAGCCGGGGTCGGCCCGGTTCTCCGGGCTCCCGGCCCAGTGCTCTTGGAGCCAAGCTTCTGAGAGCAGGCCCGGCCGCTGGCCACAAGGGCACTGGGGTCGGCAGTGCCTGCTCCAGGACAGAGGTGCCCCGGGGATGCCGCGGCCGGGCCACCTGCTCAACCTCACGATGGATGCCCCAAGGGCACCTGCTACACCAAGGTGAGTCCCCAAGCCTTCATCCTTGGGGACAAGAGGGAAACAAATTCAAGCACACCAGAGCCCCCGCCTCGAGCCGGTCAGCAACCCAAACACGAGAACAACGTGCCTATCAACGTGGGCATTGTCAGGGGTTATTTTGTTCTTTCCATCACAAACACAACCCGGTGAAAATGGCACTTGCCACCATCAAAACGTGGAACATGGCACGGCCTCTTTAGCGGCCGTCGGCACCGACCTGTGACCCACCAAATCCACTCCTTCGTATGTCCCCAGCAGAAATGCACCTATGTGGTCCCCAAAAGGCACCCGCGAATGTTCCACAAGCGAAAACCACACCCATGTCCCTCCGCAGGAGAAAGGGAAGGCAGATTGTGGTGAGTTCACACGTGAGCACGAGTGTGCTGTGCCGAGTGAACCGCTGCTGCGCACGCCGACGCGGGACTCGCCAGCTGCGCGAGGCGCGGGAGAAGCCACGCACAGGAGCGGGCGAGCTGGGGCCCTGCCGGCCGGCGCGAGAGCAGGCAAAGCTCCCGCAGTGACGGGCGCGGGGCACACCCCGCCTCCGCTCGGGGGGACCAGCGCACCGCGCGCGTTACACACGTGCATTACGAGAATGCAACGGAAAGGCGCGTGCGATGCTCGCGGATACGAGGCGGCGACGGCCGTCCCGGGGCTTCCAGGCCGGGGGTGGGCAGACGGCAGCCCCCGGGCCAGCCCTGCCTGCGCTGGCTTCGCGCGGCCCGGGAGCCCAGGCTCCACGCACGGCACCTTATTTGGAGACAGGGTCTGCAGAGAGGCAGTCCGGGGCGAGGGTGGCCCTAAACCCAGGGAGTGGGGTCCTAGAAGTCAGAGACACGGACGCCACGTGGCCACAGGCAGAGGCCGGAGTGGCCGACGCGTCTGCGCCGCGGAGCCCCAAGGGCTGCCGGAACCACCCGAAGGGGGCGGAGGCCACAAGGAGCCTCCTGGAGCCCCGGTGGGAGCCGACACCTCGTGCTCAGCCTCCGACCTGCAGACTGGAGGGGGCCCAGTGTGTGCTGCTTTTTTAGGGCAGCCCTCAAACCAGGACGGGGGCGGGGAGCGGACTTGGCCCAGTGGTTAGGGCGTCCGTCTACCACATGGGAGGTCCACGGTTCAAACCCCGGGCCTCCTTGACCCGTGTGGAGCTGGCCCATGCGCAGTGCTGATGTGCGCAAGGAGTGCCGTGCCATGCAGGGTGTCCCCTGCGTAGGGGAGCCCCACGCGCAAGGAGTGTGCCCCGTAAGGAGAGCCACCCAGCACGAAAAAAAGTGCAGCCTGCCCAGGAATGGCGCCGCACAAAGGGAGAGCTGACACAGCAAGATGACGCAACAAAAAGAAACACAGATTCCCAGTGCTGCTTATAAGGATAGAAGTGGTCACAGAAGAACACACAGCGAATGGACACAGAGAGCAGGCAACTGTTGGGGGAGGTAGGGGAGAGAAAAAAATAAAAAATTTTAAAAATCTAAAAAAAACCCACAAAAAACAAACTTAAAAAAAAAAACCATGCACAACAAACCAGGACGAGGGTCCTCAGGGGCCGGTGGGGCAGCCAGGGGGGCTTCAGGCCACGGCCCGGGGACACCTGCCCAGGTGCGGACCCGCCTTGCCCTCCCCGCTCCTGCCCCCCCCAGGACCCCATCTGCTCCCCTCCGTGACTGAGGGTGCGTTTCCTGGAGCGGAACAGAAATCCTCCCAACAGCCCCTGCCTCGATTTATCACCCACATGCCCAGGCAGCTGCCCTCCAGGTGCACCCCCGCCCCCCGACACCTATGCCCGGGCCCGGGCCCGGTTTCCTGTCCCATCAAGTGGGATGGCCTCCGGGCGAGGGGACAAGATCTCCCCACCACGGAAGAGGATCTGTGTAGGTGCCACACGTGCCACTCCTGAAGGGCGTCCATGGCTACCTACGTGTTGTTACACACTTAGATTCAAGAGTCCATCCCTAGGAAGGGTGGCACTCAGCAGGCCGGCGCTTGCCAGCACCCCGGGAGGTGTGGACGAGCACACCCTAACTCCGTGTGCTGCCGTGGGCCGCGGCCCTCGGGGGACAGTGGCGGGCACTGCAGGGCAGCAGCCAGGGACCCCAGAGGCGACACGCTTTGGAGTCAAAAGCGGCAGCGCGTGCCCCTTGGCATGGAGGCAGCTGGGAGGGGGACGTGCCCGGGGCCGCCCTGCTCGAGCAGGCCTGTGAACAGCGTGCCCCTGGCTGAGGAGGCTGAAGAGGGGAGAGGAGAGATGTGCGGGGGACACAGGCAGGAAGGCCAGCGAGCCAGAAACGGGGGGACAGAGAGAGAGCACGGAGGAGGAAAGGGACAGAACGCAGAAGAAACAGAAACGGAGAAGGCAGGGCGGCAGGTGCGGCGCAGAGCGAGAGACAGAGGTGGAGAGAGAAAAATGGGGCCGGGGTGGGTGGGGGAAGAGAGAGAGACAGGTAGAAGGGGGCAGAGAGGACACATCAGACCCGGGGTGAGCGGGGCGTGCGTGTCAGGGAGACTGAGTCGCGCCCAGGGAGGCAGTCACCAGGGCAGAGGGCGGCGGCCCCCGAGGGGGCCGTGTGTGGCCTGACAGGAGAGGACCCCCTTTCCCCGCACCCCGTGGACTCAGCTGGGCTCCCCTCGCCCGGCCTCCACCAGCTGCGAGGCCCTGCGAGGCCCCCCGCCCCTTGGAGCCTCAGTTTCCCCATCTGTGGGGGGAGATGAGCCGGCACTCAGGCCCCCCGAGAAAGAACCGAGGGGAGGCTGGAAAGGCTCTGGGCGCAGCACCCGCCCCGGGGAGCGCTCCGGCCAGCGCTGCTCTCGAACTCGTCCCCCGCCGGACGCCGCCCTCTGCCTTCCGGGTCGCAGGCCAGCTCCAGGCCTTTGGCGCCCAGGACGCGAAGGGAAGAGAAGGGCGAGGGTTCTGCGAGCGTTTTGTGGGCGTCAGGGAAGCTTCTGGAAAGGGACGTGAGGGCAGGAGCTGTGGCCAATCTGGGCCCCCCTCCCGCCCGCCGCCCCTCCTGCGGTGCTGGCAGGGCCGGCAGGTACCGTCGCGTGTCCCCCGTCTTGACTCAAGCAGCACTGCAGGCGGGTGTCCCGCCGCTCTCCGCCGAGGCCGCTCTTCCCTTCTCCTCTCCTGGGCCCCTTGAGGCCCCCGCGTGCCCCCTCCCACCCGCACAGCGGCCTGCAGAGTGGACGCTGCGGCCCCAGGAGGTGGCGGGGGCGCGTTGCTGCGCGGGAGCAGCGGCTGGCCCAGAGCTGGCTCTGCCGCAGCCCGCCCAGCCGGGCCCGTTTGGAGGGGGCTGGGGTCTTCTGCTCAGGCCTGCCCCCTTCCTGCCCTCACCGCTGCCTGGTCCTTCCTCCAGGCCTGCCCCCTGCCCTCGCTTCTGCAGCCTGAGCAGCTTTCTAAAGGGCTCAGCTGCTCTATCCGCTCCCCTGCGGAAACTGCTGTGGCTCCTGATTGCCCACATCATGGCCCAGCTCTTCAGTCTGCCCTGGCTGGGCCTTGCACAGCCCGCTGCTCTCAGACATTCCCTGCTCTCCCCTACATCTGTGCCTTTGTCCATGCTCTGCCCTGGAATATGTGCCTGCAAACTCCTATGCATCCTTCAACACCCCACCCATTTTCTCCATCTCTGGCTCTGCTCTCTCTCTCACAGAACGAGTTACTTTCTCTTCTGAGCACCTAGAACTTGTACCTCTCCCCCATGCCTTGGTGGCGGGGTGTCACCACATGTGTTCCCCTGCCTGTACCTTTGCTTACTTGGGCTTCCTGGAAGGAGGGGCCCAGTCTCCTGCCCTCAGTGTCCCCCACACAGGCCTGGCCCTGAGCTGGCACCCAGCAAGTGTCCTCTGGGTGAATGAACAAAGGCCCCACCCCGGGCAAGGCGCCACTGGCGTTAGTCATTCCTCCCCCGGGCTCTGGGACGGAGGGAAGGACGCGTGGGGGCGGGAGACAAGGCCGCGCTGTGGCCGCAGCCTGGATGTGGCACAGGGGCTGCCTTTGTAATGGCGGCTGGCCGCCCGGCCAAGGGCCGCCTCCTCCTGGGGGCCCGAATGGCGCCCACGCCTCTTCCCCTAGGCCAGTGGCCGGGAGGAATACTGGGCGGGCCAGAGTCCCCGGGCGGTCCCAGCAGGTGGCCCGCCTGCCCCCTTGAGCCTCCCCCCACCCTCCGTGGCCCCAGAGGCTGGAGCGGCTGCCCACACCAGCGGGCCACACGTCCCTGGAGCTTTAGGAGGCTGGCGGCACCCCGGGTGGCCCTGTTAATTCAGGGAACTGGGCGCTGCATCAGGAGGTGACGCCACGGGGAGCTGACGCCAACGGCGGGCCGCGATGACGACGCTGAGGGAAAGGACAGAGGGTGTCGATTCATGGGGCCGGAGCCGGCGGGGGCCGGGGAAAGGGCAGCTGTCCCTTGGCACCCAGAGGCCCAGCCCCCGGGCCTGAGCCGTCCTTTCGAAAGGGCAGGGGCCAGGGCTTGGTCTCCTGCAAACGCTGGGGGCCGCTGGGAATGGGTGCCACCGCGTGCACCCACCAGCTACTGCCCGCCGCTGGCCGAAGCTTGATGCCAGGCCCGTGCCCACCCACTGGCCGGCCCCAGGACCACTGTCAGGAGGTCAGCCGTGCAGGGCGCGAGCCAGTGGCACGCACTGACCCAGGCCTCAGGCGGCCCTTCTACCCTCTGCCTCCTGGGCCCTCGTGGGCCCTGGCACTGGACAGAGTGGGGCACCCAGCCTGGGCACCTCTGGCAAGAGGCTGGACTTGCTACTGCTGAGAATCCTGCACAGGGGCGCCCCTGGCAGCACTCGGCCTTTGTCCGGCCAAAATTCCCTGGGCCCGTGGGGAGGCCTGGGGGCGCACGAGGGGGACTCCGACCCGGTCCCTCCCAGCAAGGCCATCGCCATGGAAGCAGGAGCCATGCGCCTTCACCGGGTGGCCCGGCCTCAGCTCAGGCCTCGGGCCCCTCACCCCCCATCCTGGGTCCTCGGGCACCCACCCCCGGCCCGGCCTTGACCTGAGGCCTCCTGCACCCCAGCCTGGAGCCCCAGAGCCCGTCCTCGGTCCCTGCTGCCCAGGCACCTCCCGTCACAGCGCCCGGGCCTCACCAGGCCTCCCAGGCTCCAGAAGCCACCGTGTCACGGAGCCCAAGCTTGGCCGCAGGCGCGGGCCCGTGCCCCCAGCTCACACACACACGGTTTTCCCTGGGGAGAAACAGATGCTTGAGGATGTGAAGAGCGGGCGCCGAGGAGTTCTCCCCCCGGGCCCCACAGCTCGCTGCTCGGGAGATGGAATGGGACCCCCTCTGCTGGCCAGCACCTCCCTGGGGGCCCCGGGGCCCGGCGGAGGTGGTGGGCACAGGAGCAGAGCAGGAGCAGGCTGGCGCCAGGCCCCCAGGCCTTACGTGTCCACCTGTCCATCTGCTCATCCATAACGTGTGTGTGTGTGGGTGGCCCCGCCCATGGAGTCTGCAGACTGAAAGCAGTGCACCCTGGGTGATGCCAGCCTTCCTCTCACCGTGGGGGGGCAGCTCCATCAGGGGCCTGACAGCAGGGTCGCCTGGCATGTGTGGGAGATGCGGGTGGGGACGCTGCAGGGCAGGGGGCCGAGCCTGGAAGGGGCTGGAGAGCCTGGGTAACGGGGAGGAGCCCAAGACCCCCCCACTGGTCCTGCCCTTGTCCCCAGGGCCCCTCCAGGGGCTGGGGCGGCTGCCTCCCCCTCTCCCGCAGACTGCCAGGGCGCCGGGTGGGCCGCCAGGCTCTGTGCCCACCCACCAGGAGGGCTGGGGGGAGGAGGTGGCGAGGAGAGGGTCGGGCTGGGCGTGTCCATGCGGCCTCCTGGTGGTCTCGTCCTCGTCCACTGCCCTGCTGGCCCCACCGGGACCCCCCTTTCCTTCAGGATGGGCAGTGCCCCAGGACCTGGAACCCCACCCCCGGCTACCCACCCTCCAGCTGGGAAGGATCAGAAGTCTCTCCCAGAAGAAGGAGGCGCTGGCTGGACCAGTCCCAGGGCCTCTGAGCCCGGATGGATAAACTGAGGCAGGGGAATGGACTTGCCTGTGGTTTCACATCCCCCGGGAGCCGCAGGACATGCCTGGAGATCAGGGCTGCTGTGCTCGCAGCCCCAGAGCTCGTCACCACGAGCGGCCCAGGGCCGGGCATGCGGCGGGCTCGGCCCTGCACCCGCAGGGCGTCAGGCCAACGGCGCGCTGGCGCCACCCCTGCTGCGCTGGAGCGCTGCGGGGCCTGCTCCACCCGCACAGCGGCCCGGGCACCCCGCGCCGTGATTGTAGGGCCGTCCAGAGGCCAGGAACGGGCCCGGGGAGGGGGGTGGCGGGAATGGCCAGGCCCAGCCAGCCCGAGGGGCCCACGGCTCACGTTGGCGCTGGTTTAAATCCAGCGCGTGGAGCGACACGTTCCTCGGCACACAGAGCCCTCCTGCTTCTGGGGGTCGAGGGGCTGCTGGCCGCCCTGAAGCCCTGTGGACGGGGAGCAGCTCATCCCAGCACCCCAAGGTGGGGACCGGCCCGAAGGAATTCTGCAGCCCTGACCATGCAGGCCCAGTGACCGTGCAGGGACGAGAGCCCAGTGACCGTGCAGGGACAGGCCCGGTGACCGTGCAGGGACAGGCCCAGTGACCGTGCAGGGACGAGAGCCCAGTGACCGTGCAGGGACGAGAGCCCAGTGACCGTGCAGGGACAGGCCCGGTGACCGTGCAGGGACAGGCCCAGTGACCGTGCAGGGACGAGAGCCCAGTGACCGTGCAGGGACAGGCCCGGTGACCGTGCAGGGACAGGCCCAGTGACCGTGCAGGGACGAGAGCCCAGTGACCGTGCAGGGACAGGCCCAGTGACCGTGCAGGGACAGGCCCAGTGACCGTGCAGGGACGAGAGCCCAGTGACTGTGCAGGGACAGGTCCAGTGACCGTGCAGGGACAAGAACCCAGTGACCATGCAGGGACGAGAACCCAGTGACCGTGCAGGGACGAGAGCCCAGTGACCGTGCAGGGACAGGCCCAGTGACCATGCAGGGACAGGCCCAGTGACCATGCGGGGACAGGCCCAGTGACCGTGCAGGGACAGGCCCAGTGACCATGCAGGGACAGGCCCAGTGACCGTGCAGGGACGAGAGCCCAGTGACCGTGCAGGGACAGGCCCAGTGACCGCACAGGGATGGGAGCCCAGTGCTCACGGGAACCAGAGCTCCCCGGGACCTCGCCTGTCCCCCCACAGCAGCTCTCTCTGGGCGGGGCCTCGGACACCCCTGAAGTCCTCCTTGGCTTTGGCTTTGCGGTCATCAGGCACACAGGGGACGAAGCCCGAGCTGGGCACACTTCCACCGGGCAGAGGGCGGCACGGGGCTGGGCACAGGTGGGATTCCTAGACTCGAGCCAGTGGGACGGGGACTTCACAGGGGACCCTGGCACCAGCCAGCCACGGAGAGGACACGGGGCCTGTTCCAGCTCACTCCAGCCAGGCGGCACCCGGACAGGCAGACCCGTCCCTGCAGCACCAGCCGCTCCTTGCGCGGTTCTCACTGCCCCCTCGAGAAGCGAGGACTCGCCGAGAATGAGCAGCTGGAGACGTGCGTGGCGCTCGCCAGCCTGTTAGAGGCTCTCACGCTGACAGGTGAGGTCCCTCGAGCCCCCTGGAGGGCAGGGCAGCTGCTGGGCCCCAAGCTGAGGCCTGGGCCCACCTCACACACACAGGAAGGGCATGGTTGCAGACCAGTGGCCCCTGGACACGTCAGGGTGGGCCCACCCAAGTGTTTTTCTAAAATGGAAGCTGGACATCTAGAGCGAGTACCCGGGGCTGGCATTCCACAGGCAAGAAAGGGCCCCTGAGGCACAGCAGCTGCCTTTTGAATGGGGCAAGAGGCTTCCAGTTAGCCACACTTCCCACCATTCTCTACTGCTCCTGTTGTTTCACCCGGCCCATTTTACTCCACTGCATCATCTGCCTGTCCTTGCAGATATCTGAATTTGCTGCCCTGCCCTAAAACTTTGACTCTCTGGGACTCATTCCCCAAGGAACAGGTTGCCTCCTCCAGGAAATCTTCCCTGAATTTCCCCTCCACCCCCACCAGCCCCAGTGCTCGCCTTGGGGAGGTGCAGTTCTGTGCGCCATGGCTCCTGGGCTGACTTCCTCAGGGCTCGAGTCACTCTCCTGCACCTGCCCGGTTACCTGTCCGGTGCTGTGGCCCTGTCTGCTCCCCAAAGGCAGGGGCATTCCCTTGGTGGCCTCAAGCACTTAGCCTAGGCCCTCGGAACCTGGTGGGAAGGGGAGATGCCGGCCAGCTGCCCCGGCTGCTCAGGGCTGTGCCCCAGGCACCTGGGCCTGTGTCCTGGAGAGCGGGGGTGGAGGCAGTCTGTCCCCAGGGGTGGGGGGCCGCGTGCAGGCAGCGCCGGGCAGGGGGGCCGCGCTCCCTCAGTGTCCGAGGCTCGGGCCTCCCTCCCTGGTCCTGCCGGCCCGGGCTCCGGCACAAGGACCACACATGCCCCGAATTCCTCGACCTTCTCGGGGGGGACACATGGCCTGCGTCCCCCCAGCGCCTGCGTTCTCAGTCTGGGTCTTAGCCGCAGGGAGTTTCTTTCTGGAGAACTGCTTACCAGGATAAAGCTCCCTCTGCCCCCACACCCAGACCATTTCAAGTTCAAAAATGCCGGCACCCAGCACCCCGCCAGGACCCGGGGGCAGCCCTCCTGTGCTGGCTGCCTGGACGGCGGAACTGGAGCCCAAGGGGCACTTTCTCTCACTCACCCCACAAGGCTCAGCTGAGAGAGCCCCTGGTGCCCAGGGCCCCCCGAACGAACGCGTGAACACCCCTGTCCCGCAAGGCCTCTGGAACATACGCCCCAAGAGTCCGGCGGGGACCCTGTAGAAGGGGGGACATCCCAGCATCGCAAGGAGCACCCCCAGAGCGTGCATCTGTCCTGGGGGCACGGCGCCCTCCTTGGGGGCCAGGGAGCACTTGCTGGGGTGCCAGCCACCCCCAGGGAACTCCCTCACCCACTCCCGGCCCCAAACCCAACCCCGAAAGCAGGCCCCACCCGTGCAGGCGGCCACCAGCCCCCACGGCCTGCCCAGGTCCTATCGGCAGGAGTTTCTTTTTCCTTTTTTGTTCTGGCCTGACTGTGAGTCAACCCTCCCTATTTACAGTCCCCACGGGGACTCACACCTCCCCACGCTGTGCCAGGGAGCAGAGGCTCCGGGGGGCTGGGCAGGCCAGAGGGCATCTAGCTTTGGGGTCACGCACCCTGGATTTGGGCTGGGCCGGCCTTGACCCCTGCGTGACATTGGCACACACTCTGGCCTCTATTTCCTCATCTACAAAGTGGCTGTGGGGAAGGGGCAACGAGACCCGCAGCTGGCTGAGGCTGCGGCCCCCAGCAGATGCCCAGCTGGGGCTGGACAGATGGACACGTGTTCACTCCATCAAGGTGCACTGAGGATGGATGGACAGACAGAGCAGAGGCTCACTCAGGGGTGGACAGAGGGACACAGCAGACATTTGGGCTGGGCAGATGGCCACGGCAGGCGCCCGGTCAGTGGTGGACAGATGCACACGGAGGTGCCCAATCGCGGAGGACAGATGGACGTGGCGAGAGCCTGACTGAGGGCAGACGCATGGACACCTGAGCACGGTCCTGAGCGGTGAGGGCCATAGTGCTCATGGGCCCCCCACGGGGCTCAGCAGAGGGGGCGGGCACCACTCTGGGGTCCTGGCGCGGCCCTGGAGGCTGCACACACAGCCAGGTGCCGGGGCTGGAGCGCCACACTCCTCCACGGCAGAGACGCCCAGCTGGCTACGCCAGGGGCCAGGTGGCAAATGACCCCTCGGGCCTCTTCTGAGCAAGAGATGGTGCAGCGCCAGCAGACGCCATCCTGGCCTGTGTCCCTTGCCGGCCCTCGGGGCTCGCCTGGCAGGCCCACGGGCGCCCTCCCGGCGATGCCATTTCTAACGGCACTGTCGCTGAGACCCCTCCCCGCTGGCGGCCTGGCTGGGTGATTTCCACGGGTCAGCGCCTGTGATTTTTCAGGGGCCTAATGAGGTAGGTGCCACCACCCCATCTGCAGCTGACGAGACAGAGGCTCAGAGAGGTTCAGCCGGCGTGGGAGGTCTGCCCCCCACCCCAGCCTGGACTCGGAAGCCCCTGCAGCGCTGTCGCAATGCCCACGGGAAACCAGGCGCAGGGCAGGGAGGGACAGGCCTGCAGGGGCTGGGGGCTGCCTTCAAGCCACCGAGCCTCTGACAGCTGCTCCTAATATTTTGAGCAAAACCCGCTGAGCACCTGGCCCGTGTTTAGATTAAACAGCGCTCGCCCAGCCCCTGGCAAGCTGCTCGCCAGCGGCCGATTCCCCCGAGAGGTCCGAGCGCCGCCCAGCCCCGGGGCGCTCCTCCAGCCTCCCGTGGAAATGCCACCCACGCCCTCCCCCCTGAGGCCAGCCGCCCCTGGGCTGCACACACCAGCTCTGAGTTCTCCCCGCGGTGGGCCAGGGAGGAGGGAGGACGGGCGTGGGGACGTGGCACGACCCCCCCATGCCCAGTGTGCCCCTTGCCAGTCCTGAGGCAGCTGGAGCGTCTCGGGGCCATTCACTCAAAGGCTGCGGGCCCGCCCCACCGTCACCTGCAGGCCGGGGCAGCCGGGCGGGGGCCTCCTGTTGGAAGGCGGCAGTGAGCGGGTTTCCAATGGGCAGGACGCCCCTCTAGTGCTGGGAGGTGGTCCCCTCCTTGCCCCCGTGAAAGGGAAGACAGCAAAGCTCAGGGCTGGCAGGAGCTTGCGCAGCGTGCCCAGCGTCTGCCCTGGTCTGCTGGCTTGGAGGCCAGGCTCCTGAAGCCGGGCCCCGCTGCCCCGGCCCCCGCTGCCCGCGAGCCAAGCTGCTGCTGGCGGCGCTGTTCAGGCACCGAGATGTGGCGCTCCCCCCCATGGAGAGTGAGGCCTGGGCTTAGAAAGGCTGTTTGTGAACTCCGGGGCCTTCCCCGGATTCCCAGGGGACCGTCTGGTCTCGGAGGTTTCACCTGGTTTGTGTGCAGTCCACCCCCGGGGGACCGGGGCAGGAACTTCCCGGATGGGGGGCCTGGGGGGTGGTTCCAAAGGGCTGCTGGGCACGTGAGACTGCTCAGCTTCCTGGGCCCTCAGTGAGGTGCAAAGTAAGAGCACATGCAGGGGGCTCGGCTGGAGCAGTGAGGTCTTTTTTTGAAAAAAAAGACCAATTTATTTCTCTCCCCTTCCCCCTGTTGTTTGCTCTCTGTGTCCACTCGCTGTGTTCCGCTTGCATTATCCACTTGCATTATCCGGCAGCACTGGGAAACTGCGTCTCTTTTTTGTTGCATCATCTTGCTGCGTTAGCTCTTCGTGTGTGCGGCGCCACTCCTGTGTGGGCTGTGCATTTTTCATGCAGGGCAGCTCTCCTTGCGGGGCGCACTCCTTGCGCATGGAGCAACCTTACATGGGGGCATCCCTGTGTGGCATGGCACTCCCTGTGTGTGGCAGCACTGCGCATGGGCCAGCTCCGCACGGGTCAGGAGGCCCTGGGGATCGAACCCTGGACCTCCCATGTGGTAGGTGACGCTCTATCAGTTGAGCCACATCCGTTGCCCTGTTAGGTCTTACATTAAAGAAGAAGAGCTAAAATCAAAGACCTTACTGCATGCCTGGAGAAATTAGAAAAAGAACAGTAAACTAACCCTAAGTCAAGCAGAAGGAAAGAAAGAAAGAAAGATTAGAGCAGAAATAAGTGAAATTGAGAATAATAATAAAAAACAAAAGAATTAACAACAGCGCAAGCTGGTTCTTTGAAAAGATCAATACAATTGAAAAACCCTTAGGTTGACTGACAAAGAAAGCAGGAGAGAAGACAAATAAAATCAGAAGTGAGGGGTGGAGGGACATTACTAACTGACCCCACAGTTAATAAATAAAAATAAAAAGGATCACAAGGAACCATGCACAACAGAACACCAACCAACTAGACAACTTACATGAAATGGACAAAAATTCCAAGAAACACATGATCAACCTACATTGACTCTACAAGAAATAGAAGACTTCAGCAGAGCAATTACAAGCAAAGAGATTGAATCAGTCATCAAAACCTTCCAACAAAGAAAGCCCAGGACCAGATGGCTTCATAGGTGAATTCTACCAATCATTCCAAGAAGAATTAATAGAAATTCTGCTCAAACTCTTCCAAAAAAACTGAAGAGAAGGGAGCATTACCTAACTTATTCAATTAGGCCAAAATCATCCTAGTACCAAAGCCAGATAAAGGTATTACAAAAAAAAAAATTACAGGCCAATTTCTCTTATGAATGTAGAAGAAAAATCCTCAATGAAATACCTGCAAATAGAATACAACAGCATATCCAAAGAATTATGCACCACGATCATTTGGGTTTTATCACAAGCATGCAAGGGTGGTTCAACACAAGAAGATCAAATAATACAGTACATTGCATCAACAAAATAGAGGGAAAAAACCTACTTGATCATCTCAATTGACACAAAAAAAGCATTTGACAAAGTTCAGCATCTTTTCTTGATAAAAACACTTAGAAAAATAGGAACAGAAGGGAATTTCCTCAACATGATAAACGGCATTTGTATTAGTCAGCCAAAGGGGTGCTGATGCAAAATACCAGAAATTGGTTAGTTTTTATAAAAGTTATTTATTTGGGGTAGAAGCTTACAGTTACCAGGCCATAAAGCATTCAGTTACTTCGCTCACCAAAGTCTACTGCCATGTGTTGGAGCAAGATGGCTGCTGGTGTCTGTGAGGGTTCAGGCTTTCTGGGTTCCTCTCTTCCCAGGGCTTGCTTCTCTCTGGGCTCAGCTACTCTGTTATCTCCACAAGGCCAGCTATAGCCTATCAAGCAAATAGTCTGTTTCTCTTCCTGGGCCCTTCTCTCTTTCCTCATGACCACGCTCCTCTGTGTGCTTACTTCCCAGGGCTCCAGCTCAAGACTCCAGCATCAAAACTCCAATTTCAAACTCCAACATCAAAAACTCCAACTGTCCTTTGCCATGTCTTTTATCTGTGAGTCCCCCGCCCCTTGCTGGGTGGGACTCAACACCCAACTGTCATGGCCTAATTAAAGCCCTAATCATAATTTAGTCATGCCCAGGTACAGACCAGTTTACAAACATAATCCAATATCTATTTTTGGAATTTATGAGCCATATCAAACTGCTACAGCATAGATGAAAAACCCATACTTAGTGGTGAAAGACTGAAAGCTTTCTAAGATCTGGAACAAGATAAGGATGCTCACCGTTACGGCCATTTAACATTGAACTGGAAGTCCTAGCCAAAGGCAAGAAAAAGAAATAAAAACATCCAAATTGGAAAAGAAGAAGTAAAATTTTCACTACTTGCAGATGACATGATTCTCTATGTAGAAAGTCCAAGAAAACTACAGCAAAGCTGCTAGAGCTAATAAATGAATTTAGCAAAGTGACAGGATACAAGAGCAACACACAAAAATCAATAGTGCTTCTATACACTAGTAATGAGCAATCTGAGGAGGAAATCAAGAAAAAAATTCCATTTACGATAGCAACTAAAAGAATCAAATATCTAGGAATAAATTTAACCAAGGATATAAAGGACTTATATAGAGAACACCACAAAAAATTGCTGCAAGAAATTAAAGAAGACCTAAATAAATGGAAAGACATCCCGTGTTCATGGACTGGAAAACTAAATATAGTTAAGATGTCAATTCTACCCCAGATAATTTACCGATTCAATGCAATCCCAATAAAAATTCCAAAAGCATAGTGGAAAAGCCATTTATGAAATGTATATGGAAGGGTAAGGGCCTCTAAATAGCCAAAAACATGTTGAAAAAGAAGAATAAAGTTGGAACACCCACATTTTCTGACTTGAAACATATTACAAAACTATAGTGGTCAAAACAGCATTGTACCGGCACAAGGACAGATATATCAACCAATGGAATTGATTGGAGAGTTCAGAAATAGACCCTCACACCTATGGTTAAGTGATTTTTGATTAGGCTGCCAAGTCCACTCAATTGGGAAAGAATCGTCTCTTCAACAAATGGTGCTGGGAGAACTGAACATTTGTATGCAAGAGAATGAAAGAGGACCTCTATCTCACACCATATACAAAAATCAACTCAAAATGGATCAAATACCTAAATATAAGAATGAGAACTATAAAACTCCTAGAAGAAAATGTAGGGAAGCGTCTTCAGTATCTTGTGGTAGGCAATGGTTTCTTAAACTTTGCACCCAAAGCAAAAGCAGAGAAACGAAAAACAGATCAATGGGACCTCCTCAAAATGAAAAGCTTTTGTGCTTCAAAGGATTTTGTCACAAAAGTGAAAAGACAGGAAACGGACTTTGGCCCAGTGGTTAGGGCGTCCGTCTACCACATGGGAGGTCCGCGGTTCAAGCCCCGGGCCTCCTTGACCCGTGTGGAGCTGGCCCATGCGCAGTGCTGATGCGTGCAAGGAGTGCCATGCCCCACAGGGGTGTCCCCCGCGTAGGGGAGCCCCACGCGCAAGGAGTGCACCCGTAAGGAGAGCCGCCCAGCGCGAAGGAGGGAGCAGCCTGCCGAGGAATGGCGCCGCCCACACTTCCCGTGCTGCTGACGACAACAGAAGCGGACAAAGAAACAAGACGCAGCAAAAAGACACAGAAAACAGACAACCGGGGGAGGGGAGGGGAATTAAATAAATAAAAATAAATCTTTAAAAAAAAAAAAAAAAAAAAGTGAAAAGACAACCTACTCAATGAGAGAAAATACTTGGAAACCACAGATTCAATAAGGGTTTAATATCTAGACTATGTAAAGAAATCCTACAACTCAACAATGAAAAGACAAACAACCCAAGTAAAAATGGGCGAAAGACTCGAAGAGACAGTTCTCCAAGGAGGAAATACAAATGGCTGGAAAGCACATGGAAAAATGCTCAACATCACTAGCTATTAGGGAAATGCACATCAAAACCACAAGGAGATATCACTTCACACCCACTAGAATGACTTCTATTTTTTAAAAAAACAACAGAAAATTATAGGTATTGGAAAGGACGAGAAATAGGAACATTCATTCCTTGCTGCTGGGAATGTAAAATGGTGTGGCCACTGTGGAAGAGAGTGTGGCAGCTCCACAGGAAGCTAAGTATAGAACTGCCATATGATCTGGCAATCCTGCTACTAGGAATACATCCAGAAGGATGAAAGCAGGGACTCAAATTGATACTTGTACACCGATGTTCATAGCAGCATAATTCACAATTGCCAAAAGGTGGAAGCAACCCAAGTGTCCATCAACTGATGAATGGATAAACAAATGAGGTACATACATATGATGGAGTATTATTCAGCTGTAAAAAATAATGAAGTCCTGACATATGGCAACATGGATGAACCTGGGGGCATTTTGCTGAGTGAAATAAGTCAGACACAAAAGGACAAATATTGTATGATCTCAACTGATATGAACCAGTTATAATAAGCAAACTCATAGAGTTATTATAGAATCTAGACTATACAGTACCAGGGGATAGACTGGAGTTAGAGAATGGAGGGTTGATGCTTAATTTGTGCAGAATTTCTGTTTAGGTTGATTATAAAGGTTTGGAAATGGTTGGTGGTGATGGTAGCACAATACTGTGAATGTTAAGTAACAGCTCTGAATTATATAGGTGAATGTGGTTTAAATTGTATGTGTTATTAGAATAAAAATTAAAAGATAAAACAGAGGACTGTACAACACAGTGAACCCCATTGTAGATGATGGACCATAGTTCAAGTATAATGAGTGTTCTTTCGTGAATTATAACAAGTATACAACATTAATACAAGGTCTTAATCATAAGTTGGCGTATGGAAAAAAAACACTACTCATGGGAAAGCAGCTGTGGCTCAATCAGTTGGGCTCCCGTCTATCATATGGGAGCCTTGGGTTCGCGTCCCAGGGCCTCCTTGTGAAGGCAGGCTCTCCCGCACGCTGCAGAGTGCCACCAGCCTGGGAGCTGTGGAGTGCTGCCGGCCCACAAGGGTTGTGGAGAGCCGACTCAGCAAGGTGATGCAACAAAAAGGGAGACAAGTGAAAAGACAAAAGCGCACAGCAAATGGACACAGAGAGCAGAGAGCATGCAAGCCATGGTGGAGGTGGGAGGGAGTTAAAAATACTCCTACTGTAAACTATGGACTATAGTTAATAGCACTATTTTGCATTCTTTGATCAACTAAAAAAGGTACTGTGCTAATGCAACGTGTCAACAATAGGGGGTATATGGGAATGTGGTATTTTTCACACAACTCTTCTGTAAACCTACAACTTCTCTATTTATACAAATAATTTTTTTAAAAAAGCACCCGGATGGTGGCTGGCTCCCAGTCCAGGTCAGCTCGGCACTAACAGGCAGTACCTGGAGGAGACGTGATGGTGGTGGTGGAGGTCAGCAGAGCCAAGGGTCCTGGGCAGGACACAAAGGACCAGCTGCCCCAAGTGTCACCGAGAAACCTTTCAGAAAGGGCTGATGGTTCCTTCCAAGCCGCACACTGGCTGGCCCGTGAGAGCCGTCCTCGCGCAGCGCCCCCGCCCCTGCCCAGCCAGGTGAGGGTGGCGCTCGAGCTGCCCCCTGGGTTGGTACTGACACACTCTGCGGGCAGTAGACGCGCTCCCCCTCGCCGGCCTCCTGCCTGGAGGTGTGGCTGACGGCATCGCTGTGGGGGAAGCTTGGCCGGAGAAGGTGAGACCCATAAAAAGCAGCAGCTCGCTAGCCCCGTGCCCGGACAGCTCCTAAAGACAACTCTCACCTCATCCGGAGACCAGCGTGCGGAAAGTTTTCAATAAAAGCTTGCTGGACTGAAGAAGAAAGCTCTGGGCAGCTGTCGAGACGCGCACAACAGCGTTACTCACGATGGAAACGGGGACAGCCGAGACGAGCAGCCATGAGGGCTGTCCAGTGTGTCGGGGC
Organism: Dasypus novemcinctus; assembly: GCF_030445035.2. Taxonomy (NCBI): domain Eukaryota; kingdom Metazoa; phylum Chordata; class Mammalia; order Cingulata; family Dasypodidae; genus Dasypus; species Dasypus novemcinctus. The sequence continues at coordinate 12,702,103 of NC_080678.1, forward strand.
AGATCTGCTCCCTAGCATAGTACACGACTGTGAATGACCGCACGAGGGAAGGGTGCAGGGAGAATGGGAGAAGACGAGGGTTTTATGTGCACGTGACCATGGCTGCAGTTGTGGGAAACCAGAGGAAAGAAAACAGCTGCCTAAGAGTGGCAGGATAATGGGTAGAACTCTCTCTCTTTCAAGTTCCCCTAGAGGCTGCAGGAGTGCTGTCTTTTCAATGTATGTAATAAACAGAAAAGCAGAGTTTCTATTTAGTCTTGCCGCTGTGCTGTAGGCAGTATGAACAAGGCTGAAAAGTCAAGGTCATTCTCTAGTCCAGCCAGACACAAACAAGGAGCTCAGCGGCCCCTCCCGGGCCTGGAGGCTTGCCAGCCGTGGGGAAGACAGTTCAGGCCAGCCCTGGCCGTGGGCCAAATACCAGGCCGGGCAGGGCAAACGCCACGGGTGCTGCGGACCCTCTCGGTTAATTACAGGGTGAGGATCCGCCCGGGTCCGCCGGAGGACCCCAAAGTCAAACACGTACCACCCCGAACTGCCCAGGCCCAGTCCCTCTGCCCAGCCCGCACCCGTGGGCAGCTGGCCAAAGGACGCCAAATGCCAGCTCCTTCCCTATGCCCGCTGCATGAGCGGCCAGCCAGAAGGAAACCTGAGAGCAGGAGGGCCTTGAGGTTCGAGTGCAACCCCTCAGACAAGGAAACTGAGGCCAGGGAGGGGCGGACATGCGCCCAAGGCTGAGGAGCAAGGCGCTCGCTGATGGGGGGTTAGGGTCTGAGTCCTTGCAGAGAGCTGGGCCCGGGCTGGGCAAACGGGCCACCTGCCTGCCACCCACAGGCCACCCGGCGGGGTGGCAGGGCCAAGCAGAGGGGACCCCCAGGCTCCCTCTTCCCAGAACTCTCCCTCCTTAGCCTGCCTTACCACATTGGGGGCAGGGGCGTGAGCGGTCCTCATCAGTTTCTTTATTCAAATGGGGAAACCGAGGCAGAGAGAAAGGGCCCAGAGGGAAGCAGTGGGGAGGCCAGCTGCTCCTCCCCCCGTTTTGACTTGGCACCTCCCATCCAGGATCCCCAAAGGCTGACGGATGCCACCTCATTAATCACGACCCAGGTGTCACCTCGTAAATCACCCACATGCCCAGTGAGGGGGCCATTCAGTCCAGCCTGGGGGACGGCAGCCCGCGTGGCCGGCGCGCCCCACACTGGGCTGATTGAGAGCACAGGAACACCCTCCGAGCTGCCCTGGCTCCTGGAGGGCCGCCGGGCCCTGGGCCTTTCCTGGACAGAATCTCATTTTCTTCATTTTTCACCCCCTGGGCAGCAAGACGGAGCTGCTCCTCCAGACTTCCAGAACATTTACTCAACACTGCTTTGATTTTCCTCAGGCCCTGGGTCCTGAGCCACCGTTCACAGCGAAGCCACAAACTCCCCAAACAAGCCTGCCCTGGGCCTCTGGCGGCCAGGCAGGCAGCAGGGAGCCCCCACGGCAGGCCCGGCAGCTCACGTCCACCCGCAGGCCTCCCCTCCCTGGGTGGGTGCTGGGGAGCTGTCTCACTCTCTTCTTTGCAAGTGGGGAAACTGAGGACCAGAAGGGATATCTGGCCGTTGGTGGCAGTTTAGACGCAGGATTCTGGGGCCAGGGCTTCTTTGGAGATTGAGGCCCGTCCCAGTGACTCATTTCCCTGGGGTCCTCCCAGCCCCCTCCTCACCAGTGAGCCCTGGGTCTCACCGAGGGAGCAAACGTGAGCCATTAGTGTATTTTAAGGGCTCAGGTAGCCCAGATGTGAGGACTGACAGGGCCAGTCTGGTGACGGGGGAACCGAGGATAAAAGGACGGTGAGGACAGGGTCGGCACTCACTCCCTTGCGGTTCCCACGTGGGTGCCACTGTCAGGCAGTCCTTCCTGGAGGAGCCACGGAAGGGCCTGTGAGGCCCACACACAGGGGGCCCCACCCTCGTGGTCTCCCCTGCACCCAGGAGGGCTTGTCTCCATCTCCTGGTCCCTGCCCGAGGTGCCCTGAATTACTTATTTTTTCATATACACTTGAAATGTATCTTGTCTAGTGTGCGTGGGCTGGGAGAGCAGATGAACCTGCTGGCATTTAAGATTGTTTCTAAACAAAGTTCTTCAACAGGCAAAGTCCAATTCGCTCCTGGGCACCTTGGGAACTGGGTTGGGAAGTGTGGTTAGCTCCATCTCTGGAGGTCTAAGATGAGATGAGAAGACTGGTTCTCAAACTGGCTGCAAACTGGAATCACCTGGGGATCTTATGGCAACTAGTAATGTTTGCTACCAAAATTTGTGGGAAGCAGCTAAAGCAGTACTGAGAGGGAAATTTATAGCACTCAATGCCTATCTTAGAAGAGAGGAAAGGTCTCAAATCAATCACCTTAAGAAACTAAAAAAAAAGTGCAGAATAAACCCAAAGCAAGTAGAGAAAAGAAAGAATAAAAATTAAGAGCAGAAATCAATGAAATTGAAAACAAAAAAACAATGGTGAAAATCAATGGAAACAAAGGAGGTTCTTCAAAAAGATGGAAAAAATTTTTGAATGCTACCACAGATACTTGGATTTAATTGGCCTGGGGTGTGGCCTGGGCACTGGGATGTTTTAAAAAAGCCTCCCACGTGGTTCTCATGGGCACTGGGTTGAGAACAAGCAGGGGGAACCTGACTCCCACCTGAGCCCATCAAGGCCTGGAAGCACACCGCCCCCCTCCCCGGAGCCCTGCTCCTCTTCTAGGGGAATCCTGGCCTGCCTGGCCCGCCTGGAAACTCCACCAAAGAATGGCAGCCTCAGGCCTCAGGCTAGGAAGGCCTTCTCTACGGGGCAGGATCCTGCTTCTGGTGAAGGAGCCGGGCGGCAGTGCCCACTGCTGGGCGCGGTCCCCGTGCCCCATGGCCCTGCCCGCGGCCCGAGCCCTTTCCCTGTTAGCACAGCATCCAGGTCTCGTCTCGTTTCCTGGGCAAGCCAGCAGGTGCAGGAGGGGGAGGTTTCCACCTCGGGTGGTGAAGTGCACCCTCCCCCACCCCACCACGCAGGCCCGGGGAGCCATACCGGGCCGGGTACCACCCCCCATCCTGCGCACAGGGGTAAGGGGTCCAGGAAGGCCTGGAGCCACCCCTATGCCAGTGCCCACTTCAGACCTGGACTCAGAACTGGGGCGGAGGAGCCCTCTTGGCTCTGAGTGGGCGGCGGGCGCCCGGGCTGCGCCCTTTCTGCCCCCAGGCCCGAGACCGGAGCCCAAAGGGCCCTAAGCCTCTCCTCCACCTTGGCCCTGGGGTCTCCTTCTGCTTCGGGGGCCCTGATTTTGTGTGTAAGGAAACAGATGTAAATCAATCAGTTAGGCCAGGCCCCTTAAAACATCCCAGGCACAAAGGAGAATGTGGACAGGGAGACCCCACGAGGAAGGTCCCACGGCCCACGCGGGCACTCTGCCACTCCCTGGCAGCCGACGGCGCTTCTCCTTCCACAGGCCTCAAACCACGCACGTCCTGGGCCCGCGCCCAAGTGCTTTTACTCTAAATTCTCCTGATTTCCGTTCATGTGCATTTGGAAGGAGAGGTTGAGAGAGTGAGAGAGAAAAGGATAGATATAGAAAAGAGAGAAAAGAAGAGAGAGAAAATGGTATTTGAACGAATGAACTGACCACACTATTCTTTGGAAGGAAAGATGGATGAAAAATCTGCAAAGCCATCAACTGCACATAGATTTTTCCAAGGGGGTGGGGTGGGGGTGGGAGAGAACTTTCCTGAAAGGACTTGGCCTTGGAACATTAAGGCAAACAACTGCGATTGGCAGGGGGACAGCTTTGGAGCAGAGCGAGCCTGAAGCAACTGCCGGCCCAGCGCGCCGTTCCAGGCGGCGGAATAATGAGCTCATTCAGAGCGGGGCCTGGAGCTGCGGAGTCACTGCACATGGGGGTCCTTCAGCTCAGAGGGGCCGGGGCACCCAGGACCCTCAGGCCTGAAACGCGATCCGCCCCAGCTCTGCAGAGGTGGGCCAAGGCTGCAAAATGGGGACTGAGAGCAAAGTGAACGGGTTTGTCGGGAGATGGGCAGAAGGGCTCACTCCCCTTTTGCTAAGAAAGCAAGGAAGCGTGGGAGAACGGGGATGGTCAGGCCGGCCTCGACTGGCCATTAAAGCCGCAGAGGGGGTAGGCCCTTCCTCGAGGCCGAGCCACACGCTCACATAAATCTCCAGGCTCACTGTGCCCTGGACGAAGGGTCGCGCTGAGCCCCCGTGGTCCCTGCCCACAGCTGTCTGCACTCCTGCCGTGGGCTCCGGTGATGGTGACTGCAGCTGAACCCAGGTCACCTGGCGAAAGCCAAGTTTTAATTTTCAGTGATTTGACTTTCTGGAGGCAGCATTGAGTCTTGAATGGTAGGTGCAGCTCAATCCGAAAGTGGACAGCTTTGGAGCAGATAAAAAACTAGGACCCGCGATGCAAGCTCCAAGTTCCATTTGTCAAGCTCCGAGCCACCAAGGAGGTGCCACCTGGCAGCTCGGAGTTGCTTTAGAGAAGAAACGGTGTCCGCCCCACAACCCAAATCCCAGTCCAGCCGCCAGCCTGCTTTGTCTTGACCCTGTTCACACCCGAGCCTCAGGCCAGACAGATGGCCCAAGGCTGTGTGTGAAGCTGGCGGCAGTGGGGACAAGGTTTTGTGAGGATCTGGACAAGGCTGGGGCGGAAGTGCTGGTCCTGAAGGCGACGGCTCTGTTATCTGTCAACGGGCTTAAGGAGGAGGCCCCACCGAACCGTTCCAGGGCCCTGGCTAAGTCCCCGCAGGGGGGCCAGCCTGGACTCAGGGGCGCTCCGGCACCGCTATGAGGCACCACTTTGCTGGCTGCACAGCTGGTCAAGAGACGAGCGTGGGACCTACCGTGACCTTGGGCTCTTCCTTCCTTGGCTCCCAGGTTCAGTGAGGGTTCTGCCTGATCCCCGGGCCACCTGGCCTCTGTGGCAGACCCCAGACCCCTGGGGCAGAGGCCAGCTGCCCTCAGAAGGCAGACGTGGGGGAGCTGTGCCCACCCCCCCAAGATGCCATCATGGCAGGGCCCGATGAGCTAGAACCTGCCAAGGTGGTATTTTTTGTGCAGACGTTTATGAAATCTTCTTTTATTTTTTAATGTCCCAGACAGCAGTGCTTCGGGTGGCTGGGGCGGGTCCCAGGGGGCGGCCGACCCCAGGCTGGGACTGCGCGGAACCTCCCAGCGGCACCAGGGCCTGCTCAGCAGGGCTGTGCTTGCTCGCCCCTTGGCTCTCTGCACCCAGACCACCGTGAGTGTTGTCTCCTGAGGGGAGGGGGACGGGCGTCCCCTCAAGCTCACGGGCCAAGAAGAGGGTGGCCCTGCAGACGTGGGCTCTGTGTCCCTCTCCGGCCCTCGGGCCTCGCTCCGGCCATGGGTGTGGGTCCCAAGGACTGCGTGAGCCCTGGTGGGCCTGGGCTTCGGCCCCCTCTGGTCGCAGAGGTGTGGCATAGCACCCAGATTCGATGTTAAGCCCAGGTGTGTCCAGCTGCACTTGGGAGTAAAGAGCCAGGACAAAGGCCAGGGCGGCAGACATGGGGACAGAGGACGAAGTGATGGGGGGAGCAGGCAGAGCAGAGCCCGGAGTGTGGGCAGCTGAGGTGTGCTGGGGTGCATCTCGCCACGGGGGCGCTGGCCAGGGCGGCAGAGCAGGGACCTCCTGGCTGAGTGGCCAGGCTGGGCCAGGGAGAGGACAGAGGGATGGAGAAGAAGGGGAGGGGGAGAAAGGGACATTCAGAACAAATCGGGGCTCCTCAGGGCTGGCGTGGGGGCAGAAGGTGCCGCTGGGTGCCCACTGGGCCCCCAGGAAATCACCCGCGGCCCTGCAGCGATGTCGGGTGTGGGCTGAATATCCTGACTCCAGAAGCTTCTGCGCTCCTTGGGCTGTTCTCCGGGTACGTGGCCTCCCTTCTGAGGGGAGTGGAGGCTCCTCTGGGAATTCCTGAGAGTATCAGACTCGGGTGAGAAGGGGCCTATCCCGGAGGACGTTCCAGGCAGGTGGCGTCTCCGGCAGGATTGGGACGTTTTTGCATCTTCCGCCTCCTCGTCGTCCCTTCTCCACACCCACTCGGGAGTGCCTCGGCTTCGTCCACTGCCGACCGCTTGCAGAGCGCAGACAGAAACAGGCCCCTCCCTGCGGGGCAGCCGCCCATCCTGCCCGCCCCCGCCGCATCACACAACCACCAACGGGCGCGGGGAAGGGGGTGCTAAAGGCAGTTCCACCCCCAAAGGAGACGGGAGCTGCCTTTTCTTTATTATCACATAAATAAGTGGGGTGCACCCAGCGCATGCGGGAGTCGGCTTGCGCCAGGTCAGGAGCGCACGGTGCACAGCTCTTTCCACGGTCAGCCACGGCGGAAGATTTTACACTACGGAAAGTGGCAGGCACGACAAGTCAGGACTCCCCGGGGAGCCGCTTGTTCGGTGTACAGCACACCACCTGCACTTGATAATCCCGAGTCCCTCTTAGTCAAAACCAATTCCACGTGACAATGATTTATCTGCTGACATATAAACAAGTCCATATTCAAGGATGCACAGAAGGGCAATTTCCAAGAAAATGACAATAATTCCTAATTACTATTAAGCAGGGGAAGGTCTGTTTAGCGAACTTTTAATTTATAAAAAAATTTGGGGAAGCGGACTTGGCCCAGTGGTTAGGGCGTCCGTCTACCACGTGGGAGGTCCGCGGTTCAAACCCTGGGCCTCCTTGACCCGTGTGGCGCTGGCCCATGTGCAGTGCTGATGCGCACAAGGAGTGCCCTGCCACGCAGGGGTGTCCCCCGCGTAGGGGAGCCCCATGCGCAAGGAGTGCGCCCCATAAGGAGAGCCGCCCAGCACGAAAGAAAGTGCAGCCTGCCCAGGAATGGCGCCGCCCACACTTCCCGTGCTGCTGACGACAACAGAAGTGGACAAAGAAACAAGACGCAGCAAATAGACACAGAGAACAGACAACCGGGGGAGGGGGGGAATTAAATAAATAAATAAATCTTTAAAAAAAAATAAAAAAATTTGAGTCATTACAATTAATCTAACCAAGGGGGGGCCCATAGGAGAGCCACTGCCCTCTGCTGCCCGTGGCCCCTGGCATTGCTGCTTCCTCTGCTGGAAAGCCTCTTTCCCTTTCCATCTGCCGGAGAATCTGCCTTCCCTTCAAGACAGTGCCAGTGCCGACCCCTCCGTGAGGCCTCCCTGGACCTCCGCAGGCATCGCCGGCTGAGCCTCCGCCAGCAGACTTGACCCTGGGCTCAGTGCTGTGTCTGGGCCAGCTAACGTTCTGGATTGAACTGATGTCCCGCCCACAAGCCTGGCTGCTCCCCAGGGGCTCCATCTCGCTCACCTGCGTAACTGAACACAGTCCACCCTAGACCGGGCTGGGGGAGGGCGGCTCCTTCCCCTCACTTTCTGCTCTCCTGCCACAAGAGAGGAATACTGGGGGAACATTCTAGGCCTTTCTTTCCACCAGTCCCACCTGCTGGGATGTGGGTGGGAGGGACACATGCCTCAGGCTCATCCGCTTCATTACCTGGGAAATTCTGCACATTAGCCTTGCTCTGTCTGAAAAATACATTTAACAGGAGCAGATCCAGGTAAATGTGGGAAACTGACATAGGTCAGAGGTGGCATAACAAGTCAGCAGGGAGATGGTGTGCTATCAGAAAATGGTGTTGGAACAGCTGGTTTTCCAGAGAGAAAAGAAATCCCTACCTCACACCATGCATGCAAGCCAAATTCAGGATTTAGAACCCGAATGTACAGAACAAAACTTCACAACTTCTGGAGGAGAATGTGGAAGACTATCTTTCAGACTATGAGGAGGGAAGGATTTCTTAGACAAGACAGACACATGCAGAAACCAAAATAAAAATTATTGATAAATCCGATTATCTGTCCATGTGAAACTTTTATTCAATTAGACAGCATACATCAAATGAAAAGATGAACCACAGACAGGGGTAGGTAGTTGCATTGTTCATAACTGACAAGCATTCCACAATATAATGCACAAAGAACATGAATAGATGATTCACAAAAAGGAAGGTTGAATGCCACCAAACATTCAAAATGGTGCTCAGTCTCACTAATAATACAGGAAATGCAGAGTACATTAAACAAGACACCATTACACATCCCTCAGATTAGGAAAAGTTTGAAAAATTTCATAATACCAAGAACTGGCAAGGCTGTGGGATGTGGGATTCTTTTCCCTCTGGAGGAGCTTGGGGTGGGCACCCCAGGGGGGAGAAATCAGCAGTCTCTGATTAGTAAAACCGAAGATGCGGGTTTGCCCTGAGCCGGCACCTCTGCTTTCGCAGCAGGGCTTGCTGGCCTTCTTGACCAGAGGGAGCCCCAGTAAGTGTGTTAAGTGAAAGAAAAAAACCCCCGGGCCCCAGACTCTGACCTGCGGGGAGAGACCTGGTAATACTTCTGTTTAATGAGCCGCTTTTTACCCGGCAAGTTTGGGGAAAATTATTTGAAAGAAAACCTCATGGCACGCCCAGCGCCCTCACGGCAGCGTGATTTGGAATAATGAAAGAAGGTGGAAACCGCTTACACGTCCAGGAGAATGGAGGGCGAATGGTGGGGCGATCACCCGAACCACGGCACGGAATCTTGGCCTCCGTCCTGGCCAGGCCTGAGCGGCTCGTTTCCAGGCCAGGCCTGAGCGGCTCGTTTCCGGAGGCCAGGCTCCCGTTCTTGGTGCCAGGGCGCGGGAATGCAGTGGAGGGAAACTGGAAAGGGTTCTGTGCTGGGATGAATCTCCCTGTCCAAGGAGCTGACTGTTTCAGTCAAAAGGCTGGCCAGTTCTGACCGTGGCGGTGGGGTGAGGGCTGTCCAGAGCAGAAGAGCCTTCTGCAAAGACCACTCAGAACACCAGCTCCACGAGATGCTCCTCAGAGGAAGGGTTCCGTGGTCACGCTTGTTTGGGGAGCCCCTTCCCAGAGAGTTGCAGTGTGAATTGCTTACAGCCAAGTGCTGCGAAGTCCTGTTAAAGACATTGCAATGCAGAGGCCCTATTCCAGACGGCTGCGGACGTGGAGGTGGGGGGCCTGCTTGCCCGTGCAACCTCTCCCCACGTTATCCCCCTTCTGGGACGCCCCTCTGGCCTTCAATCAGGCCTCTAAGCACCCCGGCTGTGGGTGGTGCCAAAGCTAGACCAGCACTCTACAACATGAGAAGCTAATTTTTTTCAAGGCCAAACCCGAAGTGTGCCCCCCACCCTGAGTGCTGCGCTGCGCAGGGCAGTGGGGCTCAGAGGGGAGGCGGGGGAGGCCCTTGCCTCTGGCCCCACCAGGGTCAGATGCCGGGCATGCAGGGTGTGAGTGCCTCGTGGGCAGCCACCAGGCCACCCCCGCTGGGTCAGAGCGCGCAGGGTAGACACAGCAGGGTCCTTCCCGACCTCTGACCCCTGCCCACATGGGCGCCCGGCCCCTGGGGCCCTCCTGGCAGAGCCTGGTCACCCCAAAAGGAGCTCTGTCAAGGCCCCTCCCATCCCCCCAGGCCCAGCCCAGAGCCCGGCACCCAACAGGACCCCCGCTGACAAAACAGACAGAAGGGAGAACAAGGGAAGGAGCAACGCACGGGCTGGGGGCAGTGCTCAGGCCCCCGGCCGGGCTGCAACGCGCAGGCCCGCTGCACCCTCACTCCCCGCGGCTGGCAGGGGCCGCTGAAGGTGCCCGGGGTCGAGGTGGGCTGGGCGCAGCCCTCCGCCCAAGCTCTGCACAGCATCAGCTGCCCTGGTGGGGGTTACTCTTCTGGGTCTACCCCCCACTGTGCAGGCCCTGGGAACTGGGGAAGGAGGGTCTGCAAAGACCTCCTGGTGGTGACGGCGTCTGGGTGGGGCCCACAAGGGCTGTGGGACCTGGACGTGGGGTTGTGGGAGGAGAAGCACCCCAAGTATGTACTTACCCCAAGGGAGTGAGGGCCCGGCTACCGCCCCGAGGTTCAGAGACAGCTCCTGTGCCGCGGCCACTCGAGGGACGTGCCTCCATGCTGAGGCAACAGGAGGGGGTCGCCGGGGCCCTGGGCAGATCCACCAACTCCTGGGGGCGCCACTTCCCCGCCACGAGCCCTCTGCTGGCGCTGGGGCCATGGTGGCCAAGGTGATGTGGCCTCTGCCTCAGGGGTGCCCAGGAGGGCATGGGGACGGTCACAAAGCAAAGAAGTCGCGGGAGATTCAGGAAGGCAGGACGCTGCCCCGAGGAAGGGGCGGGGGTGTGCACACGTGTGTGCCCCGTGGGTGGGGATGCGTACATGCGCACGCCTTTGGGAGGCACGTTTATGCATGGTGCGTGTACACGGGTGCAAGCAGATGTCTGTGGCACGTGTGTGCATGTGTGCACAGAGGCGTGTGCATGTGCGTGGGTGAGTGGTGGGCACGTCTGTGTGGCGTGCATGCACCTGTGGAGGGGACAGCAGGTCACCGCCTCGCCGCGAGGGAGGGACAGAGGTGGGGACGGGGACGCTCTGTGCCTGAGGAAGGCGGCCTCTGGGGGCTCACAGCCCCCCTGGAGTCCGAAGAGGGACGAGGGGGTGGACCTGGGAAAGCCTGGCCTCCCAGCCCTGCCTCCGGGCTGGTGCTCCCCAGAGGGCCCCTGAAAACTGGAGGCCTTGAGAGTAACAGTTAATGAGCCGAATTAGCTTTTTCTTTGGATCAATAAAATCTCAGGGTGAGCTCATTCCAGGGGCTGTTTCTCTTTAAAGAAAGGGTTGGATGGGGGACAGGCCAACGGGCGGGCTGCGGTGGGGGTGCCCCCACGCCCGGGAGGCACGAGTGGGCTCGGAGCGGCTACGGTCTTTGGCTGGAGCACAGAACGTAGCGGTCAGGACAGGCCTGGGACCGGGTCAGGCAAAGAGTCGCCGCAGCCCTGCCGGGTCGGCACCTGCTGTGCCTCAGTTTCTCCTTCTCTAAAATGGGCCACTGCTGCCTTCTTTCAGGTGGGAGGATCAAGCAAGCACTTGATTATTACTGGAATGCAAAGCACCGCCCCTGCTTTCTCACCTTTCTGCGGTTGCCGGGTGGGCAGGACGGTGGCCCTGGGGGCTCGGGGCAGCACGCCCCCCGACTCCAGAACACGGGGCTGGCCGTGGGCTGGGGTTCGGCAGCCACGGGGGGCCCGACTACAGGCTTGGGGCAGGCTCTGCGCAGCAGCGGGCACAGACGGGCGCCCCCGCCCTGGCACAGCTCTGCCCGCTCCCTGGCCGAGGCTTGCAAGGGGAGGGAAGAGCTGGATGGCGCCTTGCGGTGGGGGCCAGGAGACCCTCCAGCCTGTGTTCCCGGGAGGGGGCTGGCCCCCCGCCCAAACTTGCCCCCACGTTTCCACGCGGCCTCCTGCCGCACACTAGCGCTTTATCTTCTGCAGAGCTCTTAAGGGCTTTTCTTTAAATACATTTCTGGGAAAGCTGTATTTTCGCTCTCGCCCTGCCAAGATTATTTTATACGTGTGTGCCCTGGTGGGTAGTAAAGTCACCCGGGCAGCTAATGGTGCTCCGAGAGCAAAGCGAGGAAGCCAGCAGCCCTGGGCGCTGCCACGCCTGAGACCCGCGGCCCTGGCTGCACCTCCTGGGGGCCCGCGGGCCTCCGCAGCCGTCCTGCCGGGCGAAGCCACCGTCCCGGGCCAGCCCCAGGCCCGCCGGCCCTGCTCACTCCCCCGGCACGCTGGCACAGGCAGCTCCCTCTTTCTGGATGAGTCTCACTCACCCGCGCACACGATGGCCTGGGAGAGCCAGGGTGCCAAGGAGTGACACCCCGCCCGGCCCTGGGGTGGCCCAGGCCTGAGACTCAGAACATGATGGACAATGCAGGGAAGGTGGACGGGAGGGAGCGATGTGGGGGGTGTGTGTGTGTGCAGCAGGGGGCAATGGGTGGACACGAGAGGGACACGCAAGGGACAGCACAGAACAGAGCACTGCAGTGGGGAGCGAGGCAGTAAGGAATGGGGCAGAGAGAAATGGCCCAGAAAACCGGGGGGTACATGTTCTGGAGAGGGAGAGGAGAGCAAGGGCACAGAGAGGTGGTGGGAGCTGGGATGCAGCTTGAGGTGGAAGCGACGGGAGCCTTGATGGGTAAGTGGTGGGGTGGGCTGCCCTGGGGTGAGGGCAGGCGGGGCGGACGGGAATCTAGAGCACCGTGTTCCATTTTTTTTTTAACGTTTCGTTTCGAGATAATTTTAGACTTATAGAAGAGCGAAAAAATAGTACAGCGAGGACGACGGGCACTTAATTACAGCGCTTCCCCAGCGCTGTCTGCTCATAGCCTAGAACTTAACAGCCTTGGACTTCAACGAGGACGCAGGCCTTCGCTCCCTCCCCCAGTCTCCCGGCTGACCTCCGGAGGCCTGGGGTCCCCCTGCAGCGCGTCACCACACCCCTCTGCCCCGCCCATCTCCAGCCTCGTCCCTCCTGGACTTCCTTGACTGTGGCATTTTTGAAGAGCCCTGCCCAGTATTCTTGTCGCTCAGTTTGGGGATGCCCAGTGTTTCCTCCCGATTAGACTTGAGGCTGTGCATTTGGGGCAAGCACACAAGAACACGCCACGGGGACCGGCCCCACTCAGCGCGCTGGGGACCACGCAAGCCCTACGTCCCCCTGGAGGCTGCTGCCCTTGCCACCTGGCCAGGCTTCCCCACTGCCAAGCTTCCGTGCTTCTCTTAGGACTTGCTTAATATTGGGGGGCACGGGGGGACACTGAGGTGGTGTGCATATCCCATTTCTGCCTAGATTTCTGAGGGATGCTTTGACCTGCCAGGTGGGAGGTGTCTAACAGTGGGCCAGGTCACCTGGGCAGGGGTCTGTGGCCCCAGGAGGCCCAGCCCCGGGCTGACCGCTAGCCACGCAGCCAGGGACAATGCCCTGACCTGCTGGGTGAAACCCCGGGCCATCCCAGGTCTCTGGACAACCGCTGCACGGTTCCCACCCCAGCACCGTGGCCCAGGCCCGTCCCTGCCTCCCGCTCCTGGCACGACCAGTTCTCCCTCCTCTCCCTCTGGGCCAGCAACTCAAGGGCTGCCTGCTCGGGGCCTTCGGGGGGCCTGGCGGGGTGTGTCCACCTCCCCTCTTTGTCATTCCCTTGGAAGGCCCAGATGCTGGGGGTCGGTCCCTGCTAACTTGACCTCAGGGGCCTCCGGGCAGCGCCTCGCGCCAGGCCTTCCAGAGCAGCCTCCCCTGTGCACAGGAGACCCCGGGACGCTCAGAGCAGCGGCGAGGCCTCCGGGTCCTCGAGGCAGGCTTCCTGCTCCTGACGGTCAGGGCCTGAGCTGGGGAGCGGGCAGCGCCCGCACACACTTTCCGGGGAGACGAGCCCACTGCCGCCTGGGTGCCCGCGCCCCTGTTCGGTGAGCCTGTAGGCAGGGGTGTGGCTCTGTTCGTCTGGCTGAGCTACAGGTCAGGAGCCGCATGTCGGAATGTCAGAATCGACTTACTCTCTGGTGCGGCAAGAAACACTTTGGTAGGCGGGTGGCATCAGCGCGTCTCGAGGGTTAACACACGCACTCTGTCGGGCAGAAGATGCAACTCACGAGGGCGCCAGGAGGAACCAGGCAGGGCTTGCACAGCTCTGGCTGCCCTGGGCGCCCCGGTGGCGCAGCCTGAGCCCGGTGCATCCCTGGGGAAGCGGGGGAGGCCGTGGAGGCGTCCCTGGGGGGCTCCCAAGTGCCTGGAGGACGTTGGCTGGCAGCTTGTTTCCAGGTCTCCAACACGAACGTGGACTGGCCCAAGTATCGGAGCCTGGGGCAGACGAAACTGTGGTTTGGGAGTGTGGAGACCTCCGTTTGGGAGTGGCATGGGGAAGCTGCCGGTTTCCCCCTCCCTCTGCGACAAATCTGATGGACAAGGGGGACCGTCCCCTCTGGGCCTGGCCCTCCTAGGCCACGGCTGGGCTGGCGCAGGGGCTGGAGCTCCGCAGGCCCGGGAGCGCACGCGCTCACCCAGCTCGGCGGGGGGTGAGGCTGGTGGCGCTGGGCCGGCCTCGGCTCTGCGGGGGGATGCAGCTGCGCCGGCTTTCTCGGGAGTGGCCAGGCAGCAGGTCTCAGAAGTTAAGCTGCGCCTTCCCTTTGTCTCGACAAGTCTATTTCAGGGAATTTATTTTAAAGCAATGATCAAACAAGCAGATAAAAATATATGTTTGTGGTGAGACCCAAATCAAGTCTGGAGTTTGGCTAATCGTACCACACCACTGTGGTGTCTTAGTGGTGACAGCTGTACCGTGAAAATGTCAGGAGTGAGTGACCGAGGTCGCTGGGTGAGGGCTGGGCAGGGGCACTCTGGACTATCTTTGCAAACTCTCTAAATATGAAATTGTTCCTAAATAAAAAGCTTAGTTTTTTAAAAAAAATACATACTTGTATAAAAATTTTCACAGCTGCACAGTTTAAAATAGCAACCACTGAAACAACCATGTCCACCGATCTGGGGCGAGTTGATAGATAATAAATGGAACAATCGTGTTAGAAACGTGGGGCGACTGCAGAGACGAGGCAGTAGGTCCACACGACACCCCAGGATACTAAGGGGAAAAGAACTAGGTCGGTGAATTCTATACCTAGGGTACAATCCCATTAAAGAAACCAAAACACAAGTTTTTTACACATGCAAGAGTCCAAGAGGGCAAATATTAAACCAACAGTGACGGTTACCTCTGAGGACTGCAGTTATGTGTGGACGTCCACTTTCTAGTCTACATACTGATTTGGAAAAAAAGCAATTTTATCGATACCGATTAATAAAGCAAATAATTCATCCAAAGTAAGGTACTGAATTTTTGAAGAGGGCGATGTGGGATTACCTTACAGTTTCCTAGTCTTTGTCCAGGTGGCCAGCTCCTCTCGCAAAGCCTCCGGCCCACTGCCCTGCTTCCACCCCAGCCACCTGGAGGGACCTGGGAAACCTGAAGGCCAACGCCTGCCACTTGCCCAGGACCCCACGACGGCCCGCCCCCACCCCCCACCCCAGGCCCCCGCTCCCCGCTGCCCCCACGGCCTCACCCGCTCTGTGTCGTTCCTCCAGCGCCCGGCCCGCTGCACGCAGCTTCCCGCCACCCGGAAAGTTCTGCCCCTGAAATCTGCACAGCCGCCCCGCACCTCCTCCGAGCCCCTGTGTGAATCGCGCAGCCTCGTCGAGGCCCACCCAGAGGCCCCGCTGCCCGCCGCACCTGTGCAGCACCACCCGGCACCCGCCCACACCACAGAACCTGCTTCTTTCCCGTCTTTGTGGTCAGCCTCCCCCTGAGCGTGCGGGGGACAGGGCTGAACTGTGTCCCCTCCAAAACCGTGTCCAGGCCCGAGCCCTGCACTGCAGAGTGCAGCCTTGTTGCAGGGGGACTTGGGGGGGACGAGGTCGTCCTGGAGGAGGACGGGCCCCTGAGCTGACCTGCCCGGCGTCCTTCCAAGAAGGCAGCCGTGGAACAATGGCGGCCAGGGCTGAGCAATGCTGCCCGCCAAGAAGCACCAGGATCGCCAGGCACGGCCAGGAGCCAGGAGAGTGGCCCAGGGCAGTTCTACGGACTTGGGGGAGTGTGGCCCCGCCGCCGTCACTGGGACTCCCGGCCCCCAGGACTGTGGCAACAGCTTTGTCGCTTGAGCCCTGGGAAGCTAATATCCTGGTGTCATTTTCCCGCTCATCTGCTGGGTAGAGGAGACAAAAGTGGTCCAGGGAGCCTCCAGGCTGGAAGTCAGAACAGTGGCTACCTCCAGATGGAGGGCATAGTGCCTGGGAGGGCCCATGAGGGAGACTTCCAGGGTTCTGGAATTTTCCATGCCTGACCTGAGTGGCGGCTACACGGGTACGTAAAATTTTAAGCTGTGCACTTAATAATAATGCACTTTACTATACACCTCAATAAATGTTTAAGAGGAAGAAACGCCATTTGCAGTCAGTGACCCTCGTCCCAGCAGTCTCTGGGCCCCCACCCCGGCTCTCCTGTCACACCTGGGTGCAGCGCCTGTCTCCCCTCCAGATGCGCTCCTGGGAGGACGGCGGCCACTCCAGCTTGGGGCTGCTGGCCCCATGGAGCCTCTCCACAAACACTGTGAGGTGAGCAAGTCGGGTGTCGGAAAGGCCCGTTTTCCAGCCGTTGCCCTCCCCGTTTGCTTTGGACACTGGCCCTCCTGGCTCTGCCCTCAGTCTCTCCACGCAGAGGCCCGCCCTGCCTGGCCCCAGAGCGCGGAGGGGCCGGCACCTACTGCGAGCCGCTTCCAGGATGGCCGACCGGGGCTGCTGCGCCACGCGGCCCGACAGACGAGCCGGAGAGGCTGAGGGCGCCTCATGCCCACGCTGGCACTGCCTCAGACACCTGCTCCAAGGCCGGAGCAGGGAGGAAAGAGCCCTGATTTGCAAGAGCCCGGCCTCCCAGCGGCCTGCCCGGCGTGGTCGTGCCCCAGTGTGAGGCCGGCAGAGCCCTCCAGGTGGGGGCGAAAGGAAGTGTGCCCCTGGTCAGGGGTGGGTGCTGCCTGGGGTCAGGAATGTGTGGAGGGGGTGGGCTGAGAGGGTGGGGGTCAGAATCCTAAGAACAGACCCGGGGTCTGTCAGACCCGCCTTGGAAACAGGACTCACTGGGTGCCAAGGCCGCTTCTCGGAGTCAGAGGGGTGCCGAGGGGGTTGGGAGGGGCCGGGAAAGGCTTGGGAGGGTGAAGGGGCCGAGGGGGGCTAAAGTACATTGGTTTATGCCCAGCTCACTACAGACAAACCTGGTTGGTATCACAATGCCCCCAGGGATTTGCTGTCCCTTCATTTTTCTGGGCCTCGGTTTTCTTTTCTGTAACACAGGGAAAAGAACACAACCCTGTAGGACTGCTGCGGAAAGACTGGGCGAGCGATGTGTGTACAGTGCCCAGCAAGGCACGGACATCGGGGACCTCACAAAGGTGGTCTCAGGCCGATGGTCCCCTCCACCGCCAGGTACACCCTAACGGCAATGTGCCTGGTAGTCACTTCAGGACACACACGAGATGCTCAGGGCACACTCCTAGAGGTCCCCGTGCCAACATCGCAGGACGGAGGAATTGTGTAGTGTGTGCAAAGGAAGCGTGCGATGCATGCATCCACGTGGAACGACTGGAATCTCAAACTCAATGCCCAGCACAAGAAGGCTGCCGCAAACAAGCCCACGCCACCTGGCTCCGTTACACAAAGAAGCAGACAAAACGGTCTCCCAGTGGCAGTGAGGAAAGCTGTTCCCCTGGGGTGGGGGAGGGACCCAAGGGCCACGTGGGGCTGCTGGGGCTGGAAAGGTCCACTTTCTTGATCTGTAGCCAGATCTTGTGTGTGTGAATAGGCATCGAACTGTATGCTGTGAGCTGTGCACCTTTCCTGTTCAAAAGCGGTCATTTAACGAGATGAAAGAAGAACCGCCTTCTGTTATGCTGTGGTCACAACCTTGTGCTAGAGAGGGAGTGGGTGTGTGCCTGTGAACACATATGCACACATGCGTATGCACGTGCACTGTATGTGGGTGTGCCTGTGTGCATGCACGCGTGTGTGCTGTTACGTGGGTGTGCGTGTACACACATGAATTGTTCCCGTGCCTGCGTGTCTGGGGGCATATCTGTGTATGCATGCACGTGTGTGCACGTGTGTGTGCCTGCCTCATACATGTGCATGTGTGTATGTGTGTACATATATGCATGTGCATGTGGGGACTACTGGCTCCGTCCACCAGAGACGGTCACAAATCACAGTTGGGAGCCCCACAGGCTGCTGAGCCGGGACGCAAATCAGCGGCTGCGCCTGGCCCAGCCGGAGCGCTGCTTGGTGGCCGTCTGGGGATATCAAGGACTGAAAACACAGCACAGAGACGTGCTGGTCGAGGACAGTAACAGCAGCTGCTATTCTTAAGCATGTGCTAGGTGCCCGGCAGTGGGCTCCTCCTTCCATTCACCCCATGGTCAAGGCTCCGGGTGCAGGCGGGAGGCGGCTGAGCTGGATGTGAACCCCTGGGCCTCAGCCCACGGCGAGCACACGCTCCAGCTCGTGTGCTCGCTCTCGTTTAGTGAGCGCTCACCATGCCCCGCTCTGCCCAGGCCGTGGACATGGGTGCCCCTGCGGGATCAGATCCGGACACCAGCAGCCACAGCAGCTGGCGGTACCCAGGAGGGGGGCACCGGAGACCCCACCTGGGGCTCCTCGGTGAGGACAGAGGTGCCGATCTGAGTTTCCTGAGTCCCAGAGGATGCCCCCCACGGGCGCCCCGGGATTCCCCACCTTCCTCTGCACGGGAGCCCTGCAGGCTGGAGAGCAGCTGCACAGGTGCCAGGGGCAGGCTGTGCTGTCAAGGGTCTGCAGCCCAGGGACAGAGACCCCAGGCCTGGGGAGAGAGGACCCCATGCCTGGGCAAGGTGCAGCTGCCCGGGCGGTCCCATGAGAAGGGCTCAGGCAGCAAGAGGAACCCCAAACGGCCCTCCCGACACACGGCTCGCCCCGCCTCTCGCCTCCTGGGACCTGCTAGCTCGCCCGGCGACCCGACCCCTCCCGTGGCCAGCGTCTGCAGGGGTCCATCAGCCCTACACACAAGACCCCAGAGGCAAAGGGGGCAGGCAAACCGGCTCGCTGAGGGGTGGGGGGAGCCCTGATTTGTAGCATTTGCCCCTTCCCATGGTGTCAACACTCCCATTGGCCTGGGGCGGAAGGGAGTTGGGAAAAGACATGCACAGGATGGCTGTAAGCTGGTCTGGGCAGCTCCGTCACCCACCACCAAGGCTTCGATGACAGTCACAGTCATGCTGCATGATGCCAGTGGCGAGGCAACGTGTGGGGAAAGCCTGGGGCGCAGCGCAGGCCCCCGGGGTGGCACGCACCTGCTGTCTTCCAGCTCTGCGCCACCAGGAGACAAGAAGCCTGCCTCCTGGGGTGCAAGGAGAACCCCAGGGCCCAACGATGCTAGCCAGACTCCGGGCAGCGGGGAGTGCCCAGTGCTTGTGGGGTGCACAATGGCACGCCCAGTCTCTGGGACCCAAGGGGGTGCAGCACAGCCAGGCCAGGGCGTCTCCAGGCCCGGCCACACCTGTCCCTGGGTCTCTCCTGCTGAGATGCCAACGCGGGGCATGGCAACTGCCCACAACAAACACGGCAGGACGGCCAAGCCCCGCTCCACAGGCCACTCCGGGCAGAGCCGGCGCCCGCCAGGCCCACTGCCCCAGGCGCCCTCTCAGAGCCGACATCCCGCTTTGGCCCTTCCATGTTGCCAGGGTTCCTGGCGTGTAAAAGTCTGGTTTTCTCCTCAAACACACAAAGGAGCCTGAGGGCAGAGGTGTCCTGCGGCCAGCAACCAGCAGGGACCTGCTGTCACCCGATCCCTGGGCTGGAGGTGGCTGGCAGCCGCATTCCCGCGGCTCTCTCTGCCAACTTCCTCAGCCGCCTCCCGGCGACCTTGAGCAAGGTCAGACCCCTGCAGGTCTCTGGCTGGACATGGGGACAATAGGCGTGTGCTTCTTCCCTGCCTGACGGAACCGGACATGCCAAGGACTGATAAGAAAATGATAAAGAAAATGACCTTGGAATTTCCGGAGATGGGCGGCCACCCAGGAAGTGTGGCAGGGGCTGTGCCGCTTCCTGGTCAGGCTCCAGAGAGCTGTGCCCTTCCTAATGCCATCCCCCAAGGACTCTGGGTCAGCTTTATACCCTAGGCTGGGCAGTTACTGACTTAAAAATAGTGCCCCCGCTAAAAACAGATGCAAAATCTGGAAATGCGGCCGCTCCAGTCCCCTTTCCCTGCAAACTAACCCAGGATCCTAAGTATAAACAAACGCCAGGAGGGCTGCGGAGCCGCAAGCCAAGTGCACTCTTGAGTGGCCCCGAGTGAACTACGGCAAGGGAGACGAGTTCTGCAAGTTGTTAAAAAGCAAGCAAGCAAATCAACCCTCCATCTCAACCAAAGAGTATTTCCAAGGGGAATAAGTGCCCTTCTCACACATGCTTCTCAGCTGGCTGCAAGTCGCTGCAGGAAGGGGCGGCTGGTGGAGTGAAGCCCCCATCTCAGGGCGATGCGCTGGTTGCCAGGGTATATGTGTGGAAACGTCAGAGCACATGTGCATTCCAAATGCACGAAGCCCAGCGTGAAGACGTGCTGGGAGAGGAAACCGGCTGAGCGGCGACGTGGCTCCGTGACAGCCTCCACCCTCTCCTGCCTGGGCATTGCTTTCCGGTTTATGACTTGGTGGAAGAACAGGCCAGAGCAGGTGTGTCTGGCCCAGGCGAGGCCCAGCACCAGCCATCTGGCCCTCGGATGTGTGTGTCGGGGTTATTGGTCAGAAGTAGATTTCGGCCACCCTAACAAGTTCAACCCCGGAACCCAGAGCCGTTGTCAAATGACTTCCCACAAACTTGGTGCACCTTGCGAGCTCCCAGACAATGGCGAGCACAGGAATTTTCCAAAACTGAGGTCAGCAAGGAGATGCTTTCTCCTGGAAGGCTGTGGCATTCTGGGGCTGGGTGCCGGGGATCCTTGGTCCTTGGCTCTTCCGGGACATGGCAATGCACATGGTGGTGTCTTCTTTCTCCTCTGGCTTCTGTTGACTTCCGGCTTCTTCCCATGGCTTTCTCTCTCTCTCTCTGTCCAGCTTTCACTCTGCTAATTAACGACTCCAATAACCTGATTAAAGCCCAACCTGATTCCGTTGGGCCACACCTTAAATGAAGTAACATCTTCAAGAGGTCTTAAACGGGTCCACACCCGCCAAAATACACAAGACCAAGACTGTGTCCAAACGGGGGTAGACGATTCAGTCCACAACAGTCCACCCTCTGGACCCCCAAAAGATATATCCTTCCCACATGCAAAATACTTTCATTCCATCATAACACCCAAAAGCTTTAAGCCATTTTAGAGCAATGCTAAGTGTTCATCAAAATCACCTATGGGCATGGGCCATGCTGGGGCAAAATTTCTCTGTCTGATGGACATGTGAAACCAAGGAAACAAGTTCTCCGCTTGTTGCCAAAATACCCTGGTGAGACAGGTATGGATAAGCATTCCTTTCCAGAAGGGAGAAGTTGGAAGGAAAACAGGAATTACGGGTTCCAAATAATTCTAAACCCAGCAGGGAGAACGCCATCAGATTTCAAGGGCTGAGAGTTGCCTGTGGATTGGTGCTCTGTTCTCTGGCTGCTGCAGCAGCCGCCGCACCCCTTCCAAGAGCTTGTGCAGTGGCCGGGCCCGCCCCAGAACTGGGATGCAGGCCCCACCCTCTCAGAGCACTGAGATGGCGGCCAGGTTCCCCACAAATGCTGGGGCACAGTCCTCACCTTTCAGTATACTGGGGTGGCGAGACTCTCTCTGACTGTTGGGGTACAAGGCCCACCCCCTCGGGCACAGGGGCGGGCCTGCCCTTTCCACACCCATGGTCAGGCCCACTGTCTTGGCCCAAGGAGATCTTCCGTGGTCCTGCCCTTTAAGTCATTCTTCCTTGAGTTCACCCCTTCTCTGTTCCTTTCAGTCCACATGGTTCTGCCCATATAAATTTCACAAAAACCTTGTCTGCTTTGCATGCAGTTCAAGGGGTCCAAACCATCCAACAAAAGAACTTTCTACAGATCCTCCCTGGATAACTGCATTTCCAATCCTGACTTTCATGGGAAAGGCTACTGGGTCCATGTTTGGTCACACCCACTGTAGCAAAGGGCCATCCAGTGAAGCCCTCACGTGGACCCTGTTCTCACTTCCCGAAAGCTCGGGGCAGTGAGCTGACAGCTGCTTCTGGTCCTAGTCTCAAAAAACACTATCTCAGTCTATCCGACTGAGCATTTTCAAAAGCATCAATTTCTGATTCCTTTGTGCTTAAGAGTTTCATTCTCAACTTATCCCTCTCCTCTTTCATTTTACCACAAGCTGCAAGGAGAAACCAGGCTGCACCTTCTACACTTAGCTTGAAGATCTCTTCAGCTAAATATCCAAGTTCATCGCTTTCAAGTTCTGCCTTCCATCAGATATTAGAATTCCATTTCACCAAGTTCCCTGCCACTTTATAACAAGGATCACCTTTCCTCTAGTTTCTAATAACACTTCCTTCTAAGTTCTCATCAGAAGTATCTTCAACGTTCCCACTTCTTCCCACAGTCCCTTGAAACAACGAAGGCCTTTTCTATCAAGCACCTTGCAATTCTTCCCACCTCTACCTGTTACCCATTTAGTTCCAAAACTATCTCCACGTTTTTAGGTGTTTGTCATAGCAACACATAACTTTCCAGTACCAAAACTGTTTTAGTTTCCCAGCTACTAAAATGAATAGTATATAGGGAACAGATGTAGCTCAAGCAATTGAACTCCTGCTTCCCACATTCGAGGTCCCAGGTTTGATCCCAGTACCTCCTAAAAACAAATGAAAAACTAAGTCTCCCTGGGGAACCGATGTAGCTCAGTGGTTGAGTGCCGGCTTCCCACATACGCAGTCCCAGGTTCAATTCCAGCCCTGGTACCTCAAAAAACAAACAAACAAACAAAGAAACAAACAAAAAACACCAAACTATACAGTGGGTTGCCTTAAACAGCAGGAACTTATTGGTTCACAGTTTTGAGCCTAGCAGACATGCAAATCGAGGTGTCAGCAAGGCGATGCTTTCCCCCAGAAGGCTGTGGCAATGTGGGGGCTGGATGCAGACAACCCTCGGTCCTTGGCTTTTCTGTCATATGGCAATGCCCATGGAGATGTCTTCTTTCTCCTCCAGGTTCTGTTGACTCCTGCTTCTTCCTGTAGCTCTAGCTCTCTGGCTGACCTTTGCTCTGCTTATAAGGGACTCCAATAATTCAGATTAAAGCCATCCTGTGGCCATACCTCAACTGAAGTAACAGCTTCAAGAGCTCCTGTTTACAAGAGATCTATACCCACCAAGACGCCAACCAAGACCAGAATATGTCCAAACTGGGGTACACAATTCAATCTGCCTCAGACACACATACATAACTTCTTCCATGACAAACTAATTTGATCATATGACACTTTTGGAACCTAGAGGTAAGAAGAAAACACCACCTGTAACACTGCAGCACAGTGCACTAGCCCATCCCAGACCCAGCACCCTGTGTGGCAGCTGCCTCAGAGTGCCCCTGCCTCCACTGGGGAAGCAGCAGCTTATGTCCTTGGCACCCACGCAGAGTCAGGACTCAGTAAACATCTATAGGAAGAATGGCAGGAAAAGGGAAGGACCAATGTTCAGACAGACAGCTAAATGGCAGATCCATTTCGACCTCCTAATGCAACCACAGGAGGCATCTGGGTGTGTTATCCTCCCGTCTCTTTCACCTGCAAGCATGTTACTGCAGTGCTGTGAGCACACTTGAGCATTGAAGCTTATCACCAGCTCCTTTCATTTCAGATTATATCATAAGCATTTTCCTGAGTTGCTACATATCTGCCCCCTTCCCTGCCCATTTTTTGATGTTTCTTTAGTAAACTTTTTACGTTGAGGTAATGGTAGAGTCACGTGCAGTTACAAGAAATCTACAATATGTACTCTTCACCCAGTTTCCCCCAATGTGATAATGCCTTTCAAAACTGTAGAGCAGTGTCACAACCGAGGTATCGACATTGGTGCAGTCAAAACGCTGCACAAGCCCACGACCACCCGGCCCTCGCCAGCGGCTCTTTCAGCCACACTCACTTCCCTCCTCCCCGCCCCTTCCCAATCCCTTGGCAAATAACCATTTGCTGTCGTCCATTTCTATAATTTTGTCATTTCAAGAATTTCCTATAAATGGAATCATATGGTACGTAACCTTCTAGAATTAGCTTTTCTCACTCAGCAGACTTTCTGGAGACCCAGCTAAGGTGTTACATTTATTGATAGTTTGCTTCTTTGCATTGCTGGGTTGTACTCCATTATATGGATGTACCACCATTCGCCTGCTGAACAACATCTGGGTTGTTTCCAGTTTGGGCTATTATGAATAAAGCTATGTGTGAATTATAAATTCTCATTTCTCTGGGATTAATACCCATTAGCACAATTGCTGAGTCATATGGTAGTGGCATGCTTAGTTTTATAAGATGCTGCCAAGTTGTTTTCCAGAGTGGATGCACCATCTCACATTCCCATCAGCAATGTCTGAGCAATCTAGATTCTCGGCATCTTGTCAGCATTTGGTGTTGTCGCTATTTTTTATTTTAGCCATTCTGATAGGTGTGTAGTGCTATCGCATTGTGGTTTTGATTTGCATTTCCTTGATAACTAATGATGTTGAACATCTTTCCTTGTGCTTATTTGCTATCTGTATAGCCTCTTTGGCAAAATGTCCACATTTTTTTGCCTATTTTATAATTGGATTGTATGGGTTTTTTGGTTTGTTCAGTTTTAGTTGTTTTTTTTTTTTAGGTACTGGGGGCAGGGGAATGAACCTGGGACCTTGTATGGGGGAAGCTGGCACTCAACTACTGAGCCACATAGCCTCCCTGAGTGGTTTTTTTGTTTGTTTTACTTGTTGGGTTTTTTATTGTTTGTTTGTTTTTAGGAGGCACCAGGAACTGAACCTGGGACCTCCCCTGTGGGAAGCTGGCGCTCAACCACTTGAGCCACTTCTACTCCCCAGATTGTAAGTTTATTTATAGTAGAGTTTTGAGAATTCTTTACATATACTAGATCCTAATTGTCAGACACATAGATTGCCAATGTTTTCCCCCAGACTGTAACTTGTAATTTCATCCTCTTAACTGGGTCGTTTACAAAGTAAAAGTTTTAAATTTTGATGAGATCCAGTTTATCAGTTTTTCCTTTTATGAATCATGCTTTTGCTGTCAAGTCTAAAAACTTTCACCCTATACCCACAAATTTTATGATTTTTTTCCTAAAAGTTTTACAGCTTTAAGGTTTACATTTAAGTTCATCATTCATTTTGAGGTAATTTTTGTATAAGGTATTCGTTTTAGGTTGAGGTAGAGGTTAATTTTTTTTTTTTTGCCCGTGGATGTACAATTGCCCCAGCACCATTTGTTGAACAAGGCTCTCCTTCCTTTGTGCATTGCTTTCACACCTTTGTCAAAAACCAGTTTGGCAGTCCTCTCTTCTGCTCCACTGGTCTTCGTGTCGATCCCACCACCGCCGCCACATGCATTTATTATGGAAGCTGCAGCATAAACCTTTATTCTTCTTTTTTCAGGGATTCTGAAAACCCTTTATTCATCTTTTTTCAGTGATTCTGGCTATTCTAGTTCCCTTGCTTTTTCATAAAAATTTGAGAATAAGCTTATCAATATCTACATACAGTTTTGCTGGGATTTTGAAAGGAATTGAATTATACGTGTATATCAACCTAGGGAGAACTGACATCTCTCTTTTTTTTTGAGGGACCAGACATTTAACCTGGGACCTCGTATGTGGGAAGCCGGCACTCAACCAGAGCCATGTCAGCTCCTCTGAGTTGTTTTTTTATTTTGCTCGTTTTTTTTTTGTTTTGTTTTGCTTGTTGTTTTTTTAAGGAAGCACCAGGAATTGAACCCAGGATTTCCCATGTGGAAGCAGGCACTCAGCTGCTTGAGCCAAATCCACTCCCTGATATATTTGCTATGTAGAATTTTCCAGTCTGTGAACATGGTAGAGGTCTCTCCATGTATTTAGAGCTTCTTTGCTTTCTTTCATCAGCAATTTGCAGCCTTCACCATACCACTCCTAAACAGGACTCTTAGCAGGCTTCGTTAGATTTCTATCAAAGCATTCCATTTCTTTGAAGTGAATGTAAATGATGCAATACTATATTTCAAATTTCAGTGTTTACATGCTCATTGCTAGTATATAAAACTACAATTGAGTTTTGTATGTTGATCTTGTATCCTGAGACCTTGCTAAACTCACTTATTAGTTGTAGGAGGACCTTTTGTAGATTCCGTGGGACTTTCTATATAGACAATCATGTCATCTACAAATAGTGATAGTTTCATTTTTTTTGCATGCATTTGATTTCCTTTTCTTGCTTTATTGCACTGGCTAGGACTTTCAGAACCATGTTGAATAGGAGTGGTGAGAGGGAGTACCCTTGCCTTGCTCCCGCTCTTAGGGGGAAAGCATTCCAGTCTTCCACTATTAAGTTTAATGTTCATTTTTTATAGATGTTCTTTATGAAGTTGAAAAGGTCCCCTATTATTCCTAGTTTTCTGAGTTTTTATTGTGAATGGGTGCCGAATTTTGTCAAATGTTTTTCTTTCTGCATTAATTGATATGATCATGAGATTTTTCTTATTTAGCTTGTTAATATGATGGAACACATTGATTTATTTTCAAATATTAAACCAGGCTCTCATCCATGGGATAAACCCCACTTGATCACAATGTATAATTAGTTTCATATACTGCTGAATTCTATTTTCTAAAACCCTGTTAAGGAGTTTTACATTTATATTTTTCATATTCATGAGGCATATCGGTCTGTAGTTTTCTCATTTTGACATTGTATTTGTCTGGCTTTGTTATCAGGGTAATGCTAACTTCAAAAAACAAATTGGGAAGTGTTCCCTTCTATTCTATTTTCAGGAAGGAATTGTGTAGGGTTGATGTAAATCAATACAGTGTTGATAAAACTGTCTGGGTCTGAGGTTTTTTCCCCTGGAAATTTTTAAATTACAAATTTAATTTCCTTAGCAGTTATAGGGCTATTCAAATGATCTACTTTATATTGGGTGGGTTATGGTTGTGTGTGCTTTTTAAAAAATATATATATTTTTCATTTATTTCTCTCCCCAGTTCCCCAGTTGTCTGCTCTGTGTCCATTCACTGTGCATTCTTCTGTGTCCGCTTGTATTCTTATCAGTGGCACTGGGAATCTGTGTCTCCTTTTGTTGTGTCATCTTGCTGTGTCAGCTCTCCATGTGTGCAGCACCACTCCTGGGCAGGCTGCACTTTTTTCGCACAGGGCAGCTCTCCTTTCGGGGTGCACTCCTTGCCCGTGGGGCTCCCCTACACAGGGGACACCCCTGAGTGGCACGGCACTCATTGCGTGCATCAGCACTGTGCGTGGGCCAGCTCACCATGCAGTTCAGGAGGCCCTGGGTTTGAACCCGGACCTCCCACGTGGTAGGTGGACACTCTGTCAGTTGAGCCAAATCCGCTTCTCTGTGTGTGCTTTTGAGGAACTAATCCACATTATATAAATTGTCAGTGTGTGTAGAGTTGTTGGCAGTGTGCTCTTACTATCCTTTTGCTGTCTACAGAATCTCTGGCACTCTTCCCTGTTTTATTACTGATACTGGTCATTGGTGTCTTCTCTCCTTTTTTCTGTCAGTCTTGCAAGAGGTTTTTCATTTTTATCGATCTTTTCCAAGAACCAGCTTTTAAATTAAAAAAAAAAAACAATAGACTTAATCTTTTAGAACAGTTTTAGGTTTTCAGAAAAACTGGGCAGATAGCACAGAGCTCCTACACTCCTTGCACACAACTTTCCCTATTAGTAATATCTTGTGGTACATTCGCTACAATTAATGAACCAATACGGATATGTTATTAATATTAACTAAAGTGCACACTTTTTTCAGATCTTTTTCATTTCCACAATGTCCTTTTCCTTTTCCAGGATCCCATCTAAGACACACATGCCATTTAGTCACCAGATCTCCTTAGGCTGTGTCATTTCTCAAACTGCCCTTGTTCTCGACGACCTTGGCAGTTTTGAGCACTGGTCAGGTTTTTTGTAGGATGTCCCTCTCATGGAACTCGTCTGCTGTTTTTCACCTGATTGGCCTGGAGTTAAGGTTTTAGAGGAGGAAGGTCACAGAGGTAAAGTGCCTTTCTCATCACATCATAACACAGGCAGGTACTGCCAACATGACTTATGACTGTCGATGTTACCTTGACCATTTGGCTCAGGCACTGTCAGGTGTCTCCTCTGAAGTTACTCTCCCCCCTTCCCATACTGCACTCTTTGGAAGGAAGTCACTGCACATAGCCCACACTTGAGAAGTGGGGAGTTCTGCTCTCCTTTCTTTAGGGTAATGTATCTACACAACTTATTTCGAATTCTTTTGCATGAGATATTTCTCCCCCATTTATTAGTTTATTCAGTCATTCATTTATGAAAGTGTGAAAGTTTGTTTTATACTTTGGGCTATAATGCAATACTTTTTTTTTAGGAGGTACCGGGGATTGAACCTAGGAACTCATACATGCAAAGCAGGTACTCAACCACTGAGCTACACCCGCTCCCCATGTGCAATACGTCTTTATTTATTTTGTTGCTCAAATTATTCCAGCTTTGGTCACTGGGAGCTCATTCAATTGGCTCCTGCCATTGTGGGAATTTTTTTTCCCTTACTTCCTGACACTATAATACACTTGCATATTTCCTGCCCCTGTCCTAGAATCATCCATTTCTCCTTGGAGCCATGAAATGACTACTTTTTGTTTCACTGATTTTCTCTATTATTTTTCTGTTTTCAATTCTATAGACTTCTGCCCTTATCTTTAGTAGTACCTGCCTTCTATGTGCTTTGGGTTTGTTTTGCTCTTCTTTTCCTGAGTTCTTGAAGTGGAAGTTTCGATTATGGGTTTGGGACTTTTTCTCTTTTTTAAATGTAAGCACTTAGTGCTATAAATTTCCCTCTCAGTACTGCTTTATCTTCAGCCTATAATTTCCAATATGTTGTATTTTCATTTTAATTCAGATCAGTGTATTTTCCCCTTCCTCTTGAGACTTGTTCTTTGACCTATGGATTATTTAGAAGTGTATTGTTTAGTTTCCAAATGTTTTGAGATTTTCCCATTATATTTCTGTTATCAATTTTTGCTTGATTCCACTGTAGTCAAAGAACACACATTGAATGATGTCAATTATTTTAAATTTGTCGAGGTGTACTTTATGCTTAAAATGTGGCCTGTCTTGGTATATTTTCTGTGGGCACCTGAAAAGAATGGGTATTCTGCTGCTGTTAGTGGCGTGTTCTATAAATGTGGATTAGATCCTGTTGGTTTCTGTTGTGCTTGTCTATCTCCTTACTGATTTTCTGTCTAGTTGTTCTACCAATTGTAGAGAGAGGGGTGTTTAAGTCTCCAAAAATAACTATAGAGTTGTTTATTTCTCCATTCAGTTCTATCAGCTTCTGCTTCACGTATGTTGCAGCTCTGTTGTTTGGTGCACGCACATTAGGGTTGCTATGTCTTCTTGGTGGAATGACCATTTTACCTTCATGCAATATTCTTCTTTGCCCCTGGTAATTTTCTTTGTGCTGAAGTCTGCTTTATCTGACAAAATAGCATTCCTGCTTTCTTTTGATTAACATTTGCATGATGTATCCTTTCTGTCCTACTTTCAATCTACCTATGCCATTATCTTTAAGGTGATTTTCTTGATTTACTGTAATTCTTGATGTTATGGCTTAAGTTTGCCATTTCATTTTTTAATTTCCTGTTCCTTAAATATTTCTTTTTCTATTTCCTTTTTCCTGACTTCCTGTGGATTACTTGAACTTTCTGTAGAATTCCACTTTAATTTACCTATAGTGTTTTTGAGTGCACCTCTTCATATGGATAATTTAGTGGTTGCTACAGGTATTATCTTATATGGATGTGTGTGTGTAACTGAGCACAGTCTACTGTTGTCACCATTTTACAAGTTACCTTTATGTCCCTTTGCTCTCCCTCATTTATAATTGTTTTAAATATTTCTCTTACGAATCTTTAGAACAACATTAGATAATGTCATAATTTTTACAAAACTCAAAAGGAGAAGGAAAAAAATCTATTGAAGGCACCCATATTTTTACCCTTTCCAGGGAGGGGCCAAGCCTAAGAGCCCCTCGCAGCCAGGCCAGCACGCTTCGCCGCCACCCTTGTGCGCGAGCTTGCTGTAGAGTGCACCGGGTACTGGAAGCACAAATGCCAAACACCATCAGCAGGCTCGCCGCGGTGTTGGCTGGTTCTGCCCCTTACTGTCTGGGAGGAAAACCAACAAGGCCAAGCAGGAGGATATTTGTAGATTTCCTTCTGTCACAGCTTTAGCTAAGGCTCAACAATCTGGTCTTTTCCTTTCCTTGTAGCTTATATCTAAAACACAGATGAGTCTATTTCAAAACTAACAAGTACAAGATTGTACATAAAACACAGTCCCAATTTTGTTTAAAAAATACTTTTTAAAAAGGGGGCCTGAGGGAAATAGGCCAAAATGTCCACGATGCTGCTGGTGAACGGAGTCTTCCAGCTGCTGAATCTGGTTTTCTACGATTCCCAAATGCCATGTGAATGCACTAAGTTTATAAAATTAACCGCCCCCCCCAGTCACACTAGCACCTCTGTGCAGCTGCTGCTGCGCCTGGACCTCAAGACCAACCCTGTGGTCAAGCAGAACGCCGGTGCCCTCGCACGTGCTGCAGTCAACAGCGTGGCACGTGGCGGCGGAACCCGGTCTGTGTCGTGGTCTCCCACTGAGCACAGGGCTAAGCCGTTTCGGTGGCACCTCAGGGGGCACCACCGCTGCAGGACATCTGACTGGAGATGCGCCTGGCCCTCAGGGAGCCCCTCTCTGGGGGCTTCTGGGCCAGTAGTAAGCACCTGGGCAGGCGTCCCCTCCACAGAGGCCAGTGCCACCGAGGCACCCGGCAGGCATCCCCTCCACAGAGGCCAGTGCCACCGAGGCACCCGGCAGGCGTCCCCTCCACAGAGGCCAGTGCCACCGAGGCACCCGGCAGGCGTCCCCTCCACAGAGGCCAGTGCCACCGAGGCACCCGGCAGGCGTCCCCTCCACAGAGGCCAGTGCCACCGAGGCACCCGGCAGGCGTCCCCTCCACAGGGGCCAGTGCCACTGAGGCACCCGGCAGGCGTTCCCCCAACAGAGGCCAATGCCACCAAGGCACCCGGCAGGCGTCCCCCCAACAGAGGCCAGTACCACCGAGGCACCCGGGCAGGCGTCTCCTCCACAGAGGCCAGTGCCACCGAGGCACCCGGCAGGCATCCCCTCCACAGAGGCCAGTGCCACCGAGGCACCTGGCAGGTGTCCCCTCAACAGAGGCCAGTGCCACCGAGGCACCCGGCAGGCGTCCCCTCCACAGGGGCCAGTGCCACCGAGGCACCCGGCAGGCGTCCCCTCCACAGAGGCCAGTGCCACCGAGGCACCCGGCAGGCGTCCCCTCCACAGGGGCCAGTGCCACCGAGGCACCAAAAAGGGAGCAGAAGCAGCACTGCCAAGAATCGATGTCCCCAGGCCCCAGTTTGCCCCAGACTTGCTGGGTCCAGTTCTGAGACCAAAGAACCCACTCATCATCCTGCATGAAATAAGTCCGTAGCCAGGGTGGCTTCCAGCCACCACAGCCAAGGGTGGCATCCTCTCCAGCAGTTCCACCCTCGGCCCCACCACCCAGACCCTCACTGGGCCCTTGGTGGCCTCGGTCTCGGCAACCAGCTCCGGTCTGGCCTCTCTGGAGGGGCGTCGGCCTGGGTAAGCCAGCCAGCCCCGGGCTGGGCGCCTGAGCCCCACAGCCAGGAAAGTGCAGGCGAGTGGATGCAGCTCCCGGGCCAGCTGGTCTGCACCAGGGCAGGGGCCCTCCGTGCCCACTGAGAACTTCTCCAGCGGACGGTCAGCGCCGCCAGAGCGCGGACAGGGCAGTAGAGGAAGGACAAACCCAGGAAACGTCCCAAGGCGTCAAGCCCACTTCGGGAGGCGCCATCTTGCCAGAAGCCGCACCCCTTCGCGCCGGGGGGGGCCCTGGCAGGGCACTCTGCTCCTTGGACGTTGGGTCACTCCTTTCCTTGGCGGGCCTGGCTGGGGGAAACCTTGCTCTCTGGACCTCTGCTCTCTGGAAACGATGGTCGACTCCCTCTGGCCGAGGCGCAGGGCACAGTGGGACCCCGAGCTCAGGAACATCTGCAGAGAAGCCGCCGCTGGCCAGTGGGGGAGCCGGGCAGGCGCAGGAGGCCAGCTGCGTCCTTATTTATAACTTCTCTTACTTCCAGCGTTAAGGCCCGGCCACTCCACCGAAAAGGTCGAGAGAAGAATTAAAGCCTTGACATTTTTTCCCAAACATCCTCCCAAACAGCTCTTGGCAAGGGGCCGCGGTTTTGCAGAGAGCATGAGAAGGGCTGTGGCCGCCCAGGCCTGCTCGGATCCCATCTCTCTCTGTTTGGGGACATCTGTGCTTGGCTCCGCCCGGCACTTGGAACTAGGAAGAAAACAGCATGTGAAAATGGGGCTGGGGAACTCCAGCAACACAAAAGTGGGTCTTGGGCCCTTTTGTCATGTGCGGGGTGGGCATCGGGGAGGGGGGGTGGGCACAAGCAGGAGCCAGCGTGGAGCCTCTGCCCCAATCCCGCCATCTTTTCTGGCTGCCTTTCTGGAAGGTTCTGTTTCTGAACCAGACACAAGCCAAGTGCATCCACCCATGGGAGAGACAAGAAGCGAGGCCCAAGCAGCTCCCAGAGACTGCCAAGGACGGTCCACCCGCCTCTTGTGGGAGGACCGGGGGCGAGAGGCCTCTGCTTCCCACCCTCATCATCTCCACCTGGAAATGGGGTGACGGTGACCCGCAGAGCTTGCCAAGCAAATGCTTACAAATACATGGCCGCGTGCAGCACGGCGCATGCGCAGCGCCCATGAACGTGGAATCAACGGGGACGTGCCTCAGGGACAAAAGGCCCAGCAGCCTTGGAGGGCATCCGTTCAAGGAGCACAGAGGCCGCCCTTCTAGCTGCTTCTCTGCGCAGGGCTCAGACGTCAGAAGCGTCACCAGGACTCCGTCCCCCCGGAAAGGCTGCTGAGGAGAGGCCCAGAGGCCGCCGGGCCCCTTTCCCTGGCCAGGAGGCCCAGCAGCCGCAGAGGGGCCTCCGGGCAGCAGGTGCTGCCGCCAGTGGCAGGGCAAGGACACGGCCACAGGCTGCTTCCCTCTCACGGCCTTGTGCACCCTGGACTGTCACCAAGGGTCAACGGGCCGCCTGCTTCTGTCCAAAGCACAGGCAGATGGGGCAGAAGGACAGGGTCTCGGGGGGGCCAGGGGAAGAAGCAGGCACGAGGGGCCAGGGCCGCGGGCCCAGCCGCGGCGTCAGGACGCGCGGGCGTGGGAGGGTGCAGGGCATGCCGGGTCCTCTGTGCTTCCTGTGCCCTCCCCCCCTCCCTGCCCCAACGCTCTCCATCAGGAGCCAGACTCCCCATGGGCTCCCCATCTATCCAGTAACATGGGGCTCCACCACTCACCCCAAGACCACCAGACGGGACCCTCCCCACCCCCCTCACCCACAGTCCATTCCTAGGCAGCTGCCCTGCACCCAGGGTGCCTCTGCCCCCCTGCCCCCTCACCCAGCTTCACTGGGGGTCCTGAATGGCCCCACCAACAGCCACCCCGGGGAGGGAGCCCACCAGCAGGGCAACAGCTGCCCTCCAGCCTCACCCCAAGATCTAGCCCTAACCCTCCTCTAGGGAACAGATGTTCCAAATGGACTGTGATTTACTCCAAGGCAGCAATAACTCACTTGCATGTCGTTGTCTCTCCAATAAAGCAAACAGAGCGATTTGTTGGCCTGCATTCCTAAAGCGTCCTGCAGGGCTAAAATGCATGAATTCCAAGGCAGGGTCAGGGTGCCGTGAACGTGCTTAGGGACCTCGGCTTGTCCAGGCCAGTGGGGCACAAGCAGCTCGCTCACCAGGCACCTGCAGAGCACGGAGTCCTGACCCCTGCAGGACCCCGAGCCGAGAGGCTTTCGCGTGTGCCTTGGTTTGCTTATCAGATCAGGTCAGGAGCACATTCCAGGCCAGGCCCTGGGCTGGATCCTGGGGACACAAAGAAGCAGAAGCCATGGTCTCAGGGGCTGGGCACTCCCTGACTAGTGCAGAGAAGGACTTGTCAAGAGAGCCTCAGTGAGGTGTCAGGAGGGCACAGGAGGGAGCGCTTGACTTTCCCCAGTGGCATCAAGGAAGGCTTCCTGGAGGAGGTTACACTTGAGGAGTCAGAGGGGAAAGGGGAGGGGGGGAGCATTCCAGGCAGAGGTGTCTGGTTTGCCTCCCTGGAATTTAGGGTTTGGGGGAAGAGACTGGACAACGAGAGCAGGATGTTTGACAGGGGCAGTTCTAGAAGGATCTTGAATGCCAGGCACAGGAGTCCAGATCTCCAGCCATGGCATGGCAGGTCCAGGCCGAGAGCCTGCAAAGGGGCTTCGTGCCTGCGCCGAGACCCTCACTGCAGCCTGGCCTGTAACGGAACCAAGGCCCCCCGGGCGGACTCGGGCCGGTCAGAGCCACAGGCCCGGGTCTCAGGGCGGCCGTCGGCCTGCCTCCCTCTGCCTTCCTCCCCCTGGCTTGGAGGCCTGGGGCCACTGCGCCCACGGAGAGCACGACACGACGCAGGCCGGAAGGCTCCCGACCGGGCCAGGCCTCGCAGGCCCTTAGCACAGGCTCCTGCGAGAAGCAGCCGCGGTCCTGGGCCCTGCCACCCCCCAGCGGGGCTTCCTTGGGCAATCCTTTTCCTCCCCCTGCCTCAGTTACCTTATCTGTAAAACTGGGACAAAACAGCATCCGCCTCGACGGCCAACAGACATCTGTAAGCGATGACGACGAACCGGCGGGCGGCACAGCAGAGCCTCTTGCCCTCCCAGCCCCCCGCTCTGGGCTTCGCCCGCTCCCCTTCTCCCTGCCACAGAGCCGGGGCGTGGGGTCCTGCTGCCTTCTCCCCAGGAATCAGGGCGCCGTGGCGGAGGCAGGGGTGCAGGGCCAGCCGGCTGGAGAGCCAGTTATTGGAGCATTTTATCCACTGCTTCTTGTTTACCTGCCTGGCCTCGCAGGTCATCGAGAGCGAGGTGTGACCTGCGACAGCTACGAATTTCTTTACTAACTAACTACATCATAGGCCCCTCCCAGGCTCAGGTGGCTTCTTGTTTTCCTTCACTCGGGTGTCCCGAGCTCCCGGCAGGAGCATGGGGAGGTGGCACTCCTGGCGAAGGGCCACTAGCCGAGCGCCTGGCCAGGCGAGGACTCGGGCCCCAGGTCCGCTGACCCTCACGTGAACGACTTGAGCCCCAGCAGGCAGCGCCCATGTTGCCCTCGTTTGCACGCGGCTAGAACACCACGAGGGGATTCGAACCCCCACACTGTCCCTGTGGCTGCAGAACCCCCGAGGCTGCCTGGTTCCTCGGCCAGGAGCCGGGACACCCGCGCCTCCCCCCCTCCAGTGCCCGCCTGAGTCCCCACATCGTCAGCTGTGGTGTGCCATCGGGTTAAGAGCCAAAAGAAGGCCTCTTCCCCAGAGAAGATGATGACAAGCAGCTTTCTTCCTAAAAGCAGAGCCGTTTGTTTAAAACATACAATAAGGAAGGAGAAAGGACATGAATATGCAAATCACAGGAGGAAAGAAAGAGGCCAAGGAGAAGGAAAGATACTTTTAGTCTCATTAATAATCGAGGACGATACCATTTTTTCCTAGCAGCGGGGACATTTTTTAAAATGCTAATATCACTCGTCTGCTTTGCCATGGAGGGGACAAAGAAACAGCACAGCCCGTACTGAACTGGGAGGGGCGTGCCCAATGAGGGAGGATTTTGCAAAAGCCTCAAACCTTAGAATTTTGCAGACCCTTTGCACTAGGGCTTCCCTAGCCAAGAGTTTACTTCTGTGAGAAAATCACAAGTAGGTGCAAAGTGACGCAGCCGGGCCACAGCAAAGAAGTGAGAGTCAAGGACTGGCGGGTGGGCTAGGATGCAAAAGGTACAAGGCGTGCCAGGTGGTCATGCTGGAAAATTCCAGAACAGAGCAAGTACCTGTCCTCAGTTTTG
The DNA here is from genome assembly GCF_030445035.2 of Dasypus novemcinctus. Taxonomy (NCBI): domain Eukaryota; kingdom Metazoa; phylum Chordata; class Mammalia; order Cingulata; family Dasypodidae; genus Dasypus; species Dasypus novemcinctus. Next base: position 12,737,777 of record NC_080678.1, read on the forward strand.
AAAAACGCAGGAACCACAGGCATGCACATGCACGCACAGGAGGTTGGAAGGTGGCACCCCCGTGTCGTCAGGGGTGGACGCTGACTCCTGAGTTGTCAGATGAGGACGTAAGCACAGCTTGGGGAGCTGGGCTCCCAGGATCTCAAGCCAGCCCCTGCCGCCAGCACTAAGCCAATGCTGGGGTCAGGGGTCAGCCAGTCCCACCGACTCGCAGCTGTGTGTGGGATTGGAGCCGAGGGAGAAGAGGCCCGAGAGGAGCACCCACTCCCTGGGCTGGGCATGAGGGCGCAGCCAGGCGGCCCAGGTGGACAGCTCTGTGCAGAGCTGGGCCCACAACATGGGCTCCACAGCAGTGGTTTGATGATCAATTTTAAAAATGCAAATCATCATACTACTGCATTTGTAAAGTAAAAGAGAGGCTAATGGCCATGAGAGAGTGATTCTCCTGCTTTTCAACAACTAGAAAAATGGACAAAATGTATGAAGTGAGATGGAGGCCCTAGATGGCAGGCAGTGCAGGACTGGGGTCCCAGGAGAAGGGACCCAGGGTGCGTGCTCCCTGCAGGGAGAGGGGACCCGGAGCTGCGCAAGTTCTCGGGTCCACAGTGCAAAGGGGCAGAGGACGTGGCCCAGCTGGGGTCCCTGTCCTCCCCAGGCTCTGTTAGGGTGAGGCGCTGACACCCAAGGACCCAGCAGGGGCTCGGGCAGACCCTGGACGTCCCTGCAGGCCCCGGCTGGCCCAGTCCTTTCCTGCGCAGGGGACTCTGGGGCCTGCCGGCCTCCTCCCTCTGGTGGGCTCCAGCCCCAGGGCCCAGCCTGGGGCCAGCCCGCTCTGCCCCCAGGACCCTGCCAGCACTTCCTGGTCTCAGAACCTGCTGGCCACGCCCACCCTTCACCCAACCCCAGGCCTAGGACGGAAGGGGGAGGTCAAGGGCACAGCAGTTGTTGAGTGGCTGGATTCAAATCCTCGCCCAGCCACTGTCCTACAGGAGGCACCTAGAATTCACCCTCTCTGAGCCTCACTTTTCTCATCCATGAAATGGGACAAAAATGCCGGCCGCCGTGCGCTGCTGTCGGTGTCAGGGAATGGTGTCACACACCCTGGCTGCTCAATAAATGCCGCTGTGATCATTTGTCATTTTCTCCTCTGACATGTGACTGCTCCTGTCTAGCCACCCGGTCTCCCCGAGGAATCCCCGGGGGGTGAGGGAGCCTGCCCCTGGAAATTCCTGCAGGGCTGCAGGTATGAGGAAGGCTGAGGGGAAGGGAGGCGCCGGGATCCTGCCGGGGACGCCAGGTTCCGGGGTCAGCCAGACTTGGGGGTCAGCACCAGGGCTGGAGAAACACCCAGTAACAGCACTGCCCACACCTGCCAGGCCCCCGCCCCTGCCGCCCCCTTTCCTTTCCCCACCTGCCCCTGCCACACTTTCCCCTCCTGCATTTGCCCCTCTCTCTTCTTCCTCCACCTCCTGTCCCTCATTTTTCCTGCCCTGTCCCCCACCAGCCCTTGCCCCTACCTGCCCGTCCCCATTTGCCCCATCCCCTGCCTCCCCCTGCTCCCACCTGCCCCTGCCACACTTTCCCCTCCCCTACTTGCCCCTCTCTTCTCTTCCCCCACCTCCTGTCCCTCACTTTCCCTGCCTCTGTCTGTCCCTACCTGTTCCCGTTCCCATTTTCTCCTTTCCTTGCCTGCCCCTGCCCCTGCCAGCCCCTGTCCCCCATACCTGCCCCTGTCCCCCACCTGCCCCTGCCCCTACCTGCCCCTACCTGCCCCTGCCCCCACCTGCCCATACCTGCCCCTGCCCCCCACCTGCCCCTGCCCCTACCTGCCCCTACCTGCTCCTGCCCCTGCCTCCACCTACCTGCCCCTGCCCCCTACCTGCCCCTGCCCCTCCTGCCCCTGTCCCCTGCCTGCCCCCACCTGCCCGTCTCCCGCCCGCCCCTGCCCTACCTGCCCTACCTGCCCATCCCCCACCGCCCCTGCCCCTGCCCTTGCCTGCCCTTGCCTGCCCCTGTTCCCCACCTGCCCCTGCCTGCCCCTGCCCACTCTGGCTCCTCCAGGATTCCTGTGAATGTTGGCAATGACAACAGCAGCAGCACTGCGTGCCTCCTGTGTACCTGGCACGATGCTGGCACTTCACACGTCATTTCATTTAGTCCTCATGTTAGCCCACTCCCCAGACAGTATTAAAGGGAGGTTAAGTGAGTTCTACTAAGGGGTAGGGTCAGGATTTGAACCCGGGCCGCCCAGGCTAACTGCCTGCCACCTGCTCCTGGAGCACGGTTGAGTCCTGCTCCGTCTACTTGGAATCCCTCGCAAGGAGCATATGGCGCCATCCACAGGGCACCTGCCTCCCAGAAGAGAGCCCCGCAGGGCCGGAGGGAGGTCCTGCCCCCACCCGCAGGAGCAGAGGGCAGCTCGCACGTGGACGGGCCTGCAGCAATCCCGCCGAGGGCGCTGCCTGCTGGGGCTGCCGCTTCTCTCCTGCGCGGTCGGGAGGGCGGGCTGTGCTGGGCTGCACAGCTCCCAAGGATGACAGTGTTCCCGGGAGCCGTGCCGCTGCCAGACGGGGAGACGGCAGTTCTGGCCCTCCTGGGCAGCGATGGCTCTTTTCCTGGCATTCGGGAGGGGCGTTGGGAGAGGAGACGGGTGAGATCTGGAACATTCTGTATTAGAGAGGACCAGAGGGCATCTGGATTTCCTGGGCTGGCCTCCCTCAGCCCCAGCCCACGACACGGCCACTGGGCACTGGCTGGTGCCTCCCGGGTCCTCCCCTGACCTCTCCCCTTGTCACCTGAGCCCTTCTTCCCCCATGCCCACCTGGCCCACAGGCTCCCCGCCATGAGCCCAGGGGGCCCATTAGGACAGAACCACCAGCCTTCCAGCAGTCCACCCCGGCCCCACTTTCCTGGGGCAGAGGGGGGCACAGGTGTGACCTGGCTACAGGTAGAGCCTCAGTGGGTGGGTCCCCTGAGCTTCCCCAGGCAAAGCTCTCAGACCCCCCAAGTAAGAACCCCAGGTTGGTTTTTATCTCTAATTCAATGTACATATTTCTCATTCTTTTTCCACAAGATGGCCTTTATCAGGCTAATGCTAATGCAGACAATAAACCAAGCCCTGGGGACAGCCAAGCCCTGGGGACAGCAAGTCCCAGGCTGTGGCTTCGCAGGATGCTTCTGGCTTCATGTGATTCTACGGTCCTGAGCTGAGTGCCCGGCTCAGAGCCCTGGGGTGAGAGTGGACACCTGCCCTGCCTCGGTGAGGGAAGGCACCTGAGCACCTGGTACTGCGAAGGCCCCGGATCTGCAGGATAAAAGAACCCGAGAGGCCGAGAAGCTGACAGCGCCTGTCGCTGAGCTGGGCACTCATTCTCAGCTCGGAAGGCCAGCTTAAAGGATATTCCAGTAATTGCACGTTTTTTTTGTAAATGTTAATTACGGTAGCCTTAATTAACTCTGAACCCACTGATCTATGGATTGTATTAGGTTTATAAGTATAATTACCTCAACAGGCATATGGATTACAATTACGCTCCAATTAAGTCCCAAACGTATAGCATGTAAATTAGCAAGAGGACTCCTGCTAATTCTTCGGGGTCGGGTGATGAAAATGAGGCCCTTAGACGGGGGCTCACCCTCTGCAGACTGAGGACGCTGGACGCAGGGGGGGGAGCTGCGTGGTCTCTGGTCTCCCGGATTCAGAAGTGAGTGCAGGGGGGAGTGGGGGGAGGTGGTGGGAGGCGTGGACTCCCGGGTGCGCGGGAGGCAGTGGCTGAAGGCTTCGAAGCTCAGGGGCTCCTGGCGATAAAGCCGCGAAGCCCCCTCCCTTCCCGCAAGGAGGTCAGGGCCCCCCCAGCCCGTGAAGCCCCTGTCCCTGCAGAAAGAGATGATTCTCCCTCCCTCTCTCTGGGGAGGGCAGTGAACGCTATTGACTCAGAGCGGGAGGGCGCAGAGGGACCCCTTTCTGGCTGGCAGGGCCTGGGGAGCCGCGAACCCCGAAGGGAGCAGTGAGGAAATGCCAGGGAGGGCAGGGGGGCCGCGGGGGCTCCGGGGAGGGAGCACAGGAAGTGCCGGCCTTGCGGTGCGGTGCTGAGCTACCTCGGGGCCTGAGGCAGGCAGACCCCCACAGAACCCCCAGAGCAGGCCCCCCGCCCCTGGCCCTGTCTCCTGCCTCACCAGGAACCCCCGGCTTCACGGGGGGCCGGCACTGGCGGGGATGATGACATGGCAGCGGGCACCATTCGGGGGACCCGTGATAGCCTGGGAGACGCAGCTCCTCGTTCTGCATTTTACAAGAGGGGCCCAGAGAGGCGGGGTCGACTGTCCAAGGGCAGAAGGTGGCCCGGGGTTTGCTCCAGGCTCTGGACCCACCTTGGCCACCCCTCCCAAGGGGCACAGGCCCTCGGCGGTGGGCCAGGCCCTCAGCTGCATCGCCTCCCTGCTCCCCTGCGACACCCCAGCACCCCCTTTTGAACTTCCCTCTCCTCTACAGGAGCAGCCGCAGGAGGACAAGCCCCCGGGGGCGTGCACTCGTGCCAGCCGGAGAGCAGGGCCCCCTTTACGACAAACACTCTGGGCGCCCACCCCTTCGCAGCCCCGCACGCCGCTGCCACCGACACAGCAAACACTCGCAGATGCACGTCTGTCCCCCCCGGCGCACGTCTGTCCCCCCGGCGCACAGGCGTTTTAGAAATCTCATGTGAAAACAAAGCAGGTGCGCTAACCTGAACGTGAGTGGGCGGGGAGCAGACGGGCAAGGGGTGTTGGTGCGGTGGGAGCAGAGGGGAGTGGGGCCTCTCCCAACAGCTGCAAGAAGGGGTGTTCCTTGTAGGGGGGGACAGGGACTCAGCCTCTAACGGGGAAAGGGCTCCACAACCGGCAGCCGGGGTCACGAGGCCCAGGGCAGGAGGGAGGACAGGTCAGCGGGCGAGCGGCAGGCCGGGCCCCTCGGCAGGGAGCGAGCTCCTGCTGCGGAGGCGCCTGTGTCCCCAGAAAGCTAAGCTCAAGTCCTGATCCCCGGCAGCCGTGAACCTGACCTTACTTGGAAACAGTCTTTGCCGAGTAACTAGTTAGGATGAGTCGTACCGGAATTAGGGTGGGCCCTAAACATAATGGCGGGGATCCTGTGAGAGACAGAGGGCGGAGACCCTTTAAGATGGAGATGGAAGGTGGAGGCAGAGGTTGGAGTGATGCGGCCAGGAGCCAAGGAGTGCGGGCAGCCACCAGGGGCTGGGAGGGGAGGAAGGAAGCTTCCTGGGGCTGCCCACTCCCCCATCACAGACTTCAGGCTTCCCCTCGGCTGGATATACCTCACGGCCCCACGGGAAACTCATCCAGCTCCCCGTCGCCAGAGGCGTCAGACTCAGCTTGCAGGGGGCAGAGGAGAGGAGCCCCCAGGGCCTATGGAGCCCACATGCACTGGAAGCCTGACCCCCCACGCCCTGCAGGCCAAGGTCAGGCAGGGGGACCCCTATTCCCTGCAGACCAAGGTCAGACAGCCAGGGACCCCATGCCCTGCAGGCCAAGGTCAGGCAGGGGGACCCCTATTCCCTACAGACCAAGGTCAGACAGCCAGGGACCCCATGCCCCTGCAGGCCAAGGTCAGAGTCGGGGACCCCCACACCTGCAGGCCAGCGCCTCCCCATGGCCACTGTGCACAGGCATGAGGTCATTTGATCTACTCCCTGTGCGGCCGACTCAGTAGGCTTTGCCACCCCACCTGCAGACGAGGAAGGACAGGCTCGGTTTTCTGCTTACCCCAAAAGGCCCAGCTAGGCGGCAACCAAGGCAGGATTCAAACCCAGTCCTCTGATTCCAGGGACGCTGCCCGCGGAGGGACGCCTGGCGCTGGCAGAGCCTCCCACGGGCAGAAGGCCCTTCTGCAAATCCCACAAACTGGCCACCGTGGGAGTCCCATAGGCTGTGCTCAAATTAAGGAGAAAAAGCACAAAATGGCTTCTTCTAAGATGTGTTAAGGTTCTAAAATAAGACGAGTGCTTAAAAAAAAAAAAAAGAGCAGGTCTTTTTCCAGAACCACAAAGACTTACAACTCCATTGACTGAATCTCAAGTCCAAAACATTAAATGAGAAATCAGAAACAGTGTTAAGTTTTTAAAACATGAAGATAAGCTTAAGAAAGCATTTTTTGTTTGCAATAGGGTATTAAAAAAAAGGGGGGGGGAGCCCAAATGTCTATGCTGGACGGAGCCAAGCCAGCCATGAGGGCCCCCGCCGGTGTAAAGCTAGCGCTGCTGCCACCGGCTTGGCCGGGCCTCCAGCAGGTACTGTGAAGTGAGAAAAACAGGGTGTGAAAAAAACAGTATGATTCCACTTAAAAAAACAAACAAGACCACCTCCCCTCCGTGTGTGTGTGTTTGTGTGCACAGAATGAGAGGTACAGCTGGTTGTTAACACAGATTATTCTGGGAGGGGGTTGAGGAATGGGAGAGAGTCAGTAGCAAAACAACCACAAGAGCATAGTAAAACAATATGCATGGTGTGATGTTGGGTTGACATGTGCTGCACAAATGCCTAAGAAATAGATAAATGGGGCTACCTGAAATTTAAACATTTTGCACCTCAAAGGACTTTGTCAGAAGGTTGAAAAGGCGGCCAAATCAAAGGGAGAAAATATTTAGCAATCACATATTCAATATGGGTTTGATATCCATGACATAAATCACAAACCTCAAAAAGACAAAGACAAGCTACCTGATTTTTAAAATGGGGCAAAACTTGAAAAGATAGTTGTCCACAGAAGAGAAAAAATGACAAAGAAAAACATGGAAAAATGTTCACCATTACCAGAGATGAGGGAATTGCAAATCAAAACTACAATGAAATATCATTTCACACCTATTAATTGGGCTACTATTAAAAATTCAGAAAACTGTAAATGTTGGAGAGGATGTGGAGAGATAGGAATGCTTATCCACTGTTGGTGGGAATGGAAGATGGTACAGCCACTGTGAAGGACTGTTTGGCAGTTCCTAAGGAAGTTGAATATAGACTGGCCATGTGACCGGGCAGTACAATTACCAGGCAAACGATCAGAAGATCTGAGAGCACAGACTCAGCAGACATCTGCACACTAAGCTCCACGCAAGCCGTGTGCATGATCGCCCAAAGGAGGGAACAACCCAAGTGCCCACAACTGATGAATTGATATGATAAACAGATTAGGGTGTACACACATGCCGGAATACTAAGCAGTGTTAAGAAGAAATGAAGTCATGAAGCATATGACTGCCTAGTTCACCCTGGGGACATTACAATGAGTGAAGCAAGCCAGACAGGAAAGGATAAATATTGTCTGAGTGTGCTGTTAAGAACTAAATATATAACGTAAACATGTAGTTAATTATTAAAATATAGGTAACCAGAACATAGAATGAGGGTAAAGAATGGAAACCTGAGGGTTGATTTATGCAGAATTAGCAGAAAGTTGTTTGCAAACCTTTGGACATGAACAGAAACGGTGGGAGCACATCACAGTGATTGTAATGAGCAGAATTACTATATGGGTATGACCATGGTTGAAAGGGAAAGTCTATGGCCATATATATTACTAGAAGGAAAGCTCAAAACTGTAACATGGGACCGTGTAATATACTAAAACAACATGTAAAACACAAATATGGGGGAAATTGCATATACATTTGTTTTTACAAAATATAATTTTAAACATATTAGAAAGAAGGAAAAGGAATAGCAGCTCTGTATGGCAGGGTTAGCATGCAGAGTTTGTGACGTGAGGAGTTTTGTTTGTTGCTTGTATGTTTGTGTTCTGTTTATTATTTTATTAGAATAATCAAAGTGCTCTAAGAATGAAGTGATGGATGCACAAATATATGATTACATCAAAAAACATTAATTGTATACTTTGGATATATTTTGCTTTATTAATATGCATCAATAAAATTGATTTTTAATTAAAAAAAAACAAAAATAAAATGTCTAACTGTAACACTGCAAGTCTCCAAAAACCTAAAAACTGAATGTGTATACACATATAGACAATAACTGCAAAATCTGGGGAGTGGAAACAGTTGATCAGAGGCTGGGATGGTGGCAGTTTGTTTCGGATTTCTGCTTTCTTTTTTAAAAAAAAACTACAGGTTTAGCATGAAAGGAATACAAAGAACTTAAGCACCCTAAGTTTCCATGAAGCTCCTCTCTTAGGCGACGGTGCTTTACTAAGACTGAGTGTGGCCCCCCCCAAGGGAGCTCACTACTGGGGAGGGAGACGAGCAGGGACCCAGATGCCACAGAACACGAGTTACAAGGGAGGTGTCCAAGTGCCATGGGAGACCCCACTGTGCCGGGGCGGGGTGGCATCCGTGAGTCTCACCCAGGAGAAGACATCCCGCTGGGGTTCCAGCAGCTCAGCAGGGGTCCCAGGGCGGGAAGGGAATTCCAGGCAAGGGGAGGGGTCGTGAGCCAGGCAGGAGGCGAGTCGGGAGGAAACCGCCAGAAGGGCAGGCAGGGCAGGTGGCAAAGGTGATGCTGAAGACGAAGCTGGGGGCGGTGCAGTGTCACACGAAGACGCAAGACCCCCCAGAGCGTGGCCAACAGGACGCCCCAAAGGCCCCCCAGGCTGGAAGCGCCCCATCAGGTCTGCACTGGAGGCCCTTCTGGGGGGGGCCTTGGGGTCAGGCTTCGGCCAGGAGCAGCTGCCCAGGTCCAGTGTGACTGAGCGTCGGTGTGGGGGGTGCAGGGAGGAGGGGGTGGAGGCCAGATGAGCAGGACTCAGTGGCGGAGGAGGACAAGCACAGGAGACGTGGAGTGGGCCGAGGGATGAGGCACGCAGTAGGTCTACAGTGAGCTACCCCGAGCGGCAAGGTCAGAGTTGGGGTGCTGGGGGGCACGCTGGAGACCGGGAAGGCCCGGGGCCTGGAGGCGGTGCAGCCGTCGTCTTCCCGTCAGCACCCGCGGGACCCCGACTGGGCGATGGTCCTCCCACGCTGCAAACGCCAGCATCCAGCCCGCTTCTTAGTGCCCGGGACAAAGAGGCGCCGGAAAGGCCACCGCCACAGAGCGCGCGTCTAAGCCGGTGCCGCCGCTGCCCGCTCCGCGGCCTGGCAACGTGCCCCCCCTCAGGGCTGCCGTCCCCGCCACGACAAACAGGGGGGGAGGGCGCGACCCCCGCGGGCTGCGCTGGCCCAGGCTCAGGGCTCAGGAGTGGACGCTGACCAGGCTCCTCACCACAGTCCTGAGCGACACGGCAGAGCCCGGGGGCCAGGAGGGCGAGGCGCCGAGCCCCCTCGAGGCTGCGAGCCACGCGACTTCCGGCAAGGGACGCCAGCACACCGGGCCGCGGCCACGGCAGGGGGAGAAGGCCTGGCCGCACTCCGGGGGGAGCTGAGGTTTAAATGAGGCGATTATCAGAGACGCGCCCAGAACAGCGCCCCGCCCAGAGGGTTCACGCCTCGCCAGCCGTGACATTGTCATCATCATCGACGTCACTGCAAAGGCCCAGGGCTGTCTGGGAACCCCAAGTTCAGTGTTTCTGGGGGAAGCTGGGGCTTGATGAGCAGAGACCAGCCACGGAAGTCTCCAAGACGATGAAGACTTGCTGGGAGGGCAGTGGGGAGCCAAGGAGTGGTCTAGGCAGGGAGTGGCCGGCAGATCTACACGAGTGGAAGGGGAGCCTGGCTGCTGGCTGGAAGCCTGGCCTGGGAGCATCCAGTAATGGGCCCAGGCCTGGGCAGAGAAGCATGGCTGGCTAAGGCAGCTGTGACAACTCCATGGCCTTTTGCCAGGTACTTCCTTCCCCAGAGGCCCTTGGAGCCAGGCATGGTCACATGACCCAATTCCAGAGCTGAAACTGGGAGTCTGCTAGGGATCGGCAGAGGGCACCCTGGGAAAGTTTCACATTCATTTTAAAGGGACCTCTGTGGGGTGAAAGCTCACTAGCTCTGCTTTGAGGGCAACTGTGACATTCGGGACCATGGCAGCCATCTTGTGACATGAGGCGATGAGCAGAAGGAAGAGTAAGCTGCTAAGCAGGGGTGGACTTGCCGTGAAGCCAGTGAAGCTTCAGGGTCAGAGCGCTCAAAGGCAAGGGCACGTTCCGAGGCCCCACCAACGTGTTCACACAAATGTTCCCTTTTTAAATTCATACAATGTAAAATTCACTACTTTAGGCATTGTTAAGTGTTAAAACAGCTTTTAGAACTTTAGTACATGCACAGTGTACATTTATAACAGCTAGAACATTCACAGCCTTCAGCGGCATTTAGCACATTAGTACATTAAGCGCATTCACAGTGTTGTGTAACAATCGCCACAATCTAATTTCAGAACATTTTCATCACCCAAAAAGAAACCCCCTACTCATCAAGCAGTCATGTTCCCCCTCCCCCCGGCCCCTGGAAATCACACTCTCCTTTCTGTCTCTATGGATTTGCCTATTCTGGATAGTTCTTATAAATGAAATCTACAATATGTGACTCTGTGTCTGGCTTCCTCATTTCACATTGTGTTTTCAAGGTCCATCCATACTGTAGCCTGCATCAACCCTCCACTCCTTTTTAAAGCTATATAATGTTCCATCGCATATGCATGCCACGTTTTGTCGAGCCATTCAGCATTGCATGGACATGTGGGGTTGTTTCCACTGTTTCACTCTTATGAATAATGCTGAACATCTATGCACCGGTTCTTACGTGAACATGTGTTTCCAACTCCTTAAAACCTAAGCTTGCATTCATTAATCCTAGAGTTGCATTCCTTTTCTTAAAATGTCCCCTCCCCAAGCAAGCTGTCTAACCTTCAGACTTCAGGAAATCTGGGTTTACCCTGCTGCTGAGCTTGGTGGATCGAAAAGGTAGAATAAGGATCCAGCGCTGGGGGTGGTTCTCGGGACCTTTCTTCAGTGAACGACGCCCTGATGGCTGCAGACCCGCTAGCGGAGAGCTCAGGCTGCACCCAGGGCAGCCTGACGGGGCCGGGGTGCTACAGGGATCCAGGCAGGGGCAGGGAGAAGGGAGCGAAGCCGCGGACTCCGAGGCTGTAGAGGGGAAAAGGGCGTGTTGCCGACTGCAGGACATGGGCTGGGGACAGACTTTAGGAGGCCCTGGGCTTCTCCTGGAAGTCATTCACTTCCTTCTTAGTGAAAACACCAGCTAACGTCTAGGGGCACGTGCCGGGCCCGGCGCGGGCCTCTCACAGGGCAGGCCTCTGACAAATACGGGGGAGGCTGAGTCCCGTCACGTGGCCTGGTGAGTAAAGCACCTGGCGTGGCCCGGAGACGTGGCAGGCACTGGACGACAGTTCCAGCCCACCAAGGCATGCAAGGTCCCGACGGGGCTGGCGGCCCAGTGGCGGGTTCCTCTACCCACTCCCCAATGCAGGCCACTATGCCCCGGCGGGGACGCCCCCTGCAGACCCCGTGCCCCTCCTCCTGCCTCGTGGATCCCAGAGCCCCACACACTTGGCAGAGGCCTTCCCATCGGCCTGGTGGAGGGCGAAGGGACAGCAACCCAGCAGGCCTCCCTGACAAAGACGCATCACCAACGCTACGTCACCTGCTGTGACTGGCCTTGAGGGGCAACTGCAGTGGGCGGGGAAAGCGCCCCTTCTCCCCAGGCCCAGCTTCCCCACCTCGTGGCCCAGTGACCGCATCAGCCTTTACAGACTGGGGTGACGCCTGCTGGCTCGTATCGATTTTCCGAAAGATAAGGAACTCGAAGCTGCAGGAGACACGTCACAAAACGACCTTCACGCTCCGGGCACGTGCACACATGGGCACGCACGGTGCCAGCCTGGTCTCGAGCGCCGACTGCGAATCTCGGCCTCTCCCGGGTACCGGGGGCAGTGCCAGTGGCGGGCGTGCCAGTAAGGGAGGGTGTGGATGTTCTTGAGCCAAAGCGCTCACCAGGTCGGCTCGGCACTGCCCTCCTCAAAGGCCCTGTCCGTAAACTAGAGATCGTCACGCCGGGCCCAACGTGAGAGCCACGGATAGCGCCTTGGGGTGGGGGACGGGGCTGCGCGGGGACGCTGCGGCTAGTGCCCCTGGCGTTGTCCCACACAGGGGCCCCGGCGGTGAGCCACAGAGAAGAGCCCCGGGCCTGCCCGGGGGGGCTGGGAAGGCCACAGACCCCTGGAAGGTGGCAGGGTGAGGACGGCCCGGCCCCCGACAGCTGACGTGGAATCGGCTGTCGAAGGCCGCGATGCTGGGTGCGCATTGGTGGAGCCTTTGCCACCGGCCGGGCGGGATTTTATGTTACCTGCAGCATCTCAGTTAACCCTCGCGGCATCTGTGACACCTGCCAGGTCCCATACGTTCACTTCCCAGATAAGAGAATTTAGGATTAAAGAAGTGACCCAGCCGGGGACCTGCAGCCAGGGGCCACGCCAGGAGCCCCCCCCCCAGAGCTTCCCGAGGACCCGGGTGCCCCTCTCCACTCCAAAGGGGCTGCACCGCGGCGTGGGTGAAGGGTGGGAGCGCGACAGCTCGCAGAGCTATGTTCAGGCACACGGCGAACGTCATCGGCCACCACGTCTGTGACCAGGGCCAGGCCGCTCTCTGGCCACGGCCGTCTGGGCACCGTCCTGTCACCCCCGGGGGCTTGTCAAACCTTCTACCCCACTTCCGAGGTGAGAACACGGTGGCCCAGGAGCCAGAGCCCAGGAGGCACTCAGGCCCTTCCGCCCAGAGGCTTCGCCGCACCCAAGAGGCTGGTGGTGATAAACAGCAGAGGTGCCGGGTCTCCTGCAGGGGTGGGGACCTGTTAGCAAAGATATGGTTTGGGTCCCGACCGTAAATGGGGGTCAGCTTTGTAGTTTGAGCAGACTAGGTCTACCCAAAGAGGTCCTAGGAATTCACCTGGTAGTCTGGGGGGGGGTCAGGCCTGCCACCCCTGAGGCTCTGAAGGAAGGGGAGGGGGCGTGGCTCTTCAAAAAGGATAGCGGCCCCTGCAGAGCAGGAACCTGGCTTGACTTGGTGGCACCTGTGGGGTGTGCCCTGGGCTGGCCTGTCCCCAGCCCCCAGGGCAGAGGCCTGGACAGACTCGCCAACAGCCGTGAACAAGCTGCCTCACCTGCCTGCACCTCTGCCTGTGGAACCTGCACAGTCCCCTACGCCCAGGTGGTCAGGGGTCATGGGCCCTGGGGGCCCAGCACGCTCACGGGGAAACCGCCTCGCCTCCAGCTCCACCCCTGCCTGCCTCCTGCTGCCCCCTGCCCCTGCTCCAGCCCCAGCCACCTTGCTTAGGCACCAGGGCCTTTCTGCAGGGACGTGCCCCTCCATCTCAAGCCCCTCAGGGCCCACCACCATCAGACCATGAGACGGCCAGAGGCAGGAGGGAACCCACAGAGCCTTTTCCCCGACCCCGCCTCCCTGGACCCCCGCCTCCCCAGGGCCCTACCTCCCTAGGATCCCCACCTCCCCGGAGCCCCATCTCCCCAGGGCCCCTGCCTCCCCAGGACCCCCTCCTCCCTAGGGCCCCCGTCTCCCCAGGACCCAGGACCCCCGCCTCCCCAGGAGGACAGGCCCGAGGCTAAGAAGGGACAGGCCAGGCTGTGTCATAGCGCGCGCTGAGCCACAGCACCCCTACCCCATCCCCTTGCCCGCAGGGCTGTTTCTTTTCGCTGGGGCACTGTGGACACCACCTAGATTGTACAACAAGCATTTTCCTGTAAGTATTTCTTCATTTTACGACAGCCTCTCACTGCAAAGCCGTGCTGACCACACCCGCGGCCTCCCCGGGGCTCCGCGGGTTCTGGATGCCCTTCCCTGGCAGGGCCCCCACCTCCTCGTGGCCTGGGGCTAGCGGAGGCTGGCTCTTCTGTGAGCATTGGGGTTCAGAAATTCCACTGCATGTGGCCACTGCTGCCAGCTGGAGACCGCTGTCCCGGGCTCTTCCCACAATAAATGCCTCCGTAAAGCAGCCCTCGATGAAGGCCAGCATCCAGTTGGCCATGTCCACCTCAAATCTGAAGACCCCACCTCTGCTGGGGGCGGCGGGCCGAGCCCTCACAGCAGGCATCCGGGGTGCGCCTGGCGCCTCCGAGAGCTCGTCTCCCAGGAAAGGCCTCCGACGCGGGTCTCGCGGGGCGAAGCCCACACGCTGCGGGGCACGGCAGCGTCTCAAACTTCGTGACTTTTGAGGGGACCCCTTCCTCCATAAAAACATTAAAATCATTAAATAGATTTCCGTGGACCTTAAAATTTTTTTTCTGAGAGAAAAATTTTTTTAAACATTTTCATTGACCCTGTTTGTTTTTTTCCCCTTCTAATTTTAAAAGGAAGTTAAAACATTTTCACGGGCTCCTCAGAATACACGGGGTCCCTGACACTTTCTCCTGTGCCCGGGGGGAGGTTGGCCCTGGCACTCTGGCTCCAAGCCCTGGGTGCAGCGGGGCAGGGAGCCCAGGTCTGTGGCCAGAACCTAGGGGTGGGCTCGGGGGACCTGGGAGAGGGGGACAGATCTGCGCAGTCCCCTGGACCCGCGGCGGGGCCTGCTGGAGAAGATGCTCGCGCTCCCAGCAGCCCTGGGGACTGGGCTCCGTCCCTGCCGCAGGCGGGGGCTCTAGGTGGAGGGAGCACGTGACACACTCGCAGAGTTTTCTAGACAGCGGGGGGCGGGGGCCAGGCCAGGCCAGAGCAGCTCCGGGTCCCCAGCAGAACATCCCCTAAAAGCACAGAAGGGGGAAGCGGATTTGGCCCAACTGATAGAGCGTCCGACTACCACATGGGAGGTCTGCGGTTCAAACCCAGGGCCTTTTGATCCGTGTGATGAGCTGGCCCTCGCACAGTGCTGATGCGCACAAGGAGCGCCGTGCCACACAGGGGTGCCCCCGTGTAGGGAGCCCACGTGCAAGGAGTGCACCCCGTAAGGAGAGCCGCCAGTGAGAAAGAAAGTGCAACCTGCCCAGGAATGGCGCCGCACACACCGAGAGTGTTGCAGCAAGATGATGCAAGAAAAAGAGACACAGATTCCCACAGAACACACAGGGAATGGACAGAGAAAGCAGACAACTGGGGGGGTGGAGGGGAAGGGGAGAGGAAATAAATTAAAAAATAATAATAAATCTTGAAAAAAAAAGCACAAAAGGTGAGCAACTGGGTGCAACGGTGGCCTGTGAGAGAGGCGCCTGCAGGGGCTGCCCACGGGACGGTGCCACACTCCTGAGGGCGACCTCAGGGACACCAGTGAGCAGGGCCTCCGGGCTGCCATGGAGAAGCCCCCTCCTCATGCCACCCCCTGGCCCCTGCCTCGCTGCGTGGGTCCAGAGTGGGCAGGAGGGGGCAGGGGGCGTGGGAGCTTTGGCTGGGGGACCTGGAGGGACCGGGCAGGGGCCGTGCCTGGCCTGCCGTGGGGTGGGGGGCCCGTCACCTCTGGAGCTCCAGGCCACTCGTCCGTCCACAGCATCTCTCCAGAAATGGAGGCTGCATGGCCCCAGCAGTGCGGCGACACGAGGCAGGCCGGGGGGAGCCAGAGGTCCTGGGAGACGAAGATCTCCACCACGGCTGTCCTGGGAACAAGTCCCTTCAGACAGCCCTGCTGGGTTCACAACAGCCAGGGTCTGCCCACCACCCTCCAGGCGCTAGGACGGTGCTGCAAGCCCGCGGGGGGCCCCGCCACTGCCCGCACCCCCACCCCAGGCGGTGTGTACTGGTACTAACCCCATTTTTAAAAAAAATTTCTCCCCCCCCATTGTCTGCTCTCTGTGTCCATTCGCTGTGTGTTCTTCTGTGTCCACCTGTATTCTTTTTTTTTTTTTTTTTTTTTTTTTAATTTTTTTTTTTTATTGACTTTGTAATAATATTACATTAAAAATATATATGTGAGGTCCCATTCAACCCCACCCCCCCACCCCCCCTCTCCCCCCCCCCCCAACAACACTCGTTCCCATCATCATGACACATCCATTGGATTTCCACCTGTATTCTTAACAGCGGCACCCAGAATCTGTGTCTCTTTTTGTTGCGTCATCTTGTTGTGTCAGCTCTCCGTGCGTGTGGCACCATTCCTGGGCAGGCTGCACTTTCGTTGCGCTGGGCGGCTCTCCTTACAGGGTGCACTCCCTGCACGTGGGGCTCCCCTACGCAGGGGATACCCCTGCGTGGCAGGGCACTCCTTGCGCACATCAGCACTGCACGTGGGCCAGCTCCACACGGGTCAAGGAGGCCCAGGGGTTTGAACTGATGACCTCCCATGTCGTAGACAGACGCCCTAACCACTGGGCCAAGTCCACTTCCCTCCTAACCCCATTTTAAAGACAAGGAAGCTGAGACCTGAAGAGACGTGAGCAGGGCGTGCGCTCAGGCCGCACAGCTCTGAGCTGCACTCTCGGTGACGACGCTCTGTCCCCTCCATGTCTCCCACTCCTGTGCCCTGCAGAACTTGGGGGGTGGTGGCATTTGGTCTCAAGAGGGCAGACGAGCCACAGGGGAAACTTGGGGCACCCCAGGATGCCCCAGGGGCACCCCGCATTTCTTCAAATCATCCGGTTCCCCAGAAAGAGACCCCAAACAACCATTCCACACTTGCAGCCCAAGCCACAGCAGCCCCATTCGCTGATCCCACGAGGCTGAGCCAAAAATAGCTCAATTCCTACAACATTTTGAGAAAGTGCCTTGAAATGTCAGGGGAGGCAACACAAACTTCTCCAGGAAGTGCTTCCTTCCTCATGTCACGCCCCCGCCGCATCGGCTCAGTGGCAGTCAGCGTGGGCTCTAGCCCAGGCCCTCGGCTTCTCCTGCCACCAGACAGCTCTGGGACCTGGGCAGCTCAGAAACTGCATCGGGCCCCACTTTCCTATAAAATGGAGTGGAGAGAGAAGGATCTAGAAAACTCCTAGGGGTTCTCCTGGCTGTGAGCATAAATGGCAACATCACCTCATCATCACTGGATGTTTCTAGATCCACGTGGCCAAAATACTTGGCAAATCCTGTGCAGGGGCAGACACAGACAGCCATCTAGGCACAAAGCTGCAGTGGGCAGGGGTCCCCCTGTCTTCAGAGACTTGCCCTGCCCCACCGAGGGAAGCCTGGCCACCATCTCCTGCAGCCAGCCCGGCGGGAGCAGCGCAGAGCAGCCACCGGCTCTCCCTGCAGGGCTGGAAGCGTGCAGTCCTGAGGCCTGCTGTGTCGCGCCGGGCCTCTCCTTCGCACACACCAAATAAACCACCAGGTGAGACGAGAAGGCACCTGGGAGACAGAAGGGAAGGCAGGGCGGAGCCACGAGCTGTCAGCCGTAGATGGAGACTGGCACACCCAGGAGAAGTGCTGGCTGGCAGGAGGGCACAGCAGAGCCCCTGCCCAGCGGGCGGTTTGGAGGCCGTGGTCTGGGGGGGTGAGGAGGCTGCTGTCCCCGGGAGGTGGAAGGCCATGGTCCGTGGCGGGTGGGAAACCGTGGTCCTGCCATTCCCGGGAGCCTCGGACGGAGGCTCAGTCGGAGCAGAGGGGTCAAGGACGCTGCCAAGTCCCAAAGAAGCCTCTGGTCCACGGTGGCTGGTGGCCTTGTCCTCACGGATGCCTCTGCCTCGCCACATTTCTCCACTGGTCCTGCCCTGCGTCCCCCTGCACAAGCCACACACATTCGTGACGGGGCAAAAATGAGCCCGACTGTTTCTGTTTATGCAACACAAACTGACTTACTCACAGCAGGCTGAAAACTGCGAACTCCAAACACCCGGGGTGCATCAGCCCTGCCTCCACCCAGGACGGTGGGCCCAGGCATGGGACCCTGCAGAATCAGAAATGGGGAGGCTGCCCGCTGGGTCCTTGCTCTGCGGGCCTCAGTTCCCTCAGTGTGGTGGGTGAGAGAAGACCTGAAAATGGGCCTGCTCTGGGGCCTGCCTGGCCATATGTATCTCTAATGGGCGCTGCCTCTGGGTAGCTCTCAGTGGAGCTTTGAAGGGCTTCCAGAAGCTCTGGGACTGCAGCATCTGTGCCAGCTTGGGCAGGGAGGCAGGGGCGGCTCCACCAGTGCCTACGGCCTTTCACAGGGCCCAGCCTTCCCACCTTGCCCGACTGCACAACCCACCTCCGGGCTGGGCACACCTCTGCCCACTTCCGCAGCCGCCTGGAGCCTCCCAACGGGGCTCCCCTTCCAGCAGCAAAGAGGAGCCTTCCGTGTGGGCAGGACTCTGATGCCCAGGACATCTTTCTATGACCCCGTGACACTCTTGGACTACAGCTCTCCCAGGACCTCTCAGCAGCTGGGAGACAGTGAGGGCAGGTGGGGAAACTGAGTCTGGGTGAGCTGAGAGAGGCCGCGAGCTGGGGCTCCGAGGTCCTGGGTCCCCCAGGCTGTTACTGAATGCCCCTGGTGCTCAGATTCCTTCCTTAAAACCCAGAGACGACTCTCCCCACCTTACACGCTTTCTGCATGTGGGGGGAAAAGGGTTTAAGTCTGGTTCCTTCTAAAACTAGGTTATTCTAGAAAAGATGGCACCTTCTCATTGAGAGCTCGGGTGGACCAAAGCCTCCCAGTGGTCTGTAGCCACCGCTCTTGCCCATCCCAAGGTCTACTGCGCAAACCAACCCCTACCAGGCTGGTCCAGATTCCACCGGGCTCGGAGCTGCAGGACGGGATTTGCTTGCAAACGCTTCAAGTTACCAAATGTCTTCTGCCAAGTGGGGGCCTGTCCTGCTTCCTGCCTTCGGGGACCCCTCCCAAAGCAGCGCTGAAGCTCTCCTCCCTGCCTTACGGCCTGCAGCCTCGCCAGCCGCCCAACTCCCAGAATCCTCAGGGAGCTTCTGAGCAGGGCCTGGGCTGGGCAGCAGGGACATGGGGGTCCCACCAGCAAGGGTCACCCCAGAACCTGGCTGGGCAGGCGCCCTCGGGCCTGCAGAGGGAGGGGCTGGGGACACGGGGCCAGCCAGTGGGCTCATGAATGTCCATCCGGCTCAGCCACGGAGGGGCTTAATTTATTTTTAATTATTTCGGGTAGAAACACTGAGGCTTCCTCTTTGCTGGCAGGTCCCAGGCAGGTTAACCTTTTCCTCTGCCTCTAGGCGACTCCTGCCAGAAGAAAACCAGGAATGCCTTCCACGGCTGCCTCGGCCCTGTGACCCGGGAGGCCTGTGGGTGGAACATTCCAGAACACGCCCGAGGACAGCCTGAGCCCGTTCACGGCAAGGGGGGGCTGCGGCTGGGTGGGGGAGGAAGGCCCAGGGCAGGGGACCCGGCGCCAGCCCCAGCCTCCAGTGCGCAGGCCTCTCCACCTCGGCCTCCTCGTCTGTAGAATGGGTAGGCAGGGAGGTGGGGGGGCCAGTGCTTCCCAAACTCTTAACACATTTTTAAGGCGGGAGACCCTTACCAGCCCTGCCCAGGGCAGCCGTGCCGGAACCCCGATACAGAGGAGGGAGTTTCTCTGGTCGAGTTAGTTCGGTCCCCCTAATTGCCCTGGACAGAACTGGGGCTCGGGGTCCACAGTTGAGGACCCCGAGTCCCTCTGCCCTGGGCTCTGACTCCCCCAGCCCCTGGCTCCTGTCCCAGCATGACTCTGTTGCCCACACCAACTAAAACCCCACCGGGCGGACTTAAACCCACAGAGGCTAACGCTGGCCCAGGGCACGGTGGGTAAGAGTGCGGGCAAGGGAGCTCCACTCCCCAGGTCCAATGCTGTCTCTGCCACTTACCCACTGGGTGACCTGAGGCAAGTTACTCAACCTCTCTGGTAAACAAGGATGATAGATCAGTAACTCATCTGATACGGCAGGTGTGAGGGTTAAACCAGCTAATATATATAACAGGCCCTGGCAGAGCAGGTGCTGTGTCTGCTTGCAGTCACAATGGGTGTTTTCCCAAAACCTCAGGAAAGAGGAACTATTAGATTTTGCAGGGGAGAACCCTGAGGCATAGAGAGACCCAGCTCCCCGCCACACAGCCGAGCTGGGTCCAGACCCGGGCACGCAGGTCCCAGGGGCTGAGTGCTTCCCCCCTCAGCCACGAGGCTGGGACAGAATCACCGAGACGGTGTCCATGGCACCCGGGTGCTGCACGAGTCTTTACTCGGAACAATTTGTAGGACCTCGTTGTTCCTTCCTACAGTCAGGTCAACGAGGTGCGTCCGAGGCAAAGCCACGGCTACCGGCAGCGCCGCACTGCAGGGCGTGCCCCTCGCTGCCAACCAGTCAGTGATGATCTCACCAAACCAGGGGGTAGAGGGGCTGGGGAGGGCCACGTCCACCGCGGGCTCACGGGTCTCCCAGCCTGCCCTGGCCTCGCTGGGCCTCGCGGGGCGGGCGCCACCACCGCATTCACCAGGCGGCGGTCAAGCAGCCTCTGCAGGGTCCCACGCTGGCAGAGAGATTTCAGCCCCTGCTGCCCAGCCCACAGCCCCGGCCTTTCCCATCGCAGCATGTGACGAGCCGGTGCTGCCCCCTTCCTGCCGCCGGCCCCCTTCGCAATCTCCTGGGTTTTGTAGGAGGTCCAGCAATAGTTCAAGGAAACGGGAAAAGGGCCCGGCCATGGTGGAGGAAGGCCCCCGTGGGAGGGGACTCCCCACCCAGGCACCATCTCAGGAAAGCGGGGGCTCCAGGGCGTGGGCAGCGACAGGCTGGACGCGGGCGCCCCATGGGCCCAGGTCCCGGGCTCCCCGGCTGCGCCGGGGCCTGCCTGGGATGTCTGCGGTAGCCAACCCCCGCTCGGGTGGGCTGGGACCCAGGCCCCGTGCCTCCTCAGCCCCATGCCCGCCCTTCAGGACACAGCTCCTCGCCAGCCTTCAGGCATGTGCCCAGGCCGGGGGGGGGGGGCGGTGGGCACTGACCAGGGCAGACACACCCCTGCTGACTGGGCACTCCCGACTCTCGGGGCAGCCCAAAGCCACCTCTGCATCCCCTCGTGCCACATCCCTAGGCATCGTATACCCCACTTGGCAGCCCCCAAGGGCTCCTGGGCACCCACTCTGTGCCCAGTGCCAGGCTGGGGACCCACTGGACTGGGGGGCCCTCCAGGCCACTTTGTCTCATTCACCTGATTGACAAGACTGAGCTGCATTTTGGGGGCCCTCAGGTCGGTAGGAGTGGGTGGGGGTGCATCCACCTACATGGGGTGCCAGGGAACAGCCCAGCCCTTCCTCCCCACGCAGGAGGCCTTGATATTCCCAACTGCCCTATTTAAATAACAGGATACACTTTCCCCACCGGCACCCACCCTTGCAGTAGAGGCTGGAGCCCGTGGGGAGCAGCCTTCAGTCCGGTGGCAGTGGCAGCCCCCAGGCCACCAGCAGCAAGGCGAAGCTAAAAGCTATTATACTTGGGTGGCTTTTCCCTCTTCCCCTGGCAGACCTGCAAGCTTCTGACCCACGACCACAGCTCTCCATGCACCAAGGGAAGGTCTCAGGGCATGGCCTCTGCGGTGACTTTTCAAAGCAAGTGCCCTGCCCGGCCTGTGACCCCCGGACACAGACCAGGCTTTCTTGTGGCCGGGTATGTACTGAGCTGTACTGTACTGAAGGTGCCGGTGCTACCAAGGGGACCAAGCCCAAAAAATGCTCCATTTGCCAGGACACTGAGGCTCAGAGAGGCCTCCCAGCTGGCAAGTGGCAGCGCCAGGTTCATCTCTGTCCCCAGAACCCACGCTCTTACCCAGAGGCCCAGACAAGCCCCCATGGCCCACCTGAAGGGCCCCTGGCCCCCGCTCTTCTACAGCACATGGCTAAGTGTCCATCAGGGCCTCAAGTCAGGAGGAGCAGACACGCTAGCTGCTGCGCTGGGTCTCCGTCCCCCAGGGCGACCCGGGGCTGGTCTGTGCCCCTTCCGGAAAAGAGAACACCTCGCTTGCAGTGAGGCTCGGGTGAGAGCCACCGACGCCACCAGGGCGCTGGAAGGCCTCTCCCGAGAAGAGACCGCTGCTACCTGACTTAACATGCACACGGCGTTGCGGGATAACAGACTTGGCGAAGGCCCGGCTCAGATTCTAAACTCCACTGTCCACTGAAAGGAACCAGGGCTCCTTGGAGAGAAGCCTGAGCCTGGGGCTGCGGCAAGGACAGAACAAGAGCCCGAAACACCCTCTGTGCCAGAAAGCAAGGGCGGGCTTGAGGACCAGTGGGGACGTGACAGAGGGACGCAGAGGCCGGCCTGAAGGGGCTGCCGCTGCCGCACTGGGGACGGCAGGAGAAGCAAGAGCGAGAACGAGACCGACAGATGGTGGCCCACTGCAGGGAACGGCAAGCCGGAGTAGACACTGCCGTAGATAAATGAACGGGGAGAGGGAAAAGTCCTTCCTGACGGTGAATGCCTGTAACAAAGAGGCACGGCGGGATGATCTGGCAGCCACTGTAGAGATAATTCAGACAAGAAACGCCTGTGGGTGCTAAACACTAGTGGGTGAAGTAGGACGGGCAACGGGGATTTGCAGTCTCAAAGCACCTTTCCACGAAGGGGAAGAGATGCCGTCAAGTTCGTGCAGCCGCTCTCTGCCACGGGAGCAACGTGACCATCTCCGATATCGGACGAGCCGAGCCCACGCACCTCCTGACCTGATGCCCTGTGGAAACACACCAACCCCTCTGGGATATTCTGGCCAAAAAGGCATGCGCCGGGTCACATGGTAGGGAAATGGAGGCTCAAAGGGAGGGCCACGCTCCAAAACGACTGGCCTGCAAACTTCACAAGTGTCCATGCCATCGCGGTCAAGGGCGGCTGGGGACCGAGGGAATCTGGAGACAGGACAGCACAGAGCTGTGTGGCCATGCGTCGGACCCCCTTGCTATCAAGGACGTTAACAATGGGAAGAGCTGAAGGGCCTCTCGCTGCAGGACGGTACATGGAATTTCTTCGGGCTGTTCTTAGAACTTTTCAAGGTTGTTGGAGAATAAGGCCGAGAGGGCAGCAAGGAGTGCCAAGGAACCCTGGAGCAGGTGTCTTGGGTTAAACGGAGACGGCACTGGCATGGAGGCCGCGCTGCCTCGGGAAAGTGGCACTGCCCCTCTCCACTTCCACGTGGAGCCTGGCATCCCCTAGAGGCCTTCCAGCTGGGAGGACTGGGAATTCCATCACGGGGGAGGCCTTGAGGAGCCAGCTGGATCCTGTGGCCGAGGAGCAGAGAGGGGGGAGGCGGAGGGCAGAGGCTGGGAGGTGTGGGGGTGGCGGCCACTGCTGGAGGGCTCTGCTCCTTGGGTCGTGCCCCTCCCCAGGACAAGGGCCAGCACGGCTCCCAGGCCTCTCTGCCCGGAGAAGGTGCCAGGGAGAAGGGGACAGGGCCCTGGCAAGGCTGGTGTATGGCCACGCCACCTGCTGGCGTCCTCAGGCTGCCAAGAGCCGGCCCCCTGCCCTCTGTGCCGGCCACGCTGACCGCACCCACTGCCCTGAGGCAGGGCCCCACGGTGCGCCAGTCTAGGCGGTGCATGTGTGTACATGGGTGAGTAGGCCCGGGCGTGGGGCCCAGAGGCGTGTGGGGGGGTATGCTGTGGGGGAGCTGGGTGTGAGTGTGTGAGGGACCTGACTTAAGTGGGCATAAGTGTGAGAGTGTGAATGAAGGGACCTGGAAGTGCGCATGTGGGACCTGGTGTGTATGTGCGTGTCTGAGTGTGAGAGTGTGCCATGGAAGACCTGGGTGTGAGTGTGTGTGCACATGGGACCTTGGTGTGTGAGTACATGATGGTGTGAGTGTGCCATGGGGGACGTAGGAGTGAGCAAGCACGTGTGTGTGCATGTGGGGCCTGGGTGTGCATGTGCATGCCTATGTGTGTGTGCCATAGGAGACTTGGGCACGTGAGTGTGCACGTGGGACCTGGGTGTGTGTGCATGACTGTGAGTGAGAGTGTGCCGGGGGGGCCCTGCGTGTGTGTGCACGTGGGACTTGGGCATGTGTGCCTGACTGTGAGTGTGCCGGGGGGGCCCTGCGTGTGTGTGCACGTGGGACCTGGGCGTGTGTGCCTGACTGTGAGTGTGCCAGGGGGGCCCTGGGCGTGTGTGCACGTGGGACCTGGGCGTGTGTGCCTGACTGCGAGTGAGAGTGTGGGGGGGGACACCTGGGGGTGAGCGCCCCTCAACCTGGTGGCCAGGGGCCCTCTGGTGGCCCCAGCAGAAAGCAAAGGGAAAATGAAAGTTGCTCATAAAAGACCTGGCAGGCCCTGGAGACTGGGGACAGGAGAGGGCGGCTGGAGAAGCAAAGGCGAGGCGGCCAGGACGCACGCGCCCCGGGACCCCAGCCTGGCTGGTCCCGGCCCCTTCCCCGGCAGTCTCGGTGGCTGATGCTGACCCCCTGCCCGGCCTTGTCCTGGTGCCCAGGCCTCCCTGGACCCTCCTGCGAGCACACCCCAGGGTGGCCTGGTCCTGCAGCAAGGGGAGCCTCGAGTCCACACTCCTGAGACCAGCCCTCTCCACCAAGGACCCACTCAGCCTACCCTTGCCAGGGCAGTAATCTGCCCGGGACACACCCCAGCCCTGGGCCATCCCTGCAGCCTGTGGCCTCCCCTGCAGCCCGTGGTCTTCCCTGCAGCCTGTGGCCTCCCCTGCAGCCCGTGGCCTTCTGTGCAGCCTGTGGTCTCCCCTGCAGCCCGAGGCCTCCCCTGCAGCCCGTGGCCTCCCCTGCAGCCTGTGGCCTTCTGTGCAGCCTGTGGTCTCCCCTGCAGCCTGTGGTCTCCCCTGCAGCCCAAGGCTCCCCTGCAGCCCCTGACCTCCATTCCAGGCTGGAGTGGCTCAGATCCAACTCTCAGGTGAATGCCTTTCCACAGGCCCAAAGGTGTGTGTGTGCCAGCCAGGGTGTGGGGCTGGCTGTGAGCGTGTGTGTACGCGAGCTGGCGTGTGGGGTTTTTGTGGGCCTTGCGAGCTGAGTGAACATGGGAGGAAGTGAGGCAACCTCCCTGCCAGGGCCGGGGGAGAGGGCAAGCGAGGAGTGCGCACAGGTGACAGCACGGCCTGCTGGGGCCCGGCCGAGCCGGCTGACCGCCCAGTTGCCCCGGCGAGCCCTGCTCTGATCCTGTCTGGGGGAAGCACCTCCAGGGCACCGCCCGCTCTGGACATGCTCCTGCTTAGGAATGGAAGGCGGAAGGAGCCAGCAGGCTGCACTGTCAGAATTTCCAGGACAAGGAGGCCTATTTTCAGTGATTTACATTCTTGCCTGCGGGAGGGGCCTGGCTGGGGGTCAGGCTCAGGTCTGAGCTGTAATTAGGCTCTGGGGCACTCTCGGGGGCTGGGGTTGGCTTCTGGTTTTAAGCCAGCTGATACGTCTGTACTTGCAAGTGGCTTTTGAGTCCCCCTAGTTCACAGACCTGTTTATGAGGCGTGTGACTGTCATACAGTATCGAGAGCATCCCCAGGACACAAGGCACAACCCAAATTTCCCCTGGCACTCCGTGTCTTTCCCTCCGGGCTTCTGTCTGTTCGTGGATCTCAGCCTCTCTCTGAGCTTGGATGCCAGCAGCCCTTGACCTTGAGGAGGCGGGCACCAGCCAGAACCACCACGTCACAGCCTCCCTGCCTGCTCTGGGCCTCAGTTTCCATGTTTGCAACGGGGGAGAGGGTGACACTGATAAGGAGGTGTCTTTGGGCAGAACCGTGCTGGGGCTGTCATGGAGCCCGGCCCCAGCAGGTGCACAGTAACGGAGCAGCTCCAGGGAGCCTGAGCCTCTCCTCAGCCCCCCACCCCGCCAGCCACTGGGCCACCCCCACAGATGGCACCAACTCCCTCGCCAGGCGGCCTGTCTATTTTGGGACAGCCCTGACACAGCTTTGTGGGCATCGTTCCTCCGAGGTTAAATGAGGTCCCTTCCAGTGCTTTCCAGAGCACAGAGAAGGCGAGTGGGCAGAGGGCTGCCAAGGAGGCCTCTACCTGCCCCTCGGAAGGGGCAGCCACGGGGACAGGGCCTGGTACACGGCATCTCCCGCATGAACTTGGGCGGGTTCCCCAGTGGGCCAGAGTCAGAACGAAGCCCACCCAGGACGGCTACCGGCCCGGGAGCTTCAGAGACCAAACCTGAGTACCCCGCGGTGCTCCCTGGCCGCACTGCTGGGAATGAGGCGAACGCATTAGTGCCACTCAACCCACAGGCCGAAGGAGGACCAGCTTCAGGCCGCGCTGGATCCTGGTGCTGGGACTCTCCCCGTCTCCAGGCTCTGTTTTCCCGCACGCTGGCTTCTCCCTCGGACAGGCTTCCCCTGGGGTGACAGAGGCAGCTGCAGGCAGTTCCGGGTTTTCTTGACTGTTCTCCGAGGGCTTCCGGTGAACCGTGGGGCCAGCTCACAGGCCCAGCCGGGCCACATGCCCATCGCCGCGGCCAGGGTCTCCCGCGGCCCAGACCAGCCAAGCCTGAGCCCCATGCTGAGGCCTGTGGCTCGACCGGGGGCTGAGGCAGACGAGGGGTGACCCCAGAGCAACACGGGGGTCAGAGGGGCACGGGGACCGGCCAGCAGGAACGAAAGCTGCCTGCCACCCGCGATGTCACAGCGGAGGAAACCCAGGCCTGGGCCTTGCCTCCGCGCCCCAAGCCCCAATTCCCTCTCTGGAACCAGCCAAGGATCCCCTTCTGGGGCCCCCAGCCCCACCCTCCCGGGATGGGCCACAGAGGCCAGGGCATCGCGCAGCAGGCCTTTCTTCCCAGCGCCCCCTAAGGAGCCTTTTCCGGCACACTTCTCCTGGGCAGAGTGTGCGCCTGTTCAAGAATCGGGGCCCTGTGGAGGGTCAGCAGCCACTGAAGCAGCTAAGGGGGGCCCCCTCCAAGAAGCACCTCGGCCCTCTTGGGAATGCGTGCGCTAAGTGTGGGGGCCGGACGTGGTCAGGGAGAGACCCCTGCCCATGGGTGAGCAGCAGGGGAGGCAATTGGGTGGGCGTCCCTCTAAAGCTGCCTCCACCTGGGGCCAGGTGGTCAGCTCAGCCGCCCCGGCCCCGCCAGGCAGGGGGTGGGCCCTGCCCCTGGAAGCTGCCAGTCTGGTGGGGAAGAGAGTCGGGGCCCAAGGCAGGCCTCCCGCTGGATTCCAAGCCCCACCCCGGCAGCTTCCCAGGGGGACGCGGAGCGAGCCGGGGCCTGCAGGAGGGGTGGGCTCGGAGGTGACCCCGGCCACGAGGACAGGGCAGGGCCCGCTCAGGCCGCCTGGGGCGACCGTCCAGGACGCCGAGGCTGGGAGCTGGTGGTCTGCAGGGCTCTCTGGAATGTTCTTGCCCCGGGTCTCTCTGCTTGTCTGTACACCAGAAAGGATGGCCCCGGAGGGCAGGGGCCCTGTCGCGGCCACCACGCCACGCCCACTGCCTCGCGGCAGGCGCCAGGTATGGTCTAGTGGTGGGGAGGGAAGGCAAGGCAGGGAGGAGGCCCCGTTGCTGGCAGGGACTACGTCGACTTTATGGGGACAGTGGGCCCCGCAAGGAGGTCTGGGGAGTCCCCAGCACTGTGCGGGGGGCGGGGTATCCCGTCAGCCGGGGCTGGGCTGGGCCGACCACATGGGAACTGGCAGGGAAGGACGCTGCCACGGAGCCACAGCCATTGTGGGTCCCTGGGGACCGCACCTCACCCCCATGTGTCCACACACAAAGCTGGGCTGACCCTACCTGACATGGGGAAACTGAGGCCCAAAGAGGGAGCCACGACCAAGCTCCATGGCCCCATGGCGCACGCTATCCCCACCCCCACCCCCCGGCGGCTCCGGCCAGGCGAAGGCCTGCAGACCATGTGCTCTCTGGGGGGGCTGGTCCACGCACCCCAAGCCTGGGAGGACGGCAGGCTGGAGGGCGCTGGTACGTGGGTACGATCGGGTGCCGCTCAGACACAGGGGATCTCGGCACGGGTAAGACAAGTGCCACACGACCTTTGGAAGAGACCAAAGGTGCCTGGAGGCCGGGGCAGCCTGGGGGGCTCTGGGCCACCTGTGCTCCCCCCTCCGTTTCTCTTGGGAAGACAGAGCCATCGGTGGCTCACAGACGCAGCCGTCCTGGTGTGTGGGAATTGAGCAGTGACGACTGCACTGGCCCCGGCCGCATCCCCATGCCACGGCCCTTCAGCAGGCAGCAGCGTGGGCAGCCAGGGGGCCACGGGGGGGACCCCCGATCTCAGAGCGGCTTCCCCCCGCAAGCCAGGCTCCAACAGGCCAGCGGGCCCCGGGTTCACGCTGGGGTTAGAGAACATTCCGGCAGGCGGCCAGCCCGGCGCGGGGCGGTCAGGCCACGGTTCCGGCTGCGGTCAGCACGGTGTCCCCTTACTGCCCCGGCACGCTGGCCGGGCGGAGCTGCCTGGGCTTGCCTGGCACTCCCCCACCCCTGCGGGCAGCTCGGGTTAGGCTCACTGGAACACAAAGGCGGCCAAGACGCCCTGCTGGGGCTGCCACCTGTCGCCCCCACCCAGGGCCCCGCAGCCCTGGACGCCGGCCCTGCTCCAATCACACTCATTGCCACGCGGCCCTTCCCTCAGGCAGGGCCAAGAGCAGGATTGAGGGGGGCACTCAGTGGTGAGAGCTCAGGGCTGGGGAATTGGCAGAGCTGGGATCAAATCCAGACTCCGACCCTGGCTGGCTGTGTGGCCGTGGGCCAGGGTCTCCACCTCTCTGTGCTTCTGTTGCCACACCTGGCAAGGGGGGATAAGAAGAGGGGCTGGCCCGGGCTGTTGTGAGGTTCGCTTGCGCTAAAATGCAGGTCCGCCCTTGCACAGGCCCTGGCCTGTGGGGTCCTCTGCCAGGCACGGCCCGGTCGTTACCACCCCGGGCCGGCTCCTCTTCATTATGGGAGTCACCCAGCACCCTTCACGGGCGTCCTGAAGTGAAGGTGCCGACACGGGCAGCGTGCCCAGAGCGCGCACCCGTGACGCTTGTTGACTGATTTCTGGAATGTACCAGCTCAGCCTTGCTGACCCTTCATCAACCCCTTCCCCCCACTCCAGAGGCTTCCAGGGCCCGAGTCACCTGCAGGGGCCCGAAGGCACATTCCTGGGGCTGGAGGCTGTCAGCAGGGGTCCTGCCCCAGGTCCTGAGGCCTTGGTGCCTTGCTCTGCGGCCACCTGCCCGCTGCACCCAGCACCCCTCCCTTGGGCGCTGGTTTCTCCACTACAGGCCCAGAGCCCGCTGGGGCTGGTGACACTTTGGGACCCTTTCCCCTTCTTGCCTGGGAATGAGGTGGTCTTGGCCAGTGACCTGCAAAGGTGCTCCTGGTCTTAGCTCGGTCTCCCCGGCCCACTGGCCACATGCAGGGGAGGCTGACCCCCCCGACCCCGGTCAAAGCCCAAGGAGGTGGGGGCAGGCACAGGCCCCCTGCGGCAGCCCCCATGCCCACCCCACCACACGAGCCCGGCTCCGCCTCCCGACACCCTCCTCCCACCAGGTACAGCCTGCCCACCCCAGGGGCCCGCAGAGCTCCCTCCCCATCGCTGGCAGCACCCAGGGCCTGGTGGGCTGGACCGCTGGGGCTGACAAGTGGGAAGGACCCTTGCAGATCAGCTAGACCGAGAGCGTGGCCTGGCCACGTGCTGGCGGGGAAGGGAGGCGCAGGGCACCCCTGGAAGCACCTGGCATTATCTGGGGAGGGCAGGCGTGTGTGTTCTGTGACCAGCACTCCCCCTCTAAGCAGATCTGCCCTGGGACGGCTCACACCCATCCGCCAGGAGACACAGCCGGGACGTTCTCGGCAGCACTGCACAGAAACCGGGACCCACCCAGACATCCTGCAAGGGTGGGAGGGACAGGGCGGTCTGCTCACACCACAACGGACACAGCTGCGAGGGGGGGGCGAGCACTGGCCCCAGGGGAGGCCTGCGGGGCGATTCCACAAGGCCAGGCGGGCAGGACACGGCTCCAGAGCTCCGGGACACGGAGGGACACAGAGGTGGGAGAACCACTGACACCGAGACGATGGTGGTGATGAAGGCAGGGGCTGCGGTCGCCTCTGAAGGTTGGCAGGTGTTGAGCAAGAACTAGACTCTCCGGGGAGCCCACCAGGTCCTAGTTCTCGAGCTGGGGTGTGTGCTTTGTTCTTCATTAAAGAATGTATTTGGATTCTGTAAACTTTCCTTAAGTGTTTCAAAAGGCTTTAATGAAAACGAGCGCCCAGATTCAAATCCAGGGTGCTCCTCTCTCACTGTGACGCTGGGTGGGCCAAGCGACATCTTGAAGCCAGACCCCCACCCAAACGCCCAAGTCACTGAGCAGGGCGGGCCGGCCAGGGCAGGGACTGAGTCAACCGGGTCAGCTCGGCGCTGGCTTTTCCGGGGTGCTCGAATCCAGCCTTAGCCCCCTCTCCTCCACCCGTGCCGGCTCCGTGTGCCACCAGGAGGAGCAGCGCCCCTACTTTGGGGCCTGGCCCCATTCCCACCTGAAGCTGTTCGGAGCCTCCTCCCCAGCCAGGGGGCCCCCAGCAGGCCCAAGGACAGGGGCTGACAGTGGTGGCACTCATCACCCCCGGCCCCCGCCTTCACGGGAGACCCCTGCACTGGGAACGCCCAGGCCCGTTCGCTTCCCTCTGACACCCACCACCTGGCACGACAAGAAGCATCTACGCCATTCCGAGGAGAAACCAGAAGCTCTTCTTTAGAGGGGAAATCTCGGAAGTGCGTGGCTGCCGAGCCGCGAAATATCTGGTCCCAGGGTGGAGTTTGGCAGTGGCCGTTTCAGCGGGTGGCCGAGCTGGGTTTCTCTGGGGACCGACTCTGGCCCCCTCCGAGCCCCACAGGGGCGGCTGGATCCCAGACACTACGGCCGCCCTGCCGGGTGGGAGACCCCAGCCCGCCCGGGGCCCCAGCCGAGTTCAGGAGCGGAAGGGGTGCGCGCGCCCCGGCGGGGAGGAGCTGTGCAGGAAGCTGGAGAGCCAGGCCCTGCACACGGTCCTCTCAAGGGCAAAAGGCAGCGTTTGTCCACGCTGCACCCTTAAGTAAACACAGCAGGAAAAGCGACTCGGGTGTGGGCCCCGCGGGCTGGTCTGTCCCCACAGCCCCTCCTGATGGGAACAGGGGTCTGGCAGGCAAGTGGGACTTAAGGAACCTTGATCAGCCGCGCTCAGCCACACCGCGTAACGCCAAGTGCTAGAAGGGGCAAAGCCGGGGGAGGCACTGGATTTCCTACGTGAGACTTCTGTAAACTCGCAAGAGCTCGAAAAATAAATTAAAAGGAAGAAGGGAAGGAAGGAAAGGAAAGAAGGAAGGAAGGGATGAGATGAAAGGGAGAAAAATAAACAGGCGCGGCGGTGCAGGTGGCAGGGGCCGAATGGAACGGATGTGCTAAGGGCGGGTAAGGGCAACAGTTCTGGGTTCTGGCGTGTCCCCTGGGGGAGGTAAGAACTAGGGTGGGGGCTATAAAGAGGCGAAGGGTCCGCTCAGGCAGGCTGACAGCCCTGTTCCAACTCCACTGGGGACAGAGGAGACACCTCAGAACTGAGATGCAAGTTCCTTAAATGGAAGGGCACCAGGTCCCCCGGCCCAGCCCCAACCCCCAAAGGAGGCGAGGCCTGGGCCTGGGGGGCAGCAGCAGGAGGCAGGGAGCTGCAGCGCCTGGGGTGGGGGCAGCAGTCCTCCCGACCGCCCCAGCCCTGCAGCCAGACCCTGCCGGGCCAGAAGGGAGGCTGGGCGCCCCCCCGCATGGCCGCTCGGGCCCTGCTGCAGCGTCTGACCGCGAGGGCGCAGGCTCCCAGCAGGAGAAAAGGGAGGCAAAGGCACCGGCCAGGACAGGGGCAGCAGGGCTCCAGGCCAGCCTCGGGCAAGGCTCCCCTCCCGGGGCAGGGACTCACTTGGCCACGTATGTGCCACCAGTGGGCTCAGCGCCCCAGGGGAGGGAGGCCCCAGGGTCAGGCTGGGATGGGGAGCCTGGGCCAGAAGTGCAGCCTCCCAGCTTCAGGCTATGGGGTTGCCGCCACACCCGAAGCCGGTGGGAACACCCTGAAGGCCTCTACCTGCCCGCCAGCCGCCAGGTGAGGGCCGCAGCCTGCCCGGCTGGGCTTCCAAACCCAGCAGGGCTGAGCAAAGCTTTGTGTGGGCCTCTTCCGCCCCCTGCTGGCCAGGGGAGGGCTTTGCTGGTTGTCACCCTTGGGCTGTGTGGGGCTGTGGCCAAGATGGTGATTGACCCGGCAAACCTCCAGGCCCTGAGCTGCCTGCTGGGACTGCTCTGCTCAGACCACCCTGTGGTCTGTCCCGGTGCCAAGGAACCCCCTCTTCTCTTAAGTGCATTTGGGGATACACAGAAAGAGGCCAGGGGAACGTGGGAGAGGAACCCAACCCCACCCGCCCCAGCACAACTGACCACCCGACTCCGGCTGGCTGCCTCGGAGATGCAGTCACTGGTGGGCGGGAGCGGGGGTGGCCCGAAGGGAGTGCCCTGCAGCAGGCAGTGGGGACCCCAAGTCGACCCTCCTGGAGCAGGGACCTGTCGGGGCCCCCAGCCCTGAAGCACGCTCCGCTCGGCCTTCCCGCCCACCCTGGGCCGCCGCTCCCTCCCACACGCTCTCCGCCAAAGCCCCCATGTCAGCCAAGGTCGCCAGCTAAGGTCAGGACCCAGGAGGCCCTGCCGACACCCAGCTGCCCCTCTGGCCCTGGGCTCCTTCAGGCCCCAACGCTCCCGTGAGGCTGCTTGGGACGGGCAGGGAGGCCCAGCACGGCGCAGGCTCACGCCTCATCTGTGTCACAACAGGCACTCGGGGCAGCACAGGTCGCACGGCCCCTGCCACTGCAGACCCACAGGCCGGCCTGCAGCAGGGCAGCTGGGGGGGAGGGGGGCGGTGCAGCCCGGGCAGGAGCTGGGGCCCCCCGGGGTGGCTGCACCGGGCGTTTCCGCAGGGGAAACAGTCACCAGGTAGGAGGCTGCTCCTGGCCCAGGGCCACCGGCACCTCTTGAGGCTTTTCAGCCCAAATGAGTCTCAGCCCCCAACACAGCAAGGCCCCACCAGGCCCGGAGGGCACGTGCCCAGGGGTCACTGGGGCAGCCTCAGCATGCCATGCCCTTCCAGGGTACGGTCCCTACGCGGACAGCATCGTGTGGAGGAGAGGGGCTGGTGCAGGCTGGGGCCCAGCCTCCCTCCCGCCAACGCAGACCTACAACTGGGAACCACATATGGGAGCCACGTGTGCAAATAAAAATGCTCTAGTAGCCCTATTAACAAAAATAAATGTAAACAGGTGGGACGACATATTTATTTAACCCAATAAAATCCAAATATCCACAGTTGAACATGCTATCAATATCAAAACTTCCTCACGAGATCTTAGAAATTGGTGTGCATTTTACAGACGGCACGTCTCAGTCTGGACCAGCCACAGTCCAAGCACTCAGAAGCCACCCGGGGCACGTGGCTACCATGGTGGACGGCACGGCCGCGGAGGATCGCCAGTTTCAAAGCTCTCCGCTCTGCTTTAGCACACGCTCACTTCTTTACACACACAGGATCTGGACGTCGTCTTCCTGTTGGGAGGCCCCCACCTGGGTGACTCCTTTCCACCTTACCTGAGTGCCACCCTGCACGTCAACAGAGGCAGGCTCGCATCCACACGGACAAATCGAATGGTCTGAAATGGCAAAAACCTTAAAAGAGAGGACAGGCCAAGCCCCGCCCCCTCCAGTCCAAGCCAGGTGACTTTCACCTGGAAGCGAGACCGACCTCTCCACCTGCAGCAGCACAGTGGGTCGGGCCCTGGCCAAGCAGCACACACAGCATCTCACTGGGCATTAAAAATCACAGCAAGAACTCTTGGGGTAGTCCTGGAAATCTGCTGGAGAACACTGCCAGCTAAAAGCAGGTCATGATGTCATTTAATCCCATCTGAGTCCCAAGCATCAGCTATAGGTGTAGGTGAAAGACAAGACGGTCAGGGTGGGAGTGGCCAGTGGCCTTGCCTCTTGGGGGATGGGTCACGTTTCCTAAAACGGCGTGCAGGTAGGCACAGAGGTACATGGGCCTGAGAGGCAACCCTGGAGGTGCACGGCAGGGCGCAGCCTCCCGCCCCGGCCCACACGTGGCGTGTGCACCCTCCATCACAGAGCCAGGGACCCTGGGGAAGGCTTGGGGCCCAGGGCAAGGAGGGAACATTCTCAGTTTATGGGGGTCCCTGACTTAGGTTGGAAACCCCAGAAAAACCTCGATTGAGACCAAGAACAATCAGGACAGACGCACAAAGCCTCAGAGTTCCCGGCCCTGACCTTCAGCTAAGCCACGTCAGGGTTTCAAAGGAGGCGTGTTGGGCAGGGCTTCTGATGGCAGGCTGACACCAGGGCATCCCTGCGGGCCAGCAGCACCGGGCGACTGAGCAACGGGCACAAAGGGGCGACCACAGGGTGCCACATCCTGCTGTTCAGCGAGGAGCCCGCTGCCCAGGAGCCAGCAGCAGGATCAGGATCCGTAACTCAGGGGGTGGGCACCCCAGCTCCCTCCTGGGACCCCCTGACTCCCTTAGGCCAGACAGAACTGAGCGCAACCAGGAGCCCCTTTTAGATCCCAGGGAAGAAGGAAGGTCCCTATTTCCGTGTGTCTGGGGGCTTCCGGGGGCCAGGAGGTGGCTCTGAGGCTTCCCCACTCACCCAGCATCCACCCACGAGCCCCTAAACCACACTCGAGGTGGGCCCCCAGCCTGTCTCTTCTGACCCTGCCTAACCACAGAGCTGGGTTCAGCTGTAACTGACAAATCCAAGCACTACTGGGGTATCCACAAAATTACACTTTTGCTGAATACTCACTATCAAAACCACTGAGAATAAGGAAAGACAACACTCTGATGTCTAAGACACCCTCGACGGCCAGTCAGGCGATCACCAAAAGGCACCTCCCGTGCCCAGGAGTACCCTACACCCACAGGCGCCCCTCCGGGACCAGCCTGACCTTTGGACCAGCAGATAACACGGTCTTCCTCTGGAGACAACCGCCCAGCCCCAAAGCGTCCCCCCCAGGGGTCTGCTGCCTCACGGAGGCCACAAAGGCCTGGGATGGAGAAGGCGGAGCAAAAGGAGAGGGCGACCAGGGCGGGTGGGGTCTGCCCGCCAACGGCACCCTCGGCCGGCACAGCCCAGGGTCTGACTGCACAGGAGAGGCCGGAGCCCGAGTTCAGCCCGGCTCCCCCCCAGGCGGCCGCCACGCACGGAGCCTTTGTTTTGTTTTTTTTTGTTTTGTTGCGTCTTTAGGAGGGACCCAGGACCTTTGGCATGGGAAGCAGGCACTCAACCACTGAGCTGCATCCGCTCCCACCTTTGTTTTCAGATCTTGGAACTACGCGCCTGTCCAAGCCCCGGGGTGAACTCCCACCCTGTAGCAGAAGCTACCTGCCCTCCCCGCTCTCGGCGGCGCCAGGTCAGCCAGACCCGTCCTTACAAGGCGGTACGTACGAGACAGCCGAGACCCACACACTGCCCTGACACGTCGGGGGAGACAACCTACCTTTATTTTGGAAAAACAAAACCAGGACATGGCCGGCCCCTGGGCCCGGCGGGCCACGCGCGGGCACTGACCTGAACTTTCCCGTGCGCACCTGCAGTCCTCTCATCCCGCACCGCTGGGCTCCGCCGACGTCGCCCACGATGTCGTCTCCAATCATGATGGCCTGTCACGGCAGTGAAATACACTCAGAAGCGCTGTGGGGAGGATTTTATTCCTGTGCTCCTTCATCTTTCCTGACATAATAAACTGCTTGATTTGATGTTTAAAACCACCATCATACAAATTAAACAAGATAATATTGTCATCGCATTGATTAAAAGTCAACCCCCCTTGAATAGATCCCTCGCTGCCCCCCTGGGCCATGGCTCTGAATGGTATGTATTTGTGCAATTTGAAATCAATCAGCAGACGTCAAAGTGATTTGTGCCACAAGGACGTGTGGAGATGCTGAAGCTGTCTCGCCTCCACTCGAACACAGGCTGAATTTTACCCGGTGGTAAATTGTCCATACCCAAGTTATTTTCCCAATCCTTGGTTCTATGAAAACCAAGTAAATCGCTGGCAAATCTTGTAACCCTATGTAAAAGGTTTTGCCTTCAATAATGGGAAAAAAAAAAGGCAAAATGATATACAAACACACACACACAAAGGAAATGTTTGCAATCTGGAAATCATTTCAAACAGCAGCCTCCAGGATATGTATTCTCCTGCCTTTAAACAGCCAGAAAACCAGACAAATACAGAAAACAACAGATTTCAAGACAATGGGCATCAAGCAACAAAGAACAATGCTTTCTGAGGCACAGGAAACAAACAAGCACTGCAACTGTCCCAACTTGCTGCCTTCAGGCTTTCCAGACCCAGTGAGGGGGGGCCTGGCAGACTCCCCAAATTAAGGAGCTGGGGTTGAGAGCTGAGGGAGACCAAGGCAGAGCCAGAGGGGAGAGCCTCAGAGAGGACAGGGCTGCACAGAGAAAGACCACGCAGATATGCAGAGGGCTCACCTCAGAGCCCAGCAAACTCGGGTGAGGAACTGGCGCCAGAGCCGAGAAGATGGCAGCTGGCACTCACGCGGGCTGGAGCAGTGCCCGTCCCCGCCAGTCAGACAGGGAAGCTCATAGCTCACGGGGCAGCGGGTAAACTTCTTGGAAAGGTCTTGCCTCAGTGGAGGGAATAGCAGCTCTAGACTAAACCCCGCTCTGGTGCTGCTTCCCAAATCTTATAGAAAAATCTGGAAGGGTCAAACCATTTCCAAGTAACTTAACTGCATCCCAGAACAAAGCTCAAACATATTTATAGGAACACAAAAATGTCCAGCACCCAGAGGGCTAAAATATACAATGCCTGGATTCCAATAAAAAATGATCAGGCATGCAAAGAAGAAAATAGGGAAGTGGCTGTAGCTCAAGTGGTTGAGAAGCTGCTTCCCACATGGGAGGTCCCGGGTTCGGTTTCCAATGCCTACTAAAAACAAAAAACAAAACAACAAGTAAACAAATGAAAAAAACACGCAGGGAGATCCAGCAAAATGGAGTCAGTTTAAGGGGGCACTCACCACCTCTCTCACAAAAAACAACTGAGAAGGGGCAAGATCCTGCCTGAGTGAGCTGTTTTGAGAACCCACAGAGCAGGAAGCTTCAGGGCATCGATCTGGAGGGAACAAAGAGATAAAAAGCCCAAGTGCACACCTAGGTGCTAGAGTTGGTAGGTGTATGTCCAGGAGACTTGAATCTCTGGGCTGTCCATGTGCCAGCTGGGCCCTGGGCCTCAGCTGAGCTGCAACACCTACTCTCCAGTTCATTGGACTCACCCAGGACAAATAAAAAGGAGATGAGGACAGACAACCACCATACCAAAGAACTGAGAGGCTACAACTGCAAGGAAGAGAGTCCTATCCATCAACCTTATGGGATCGAGGCCCCCTAGCAATTAGAGGTGGAGTGGGCATCAGCACCCCAGAGTCCTCAGCATTGGGGAATAAAATACGGACTAGAGTGGACTTACTGGTATTCTACTATAGACTTATTGTGATTCTAGCAATGGAAGAAATTATATCATTGATGTAGAGACAGTGGCCACTGGAGGTCATGAAGGCAGGGAGAGGGAAAAAGAGGTGTAATATGGGGGCATTTTTCAGGACTTGGAATTGTCCTGAATGACACTGCAAAGACAGATACAGGCCATTATATATCCTGCTATAACTACAGAACTAAGTGGGAGAGAGTGTAAACTAAAACGTAAACTATGGTCCATGCTTAGCGGCAATGCTCTAAATGTGTTCATCAATTGCAAAGAAGTTGTTAATGTGGGGAAGGGTGGGAGGTGCGGGGAGTGGAGTATATAGGAATCCCTTATGTTTTTTTGTGTGTGTAACATTTGTGTAATCTAAGCATCTTTTTTAAAAATTTGAAAATATATTAAAAAAAAAAAAACAAAACAATGCAGGGAAGCTGACATGGCTCAGTGGTTGAGTGCCAGCTTCCCACATAAGAGGTTAGGTCCCCAGCCCCAGAACCTCAGAAGAAAAAAAAAGAAGAAGAAAATACTACACATAATGAGAAAAGTCACCAAACTAGACACAAAATTGATACAGAGGCTAGAATTAGCAGTCAAGGACACTAAATCAGTTATTGCAACTGTATCCCATGTGTTCCAAAAGCTAAGTAGAGACATGGAAGACAAAAGAAAATGATTTTAGAGATGTAACAACATCTGAGATGAAAAAGACAGTGGGTGATATTAAGTAGCTTAGACACAGCAGAATAAAAGATTCATGAGCTTGAATACATAGCAATGGAAACTACACAAAATGAAGCACAGAGAAAAATACTTTAAAATTGACCAGAGCCTCAGTGAGCTACAGCACAACTTTAAAGGCACTAGTATATGTGTAAGTGGAGTTCCTGAAAGAGAGGCAAGTGAGAAGATAGAAACAGCACTTGAAGAAATAATAGCTGAACAACAACCAAACGTGACAAAAACTAAATCCACAGATCCAAACCGCCAGTGAACACCAAGCACATGAAACATGAAAAAGACTACACCAAGGCAGATCATAATCAAATTGCTCAAAATCGGTAACAAAGAGGAAATCTCAATAGCCAGAGGGGGAAAAAAAGACACATTATATCCAGAAAACCAAAGATAAGTCATCAGATTTCTCACTGGAAATAATGCAAGAGAGACGACAGTGGAGCACCATCTTCAAGTACTGAAAGAAAATTGTTGACCTAGAATTCTGCAACCAGCAAAAGTACTTTTCAAAAACAAAAGCACAATAAAGACTTTTTCAGAAACACAAAACCTGAAAGAATTCAGCAGCAGCAGAAATACATTACAAGAAGTATCACAAGAAGTCCTTCAGGCAAAAGGAAAATGATACTATATGGTGTGAGAGTTTGGAGGTAAGTATGTTCTTAAAGCGAATCCATTCCTGTGGGTGTGGACCCACTGTGAGTCTTGTGGGGAGCAGTATCTTAAGTTAGGTGTGCCCACCTTATTCAG
This sequence comes from Dasypus novemcinctus, assembly GCF_030445035.2. Lineage (NCBI taxonomy): Eukaryota > Metazoa > Chordata > Mammalia > Cingulata > Dasypodidae > Dasypus > Dasypus novemcinctus. The sequence goes on from NC_080678.1 coordinate 12,776,509, forward strand.
AGTGGGTCTTAATCCTCTTACCGGAATCCTTTCCAAGAGAATGAAATTCAGACACACAGAGAGAGAAAGGCATGGAAGCAAGAAGCGGGAAGCAACAACACCTGGAAGGGAAGAGAGAGACCAGCAGATGCTGCCACGTGCCTTGCCGCGGGACAGGGGAGCGCAGGGGCAGCCGGCAGCCGGTCTTCGGTGAGAAAGCCTTGCCTAGATGATGGCTTGATTTGGACATGTTCATGGCCTCAGAACTGTAAGCTCGTAAGCTCATAAGTTCCCACTGTTAAAAGCCAAGCTGTTTCAGGATATTGCCTTCGGCAGCCGAGCAGACGGGAACACATGGCCGATAGAGCCACCCGGAGGAAGGGCAGGCACGGGAACTGGCACCCGCTCGGGCGCATGGGGACCTCTCTCCTGCACACCTGCTCTTCTGCTGCCGGACTCCCACCAGTCCCCTGCAGCTCAGCTCTGGGGGTGACCCCCTTTCCTCAAGCCCCCAGGCCGGGCCCTGTCCCTCGCCCAAAGGCTCTGTGACCCGCCCTTGCACCACTGGCTCACGAGGCATTACAACGGTCTGTCCACTCCCCTCCCCCTCCAGGAGCGGGTGACTCCTCGAGGGAGGGGCTCTGCGCTGAAAACGGCACGCAGCTGCGGACCCACACAGGCCGGCGAGCACGTCAGTGCTCCTGTCTGAGGCCCAGGGAGATGGAATGATAGAGGTGGTGTCTAGAGACCCTTCTGAGGCCCAAACAGCAAGCCTTCTCATTGCTCAACAGGGAGAAGGCGGGCGGAGAAGGCAAGTCAACATTTCATCGATTCCCTAACTTGAGTCATCTGTGGAACCCCTTTTGCCATATCAGGCTGTATTATTATTTCCTAAGTATTTTGTTTAAATTGATTCATACTGTTTTACCTGAGTGAACGTATTTTTGAAAGAAAAAAGAAGGCAGCCTCTCCTCATTCCCTGACTGCAAAAATCCAGTTAAAAGCTCCAAAATATTTTCAGCTCCAAAAAAAATTCTGCTAGTGGAAGAAAAGTCTGACACCTTAGATCAAATGTTCCAGATCTGCTCACAAGACCCATTGGGAATTTCCTCGGTTGGAGGCAGACCTGAGAAACCAGATGCCCGTGGCGAGGTAAACACCACCATGTTAGCTAGGGTAGAGGCTCTGGAATGGACTGCTTCTCCACAATCTTCCCCTCTGGAACTGAGCCGCTGGGTGGGCCTCTCCACTGAGGAACTCCACATGCCAAAAGCAGGAGAACACAAAACGGCGACGGTGACAGGTTCACAAGCCAGGAGGGTCTTACGGATGAGGGTCCGAGGAAGGGGTCCAGATGGGCTCTGCTCTGTTTCAGTGGGAGCAGTGGAAAGGGGGTAGGTCCTATGTGTCCAGCAGAACAGACAGACTGAGCTCAAGTCTTAGACTAAGCCAGAGCGCCTGGGCTCGAGACCCAGCTCTGCTGTTTGCTGTGTGATCTTGGGCAAGTCATTAGCTCTGAGCTTTCACTTCAATCTGTAAAATGGCTGTAACTGGTGGAGTAGTATTTAAATGAAATCACATAGGTTGAATGTCTTACAGCACAGTGCCTGGACATAGCAAGTTATCTAGACACATTTTTAAAAATACTAATAATTGGGAGTTTTGCTGAGGGAATTTCTAACCTAACCACGTTGGAGAAGGTCCATGGACTTTACAATAAGTACTATGGCCTTGAGTTGGTTGGCACTTTGTATCAAGCACTTCGTGGGTCACGCATCAAGCCAGGTTGTGGGGACACGGGATGAGACAAAGAGACACGGGCCCCACCCTCGTGTAGCTGACAGTCAAATGTAGAAGATGAACATCAGTCAGGTAGTTTCACAACCACTAAAAGAGACCTGTGATAGGGGCAGGGAGAAAAGGCGCAGGAGGCTGGGAGGCCTGGCCTGGTGGGGGAGGTGTGGCCTGGGAAGGCTTCCTGGAGGAGGTGATGTCTGAACTGCAATCTGAGGGCGAGGGGGTCAACCAGGTCTGATGGGTAAGGGGAGGGGGGGGCATTCCCAGAGCAGAAGACACGGTATGTGCACCACAATATCTGCCTGCTACTCGCCAGCACCTGCCACGCAGTGAACTCCGGAAAGCACAGGCTATTGCCCTTGGAACCATCTTCCACACACTTCAGATGGCAGGAGGAATCGCGAGGCACTTGTAGGAAAGGACAAAGCCAGGGCTGGTGCAGCCCCTGAGGCCAGGGAGGTGGCTTCAGCTCTACACCAGGCTTTTCTCCTCATCGTCACCGTCCAAACAGGGCTGGGCTGCCCGTGAGGTGCCAGGCCCCGTCACTTAGCTGCACTCAAGCAGAGGCCTAAGGAGGCACTGCCAGAGACGCTACGGGGGGCTGGGGTGGGGCTGGCGGCGGAAGCTCGGAAGAGCCACTGCAAGAGGCTACAGATCCTCAAGTCACTAGTGGCCACACACCTGCAAGAGCCACAAGGCACTGGAAATAAAAGTGCATTTCTTTCTAGTGAAGAGTCCATACTTCACCCTTCTCACTAGTTTTTCTGATCTTTCCTCCCACTAATCCCATGCTTGGATTATGCATCCTGACAATATCCTGTTTGATTTGGGGGAGTACAAGGACAGACTTTTTTTAATGTAATAGTTTCCTGTTTGAGTTATCTATTTACAGTAAGTGAAAGACTCCGGTTTTCCATTTATAGTAGGGATTAAAAGTTCCTTTAAAAATACATTTATTTCAGTTAAAAAAAAAAAAAGAATCAATTTAAAGACACGTTAACTAACAATGCCAGGGCAAGTACAGAGATATGGTAAAAATTGGAATTTTTGTTTTTTCTAGAATGACTGATGTTGGGGAAACACTGCCAAAGCCAAATGAGTTTAATATTTTACCTATCAAATAACAAGGCAGCTGTTTGGAAATAGTAAAATCACCAAAGAAAAAAAGCTAGTGGCAACGTGTGCTTCCTCAAGTGGCAACAGCCCCGGATTCGGGGGCACCAACAGGTGGTTCTTAAGGTGCCTGCAAAGGCAGTGTAACCTGGTCACTTGGCTCACCTGGGAGGAGAGGGCTGCAGGAGCAATTAGGTGGCCTGGCCTTGGGCAGCGGTGCTGGCCATAAGCCCCAGGTATTAGATTCTATTTTGCTCTTCTCAGGGGCTTGTCCTGAAACCGCCAGGCCAGCTGCTGGACATTCACAGCATTTCTTACTTAAGTAAGGAAAGGGTAAGTTTAATTTTCACATAAAGGTGAAGCCGGAGCCGGCTCTGCAGTTGGAGGAGGGAGGGAAAGGGGTTCTAGCTAAGAATTTGAAAAGTGGTGCCAAAGCGGGGCAGGGCCAAAGCGAGGGGGGACAATGGTGAAAAGTGGCGCCAAATATGAAAAATGGTGCCAGGAGTGAAAGCAATGCCAAGCCTGCCCAGCTGGCGGGAATGTAGGGAATGGGGAGCGGTGACTCAGAGTGGGGACCGCTTAAGTTAGTTAGACCTCTTGGATAGGCTGTAACTCCTGAAGTACCCAATCAATGAGGACAGGGGAGGGACCCGCATGTTAGGTTGAGGGTATAAATGTCATTGTTTCTTGCTGTTTGGGGTGCTGCTCATGTTATCCTATCCAGGTCGCATGCCATTCTTGCAAGATCGTTAATAAAATTCTCTTCTCCTCCACAATCGGGTGAGCTTTTGTTTTCTTACAGGTACAGCTTTCTTTCTAACACTGAGGATCCTGGCCACTCCTGCCAGAGGCTCCGGGGACCATTTTGCTGGCAGGTTCCTTCAATTAGTACACATCATGCCTGGCATCTCCTGTGCTTCTGGGGAAAACAAAACTTCACCCAAGGCAACAAAAATTCTTCCCCTTCAGAATGGAGGCTACTGGGACTTCTGCTGGGGCGGCCTGAGATGCCGAAGGAGCCAGGGGTGCTGGGGGAGTTGGGGGAGCCAGGGATGCTGGGTAACCAGGGATGCTGGGAGAGCCCAGGATGCTGGGGGAGCCGGGGATGTTGGGGAAACTAGGGGATGCTGGGGGAGCTGGGGATGCTGGGTAACCGGGGATGCAGGGGATGCTGGGGGGGCGGGGGATACTGGGGGAGCCAGGGATGCTGGGTAACCGGGGATGCAGGGGATGCTGGGGGGGCCAGGGATGCTAGGACGCTCAGGAGCCGAGGACACTCAGAGAGCTGGGGACGCTCGGGAGCCGGCAGGGCGTGCAGCTGCCCGGAGCAGCGATGCCTGTCTGGGCCAGCTTGTGGGCTCCGCATACCAAAATGCGCCTGGGACCCTGGGGAGTTCACAGATTCACTATCGGTGAAGGGCAATAATCACACAAAGAGGAGCAATTATTGCCAAATCATTTAGGATTTAAAAAATCATTGGCAAGAAGATAGAGGTCAAGAGGTGCACTGTCAGGGGAAATAAAAAACTCTACCTGTCAGGCCCGGTTCACTTGCTCGCCAACTGCAGCACGGTGAGAGGGAGACTGAGCCACGACACCAGAAGGGTGGACTCTGGGGCCCAGAGGCCTGGAAGGAGGCTCCACAGACATGGAGCAGGTTTGGTGCAGATTCGCTCATCGTTCTTACGTACATGCCTGCCTGCCACCGTCTCCTCTGTGTCTTCTTGGGCACTGGGAAAAGGACTATTCTAACAGGTGGTGAAGTTTGGGAGAACGAACTTCCAGCGCAAAGGGCTTCCCAAGAAAGGCCACCTTCCACAGACTGCTTTAGCTAGCCGGGCCCCTGCCAGGAGCAGTGCTGCTTCCTACGGCAGGGAAGGCGGCTGGGGGGGGGGGTTGGGGGCTGTCCAGTCTCTTCATTTCAGCCTTGAGAAGCAACCCCCAAACACACATACACAAAGGCCTCGGGAGGGCATCTAACGCCAGAGTGAGCCCCAGAACTTCAGCCTCCATGTTCAAAGGAAACCCAGGCTCCCCGCAAAACCTGGAGACACCTCATCGCTAAGTTTCTCCCATGGCCTTACATTCACAAGGAGCAATGCCAAGACACCACTCTTTTTAAAAGAGAGAAATAACTGGTGTTGGCAAGACTGTGGGAGAATAAGCACTCCCATCCACAGTGGGAGTGAGACGAATTGACACCAGCTTTCTGAAATAAAAATAAACAATGCATATCACAGCCGATAACTAGACCTCTAGGATTTCGAGCACTAGGATTTCTAATGTATAAAAGGATGGGTATCCAAGGGTGTTCATCAGTGTGAGTCCAGGAAGGAAAGTGGAAGCAACCTAAATGTCCAGCAACAGGGGATGCTTACAAACATCAAGGTGGTCCTTGGGATGGAATGCCACCTGGCCATGGAAATTACTTTGTAAAGAATACTTTAGTACTAAGGAAATTGTCCCAAATAGTCTATTAAGAGGAGGGGCAAAGATTCTACTGGTTTTGTGTTAAAAATATAGATATATACAGAAAAAGAACTGGAAAGGTTAAGCAGGAGATTGGTCACTTTAGGCTAGTGGAAGGATGGCCAGTTCTTATTTTCTTCTTGTACTTTGTACTTTCCTGAATTTTTCTGAATCATCATTAACAAACATGAATTACTTCATAATCAGATAAAAATACTTAAGATCTACCAAAACAGGCTCTAGGGGAGAAAATATCTTAGGAAAAATTCAGTCACTTTAAGACCTAAACACATCACCAAAAAGACAACTTCAGCGCTGGCATTTCCTGAAATTCCCGCCAGTTCCAGCCTGCTGCTGCAGAGCCACACCTCATTCTCCAGCCGATCTTCTTCAGAGTCACACCCGGGACGCAGGAGCCCAGAGGGCTCACCCGCGCTCCCCAGGGGCTCAGAGCCCCTACCAGGCCTGTGGGCGAGTCGACCCAGAGCTGGGCAAGGGGCCCCGGCAGGGGGAAGACCAGAGAGAGGGGGCAGGCAGGTCTGCAATGGAAACGAGGGGCCCCGAGGGCCGCCACGAGGACGGATGTTCACTCCCCACCCGCAGGCCCCGTTCACCCCTGAGGGGTGGGTACCAAATGATGGGCTGAGTCCCCCACTTTGGTGAGAACTACCAGCCTCATCCTGGGTGGTGAGAGGCCGTCCTGAGGGCTGGAGCCCCAGAAAACTCCTGCGTATTCTGCTTACTCCAGGAGACTCTAACTTTATTTTCTATGGTTTGTTTTCTGGTAATATATCTGCGTATTTTTCAATGTAGAAAATGATTTTATACTACCAAAATACCTTTTCAAGCTCTATTTAGGGAACCTATGCCATTGGCTCCTCCCTGAGAAGCAGGGACCAGCAAAGAGACCCCAAGGGGACCGGGAGTCGGTGGTTTGGATCCCGGCTCCGCGCCTGCTCGGTGGCATGGCTTCCGGTGCGTCCCTGGGCGTCTCGTCACTGTTTCCTTGGTACCGTGGTTCTCAGTCAGGGTGGGTCTGCCCCCGCACCTTGACACTGGCAGTGTCTGGGGATATTTGGGGTTGCCACAACTGGGGGAGGGCGCAGCAATCAATGGGTAGAGGCCGGGGGTGCTTCAACAGAGGGGTCTGGCATGGGGATTTTACGTGATGACACAGGTGAAAGGCCACGGGGCTGCCAGCCTGGCCCCTGCCTGTGACACGCGCCCCTCTCAGCCCAGGCTTCTCTGCGCCTAGTCCAGCACTCCGGTTTGAAGAGTCCGGATTTCCATTAAACACGCACAACTGACAACCGACGGCGCTTCCTGTGATCATGGAAACCTGCCAAACCTTCACATCATTTGGGCTTTAGTATAAAGCTATGAAACCACCCACTGGTTCAGAAGCCTTAACCTGTAAGAATTAGGTATTTCTAGAAGTAACCTTTCAGGTATGTTATTCTCTGCCTTATTACAGAATCTTAGAAAGGGTCTGGTTACCTCTAAGAGGTCCGAATTTCTCATCTATTAAAGTAATACCGGCAATCTGTTATTTCTAGGCAACTGAGGAAAGATTAAAATGAAAATTGGATTTGGGGAATTACGTCCACTCCACTGCCCGCTGAAGACTGCTGGGCAGCGAGAAGCGAGGCAGGGCCCTGGGAAGCCGCGGTTGTCAAGGGAACTGCCTGGTGATCACTTTATTGATTAAAGCAGCTTGAAAAATTCCAGGTTCGCCCTGGCCTGGCACTTTGGCAGCAAGACAGCTCCTCACAGGCATTTTTCATTTCAAATAAAGAAGCAGTGACAGAGAATTATTGCCTTGTGCATAAGACACAGTTCATTTGAAACGGCCTCATTTTGAAAGACGGCTTGGAAATGGCTCTGCGTCCTGAGGCTCCAGTAACACTGATGAACACTTAAGGAAGAAGGTGGGGGGGGGGGCGTGGCGAAGCGCATGCCGCTGGTTCAACTGTCTGTGGGGGGATCGAGAGTGAAGGGGGGGTGGCAGTGGGCGTGGCCATGTGGGCTCCAGGCCACCAGCACGCTCCTCCCCCACTCCCCAGGGTCCCCCAGGGTGACGTGAAGAAGCGCCTAGAATCTCGCGTCAGGACCACCCTCTCAGCCCCTGGAGCCCAGCACCTGCCAAGCACCCAGATGCTGGACCCTGTTCACCACAGAGGGGCCCTTCTTTGGGGGAGGGTGGGGAGGGGTGGGAAGCAATTTCTCATTCAGGATGTAAAGAATGCTGACTGTGGAAAAACCACCTGAAGAACGCCGAGAGAAGAAAAGGGCTGGGGGCTCACCTGGGCAGACCTCTCCAAGTGTGGCCAGCGAGCGCGTCTTGACACGCGGGGCCTTCTGGTCTTAAGTTCTAGGCCTTGGCAGTTTTTTAATTTTTTGTTTGTTTGTTTTGGGGGAGGGGAATGTTTGAGATGGTTGAAATCATACAGCTTATATAATTTTTTAAAAGTTTAATTTATTTCTCCCACCCCCTTGTTGTTTGCACCTCCTGTGTCTGTTCATCTTCTTTGTTTCTTTAGGAGACACTGGAGCCAAACCTGGGACCTCCAATGTGGGTGGTCTACTTTGTCGGGTCTCTCATTATGGTTTTTTTCTTCTTCTTGTGTCTCTTGTTGTGTCAGCTTGCTGCGCCTGTGCGTCATGCCAGTTCACTGTCTTCTTTAGGAGGCACCAGGAACTGAACCAGGGGCCTCCCATGTGGTAGGCGGGGGCTCAGTCATTTGAGCCACATCCGCTTCCCCGCTTCTATAATTTTTTTTTAATGTATTTCTCTCCCCATCCCCCCCAGTTGTCTGCTCTCTGTGTCCATTCACTGTGTGTTCTTCTGTGACCGCTTCTATCCTTATCAGCAGCACTGGAATCTGTTTTTCTTTTTGTTGCGTCATCTTATTGTGTCAGCTCTTTGTGTGTGCGGCTCCATTCTTGGGCAGGCTGAACTTTCTTTCACACTGGGTGGCTCTCCTTACGGGGCGCACTCCTAGCGTGTGGGGCTCCCCTACGCAGGGGACACCCCTGTGTGGCACGGCACTCCTTGCACACATCAGCACTGTGCGTGGGCCAGCTCCACATGGGTCAAAGAGGCCCGGGGTTTGAACCACATACCTCCCATGTGGTAGGCAGATGCCCTATGCATTGGGCCAAGTCTGCTTCCCAGCTTATCTAATTTTAATACTGCTTTTTAAACTCACATTGCAACAGCAGCATTTCCTCATTCCATAACAAGTTATTTTAAGAGAATTTATTCTCTCCTAAAGAAATCCCCTGAGTAGGATATAAATCTATACAAAGTTGCTTATATTTTAAAAATGTAAAGGTAAGTCCGACTATTTATTTAAAAATGGCTACTTATGAGAGACTGGTATGACGAGAATAGAAGGAAAGGGAGAGAAGCTAGACTTCCTAGAATACATTTTGCTTTGCTTTGTGGATTTTATTTTGGAACCACACAAATATTCTACATAATTATGAAACAAAGTTAAATGTTGAAAACCCAATTTCCTACAACTAAAAGTCAAATGAATGCAAAGTGGATCCAGTTTGTGGCACACAACCCATGAGGACCTCTTCTTACAGGCTTAAGGCACAGTCACTTGACTGTCAATCCCTAGAGAGATATGCTCTAAGGATAAAAAGAACTGTAGACAGTCTATCCTATTCAGTGCCCAGGTAACCCTCTGCTAGGTGTGGTGGTGGGACTGGTGGCACCAATAGAGCTCGGGGTGGGCCTGGTGGGGCTGCCAGAGCAGCTGCCAGCAGCTCTGGTAGCAGGCCCTCATTTGTGGCTGACTTTTCTCACGCAGTAGAATGTTTCTGATATTCGAGACTCGTGTGTGAATTTTGGGCTCAAGCAAGTGAGTGATAATGTTGATATTCTTGAGAACCAGGATTTTTGTCAGGGAAAAAAGGAAATACAGATACAAGATTGATTAAATTAAGCAAAAATCCACAGGTATAGGCATTTCTAAGCTCTGACAACTAAAAATGATTCGAAATGATGACCAGCCCTGGAGCAACGAGAACTGGTTCTGGTTTCTAAGTATTAATACTATTTTCCACAAAAGTCTATGTGGCTCCGTGGAAGGATGTCTGATTGCAGGCCTAAGGAAACATAGAAGGCAAGTCTAGAATATCAAATTCTCCAACACCTCTAGGGTCACATCAAAAGGACTCAGGGAAAGCGGATGTGGCTCAAGTGACTGGGTTTCTGCCTACTATATGGGAGGTCCCTGGTTCGGTTCCCCGTGCCTCCTAAAGAAGACAGTGCATGACGGGCAGGTGCAGCAAGCTGACACAACAAGATGATGCAACAAGAGACACAAGAAGAAAAACATAATGAGAGCCCCAACAAAGAAGGGAGCAGAGGTTCTCAGTGCCTCCTAAAGAGGACGAGCAGGACGGCAAGCTGGCACGATGGGCAGGCGTGGTGAGCTGATGTGACAAGATGATGCAACAAAAGACACAAGAGGAAAACAAAGAAAGATACAACAACAGGGAATGGAGGTGGCCCAAGCAATTAGGTGCTCCCTCCTACACTGGAGGTCCCAGATTCGGTTTCCAGTGCCTCCTAAAGAAAGAAAAGAAGATGAAGAGACACAGCAAGTGCCAACAATGAGGAAGTGGGAAGGGAGAGGTAATCAATGAACCAATTAATCTTTGGGGGGGGGGGAAGGACTCAGAAGCCAACCTGAAAAGACTCCCGCTGGTCAAAATACTTTGAACATCAATAAGACAAGGACTGTGATGGATTGAAGCACACCAGACAGGCTCAAATCCATCTATTTATAATGGTTCATCACCTTATGAGGTCAGGGAATCACTTCGATATTTTGCAAACAAATCAAGAGAAAGAAGCAGGTATTCATCTGGGGTTACCTCAGGGGACCAAATAGATGACGAAGAGAAATTTTTCTGTATAAAAATATTCCAAACAATAAATGAGGAAGGAATGACCGCCTCCAAGTGTCACTGTTTTGTGACCCTTAGTGAATCAGAGGAGGTAGGTAACAATTATCAATAGCTGCTACCACCACAGGAGACAACGGGACATTGTGCGCCTCCTGGTGGAAGAACACATCGTCAGCTATAAAGAAGTCTTGTCAAAGCAATGAGACCTGGAGCTGACCGACATCTAGATCGAACAACTAGTATACAGGAAGCAGAGAGCACAGCAGAGCAATTGAAGGGCACCACTGAGGTGCCGGCTACAAAATACAGGCTGTGGGAAACTCTATGGGACCAACAACACAATTTCTTCAAAAGGTTGCAAGAAAAAACAAAAGGTCGATAAGTGGGAATTAGAAAAACAATCATATTGACCAATCGTAACACAAGAACCTTATTTGGATCCCAATCCAAACAAACTGGAAACAACACAAAATAGTTATAAGACAAACAGAAAAGTGAACAATGACTGGATAGCTGATATTAAGGAATCATTGTGATAATGGCATTATGACTACGTTTTAAAGAAGAATTTCATCTTTAAGAGATACATAGCAATACTTACAGATAAAATTATATGATTTCTGGGATTTGATTCAAAATACTAGGAATGATGAGTGGATAGATATATAGATTAAAGAAGTGACAATTAAACTCCAAGGGGGAAGATGGCAGAGTGAGAAGCTTCAGAGCTCCATCCATCCACCAGAAGCTTTGAATGAGCAAGAACTGGCAGAAACAGCTTTCTCCAAGCTCTACAAAAGAGTTAAAGGATTTCAATAAAAAGGTGAGTACTATATCAAGAAAAAGGATGTAGCTCAAGTGGTTGAGTGCCTGCTTCCCTCGGACAAGGTTCCAGTTTCAATCCTGAGTATCTCCTAAAAACAAACAAAAGCATGGGAAACGGATGTGGCTCAACTGATAGAGCATCCGCCTACCATATGGAGGGTCCAGGGTTCAATACCTAGGGCCTCCTGACCCATGTGGTGAGCTGGCCCATGCACAGTGCTACCACATGCAAGGAGTGCCATGCCATGCAGGGGCGCCCCCGCATAGGGGAGCCTCATGTGCAAGTAGTGCGCCCCGCAAGGAGAGCTGTGCCACGCAAATAAAGCGCAGCCTGCCCAGGAGTGGCGCTACACACACGGAGAGCTGGTGCAGCAAGATGATGCAACAAAAAAGAGACGTGGTTTCCCAGCACTGCCTGATAATACAAGCAGACACAGAAGAATGCACAGCGAATGGACACAGAGAGCAAACAATTGAGGGAGAAGGGGAGAGAAATAAATTTTAAAAATTAACCTTTAAAAAAAAAACAAAAGAAATACAAATGAAAAAAACAAAGTCTCACTGGGAAGTAGACGTAACTCAATGGTTGACTGCCTGTTTCCCATTTACGAGGTCCTACATTCAATCCCTGGTAACTCCTAAAAAAAAAAAAGTCTACCTAAAAGCAGTAGGGGGAAGCAGTTGTGCTCAACTGATAGAGCATCTGCCTACCATATGGAGGGTCCAAGGGTTTGATACCCAGGCCTCCTGACCCATGTGGTGAGCTGACTCACGTGCAGCCCTGCTGCGCAGGAGTGCCGTGCCACACAGGGGTGTCACCCACGTAGGGGAGCCCTCATGTAAGGAGTGTGACTTGCAAGGAGAGCCATCCCGCATGAGAAAAGCGCAGCCCACCCCAGGAGTGGTGCTGCACACATGGAGAGCTGACAAAGCAAGATGATGCAACAAATAAGTGACACAGTTTCCTGGTGCCACATGACAAGAATGCAAGTGGACACAGACGAATACACAGTGAATGGACACAGAGAGCAGACAAGATGGTGTGTGTGTGGGGGGGGGACGGGAAGGGGAGAGAAACAAATAGAATACATCTTTAAAAAAAAAAAGCCATAGGATCTTGTGTTGTACTGGCTGGCTGGCCACTCTCCCCCCACCCCTCACCTCCCAGTGCAGATTCCTGGTCGCAGTTCCAGAGGGAGCAGAGTAATCCCTGTGTACAATTCTGGAAGCATATGTGTCTGGTGGTGGCCTGAAGGAGCTGCTGTTCCAGAACTTGGCTGAATGTACTAATAGAAGGCAGCTCATGGAGCTCTCCCACAAACACTGGGAGAGCAGTCAAGCAGCTGCCTGGGGCAAGAGATTGCTGGCCATAGGACCCTCAGTATAGTGTCTGGGGCTGTCAGGAAGCTGTTGCCTAGGAAAGAGAAGGCATTCCTATTCGTGTCAACAGGGAAATGTCTATGGCCAAACATACATGCCCAAGACAAACTGCATGCACAGAAAGGACCAGGGAGGTCCCTCTGCTCTGGCCTGGAGCTAGTCTCTGAACTCGCTGTATGGATAATCTTTAAAGCAGAGCACTCCCACAGTCAATCCACCAAGACTGGGAAAGCTGTTTTCTTTTCTTCCTTCTTTTTATGTTTGTTGGCATTCAAGGAAGGCTCTGTCATAACACTAGCTAGATGTGAGCTTAAGGAACACAGTCCACAGAGTCTAAATTCCAGCAATAACACATTAAAACATCAAAATGTCTAGGTTTCAACAAAAGATTAAAAATATGCAAATACTGCCTTCTCCCCAGCATGGGACATGACTCTCAGGGATGAGCCTCCCTGGCACCGAGGGATTACTACCAAGTACCAGCTGATGATGTGGCTGGAGAATAATCTTGAATAAAAGGGTAACTCAGACCAGCAGACTATCTCAGCCTACATGTAATATCAGGAGTTAAAAATGCTTTTTGACCTTGAATAAAAGGGGGAAATGGAAAGGACAAGTGAGTCTATATGGCTATAAGAGCCGGGAGGTCATCAGAGGGGTTGCCCTTACACACACCTCAGCAGAGTCCCAGAGACAGATAAAGTAGATACAACCCCAGGTACTGGTTCTTCTGAGAGCTTCAGAGACCCATAGGTTCTATGGTCATGGCAGATGGACTTCAGTGCCATGTCAGTTGGCCCTACTTTGGAGTTTGTGTTCCTGAGTGTGATGGAGTTGGACTCAGGTGTGATCTTTGTTCACAAGCCTCTCCTGTCACTTTTACCGGACCTGTGGTTGGCACTGGAGTTTAGTGTATACTCAGGGGACCTGAATCTCTGGACTGTCCATGTGATAGCCAGGCCCTGAGCCTCAACAGACTTGTAACTCCTACCCTCTGGTTTATTGGACTTACCCCAGCCAGCTAACAGGGAGGTGAAGAAGGTCAACCACCACACCAGGGAGCCAAGAGTGCCTACAACTGCAAACAGGAGATTGCATCCATCATCCAGGTGGAATCTAAGCACCCTCTCGATACAGAGGTAGAGCGGACATAACCATCTCAGGGTGCACAGAAGGGAGGAATAGAGTATGGATTAGAGTGGACTTACTGATATTCTATTCTGGAACTAATGTGATTAGTAATGGAAGTAAATGTAGCACTGAGATGGAGAAATTGGCCATGGTAGCTGCTGAGGGTGGGGAGTGGGAAAAAGAGATGTGATGCAGGGGCATTTTCAGGACTTGGAATTGTCCTGGGTGGTACTGCAGGGACAGTTACTGGACAATGTATGTCCTCCAATGGCCCACTGGGTGGACTGGGGGAGAGTGTAAACTATAATGTGGACCATGGACCATGTGGTACAGCAGTGCTCAGAGATGTATTCACCAAGTGCAATGAATGTCCCATAATGATGGAGGAGGTTGTGGTTATGAGAGGAGTAGGGTGAGGGGGGTGGGGGGTATATGGGGACCTCTTATTTTTTTACTGTAACATTAAAAATAAATAAATAAGTAAAAATATGCAAAAAATAGGAAGTGATGACGTGGGCAAAGGAGAAAATTAAAGCATAAGAAACCATCAATGAGGAGGAGCAGACCTGGGACTTTTCAGACAAAGACTTAAAAAAAAAATGGTCCTAAATATGCTCAAAGAGCTAAAGGAAAACATGGACAAAGAACTAGAGGAAATCAGGGAAACAACAGATGAACACAAAGAGAATATGAGTAGAAAGAAGAAAATTATGAAAAGGAACCAAAGAGAGCTGAAGACCATAGTAACAAATTAAAAATTCCCTGGAGGGGTTCAACAGCAGATGGGGAGGTGGAGAAGGAAAAATTAGTGAACTTGAAGATAAGACAATTGAAATCATCCAGTCTGAGGAGCAGAAAGGTAAAAGAAAATGAAAAAAAAAAACAAAACAGAATCTGTGGAACACCATCAAGCATATCAACATACACATCGTAGGAATTCTGGAAGGAAAAGAAAGAGAGAAAGGGGCAGAGAGAATATTCAATGAAATAACGGCTGAAACTTCCCAAATTTAATGGAATACAAGAATATATATGTCCAAGAAGCGCAATGAACTCCACACAGTATACGCCCAAATAGACCATACTGTGTGCCATGTTATAATCAAACCATCAAATGCCAAAGATAAAGACAATTCTGAGAACCACAGAAAGAAGCAATGTGTCACATACAAGGGAACCTCAATAAGATTAAATGCTGATTTCTCACTGGAAACCCCAGAGGCCAGAAGGCAGTGGAAAGGCATATTTAAAGTGGTGAAAACAAAGAATTGCCAACCAAGAATTCTACATCTGGTAAAAATGTCTTTCAGAAATGAGGGAAGGGTGAAGACATTCCCAGATAAACAAAAACTGAGGGACTCTGTCACCACTAGACTGGTCCTATAGGAAATGCTAAAGGGAGTTCAGCAGGTTGAAAGGAGAGGATACTACACAATTGACTGATGCCACATGTAGAAATAAAGATCTCCAGTAAAGACAATGACATAAATAAAAATAAATACCTGTACTATTGTATTTTTGGTTTGTAACTCCACTTGTTACTTCCTGCAGGATTTAAAAAGCAAATGCACAAAATGTAATAACAAATCAATGGTATGGAATTCATAATACAAAAATATGTAATTTGTGACAAGAACTACAGAAAGGTGATGAGGGGGTAAGGGGTATAGGAACATCATGTATATACTATTGAAGTTAAGTTGATAGCAAAGCAAATGAGATTATTGTAGATTTAGAATGCTAAATTTAAGCCCCATGGTAACGACAAAGAAAATATCAGAAAATATGCAAACTCAGAGGGACAGGAAGTAGAACACAGTTTACTAGGGGTGGGGGCAGAGGTCATGGGGTGGGAAAGTTAATACAAAATGAGTATAAGGTTTCTGTTCAAGGTGAAAGGAAAGTTCTAGTAATGGATGATGGTGATGGTCCTGCAACATTGTCAAAGTGATTAATCCTACTGAATGGTTTGCTTGGAAGAGTTGGGATGAGAAGATTTATGTTGTATACATATTTCCACAATTTAAAAAAAAAGAAAGAGAAACTAAGGAAATAATGACAATTAAAATGCAACACATTGAGATTGGATGGGATCTATGAATGGAGGAGAACAGGCTAAAGGACATTATTGGGACATGAGAAAAAACTGGAATATAGAATGTAAGCTTTATATCAATGTTGAATTTCTTGAACTTGATAACTACATTTAATATGATTACAGAAGTGAATGTCCTTGTCTATAGGAAATGTACATGGAAGTACTATGTGTCCAAGGAGTATCATGTGTGCAGCGTGCTCTCAAATGTTCAGATAATGGATGGATGGATGGATGGATGGATGGACTGATAGAAGGAAAGGAAGGGAGGGAAGGAGAGAAGGAGAGAGGGAGAGAGAGAGGGAAGGAAGAGTGGGGAGGGAAGGAGGAAGGAATGGCAAAGATAGCCACATGTTAAAATTGGTAGATCAGTGTATCCGGGAGGGTGGGTGTATATTGGATTTCTGTGTATGAGGTTATTTTTTAAAATGTTCTGCAAGTTTGAAATTATTTCAAGATAAAAAGTTAAAAAAAAAAACACACAAAAACTTGAAGGGGTTCCCAATGGCCAAATACGGGACAATTTGAGCAACAAAATAATGTCAATAATGGACTATAACTCATAGAATAAAATGAATGGCCATGAGTCCATGTTGGTTTGAGTAAATAAATAAATGGAAGAAAAGGGAAAGCTCTTTCTTACAGTAAATTCCAATTAATAAATCTAGAAGGAATGACAGAAACAGAAAATTGCCCCACAGTAAACCCCACAGTAAACCCCACAGTAATAATCGTCTCAGGCAAGAATCATTAATGTAGGCTAAAATTAGGAGAGGAAAGAATAAAGGGAAAGAGAATCCTGACAGGGCATTCAAGTACTGTCCCCAAGATATTTATTCATCACAAAGGGACAAATAGTACTTCACAGTGGAGAAAACTGCAGCCACCACCTCACCCAGGGGTCAAAGGTAATCTCATGATCACGAGCAGAGTGACTTCCCGTGCCTCCTGAAAGGATGCACAAAGCGGGGCTCAGTGTCGCCTCTGCAGGATTCCTGCCAAAACTGCACAGCCTGAATCCAATCAGGAGGAAGCATCAGGAAAAAGAGACTGAGGGACATTCTACAAAATAACCGGCTGATACTCATTACAAATGCCTCAGTCGTGGGAGACAAAGACGGAGGAGCTGTCTCAGCGTAAAGGACACCGAGGGTGGCACACCACTAACATCAACATGGGACTCTGATCCCCAAAAAAGACGACTACGACGTTTGAAAAAGCTCTCTAGAGGAGTCAGTGATGTCCACACTAACTTCCTGGTTTGATCACTGCCCCAGGATTAGGACGTAAGACATTCACATTTGTGGAAACTGGGTGAAGGGCATGTGGTGATTCTTGGTGCTATTTTTGAAACTTTTTTGTCAGGCTGAAATGACCCCAAAAGAAAAAGTAAAAAAAAATCTTTTTTTAAAGTGGCGATTAGTTGATAATCATTGAAGTTCAACGATGGGTACCTGGGAATGCTGCTCTCTCTAGGCTCACGGATGCTTTAAGTTTTCTATAATAGATTAAAAAAGAGGGTCAAGATACATACCATCCACATGGAAGGGATGACCCTCCTTGGGATTTGATTCAAACTGCCAGGAAAAGCACATTTCTGAGACAGCCAGGGGGATTTCAATATGGCCTGGGGATTAGATCTTATTAGAGAGTGACAATTTTGTTAGGTGTTTTACTAACATTTTAGTTATGTCCAAAAATTACTGCATTTTTCAAGGCATACTGCAATATGAAAGGATTCCATCACAAGGAGTCCAGGATTTGCTTTAAAATACAGCAGCAAGAGTGTAAACTACAATGGAAACTATAATCCATGCGGTGCAGCAGTGCTCCCAAATGTACTCATCAAATGCAATGGATGTGCCAAACTGATGAAAGAGGTTGTTGATGTGGGAGGAGTGGGGGGGGAGGGGAGTGGGGGTATATGGGAACCTCTTATATTTGTTAATGTAACATTTTGTGTATCTTTAAAAAAGAAAAAGAAAAAAAAGAAAAAAATACAATAGCAGTGGGGAGCAGATGTAACTCAAGGGGTTGAGCGCCTGCTTCCCACAAGGTAGGTCCCAGGTTTGGTCCCCGGTGCCTACTAAAAACAAAGACAAGCACCAGCAAATCAAACGATAAAGCCAATTCAGTGAGGCTGAAGTGGCTCATTGGTTGAGTGCTGGCTTCCCACATATGAGGTCCCAGGTTCAATGCCCGGCCCCAGTACCTCAAAATAAATAAATAAATAAATACTAAAATGGAAAAAGAAAATGTGACAAACCTTCTATTTGTAAAGTCTGGGTGATGTACATACAGGTTGCACTGTATCATTTTCTCTACTTCTGTGTGTAATTGAAAATTTTCATAATAAAAGAGGACTTCTGTTCTATAAAGCAAAGGTTTTTAATTGCAGTGTTCATTCTGTCACAGAACAAACCTTCCCTTCCCTAACTGTCTAACAAGGCATGGCCCAATGTTTGCTGGGGACTCCCCCAGCCCCGGCACCTTCCAATGTGCTGGGTGACATCAGAGGATCCACAGAGCACCGAAAGGCCCAGGGGTCGAACCAGAACCCATGCAGGGAAATGCAGGTCCAAGGACCGGGCAGCCGCAGTGGCCCCGGGGCCCCAGCCCTGCTGCGGGCTGCTGACCGGGCGGCTTCACACCGACGGCAGGAGAGCTGGGCAGGGCGCTCACCTGCCCACCTTCTGCAGAGCCCTCAGAGGACCTCCTAGGGAAGGAGGCCATCTCCACGCCCAGGAGGATGGCAGAGCCCGGGCACTCGACTAGCGGAACCGAGCTGGCTCCTCTTCTTTTTAAGAGGTGTGCCTGGAATGTGCTCAGCCCCCCAAACCGTCATACTGTAAAGGTGACAGTGAGGCGATCATTTTTGTACATTCTCTCAATCTTGTTGCTACATTGTCTTTCCAACTGTAGTAATATTCACTGCTAGGACTTGTCAATTTTCATGTTTCCCGAGAAGGAGCAAAGAGTCAAGTCTTAGAAGAAGTCAGACATTTCTGAAAATAATCTAACAGATGGAACACATTCCGTGGAGCTCTTTTGCTGTCTGTTCTTCCCCTTTTCAGCCAAATGAGCTGTCGTCGGGGCTCCTTGGCCGCCCGGCCACCATCCAGAGGCCGCCCCGAGCCCTGGAGTCCCCCAGCGCAGGGCCTCCCCTCCCACGCCCACTTCCCACGGTGGTCGTACCTGGTGGGCCTCCACGCCCATCTCCTGCAGGGCGGACTTGAAAAACTCGGGCGATGGCTTCCCCACCACCTCCGCGTCAATCCCGCAGGCGTACTGGGAGAGAGAAAAGGACAAGGCCTGGGTCAGGGGCCAGGAGCAGGCAGGGGCCCCACGCCCAGGGAGGCCTCCCCGGGGGAGCACAGATGTGTCCTCGCAGGTCGGGGTCTGCAGGGGCGGGACCGTGTGGCCCAGAGGCACCAGCCCAGGCAAGGGCATCAGGACTCCACACCGGGGCGCCCAGGCACTCAGGGCCAACCTCCGCGATCTCCCTGCCATCGGCCCACGTACCCTGTCGGCCCATGTGCCCTGCTGGCCCATGTTCCCTGTTGGCCCACATGCCTTGTTGGCCCAAGTGCCCTGCTGTCAGCCCACATGCCCTGCCATCAGCCCATGTGCCCTGCCATCAGCCCATGTGCCCTTCAGACCCACATGCCCTGCCATCAGGCCATGTGCCCTGCCATCAGCCCATGTGCCCTGCAGGCCCACGTGCCCTGCCATCAGCCCATGTGCCCTTCAGACCCACGTGCCCTGCCATCAGCCCATGGGCCCTGTCAGCCCATGTGCCCTGCAGGCCCACGTGCCCTGCCATCAGCCCATGTGCCCTGCCATCAGCCCATGTGCCCTGCCATCAGCCCATGTGCCCTGCAGGCCCACGTGCCCTGCCATCAGCCCATGTGCCCTGTCAGCCCATGTGCCCTGCAGGTCCATGTGCCCTGCCATCAGCCCATGGGCCCTTCAGACCCACGTGCCCTGCCATCAGGCCATGTGCCCTGCCATCAGCCCATGTGCCCTGCAGGCCCACGTGCCCTGCCATCAGCCCATGTGCCCTGTCAGCCCATGTGCCCTGCAGGCCCACGTGCCCTGCCATCAGCCCATGTGCCCTGTCAGCCCATGTGCCCTGCAGGCCCACGTGCCCTGCCATCAGCCCATGTGCCCTGTCAGCCCATGTACCTCCCCCCCACGTGCCCTGCCATCAGCCCATGGGCCCTGTCAGCCCATGTGCCCTGCAGGCCCACGTGCAGCCGGGGGCCACGCTCCAGAGACGAGGGCGCGGTCAGCTGGCAGGGCCGGCCCCAGGCGTTGAGCACGCCCCCTCCCCAGAAAGACCAGCACCATCCCAGGTGGCCCTGAGCAGCGGGCACGGACACACCCCGGGCTGCTACCTCGAGTGCCTTCGTGTAGGGCCCGACGTCCAGCATCAGGCCAGAGGTCTCCTTGTAGTAGCGCCTAGAAGAGAGGAAGAAGGGACGTGAGCCGCAGGGCCTGGCAGGTGCCAAGAGAAAGGGCCTGTGCTGGCTCCGGTGGCTCGGGAGAGCCGGGTCGGGCGAGGGGTCGGTGCAGACGCCGCGCTGAGAACGGCCCAGGGCGGTCGGCAGGCAGAGCCCGGCACAGCGGCACCAGGCCCGGCAAAGAGCGCAGGGTTTAGCGCAGCGGTCACCAGGCCCGGGCCAGCGAGCACAGGGCCCAGCAGCTTGGCTCCGTCAGAATGGCCCCCTGCTGCCAGCCTCGTGGGGACCCTCCTGCAATGATTAACAGGGGACATCACGGGCAGATGGTTCCAGTTGCAAATACAGAGAAAGACAAGTATCCTGTGTTCTAGGGAAGGCCAGCAGGTCCGCAGAACATGTGGCCAAGCCCTAATTGCTAATAATTAACCCCTAATTGCCCCTACAGAAGAAAACCCCATTTGTTCCGCGGCACCCTGTCGCACGTCCTAGGAGCCAGAGGTCAGCGAGGTGCCGGGGTCCCCACTGCCAGCTGCTTTCACGAGGAGACAACTGTTTCTCCCCATCTCCATGGACCCAGAGACGGCTCGGCCTGGAGGAGGACTCCCCTCTCAGGACGGTTTCGTTGCTTTGCGAACACCATGCTGACGCAGAGGCTGCGTGGGGCCATCGGCCAGAGTGGCCACCACTCCCCGGCTCGCCTGCTGCCACCTGGCAGGCACGCGCCTTACGGCTCCCCTGGCAGGGCCGCTCAACTGGGGAAGGGGAGAAGAGGGCTTGCTCTGTGCTGCTCTGCACACGGGGCTCAGTGAAACCCAAGAGTGACTCTTGGAGTTATTAAAATACCTGGCGTGCCAAGCCCTCAGGACCCTCTCCTTTCCCCGTGCCTTGAAGCGTGAGACACTAAGCAGCACGTGTAGAGAGAGCGGGGGAAGAGGAGCGCAGCGTGCCGGCTTCCGGCCTCCACGTGCTCTCCCCGCTTCTTTCTACCTGTGGGACTCCGGCTTTCCTCACCTCTCTGGCCCTCAGTTTCCTAATCTGTAAAAGGGGGCGGGCAGGGGAACAACAGTTTATGTTGTGGAGCTTGAACAAGATAATTTATGCCACAAACTTAACACAATGCCCTGCACGCAGAAGGAGATGCTCCAAAAAGGTAAGGAAAATTGTTATCAACAACCGTTCACCCAGGCTGAGGCGCCGGCCATAGGTGCGACTGGGGAGGAACTGGGGAGCACAGGTTCCTCTCCGGCATGTGGGCGGGGAGGGGTCCTGAGCCTCCCTGGAGCGTACGCCCTTCATCCGCTCTCCACTCCCGGGACCCTGCCTGGCCCTGTCTGTCCCACCTGAGGCCTTTGGGGCAGTGGGTGGCACATGCTGCCCCCTCACCCCTGGCATTTTCTACGGGCTCCTCTCAGAAGCTTCTGGGCTGGTTGCAGGCTGGGCTGCAGGGCCTGAGCCGAAGCCCGGGCCTTGCCAAGGGCTGGCCACCTGCCACTCCACACTCGCAGGCCTGCCTCGGAGTCTGCCTGTGAAAGGCGTGGGCAGCCCCTGTCACGACAGCCCTCCATCCCGACCGAGTGAGCCCGACAGGGCGCGCGTTCTGCGTTCTGCTCCTCTCGGAGGCCCCCAAGCCCTTCTTCTAAAGTGAAAGAAACCTGGGTTTTCTTAGGTCTAAATTTGGTCCTGGAAGGTGAAAAAAAAAAATCTGCCAGGGGCCTAGGGCCCACCAAGGTTGGGACACAATACCTTCCAGCAAGGTCCCTGGCAGCCAGAGAGAAGGGCCACACTGCTAGAGTGGGGGCCTGGAATGCCCCCTTTAGAAAGGACAGCAGCATCGAGGGCCTCACTTCCGTGGTTCTTAAACTCAGGGTCCAGAACATGTTTTGCATGTATGTATCTCATTTAGAAGTTTCCTCTTCTTTTTCTCATACTTACAACAATAAACTGCTTTGGTGTGATGACTTACACAACAAAGCACAAACGGTTTGAAGCATGGGGTGAGCAAGAGGGTGGGGGACCGCTGGGTCCCCTGGGACCCCCAGGCTCCCGGGCCCACAGCCCAGCAAGGGAGCAGAGAAATCCACAGACAAATACCAAATGGCGATGACAAGGGGGCCCCATGTTCTGGGGCACTAGGGACCGGGGGGAGGGCAGGGGCCATGATCCGGAAGCCATCCACTCCTCTCTCTGGTCTGTGAGCACCCAGAGCCTAAGTTAGGGCCCCGTGGGCTAGGAAGCCCACTAAGCTTTTATTTGAAAACAAGCCCTTGCCTTCTCCTGAACTTGTTACAAGACAGGAGAGACCTCCAGAAAAGGGAGTATCTAAGATGAAGGGTAAGAGCGTTATCCAACTAGAAGGGAGGGAATGGGGGGTCCAGGCCCGAGGCGGGTGGCTCTGAGCCCACCAGCAGCACCAGGACCAGGTGGGTAGATGCTGCTCGGGCAAGGCCGTCACTGGCGCTCAGGGGACCTCGCCCCAGGAAACGGACAGATGGGCAAGCTGCACCTGGACCCCCGTGAGATGACTGCTGCGGTGGGTGTGGAGGTGGCGTGGAGCCCAGGCTGGGGGGTTAGAGGGCTCGGGGGGGAACTCCCCAGGGAAGTGATGTAGGAATGGAGGATGGAGGTGAGGAAAGGATGCTCCCAGCATAGGGAATCCTTACCCAGAAGCAACTGCAGAGAAAGAGGAAGCGAGATCCAGGGAGGGAGAGCGGGAGGGAGGGCAAAGAACAAAGCCACGGCCACGGGTACAGCTCCACCGGGAACTGAGGATTCTGGAGTTCCTGGTCCCAGGCCCCCATGCCTCAGCTGCCGGGGAGCAGGAGCGCTCACCAAAAGCCACCTCATTTGGGAAACCTCCCAAGGAGACCCTCAGGCATAGCTTCTGCTCCTCTCGTAGTCCCCTAAGCCCTTCTGCTAAAGTAAAAGAAGGGAAGACAATGTGGCTCATCTGATTCCACTGACCATATGGGAGGGACTGGGTTCAATCCCTGGGGCCTCCGGGTGAAAAAGAAGAGAAAGCACGCCCATATGGCGAGCCAGTGCCCACATGGTAAGCCAGTGCCTGTGCGGCAAGCCAGAGCCTGCATGGCGAGCCAGAACCTGCACAAGTGCCCATATGGTGAGCCAGTGCCCGCGCAAATGCCCACGTGGTGAGCCACTGCCTACACAAGTAAGTCACGCAGCAAGATGATGATGCATCAAAAGAGAGACAAGGGGGAAATCAAGGTGAAGCACAGCAGAAACCAGCAACTGAGGTAGCACAGTTGACAGGGAACCTCTCTCCCCATCAGAGGTCTCTAAGATCAAATCCCGGTGAATCCTAGAGAAGAGAAAATGAGAAGAGAAGACAACACAGACAGCAAAAACAGTAGGGGGGAGGAGGGAAAGGGAGGGAAAAAATAAGTAAGTAAGTAAAAGAAACTTAGGTTTTCTTAGGTTTAAATTCAGTCCTGGACGGTGAAAGAAAATATGAACATGCAATGTAAAAAAAATACACAATCAAAATCTTTGTTTTGTTGCTCTAATCTTTAGATTCTAAAAGGAAAATTGACTGCCACAAACATTTAATATTTTTCATTTTGAACTGAATCTGCCCAGAAATTTTTCTTTAAAAAGGCATTGAGGCCAACTGTTAACTGGAAATAGTTTTAAAGAGAAACTAAATACAAGCCAGTAGGTTAATTTTTGTTGTTGTTCCTGAAACACAAGAGATTTGCTATATTTATCTTTTGTTTTTGGAAAAATAAAGCTGACAGGGGGCCGGGCTGGAGCCCGCATGTTCCAGCCACCAAGAGGAAACAGTGGATGCTGCAAAAAAGGGGGAAAGTCTGGGAGGGGCAGTCAGCTGCGATTTTATGCTTTCTTCTTCTGCCGTTTCCGATTATTCAGCACAGCCTCCCTTCAAAATGACCACTTGACCTCTCCCAGAAGAACCATTAACCTTCCGTAGTCTGTGGCGTAAACAGCTTAATTTTCTGACGGCAGCATGACAGAAGAAATTACAAAGCCAATTCCCCCTCTCAGGTCCAAACAGATGCCAAATGTAAATCACTCCATTTCCAGGAGGAGGACATCCTGCCCCGTGCCTCCGCCCGGGCTCCTGCCTCCCTGATGGGTACTGCTTGACACTCACCCTTCGCTGTTGGGGACGGCCCCTGTCACCGCAACCCTTCTCGGCCAGGGACGGCAGCTCCCGGCACCTTCTCTTCACAGCCATCCCAAGAAGCTGAGACCCTAAAGCTCTCTGTTCCTCCCTCTGGTTTTTAAGCACCCAAAGTGCAAAGTCAGAATGTCCAGCAATCAGATAGCCCACTACTTCCTTATTTTTAAAACAAACCCTTGCCTACCATTGAAATTTTTTTAGGAAATACTGAGGATTGAACCCAGAGCCTCATATGTATATGTGGGAAACAGGTGCTCAACCACTGAGCTGCACCCACTCCCCAACCTATTATTGAATTTGTTGCAGTATTTTGAAGCTGAAAGCAGCTGGTTCCATTTTTTTCAACTACATACTTATTTCAACTATTACCCTTAATCTAGAATAAAAATGTTTGATAATTATGAGACCATAGCATTAAAGGTAACTTTAGCATAACTGCATTATAACATATTCTTAGTTAGACTTACTCTCTAGTGAGGGGGTTGCTAATTCAAACGTCACGCCCAGAATGTAAATGAGGTAAGCAGGCCAGGTTCTGTGGTTGGCATCACAGCAGTGACCTCAGTTTAGAAAGGGACATGTTTTACTCTTATGATAAACATACTGGAACATTTTTAGTTCCTGAAGAAAATCCATCCTCTCTTTTCTCTCTCTCTTTTTTTTTTTTTTAAGATTTATTTTATTTATTTTTAATCCCCCCCCCTCCCCCGGTTGTCTGTTCTCTGTGTCTTTTTGCTGCGTCTTGTTTCTTTGTCCGCTTCTGTTGTCGTCAGCGGCACGGGAAGTGTGGGCGGCGCCATTCCTGGGCAGGCTGAACTTTCTTTCACGCTGGGTGGCTCTCCTTACAGGGTGCACTCCTTGCGCATGGGGCCCCCCTGCTCAGGGACACCCCTGCGTGGCAGGGCACTCCTTGCGCGCATCCGCACTGTGCATGGGCCAGCTGCACACGGGTTAAGGAGGCCCGGGGTTTGAACCTCAGACCTCCCATGTGGTAGACGGACGCCCTAACCACTGGGCCAAGTCCATTTCCCTCTTTTCTCTCTTGAAACATCATTCATTCATTACTGTTTGATAGAGACATCGTCACAGAGAAATTTTTTTCTATCGAGAATAAAAGAACACGCAGGACAAGATTACTAGCAACTGACTCTGAAGCTTTTAGGGGCAATACGGAGTGGTGGGGTCTGTGGAAAACTGGACCTAAAGGAAGCCACCATGTGCATGGATTTGGGACAGTACTGTCAGAGCTTCTGATTCTCCAATGGAACCCAGAAACCTGGGTATTTTATGTAAAATCTCCTAATTTGTAAATAGGCTCTAGAAGAATTTAAGATCTTGTGTGGGCCGAACCTCTGCTCTAGAAAGTAGCCTGGAGGGGACAAGCACAGGTGCTGGGGTCAGCTGGGCCAGCTTGTGCTCCTGGTCCTGCCAGCACTTACCAGTTCGGGGACCATGGCTTCTTCACCTCTCTAGGCCTCAATATCCCTACCTGTAAAATGGCAGCAACACTGCCTCCAGCTCAGAGGGCTGCAGTCAGGATTAAACAACATAGAGAGCATATATAGGGCTTAGCCGTAGTCAGGGGCCCTTTGCTATTCAAACAGCTGGCCCTTTTCAGGTGGAGGCAAATGGGCACCCAGTCTCCAGTCTCCAGAGTCATCTAAGCCAGAAAAACTGCTTTCTCAGAAGTGGACCGAGCATCCTGCACTGCACGAGGCACTGGGGTAGGAAACCCAAAGCATCCCTGTAATTTGAAGAGCCTAGGGCCTCTTCTGTTGACAAGAGAAAAAATTGGCACAGCTTTCTGGAAAGCAACTTGGCAACCTGTATCAAGAACCTCAAAAATGTTCAGTCAGTAATCAACTACTAGGACATCATCGGAAACACACCAAGATGCTCAGTCACAGCCTATCTCTGGCAGAAAATCAGAAGGAACCTATATATTCACCAGCAGGGGATAATGAGAAAAATTGTAGGATATCTGCACAACGGATAACCATGCCCCAGAGATGTCCATGTATTGCATGGAAAGTCATTTACGATATATTGTTCGATGAACAATTGAAAAACAAGTTACAAAACTAGGGCAAATTTGATGCTAGGGTGGTGAACGCATGCATTTGTAATTATCTACCTGCACAGGAAACCATGTGGAAGGACAAACACCAAAACAGCAACAGCCATTTTGTTGAGCAGTGGGGCTGACAATCATTTTTGTTTTCTTCTTTTTGGGCTCATCTGTACTTTCTAAATTTTCTTCAATGAACATATCCTGTCTTGGTAGCCAAAAATATGTTAAGAAAAACAAGCAACGCTGTT
This sequence comes from Dasypus novemcinctus, assembly GCF_030445035.2. Lineage (NCBI taxonomy): Eukaryota > Metazoa > Chordata > Mammalia > Cingulata > Dasypodidae > Dasypus > Dasypus novemcinctus. The sequence goes on from NC_080678.1 coordinate 12,803,168, forward strand.
TCTTGTTAAAAGAGGGAGAGAAAGAGACAGGGTGGGCATGTGCTAAAGGCTCAGACAAAGGGACTGTCACAAAACCACCAACTTTATAGAGGCGTGCTCTGCAGCTGGTGAGGCCAGCACCCAGACTAAGGCATCCCACACACCCTCAAGATGACACCTCGCTGCTTAGTCCCTTGGGACAACTCTTCATCGCCTCGTGCCCCAGGATCCACGCAGGCCAAGAAATCCTTCTCAATCTGTGCAAAGGCACCTTCCTCTGCTCTGCTCTAACTGAGTCAACATGTAGCTTCTGGGATCTCCAAGGACTCTCCCTCTGCAATGCCCCTACCCCTCACACACATACACCCAGCTTCTCCTAGCCTAGGACCCACGCAAAAGCTTCATCAGCAAGCATCCAAGGACAGAGGACTCATTTCCTAAGAAAGATATTAGAGGGGCAGGTATAGCTCAGGGACTGAGCACCTGCATCCCATGCACAAGGTCCCGGGTTCAATCTCTGGTATCTTCTAAAAAAAAAAAAAGAATGGAACCATACATAAAATTCCCTTATTTAAAAATATATATAATAAAGAAAGAAAAGAAGAAATAAAGAGAAAAAGAAAGAGCCCAGAAGGAGGGAAGGGAAAGAATGACACCGTGCCCACCTTGTGCCCATGTGGCAGCATCCTTTCCCCCTCGATTCCAAGTCAGAGAATCGCAGAGCATTGTCCAAAGCAGCCAGAAGCAACTCTCCCTGGGCTACTTACCCTTTCCCCAGTGATATGAGCACAGGCTTTTCCAGCTCCATGAGCACCTGGAAGGCTTTATTCATGTTCTGGTAGGAGAAGGCTTCTTTTGCATCTCCAATTACAACACAGTTGGGGTTGGACGTGTCGATCTGATCAAATTCGGAGCGGATATCTGGGGAGAGAGAGTGTGTCATCAAGCCCTGGGGAGACGCCCCTCTCGCCGTCTCCCACCTGGGATGCCTCCTGACCTGCCCTCCCGACTCTCAGCGCCTTTCTCAGATGCACTATTTCTTTTTTTTTTTTTTTAAAGAGTGGCTAATTTTTTTTTTTAAAGATTTATTTATTTATTTAATCCCCTCCCCCCCCCCCCCGGTTGTCTGTTCTTGGTGTCTCTTTGCTGCGTCTTGTGTTTCCTTGTCCGCTTCTGTTGTCGTCAGCGGCACGGGAAGTGTGGGCGGCGCCATTCCTGGGCAGGCTGCTCTTTCTTTTCACGCTGGGCGGCTTTCCTCACGGGCGCACTCCTTGCGCGTGGGGCTCCCCCACGCGGGGGACACCCTTGCGTGGCACGGCACTCCTTGCGCGCATCAGCACTGCGCATGGCCAGCTCCACACGGGTCAAGGAGGCCCGGGGTTTGAACCGCGGACCTCCCATGTGGTAGACGGACGCCCCAACCACTGGGCCAAAGTCCGTTTCCCATGCACTATCTATTTCTGACCCTCACAGCTGCCACGGGAAGTGGGCGAGGAAGGGTGGGCAAGGAAGTGGTGTCGTTCCCCTTTTATGGATGATGGGCTTCCTGCCCCTGCGGCCAGTGGGTTTGTTAGGAAAGAAACGGCTCCATCCTCGACCACTACCCCAAAGCTGGCTCAGCCCCAGGAGCTCCTTCAGCTCAGTCCCACGGCCAGGAAATCCAGAGCTTTGCACCGCTAAGGGGACATTGGCTGGAGGACACAGATTCCCAGCCATAGGAAGTAACGAGGCTGCGAGCAACCCGTAGAGGGTTGGCGCTGAAGCCCTGGTGTGTGAGAAGCAACGCCACATTCCAGGCAAACTCACGGAAACGAGAGCAGGCACACACGTGTCGTGCCCGCTGGCCAGGCTCACCGGCCCCTCGGAAAGCCTCTTCATCCTTTCCCTGATCTGCCATCCTCTTTAAGTAAAAACAGGGCAAGGTGCAAGGATAGAACCATCAATTCCTAAGAAGAAACTGGTGCTCACCTTGCTTGGTATAAGCCTTTCTGATTTAAAAAAAAATGAAGAAACCACAATGAAATACCCCTTCATACCCACCAGAAGGGCTGGATTAAAAAGACAGGCAACACTGAGTGCTGGCAAGGATGTGGAGATAGTGCAAAATGATACAGAAACTGTGGGGAAAGGTCTGGCAGTTTCTTATATATCTGCACTGTAACCCAGCAATTCTACTCAGCATTTACCCAGAACACCTGGTCAGGAATGTTCTAAGCAGATATATTCAGAATAACCTGAACCTGGAAACAACCCATGTGTCCATCGACAAGGGAATGGCAGTGCAGCCATGCCACAGACACTCCTTGGCAACACAAAGGCACAAACTACTGTTACGTGCTATGACGTGGTTGGGTATGAGATGCTCTGCTGGGTACAAGGAGCCTCACACCAAAGACTAGACAGTGTATGGGCCTATAGATAGGAAATTTGAGAACAGGTACAATGGACAAAGTGAAAATCGCGGTTGCTTCTAAGGGAACAGAGCGGGAGCTGACTGGGAAGGGCATGAGGGAACTTTTGGGGTGAAGATGTTCTGTATCGTGAGAAGGTTTGGGGGGTACATGGATGTGTGCATTTGTCAAAACAGCGTCAGTACACTTGAGATGTGCGCATTTCACACTACGTAAATTTTAGAGCAAAAAGAAAAAACTGAACAAGTATTGAACTCTAGTCAATGCTCTGCTGAGGGGTTTACAGGAAGTGTACCCACGTCTGCGATTTACTTTGAAATTCATCAAATACAAGATGTGATGAACGCACAACATTGTGATCATACTAAAGGCCAACGATTACATCATACACTTTGGATAGATGGATGGTGTGCAAATATCTCTCAATATAACTGCTAAATAAATGAATAAATAAACAGATAAATAAATTACTGTGCTATTTGGCTAAAAATAACAGTTATGTACAGCAGGGGAAACACAGAGAGATTGAGAGGTGAGGAATTTTCTTGATTGTCTGTTTTTATTATTATTGAAATAATGAAAATGGTGTAATAATGATTGAAGTGATGAATGCACAACTATGTGATTATACCAAATACCATGATTGTACACTGTGGGTGCATTTTATGTTTTATTAATATGTGCCAATAAAATTGATTTGTTTAAAAAAAATACAAAATGGATGGAGGGATAGATAGACATATAATAAGAAAATAGAGTAAAAGGTCTTTGGTTAAATCTAGGTGATGTATTAAAATATCCCAAGTAAAATTCTTTTGACTTTGCTGTATGCTTGGAAATTTTCATAAAAACTTGGGTTGGGGGGGTGGAGAATTCATCAATTTTAAAACGTGGGAAAAATTTGAAGTCTGAAAACACTGGTACAGCTATTAAAAATGCAGAGCCTGGATAACCACTGAGGAAGGGCAGCTCCTTCCCCCAGAGGCCCCTCAAACTGAGGACCTGCTGGTCCGCGCCAAAGGTTCATGCCACCTTCGAGGCAAATGCTGGATCTTCTCTCCTCCCTACTTGCCCCCTCACACCCATGCCAGGCGGACCCTCCCCCTTCCCTGGGGATTTCCTTTCTGAGGTCTTTCTCTTTCTTTCAGGACTGTGTCCTAAGGCCTCTGGCGGGAATGCTGGGATACCGAGGAAGTATTTTGAGAAACACGATTTCTAAAGGCTGGGCCTATCGCCCAGGATTGGCGCCAGGGCCCTCGATTCACCCTCGGGCCTCCCAGGGAGCCCCCTCCCCTCTGACAGCCCCCACTCCTGCCTGCAGTGGGGCATGGATGGGAGCCTGTTGCCTCTGCCGATGGAATGTAAAAATAAACATTTCAAGCGCAGGGGACGGAAGGAGGAAGGCTCAGTAAGATGACCGAGAAAGAGTTCTAGATTTGGAAGGATTCCTAAAGTCTACTCTTTCTGAATAATTCAGAAGGCACCAAATAATACTGCTCACTCTGCTTTGTTCTAGAAAACCACTCCACAGTGTCAAAGGGCCTCTTTCCTTGCATTCAGACTAAAATCAAGGATGCAAACTTTGTTCCTACAGTCATTTACAAGCTGCACCAGAGAGCTAGGATGGTTTTCTACAAATACGATTCAAGGCTACTGAGTATCAGACTGCAGAAAGCTCGGGCCTTTCTCCCTCCCTGTCTCTCTCTCCCTCGTTCTCTTGCTCTTATTGTCTAAGTTTCTTGCCATAAGAGCTGGAATTGTCCCCCTTGACAATCCCCGCCCCCTTGGTCCCACCCTAGGCCCAGGAAAGCCTGGCCAGGCTCTTTGTCTCTAATACACCTGCTAGTGGAAGGCTGGGAAGGGTGGCAGCCGGGGCCAAACACAGACCAGCCACCCGGCCACGGGCCCACGTGTGTCTGTCCAGTGAGAGCGGTGGTCCCCACTGGGGGAAGGGGCGCCAGCACCTCCGCGAGGTCGCAGGGCTGCAGCTTACCGTCATGGATGAGCAGGTGTGGCCGCAGGCCTCGCTCCCGCAGGATCTGGCAGGAGGCCGGCGCAGGGGCGGTCACGTCGCCCTCGGAGATATCGAAGCCGGCCTGCCGCAGCGCCCGCACCAGCTTCCCGCGGGGCTTCTGGGACTCGTTGGTGCAGAACCTCACCTTCAGCCGGGACCGCTTCAGCCTGGGGGGACAGGACAGTCAGCGGGGAGGTGGGAGGGGGGCCTCCTGGCAGGGGGCTGGAGTCAGGCACTGCTCCCAGGGCACCTGGTAAAGTCCCGGAATGGGCCAGACCAGCGTGGGTGGCTGGACGGGCCTTCACCAACCCCCAAGTAGGTTCTGGCTGGGACCTGAGCTGCAGCAGACCCCTTCTTAGGGGAACCCACAAACCTTTCTATTCTCACTGCCTTCGCAATCGAGGCTCCCCGAGGCTCTGCGTCCACCCTTCTTTGCACCTGCATCTCCCTTGCCCTCCTTCTCTGCCTGGGACCCACTGCCTCTCCATCCACCTGGCGCTCCGCCTGAGCCAGTGCTACCGGGCCCTGAGGCCCCCTCGGCGCCCTCCCCCGCGCTGCCCGGTGGCCAGGCCAGACCTCCCCCTCGGAATGTCGGCAGCCATGTCTCTGCACCTTTCCACGATAGTCGGCATTTCCACTTTGCCTTTGAGCTGCTTATGTCTACTCGTCACTCCCTCTGGATTCAGTGCCCAACAAGTGCAGAGGCAGAGGGGACCCGGGGAGCTCTCACCACCGTCCACAAGGAAAGGCTTGCCAGACAAAGCCATCCGGTGCACGGACAATTCCGGGGTGTCCCCCCCGGATCCCATGAAGATCCGGAGGTAATGGAACAAGACACTGAGATGCCACGGACTGTGGGCGGCCCCGATGCTCCCGCCCACCTGAGCCCTGCGGAGGTCCGTGTGTTCCAGCTGCTCTTGGGCAAGTTCTCAGAGCACAAGGCCGAAGGGCAGATGCCTCAGGAGGACCCAGAGGGACACACAGTCACCGAGCCCTGGCCACCTGGCCTGGGGCTGGAGCACGGAAGCAGACCTGTGACCCATAAGGCAGGGTCCTGCTCTTCCCGGAGCCCAGGTCGGTGGACGGGTGGGGAGGCCGGCAACCAACGAGGGAGGGGAACTTACACTTGAGAACAGAAAGGAGCTACGAAGGAGGAAACAGGCCGTCAGGGGTGCACTCTGGGGCTGAGACCCGCAGGGGCAAGGCGCTGCTGGGCATCGAGAGCACGGAACGTGGGTGCAGAGGGGACGCTGGGTCACCCGCGAGTGGGGGGACAGGGGCCAGCCACGCAGGCTCGGTGGGTGTTCCAAATCACATAGCCTCCCCCACCCTGCCCCAAGAGCCCCAGACACACCAGCGGGGCGCCAGTATCTGGCATCTGACTGAGCCGCGTGTGGAAGAAGCACGAGGCTGCAAGCCAGGGGACCCGAAGAAGAGTAACCAGTTATACCATTCGCCACCAGACCTGTTCACAAGAGCGGGTCCCCAGTGGGGCCGGGGGACGTCTTGGCTCAGTGCCCATCCTTTCAATTTTCGAATGTTTTATAATGTAAGTAATACATTTACATGGTGTTAAACGCATAGAATTTATAACCTGTAAAGAATATTCATATATAGGAGTTATATGCTCAAACTTTGTTTCACTGATGAGGACCCAATCAAGAGTCCAGAGGCAACACATCCACGGGAGCCGAGTACTCAGAACTGTGGGCTGGAAACGAACCTCCATCTGAGCAAATAAGTGAGACCCACTTAAAAATTGAATTTAACCCCAACCTTCAGCGGGGAAGCAATTTTTATCCCATTTTATGGCTGAGGAAATTGAGTCTCAAAAAAGGCCAGTGCCTTCTGCTCTGTTCTGAACTGAGAGTCTGGGCAGTCGGCTAATTTCTCCCTTATCCAGACGTGAATCCTGGAGCTCTCAGGGGACTCAAGAAGACAAAATGTGTGTGCCCAGACCCATCCTACAAAGCAGTGAGAGAGGGGTGGGGCCATTGGAGAGGAAGGCATGCCCCAATGTGAGGACTCAGGGAAGGCTGCCCAGAGGAGGCGGCTCTGACCTGTCTGAAAGGATGGGCAGGAGTTGAATACACGGGAGAAGGGGCAGGGAGGCGGAGTGACGGGCAGGCTGCTGCTGTGCACGTGCCGGGGGGCTGCAAGCCTCGCTTCCTTGGGAGCTGCAGGTCCAAGGGGAGCAGGCTTTGGCAGATATAAAGAAAGGGGAGCAGCCTGGCTCCGCTCGGGCATGGGCTGCGTGGAAGGCGGGATGGGAAGTGGGCTGCCGGCTGAGCTGGAGGGTGGCTGAGAGATGGAGTGAGTCGGGCGCTCCATCCATCACTGGGATGCAGGGGGACTGTCAGAGCCAGAGGGCCGGGGGCTGGCTTTGGCAATGACCGCAGCTGGAAAACAATGGCAGGTCTCAGTCCAAAATGAGACTGTCCTGTGTCACGTTGTCCCCACCCCATCCTATCCATCACAACCTGTTGCTTTTTGAAAGCACAGTTTATTAAATCTCATCCTAATATTTTCTTTTTTTTTAATTAGAGAAGTTGCAGGTTTACAGAAAAAAAAAAACATGCAAAAAATAGAGTTCCTATAGACCTCCCCCTATTATAACACCTTGCATTAGTGTGGTACATTGTTAAAACTGATGAAAGAATATTATAATTGTACTGTTAACTGTTGTCCATGGTTTACATTAAGATTCTCCATTGTGTTGTACTGTTCTAAGTTCTTTTATTTTTATTTTTCCTGGTAACATGTATTTCCCCTTTAACGACATTAAAACGTAATTCAGCACTGTCAGTTATGTTCATAATGCTGTGCTACTGTCACCACCATCCATTTTCTTGTGACCAATATTCTGATCACCTGGTCAAAGATTTCTTCCTGTATTTGTTTTCCATAGCTTCCCTTTCATTAACATTTTTACATATTTTCAAAAAAATCTATATTCCAGCTTTCCTTGGACACTTTCTATCACCCCCCATCCCACAAATTTCCTTGAGCATTTTTCAAAATTAATGTTGAGATATGAAAATCAGTTCATAGTTACAAAACTCAGTGCATAGCGTGGCGTTATTAGTAAAAAACAGCAACTGTGAAATTCTGCTGTTAAAATACGCAGGTCTTCCCTCCTCCCTCCTTCGCTCTCTCCCTTACTCCCTTCCTTCCTTCCTCTGCCTCTTCCATCCTTCAATCCCTCCCTTCCTTCCTACTTAATCTTAAATCCCTGCAATCCCTGACTCCCCAGTTGGTGGGCTGCCACTGAAAGCACAGGGCTTATCTGCTTCTTTCGCCCAAATCCAGAGGGTTTGAGAACACCAATCAATACCTCTGTAGGCAGAGGAGGATCAATTCACAAACAGCACCGCTATTTACATCCTGTGCATTATGCAACAGAGAGGAATCCGCCTTCGCCCATTCACAACCCCTTGTGAGCCCTCAGTAGTCCGATGTACATCTGCTGCTGTGTCTCCTGACTCGCGGCTCTCTTGGGGTCAACACTGCACGCCCAGGCCGTTGGCCAAGCTTGGCACACAGCAGGCCCCGATAAACATTTGCTGAACAACAAATGAACAGAAAATCGAAATGACACTGGCAAGATGGACGCTTCCTCTATGGCTTCCCCAAGGGTGTCCCCGAGTCTGGAGCCCCTGACAAGCCCTGGTAGAAACAGAGAGCGCCTTCCGTGATGAAACTGCACACTCCCATGATACGACAAGCCTCCAGGCCTTCCGAGCACTCGGTGACACATGCGATTTGGGAAGAAATCTGTCCATTTGCCCACGACGGAGTGAACGCAGGCCGGGCAGCTGACGATGTCTTCTTCAATAGTCCAGGTGATCCGTCCCTTTCTTATTATTTGTCTTTCCTAATCAGAGGTTTATGAATGATCAATTACACTTAGTGGTTAATTGCCCTTCAAAAAGATAGCTCTCTTATTTTTAAATTAGGCAGTTAATATATTGTAACTAATAGCGTCCCCTTGTACATTATGGACAGATCTTCCCTGACTGGTGTCCGGAACGTGTGATTCGCACCCAAGTTAATGGAGCAGGTGAGTGAAGAAGTGCAGGGGGACCCGGGGGACTAATTACTGCTAATGAATTATGGTGTGACCTTCTCAGAACAGTGAGCAATCCGTGTGACAGGGAGCTGACGGGGCCTCGCATCTGTTATTCCAAACACACCTTCAGAGATGGGTGAGAAGGGGCACGACCCACAGAACTGCCCTGGGGACGCTGCAGCCACGGCTCGCCAACGCAGAGCCAGCGCGAAGCCCGTCCAAACACAGACCCGGGCCGTCAGAGGACTCATTTTGGCCATGCACTTGGTCCCTGAAAAGTTGGGTGCAACCTTCTCGGGGAAGTTCTTCTCCCTTTGGGTCCTGCCCATCTCTGCCGGCCGACGGTGCCCCCTTTGATGTCCCACACTGGAGCCAGCGGCCCTCTGGAGAGCAGTTCCAGGGCATCCTTGTTTTGTTTTAATTTCTGAAAATAAACCTGACTAATACAACACCGTACTGAGCCTGGACTCTGGGCCAAGCCCTGGGCCATCGCTCAGTGCCCCCAATCCTCCCTGAGGGCAGAGCCCTGGCACCGGTGGTGTTCCACCCTCCCCGGGGCCACGGGCCTGGTGCACACTCACTGGGCATGTGCGACTGAGTACATGCCAGACACCAGAACGGATCGTCCCCATTCTACGGACAGAAACCAGAGGCTCCCAGGAGGGCCGAGGCCAGGCGGCTGGTGAGCAGCAAAGCCTGTGGGTCCTCAACCCTCTGCCGGGAGGCGGGTGCGGCCCTCACCCCGGCAAGCAAAAGTAGCCGGTGCTTTCCAGGGGCCCAGTGAACAAGGCCCCGGCAGCCCCCGGAACCCAGGCCCCAGGTGTGCTCCAGGGTGTCTGCGGAAGGTAAGGGAAGCTCTAAAGGGGTAGGGGTGGGGGGCAGCACCTGTATGCGCACGCAGAGACGGGGTGTGAGGGCACCCAAGGGGGCCCTGAGAGGCCGAGGAGCCGTGTCCCAACTGGCCTGCCCTAGACATCACAGCCTGGGCTTCGGGAACCCAGGACACAGGCACCCAAGAATGTCACCCCCCAAGGGGAGCAAAGAGACCCCCAAAGAGCACTTCTGAGGGTTGTAGGCATCGGGGAGGCCCCGCTGCCCAGCTCCACCCAAGCACCCAGCGAAAGGGGCCTTCTCAGCCTGTGGCCGTGCCTCGGCCCTCCCCGGGCGCCCTGTGCAGGGCGGGGGTGCACCCGCTCCCTCTGACCACACCAGCTCTTTGAACTGACCTTTACCTCAGCCCAGCCGGCCAGGACGAGCCTCTGAGTGACAAGTCGCCCGGGGCAATTACCGTGCATCAGATGCGCCGGTCCCTTACAAATCACCACGGACTTCCCACAGCTGCTGGCTGTCGGCATCTGCCAGGCCCGCTCACCCGGAAATAATGAAAACCCGCTCATTACTGTGCCAGAGCAGGTAAAGCGTTAGGACAATTATGGGACATCCTGGGTGACCTTGCCAAGGGCACGAAGCTGGGAGGGCCGGGGCTCCTCCCCCGAGGGGCCTGGAGGAGAGGCTGCCAGGCAAAGGGCCCGCGAGACCCCTCTCTGCCAGGCCCCAGCCCCGTCCTTCCTGCCCGACTCCCTCGACCCTGCCCCCAGCCCTCTGGAAGTGCCACCTTCATGACACAAAGCCTCCTTCTCCCCACGAGAGTCTCTGCCTTCACCCTCCCCTAGAGCCATCCTTCAAGGCCAGGTCCATCTGTCCTTTCCTTCAGGAAGCCCCCCGGGCGTGGCTTTCTCAGTCCTCAGTGCCGCTCCCTGCACTGGAACCGCCCCCTTCTGCTCCTCCCCCAGCTCCTGGGCTCCTGGAGGGCTCAGTTTCCTTCAGCAGAGCCCCTCCTGCATTCCTAGGCAAAAGAGGGGCCCCTGCTGCCACAAGGGGCTTGGAGGAGCATTGCACAGGTCCGAGGCGCTGTCTGCTCCCCAAGCTCGGACTGCGGAAGGGGCAGCTCGGGGCAAGCGGCTCCCAGGCTCCCAGGGGTCTGAGCCCGGCAGGAAGTGACTGTCCCTTCCCCAGGCTGATTTCACCTGGATTCTCCCTCAAAACCCCCCCAAAACGCATGGGGCAGGGTACCCAGTGCAGCAGAGGTTCACTGTTAAGGAGCACCTAACCAATCCAAATTTCAGATCTAATGGGCCCCTTGGGGATGAATGAAATCGCCCTGTCCCGCCCAGTACGCAGGCACTGCTCCCGCAGCTGCAGCAAGCCCCTGGAGCCCAGTCAGTGCTTTCAAGTTCTGGAAGAAGCCCTGAGCTCCCAGTAACCCCACCATGGAGCAGCACCGCTTCTCCACGGTACCAGCATCTGATATAACCCTGCCTGGGGCAAGGTTTCTAGAAGATTGCAGAAGAGAAAGCCTGTGGAAGCCACATGGGCCCTGACAGGCGGGGGTACAGCCCGTGCCCAAGGCCCACCAGCACCCTGGAGGCTGGAGGGAGCCACAGCCTGTGGAGTGGGTACAAAACGCACGCTCTCCTGCTGAGGGGCCTCGCAGCCTGGTGGCTGAGGGCAGGTCCCGGCTCTGCCACTACGGGCCTGGGTCGAGCTACGGCTCTCTGTAGCTCAGCCACCTCCTCTGTAAAGTGGGGTGATACTGCCCCTCCCTGACACTGTGAGGAGCAAATGCGCCCGGGCACGTGCTGAGCCCCGCCCGGCGCAGGGTGCCTGCTGGCACATGCCCGTGGATGAGCTCCACGGCCTCTCGGGGGGGGCGGTCCTCACCCACCTCACCCCGTGCGGGGAAAACCCCGACCCCCCATGACCAAGCAGTGGTGGCAACAGAGAGGCCCACACTGGCTGCCGGGAGACCTGCCAGGCTCCGGATGCCCACCCTCCCTGCTCCCCCCATTGGGCGTCTGCTCTCCCGCCTCCCCAGGCTGCCCCTCTACCCCCCAGCTGTGCTCCCACCATCCAGGGGTCCCGAGCCTCCAGAGAGCAGGGGACTTGAAAGGGGCATGTGAGGAGGGCCTGGCAGCCCAGGGATGGTGACTCCAAATCCCCCACGTCCCCACCCAGGAGGAAAGACCCTTCAGGCGAGTGAGGGGAGAGGCCCCGCCTCAGCTGAGCAGGTGTGCAGATGGGAAGGTGAGGGCTGCAGGCCTGGGTCCAATTCTGAAGTGACAAATGCGACTGACACCAGAGGGGACGAGTGAACGCCTGGCCTTACCTGGCACACCCAGCCTCACGGGCACGCTGCTGCAGCCTTTCACTGGCTCATCCTCAGGCCAGGCTTCAGAGCGCTGGGGGGGCCCCAGGGCCCACCGGGCGGGATGTGGTCTCCCCACCTGGCTCGCCCAGGCCAAAGCCATCTCCACTTGGGGTGCCAGGAACTCTCTCCAGGACGAGGCAGGAGAAGTTCACCCCAGGAGGAAAGGCCTGGGGGCAGCACTTCCCATCACCCGGCTTCCGCCCCCCAATCGCTCCAGGCTGCTCCTGCCTCCTGGGGCGGCAACGCGGGGCTCTGGGCTGGAGGCGTGTCAGGCACAGGGTGGAGGCTCCTCTTTCCACGCTCAGTTTCCTGCGGCAGCCTTAAGCAAGCACCACAAATTGGGAGGCTCAGAGCAACAAAGGTTCCGTCTCCCCTCCGGAGGCCGAGGTCCGCATCGAGGCGTCGGCAGGGCTGCGACCCCTGAAGCCGGGCAGGGGGGGTCCTGCCTTGCCTCTTCTCAGCTGTCCACGACATTCCCACTCTGGGCCCAAATGTCCTCTTCTTATAAAGGTCATGCTATTCCATCTTAACTCAATCCAATCACCTTAACTTGCCTAATTCCATCTGTAATTACCTTAGTTTCAAAAAAAAAGGTCCCATTCTGAGGTACTGGGGGTTACGACCTCAGAGTACTTTTGGGAACACCCAATTTAATCCATAACAAGACTGAAATGGGAACCAGTGGCACAGATATAAAAAACTCCCTGCCTCAGTTTCCTCAGAGAGGGAAGAGGGATCTGTGACGCCTCAGGTTGCGGTGAAACGACGGTGGCCCTGATGAACACGAGCCCTTGGTGCCTCGGTTGTCTTTGTGTACTGGGGCTTCCACAGCAGCACAAGGTGCTCTCTTCTCCTGAGATCTTTGCTTGCCTCCGTTTTAGAAAGCGACGAGGATTAAACCCTCCTCAGGAGACGTGAAAGTCAAGCAGGAACGCTCAGCGCTGGTTTAAGTCAACAATGCTTGGCGGAAAATCACGTTCGTCAGCATGCGCCAGGGACGCCCGTGCTGATCTGGATCGAGCCCAGCTCCCCACGTGGCCGGCCTGCACTGGTTCGGGTTAGGAGCTGCCCTGTGGCCGGAGAAAGGCTTTTGCGCCGTGGGAGCGGGATCTGGCTTCTCAGCCGAGCTCTTGCACGTGTGCTTGACGGTCGTCCCTGGTGGAGCAGTGGCGTAACGCCCTCCAGGGCTGTGCGGAGGGAGGGTGGGGACAGGCTGGGCGCTGGCGTCATCACCCGACCAAGGGGAGCCAAAGGCCCAGGTGACGCCCTTTCCCAGCCACTCTGGCCAGGCCTGCTGCTGCCCCTCCCTCCTTCCGCCGGCCGCGCACCCACCCTGTGGTCCCTCCTGATTCTCCTGCTGACACGCTGCTGGGCTGCGACACATGTCCTGTGTCGTTAGGGTCCACAGTCTGCACGGAGGGAAGGGAGCAGACCAGGGAGGGCAGTGGTGCGCCTGGCCCCTGGCTGGGCCTCTCAGACCAGGCCAGCTGGGAGTGACCTCAGCGGAACCGCGAGGGAGTCAAATAGACACAGGGCAAGCCCCAAGCCAAGCACCACGGGGACACGTGGCACGCCTTTCCCGTGCCTGTGACCTCACCTGCCCAGCAGAACACCGATCCGGAGTGTTCCGGCATGTACTCTCTCTGGCCTGTCTGGGCTACTGGGGCTCAGATCCAAGCAAGGGACATGCTGAGCCCGTAGTGATGGATCAAAATAATAATTAATTGAAACAATGCAGAATCTCATGCCTGGAAATCTGGAAGCCAGAGGAGGCTCGTTTCAGAGGGGGGGGATACTGAGGCCCAGGGGAAAACGAGATGCCTAAGGGCATGGGACGGCATGGGGGTCCTGGGCCTGCAGAGGTCTGGCCTTCTGGGGTGGGGTGGGCGCAGGAAGCAGACCCACCACAGCCTCTCTGCACCTCCTCACAGTGCAGCCTGGGGCAAGTCACTTAACACTCTCCAACCTCGGTTTCCCCCTTTGCTCCCACTTCCCAGGGAGATGCCCCATCACCTCATGCAGATGCCAAGGACTATTTAACATATGGGGAGCACCTGACCCATCACAAAAAATAAATGACAGGGGTAGCGGTGGCGACAATGACAGCGCTGAGGGCGTCGGGGCCCTCAAGGCAGGGGCAGCCCGAGAGGAGGCCAGATGCCCAGAGAGCCAGGGTCAGGGCTTGAATGGTGTCCCCCAGAAAGAATCCTTTGATTTTGTCCTGATGAAAATACATACAGGGAAACGGACTTTGGCCCAGTGGTCAGGGCATCCGTCTGCCACATGGGAGGTCCACGGTTCAAACCCCGGGCCTCCTTGACCCGTGTGGAGCTGGCCCATGCGCAGTGCTGATGCGCGCAAGGAGTGCCGCACCACGCGGGGGTGTCCCCCGCATAGGGGAGCCCCACACGCAAGGAGTGTGCCCGTAAGGAGAGCCGCCCAGCGGGAAGGAAAGTGCAGCCTGCCCAGGAATGGCGCCGCCCACACTTCCCGTGTGGCTGATGACAACAGAAGCGGACAAAGAAACAAGATGCAGCAAATAGAAACAGAGAACAGACAACCAGGGGAGGGGGGGAATTAAATAAATAAATAAAACTTAAAAAAAAAAAACATACATAGGTGGAAAATACAATTCCTAGGGAAGACAGGGATTTGTGTTGAATGTACACCAAGTTCAACAACTAAAAGTCTTTTGGATGCAAAGTAACCACCTCCTCAGTATCATCCCATCCTTCAAGCCACAAAATGCCCCTTTAGCCACTAGACAAGGAAAAGTAAAATGTTGGTTTAAGAGAAAACACCTATGGGAAACGGACTTTGGCCCAGTGGTTAGGGCGTCCGTCTACCACATGGGAGGTCCGCGGTTCAAACCCCGGGCCTCCTTGACCCGTGTGGAGCTGGCCATGCGCAGTGCTGATGTGCGCAAGGAGTGCCGTGCCACGCAAGGGTGTCCCCCACGTGGGGGAGCCCCACGCGCAAGGAGTGCGCCCGTGAGGAAAAGCCGCCCAGCGTGAAAAGAAAGTGCAGCCTGCCGAGGAATGGCGCCGCCCACACTTCCCGTGCCGCTGACGACAACAGAAGCGGACAAAGAAACAAGACGCAGCAAATAGACACCAAGAACAGACAACCAGGGGAGGGGGGGAAATTAAATAAATAAATAAATCTTTTTAAAAAAAAGAGAGAAAACACCTCACTAAATTCTTACCCTTGTGACACAGGTAGTATCTATCACAGGTGGGACACCAAGGTGCACAGAGCCCCAGGGACTTGCCCGAGGGCACATCGCTCCTACCAGGCAGAGCTGGGATTCAAAACCCAGGCTCGGGGAGTAGATGTGGCTGGAGCAGTTGAGTGCCTGCCTCCCACGCAGGAGGTCCCGGGTTAGGTTCCCGGTGCCTCCTAAAGAAAAAAAAACAAACAGAAAACCCAGGCTCCCACCCTCCTGGCCGAAATCACCTTTTTTAAAAAAAAAAAAAAAAAATGCTGCCTCTTGCAACACACAAGCTGGGGTGCTGGCCTCTCCACCTCTCCTGCGGATTCCTCTGAGCAAGCCCTCTCCCCTCTGGGTCCCCTCAGCATCCTCCTCTGCAGGAGGAGCATCATGGGAAAGGGCCACCACAGCTTCACCAGGCCGGCTTCTCAGGACGTCCCTGGGGCACTGGGCGGGGGGCCTGGGACCCCACCGGTGAACTTCCAGAGGAACCTGGGCCACTCGCGCCTCCCAGCCCCGGAGGGCTTCCCACCAGAGGCGGCACCTGTCGGGTGTAAGCTGGAACCCTCCACCCCCCACCCCGGCTGCCCTTGACTTCCACGGGGCGACCCTGTCCAGCAAGGCTGAGGTCAGGAGCACAGGCCCAGATTTCACTCCCGGCGGCAAAGGCTCGGCCGCGCCCTCTCAGGCACCCCCTGCGGTCTGTCCAGCTCCTTCCATACAGTCCAGTCATTACTCTGCCTGGACATGGAGGTTTATTGTGTTTCTTTCCTTGATTTTTGAACAAAAATGGGATTCTATACATATTACCCTATCGTTTTGTCACTTAGCATATGCAATTCCCATGACATATGAATGAATATAAATACGTAGCAGAGCTTGCTCTTTCTAATAGCTGCATGACATTATAGTCTGGATAAGCCAGAACGCTTTCACTCAGCCCTCCTAGTGGACACCCCGGTTGTTTCCAGACACACAAATAAACTCATAAACATAAAAGCGTGTAAATACAATAGGGGTGTGCTGTCCACTGCCCCAGACGTCTATTTTTTTATTTACAACAACTTCCATCATTTCATTGATTGGCCTGATAATAAATAATACAGATTTGAAAGTGGAAAATACACACTGTTCAGTCCTGCCCTTTTATCTGGCATCATGTTCTGGGGTTCTCCTTTGGGGGATAAGAGCTAGGTCTCAGGCTACATAAGAGTTTGAAAACCTGGACGTGGCGTCCAGTGACCTGTGAATCAACAAACATGCCCCTCGAGCGCCAGGGGCTGCCCGGGCCCCCACAGTGTGATGGGGCACCCATGGGCCTGGACATGACCCAGGAAAGGGAGGGGGCTACATCTCAAAATCCCCTGTGCTTGTGGGGAGATACCAAGGAAAATGACTGGAAGGATCCCCAGCAGCCACCCTGGGGAAAGGCCTGGGTGACACAGGGACACAGGGCTTGCACTTTTCACTCCGTATGTTCATGTGGCGGTGGGAACGTGCACAAGAAGGAAATCGCCTGCTACTCATAAGACCTAAACGTGGATATTAGGAAAAAAGGAAAGGTGAGAGTCCACCCCGGCCCCCTCCGACCCGCTGTGGGCCACCTCCTGGCAGTAAACAGAACCAGTGGCAGGGCAGGCCCAGCAGACGCCCCACGTCCAAGGTCCAGGCTGAGTTGGGAAAGATGCCGTGGGCTTAAACGACCTCGGACAGCCTCAAGGGCACGTGTACTGGGACGCACGTGAAGCGCCAGGCCTGTCCCACCACCTGCTGTAACTCTTACTGCCACTCCATCCCCTGGCCCCCTTCCCAGGGCGGGGCTGGCTGCAAGGCCCCCTGGCCTGGCCCCTCGCTGCTGCAGGGCCCAGTGGGACACGGTGCCCACTGGGCTGCAGAAGCACTGCCCTGGAAGAAGGGCTGCAGGCTGGCGGGCGGCACAGGACCCGGGGATCCAGGGCCAGGCGCGCCTCGGGGCAGCCTGGGGCGGGAATTGCTTTATGAGGCCCACCCTGGGCCCAGCCAAGCCGCTTCCTTCCGCCGGCCCCCAAAAGGCAGGGGGCGGGACCCCAGCAGATGTGTTTTAGTGGCCCTGGGACAGGATGCAGTAAATGCCGGGCCACCTTTCACATGCAGATGCCGCAGGGCCATCGGGCTGGGGCCCCTACAGCCCCCCACTGTCCTCTGCCCTGCTCCTGAATGGCTCCCCTGGGGGAGTCCAATCGGCCCATGAATGGGCTCCATAAAGGGCCTGTTGGGGGGACCCTGCCCCGTTCCAGATGGCCCCGTGGCCACGCCTGCACACAAGCCCCAGGGCAGCAAGGGCCCCGCAGGCCAGCACCGGCCAGCACCGTCCCCAGCAGCTGCCCAGGAGGGCTGAGGGGGTGGGGCCAGCGCAGTGGAAGCCCGGCCCCCCTGTCTCCTCGGCGTGCTCCTGGCGGCTCCCCCACACCTGCAGGTTTCAGCTCACCCACCACCCAACCTGTGGGGTCTGGAGCCCCCACCCCGGGCCCCCCACCTCCCGGCCTGGCTGGACTCTCTCCCTCTGACACACTCTCCTTCCTGTGTGGGCCCAGGCCTGGCAGTCTTCCCCAGGGACCTCGGGGGACATGGGCAGGGGCTGCCACCGGCTGTGCCAATGGCACATGTCTGGTGTGTGAGCGGCACTCACTGCTTGCTGAGGGGATGAATGAATGAATGAATGAATGAAGGCACCTCTAATGAGGCAGGGGGAGATGGGCTTTGGAGCAGGAGGACCTGGGTGCCAATCCTGCCTCGGCCACCTTCTCGACTTCCTCACTGAGCCTCGGTCCCCTCACCATTAGAAGGGGACAGTCCCCCCGCCTTAGGAACTGGTTGTGAAGACGACATGGGCAGTCCAGCACTTGGCTGCACACAGCAGCCCCCGCCCCACGCCCCTGGAATGTTGACTATCTTTACTGTGTTTAAATACTACTATAAAAAAGAGTGTTTATCCCCCGTGTTTTGTGCCCCAAAGGGGTGGGAACCAAAATCCCAGGACATCTCTCACAAAAGAAAATCCAGGAAGAAAAGTGGCGGGTGGTGAGTCGTGTCCCCAGCCCACCCCCCACCCCCGGGTTCAGAGAACGGAAGAGATGCTGCTTAAGCACCCAGTGCTCGGCTTCCCTGGAGGAGACTGTCCCCCATCATGGCCGGGGTGGGGGGGACTTCCTTTGAGTTCCCTTCAATGGGGTCGTACATATCAAGAATTCACGGTGCCCTCAGGGCCAGAGACACCCCGAGGGGGCCTGTGGGGCTCTAGAGGGCCCTCTGCTCTCAGGCCAGGCCTCTTGGAGGGGCCTGGTCCTTAGAGAGCCAACTGGGGAGCTGAGGACAGGAAATGAATGTCAGCTACAGCCACAGGGCCGTGGCTCACTCAATGAAAACCCTCCTGGGAAGTCTGTGTAACTGGGGAGCAAGTGGGTGAGAGAGTGAAGGGAAAAGGGGCCTGAAGTCCCTGAGAAGGCCCTGGTAGATGGGGCAGAGGCAGGCGGACTTTGTCCTGAGGCATGGGGAGCTCAGGGGACTCGGAGCAACCAGGCCACCAGTTCTCCAGGCTCCCAAGCAGCACCAGGAAAAAACCTCCCAGGACAAGGTGCCCCTCACCCGAAACAATCCCACATGCTAGCCAGAAGGGAGCTTTCCTGGGGAAGAAATAGGCTTCTCTCTACAACGCTGGCTGCCGTGTGTTTTAGGATTGTTATCATATCGATGTTAAATTTATACAGGGTGGCTGAAGCCAGATTTATCCTCGCCAGATAAATCTGCCTGAGTTAGAGCAAATCAAAACCACACTCTTCCTGGGGGCCAGTTAGAGGACACCAGTGCAGGAACCACGGCAGCTAACCCAGAAGAGGCTGCGCCCTTTCTAGAGCCACCTGGAACCTCTACATGCTCAAGGCACAGTTCTGTCGGGATGGGGGCATCTGCTCAGAAGGTGTGGTACAGGAGCTCTTGACCGTGTGCCCAGGATTCCAGGCACAGAGGCTAGGAGCACAACCCCTGCAGCCAGGTAGACGTGAGCGTGAGTTCAAACCGTGCCCGAGCCATGCCCCCTCCAAGACCCAGGCAAGCTCTCACCCTCTCTGAGCCCTGGTGGCTTCAGTGACAGACAACGATGAGGACAGAACCTACCTCCTTGGACTGTGGGGGATCAGACGGGAGCACGAGGGGGAGCACTGAGCAAAGTGCCCTGCACGTGGAACCTGCTCTCTGGCAGCTGCCGTCGTGGCTAAAGCTGGGGGACTCCTGGAGCCTGCCGGGCCTGAGGGGCACATGCCCATCCTAAGGCAAACGTCCAGGTTGGGAGGCGAAGGCTCGGAAGCAGCCCCTGCTTCCTCCAAGGCCGTGGCTGAGGCCCGTTCTATGCTCCTTAGCAGGAGGTGGATGGGGACAGAGGACCTGTCCAGATTACTTGACTAAGTCGGGTTTTTTAGATGCAAAAGTGACTCGGCTAAAATGAAACGGATTGACGCCCCAAGGGCTGGTGAGGGCAGGGAGCACTTAGAACTCTCATCTACTGCTGGACGGAGTGGAAATTGGTACAAACGCTTTGGAAAACGATTTCGTAGCACCTACTAAAGCTGAACACACTCCTACCTTCCAACCCAGTAATTCCAGCCCTAGGTCTGGCCCAATGGCAATGCATCCATGTGCTCACCAGAGGCACACACTGGAGTGTCCTCAGCAGCTCTTCTCCTATAACCAAAAACAGGCAGCTGCCTCCCTGCAGCAGGCCTTCACCCAATGGAATAAGACAATGGAATGAACGATCTACAGCTGCGTGCCACAAAGATGGATGAATCTCTCAAACAACGCTGAGTGCCAGAAACAAGACGTAAAGGAGAACATGCTATATGAATCTGTTCAGTCATATGAAGTTCAGAATCAGGCAAAAGTAACCTGGGGTGCTTAGAAGTGGGGACAGTTGCTTACCCTGGGGGCGGAGAGGGGCAGGCAGTAACTGTGAGGGAATTCGGAGGGGGGTGTGGTCCCACAGGTGAGTTCAGTTTGTGAAAATTCATCAAGATGTACTCTTATGTGTGCTTTTCTATATGTAAAATTTACTTTAGTAAAGTTGTTTTTAAGTGGCTCTGACTTTAAAAGAATTAAAAGGATATCTAACGAGTTCCTACTGAACAAGGTGCGCCAGACTTCAGTGTTAGGTTGTTGCAGGGTCTATTGCGTGTTGGGCTCTGATATGACCAGGAGCCATGGTGACACTGCCTCGTGCCCCCTCCTTGTCCCCTGGCTGCTCAAGTCGGACACTGGCAGGCATCCTTCATTCCACCTTCTCCCCGGCCCCTCAAATAGCCAATATGTTGGCAGGTGCCATTGGCCCACTTTCAAAGCCTCTGTGTTGCCACCTCCTGGTCCAAGCCCCTCATCTCTCCCTGTGCATACCCTAACGGGTCACCCTTGCTTCTTGCCTCCTGCCCCTGCCAGTCCAATCTGTGTTTCGTCGCCAGAGAGATTGCATGAAGTAGCCTTACTGTAATATTCTGAATTTGAAATACATGCATGTGGTTCTAAAAAATTTTAAATGGTTTTATACGAGCTACAGTCTTTTTCCCACCCTTCCCTCCAACCACCCAGTTCTTCCCTCTTGCTTGTCCCCCAGCTTTTCACACAGGTGGTTCCTCCTAAGAGGCTGTGTCCTTCCCGTTTCTTTTCCTTTTTCTTTTTTTTATACTCCCCATTCTTTTTACTCTGCTCAACTTTTCTCTGTAACACGTCACAATCTGACGTAACACCTATGTGCTTGTTTTCTGTTGTTGTTTTCCTATTTGCTTGTTTGTTGTTTTTTAATGCTTCCTCCCTCAAGCAGACACGTGTCTTAGTTTGCCCAGCTGCTAAGACAAATACCACATAAAGGGTTGGCTTAAACAATGGGAATTTATTGGCTCATGGTTTCGAGGCTAGAAATCTAAAATCAAGACCTCAGCAAGGCTAATGTACCCTAATATAAACCATGGACTATAGTTAATAGCACAATTATGATAATATTCTTTCATCAACTGTAACTAATGTACTGCACAAATGTACAGGTTTTAATAATGGGGAAGGGAGATAATAGGAACTTTATTTTCTGCCTGATTTTTCTGTAGAGCTACAACTACTCTAATAAAGACAAATAAATGAAGATATCACCCAGGCCACAGCTTCTCCCGGGGCCTGGGCCTTCAGGGGCTGGCTTGCCGCAATCCTTGGGCCTCCTTGGCATGCATCTCTGGCTCCTGCTACACTACCATGTCCTCTCCTTTTCCTGCCTTTCTATAAGGCCTCCAGTCATCCAGATCAAGGTCCGTCCTGCTTCCTTTGGCCACAGGTTGACTAAAAATAACATCTTCCAAAGGTCTGGTTTACAGTAGGGTCTCACTCAGAGGGGCACGGCTTAACATTAAGGGCATGTGTTTGCCGGGGTACATGATCCACCCTAGAGTAAGCTTTGAGAAGGCAGGGACTTTTCGCCCAGTGCTATAGCCTCACACCTCGAACAGTATGTTGCATGGGTTGGGCCCTCAAAACTGCTCATTAATAAAGCAATCAGCACCTCTCTGCTGGACTCTCCACCAAAAGACTGGGTTGAAATCCCAGCTCTGCTACGTACCCAAAGTGTCATCTTGGACAAGTCACGGAACCTCTGTAGGTCTCTGTTTCCCTAACCTGAAGAGAAATGTGTGGACTAAATGGCCTTGTAAGGTGTCCTAAGACTCTACAAACGTGGGGGGACATGTCCAAGGGAGCAGGGTGAGGTAAGGATCCTGATGAGCCTGACTCTCATGCAGAACATCACTGACATTAGAGCCCTGGATGGTTCTTCCTCTTTTTCTTCTTCCTTTAGTTAATTAATTACTTTTAAAAACATTCTTCCAAACAGTCCCTCCCTCCAGTTTCTGTATGTAAACATGAGCAGGATCAATACATGCTTGCACTTCTGCCTTTACTACACAAAAGAGAGCACGCTTGCTCTCTTCACTAATACGTCTGTTAGGGATTGAATCGTATACCCCAGAAAAGCAGGTTCTTGATCGTAATCCATTCCTGAGGGCGTGAACCCCCTGTAAATAGGACCTTCTGAAGACGTTCTTTTTAGTTAAGGTGTGGTCATCTGAATCAGGTTGGATTTTAACCTGGATTATTAGAGGCCTTTAAAAGAGAGTGAAATTCACACAGAGAGAGAGAAGCCATAGGAAGAGCAAGAAGCTGGAAGTCAGAAGAACCCAGAAGAGAGAGCAAAAGAGGCCGCCACGTGTACTGCCACGTGAAGAAAAGCCAAGGACCAACACATCGCCGGCAGCCAGCCCAGAACCCCACTGTCTTCAGGGAGAAAGCATGCCTTGCTGACATCTCGACTTTGGACTTCTCCTAACCTCAAAACTCTAAGCTAATAAATTCCCTTTGTTTAGCCAACTCATTGTATAATGTTTGTTTCAGCAGCCAGCAAAGACAATGCCAGCTTCCACATCACTACCCAGAGGGCGTGCTCATTCCTTTTTCTATGGGGTGGTAATTCACCCACCACAGATGGACTGTGATATACCCCCACTGAGGGAAATTTGAGTTGCTTCCAGTCTTTTGTCATTTCATAAGCCACAGATGACCCTGGTACTTTAGGAATCTCTCCTATATGAGGTATAGCTGTAGGACAAATTCCTAGAAGTGGAACTATTGAGGGCTAGTGCCACATTTCTCTTCCACAAGCAATGTATGTATTAGTCAGGGTTCTCTAGGGAAACAGAATCAACAAGGGATATCTGTGGATAGTAAGAAGTTTATCAGAGTCTCTCATGCAGCTGTGGGGATGCACAAGTCCAGGTTCCGCAGGCAGGCTGCAACCAGGAGCTCCAATGAAAGTCCAATGAAGATTCTTGATGAGTTCTGGGAGATGTTGGCTGTCCAAAGATGAGTTGGAAATTCTCTCTCAATGCTGAAATAACGTCCCCTTTTAAGGCATTCAACTGACTGGGTTAAGCGTAACTCATTGCTGATAGCAATCTCCCTGTTGATGTAATTATAACCAGCTATCTATGATTTATCACTGCAGTAAAGTCAACAGTGACTAAAGTCTATAAATGCCCTTGTATTACAGTTAGCCCAGTGCTTGCTTGACCAAACAACTGGGCACAATTACCTGGCCAAGTTGACACAATAGCCTAACTATCACATGTATGAAAGGGTCTGTTTCCCCAAACTCTTGTCAAGAGAAATCATTATCAAACTTCTGGGTTTATGCCAATTTGAAAGAGGACAAGTAGCATCGATGTGTAGTTTTAATCTGTATTTTTCTCACTTTTGTAAGGCTGACTACCTTTCACATGCTAACAGGTACTTTGGTTTTCCTTTCTCATGAATTGTTTATATCCTTTGTCCATTTCTCTACTGGACTACTGAAATTTTGTTGTTGATTTCTTGATTTTGAGACAGTTATAAAGGCCTTCTCCTATTCCAAGATTTCAAATGAAATCTCCTATTTTCGTTTGCTCCTGAAGTAGTTTCACTTTTTACATTTAAATTTCTCTTCAATATAAATCAGATCACATGACATCCTGCCTAAAATCTTTAGTGATTTCCCATTAAACTCAGAATAAAATCCAGACTCCTCTCCAAGACCCTCAAATCCCTGCCTGTCAAAGCCACTTTCCCCTCACTATTCCGGGGCCCTAGGAGGCTCTTCAGCTCTTTGAAGGAGCCAAGCTCTTCTGCCTCAGGGCCTTTGCAGCTGCCATTTGCTCTGTCTTCTTACCCCTCTGATCCAGTCCAAATGCTTTCTCCTCAGAGCTGTCTCTGATCTCCTCTCTAGCAAAGGCCACTTTTTTTTTTTGGTCTTACTCATGTAGTTTTTTGTGTTTTTTTTGTCTTTTTTTTTTAATGTTACATTTAAAAAATATGAGGTCCCCACATACCCCCCACCCCCCTCACCCCACTCCTCCCCCCATAACAACAACCTCCTCCATCATCATGAGACATTCATTGCATTTGGTGAATACATCTCTGAGCACCGCTGCACTTCATGGTCAATGGTCCACACCATAGCCCACACTCTCCCACACCAGTGGGCCATGGGAGGACATACAATGTCCGGTAACTGTCCCTGCAGCACCACCCAGGACAACTCCAAGTCCTGAAAACGCCCCCACAGCTCATCTCTTCCTCCCACTCCCTACCCCCAGCAGCCACCATGGCTAATTTCTCCACACCAATGCCACATTTTCTTCAATTACTAATCACAGTAGTTCATGAATAGAATATCAGTAAGTCCACTCTAATCCATACTCTATTCCTCCATCCTGTGGACCCTGGAATGGTTGTACCCACTCCACATCTATATCAAGAGGGGGCGCAGATTCCACATGATGCTGGATGCAGTCCTCCTGCTTTCAGTTGTAGGCACTCTTGGCTCCCTGGTGTGGTGGTTGACCTTCTTCACCTCCATGTTAGCCGAGTGTGTAAGTCCAATAAACCAGAGTGTGGGGGTTGCAAGTCTGTTGTGGCTCAGGGCCTGGCTGTCACATGGTCAGTCCAGAGATTCAGGTCCCCTGGGTATACACTAAACCCCAGCGCCAACTACAGTTCTGGTAAAAGTAACCGGAGAGGGCGAAGGCCACTCTTGTCCCCCATCACGCTCTCTCTCAGGACCTTATCTTCTTCACGTCGCTTATCCCTCCATGCAGTGACTTGGTTCATCCTTCCACGTCCAGGTTGGCTGTCCATCCCCCACCTATGAGGCCCATAACGCCTTGTATCTCTGGCCTCCTGCTGCCAACCAGCCCACTTCAAGCCCAGTCTCAGCCTAGAGCCCTCTGCTCCAGCCCAACAGATGTTGCCCACATAATGCTCTTATCCAAAGCGGATGCCGAGTGCCCAGGTGGGGAGTCCCTTCGGTTTGGGTCTCTCTTCACAGGCCCTGTCCCGGAGGCCACCCCTCCCCTTCCCAAGTTCACAGACTCCCAAACACCTCCTGCTTTGCTCTGCAGGACAATTTGTTATCTCAGCAGCAATGGTAGAGACGGGTGGGGTGACATCTTGGAGCAGGGCCAAGAGGTCCATCGGCATGGAGGTAAAGGCGGTCCCAGCAAGGTCTAGCCACCAAGCCAGGGTCCCCAGCTGGGGACTCTGGGAGGCCAGGTTCTGTGCCTCCAGGCCTTCCTCACTGCTGATCAATATCAAGATAGCACTGGCTGGTGACACTAACAGGGTTCACAAAACCCAGGTGCCAACAGTGGTTGTGTAAGCTCTTCCTTGCACCAGGCTTGGGCAAGACACCCGGATCTCCCATTGTCTAAGCCAACTGTTAGCAAATAGCCATAGCATGTGGGCTGCATATGCCACCTTGAACCTTCTAGCAACCACATTAACAAAAGTAAAAAGAAAAGGTGAGTTAATAATGTATTTCATTTAACCTAACTATCCAAATGTTATAATTTCAACACGAAATCAATATGAAACAATATTGAGCTATTTGACACTTCTTTCCTGCATATTTCCCGTGTGTGTTTTACACTTAACCACCCATCTCAATTCAGACCAGCCACATTTCGAGGGCTCGGTAGGGCCTGGAGCGAGTGGCTACCGGGTTGGACCCGCAGGGGCCGCCCCATCCCTGGCGCCCCCCGCAGCCCCGGCCCCCGGGCCGCGAAGACTCCGGCGCCCGCCGCCGCTCGCCCGCCGCCGCCCGCCCGCGGCCCCTCACCTCGCCACCGCCTCCACGGAGCCCGCGATGGGCGCGCCGCCGTCCGCGCCGCTGTCGTACAGCACGCCCGAGATGTCGAGCAGCACCCCGCGCACGCCAGCCAGCCGCTCGCCCCACGCGGCCATTGCGCCCCGCCGCCCGCCGCCCGCCGCCCGCGCGCCGCGCCTCCCCGCCCCGCCCGGCGTCGCGAACCCGCGGCCGCGCTCGCCGCGCAAGGCAGCCTGGGAAGCCGAGCCCTCCGGGGCCGGGTCGCGCGTCCCCAAGTGGCGGGGGTGTGAAAGGGGAGCCTTCTCCCCGGGAAATCGACGGACAGCGGCGGCAAGGGCGGAAAGCGAGACCCTGGGAAAGAGTCACTCGCCCTGAAAAACCAGAGCACGGCACTCTGAAGTAACAAGGGGACGCCTGTCGAAGGAACAAAAATTAAAGAGCAGGCAGTCCAGCACTGGTGTCCTCTTGCTTTGGCACGAGCGAGTGACAGCCCTAAAAGCCCGTGGAGAGTGTCGGACCCTTTGACCGGACAAACTCGCACCTGGGAAGTGATGCTTAAGGAAAACTACTCCAAAGACACTGGCTGCAGTGTAAGCTCTAATGCCAAAACAGCTGGAAGAACAGTAAATGTTCAAGGAAGGGATTGTTCGAGAAAGTATGGCATGGCTACTGAATGGAATATGGTGCCACCAAAAATAAAGACTAAGGAACAACATGGGAAATGCTTTTTCTATGAAAAAGTAGAATGCAAAATGGTATTGGACAACAGCCCTGCCAAAATAAGATCGAATAGAGTTAGGCTGGGAAGAAAATGGAACTATTGCCATGAGTTAGACTAGTGAGATTTCGGATGAATTTTTAAATTCCATTTGATGTTATATTATTTTTGCAATAAATAAAAATTAACAGAAAAGAGGAGGAGCTTCCTTAACTGTCTCTCTGACCCTTTCAAATATTTAAATTGAAATTTGAGAAAATGTGACTTCTGGCCTAATTTAGCTTTGAGGTCTCAAAAGAAGATGATCATACAGAGAATACTTCATATAAAGAATTTATCAGAATGTTAGAACTTAAAACCCAGTTCAATGAATTGTGTGTATCTTGTTGATAAGATTACTGAGGGAGCCGTTTACTGTTTGTTTTTTTTTTAAGATTTATTTTTTATTTGTTTCTCTCCCTCCCCTCATACCCTCTCCCCCCCCCCCCCCCCCCCCCGTTGTCTCCTCTCTGTGTCCATTTGCTGCATGTTCTTTTTGTCCACTTCTGTTGTTGTCAGCGGCATGGGAATCTGTGTTTCTTTTTGTTGCCTCTTCTTGTGTCAGCTCTCCGTGTGTGGCGCCATTCTTGGGCAGGCTGCACTTTATTTCACGCTGGGTGATTCTCCTTGCGCATGGGGCTCCCCTACGCGGGGGCACCCCTGTGCACATCAGCACCACACGAGGGCCAGCTCCACACGAGGGCCTGCTCCACACGGGTCAAGGAGGCCCCGGGTTTGAACTGTGGACCGCGGACCTCCCGTGTGGTAGATGGACGCCCTATCCACTGGGCCAAGTCTGCTTCCCTACTCTGTTGATTATATAGAAGTATAGAATGTAGTTCCTGTCCTTTAGGAGTTTACAATCTGGTCTGGGGAGAAAAGAGTAGTGTGCCTTATATATTGGCCAGGATCTTAGTTGCAAACAGGAAAAACCACTCCAGCTATTGGGATTAGTTTACACAGGGCATTAAGGAGCTTATAGATTTCCAAGGCTGGCAGAGGAACCAAGCTTGAGTTCTCTGCAGCTAAGAGTCACGGAGCTAGGAGCAATGCCCAATTGCCACTGATGGGCCGAGACCTCTCTTTGGATCTAACAAATGAAGGGCATAGTGTAAATTAGGCTTGCATGTGGCAGCATGTAACAGAAACTCACTTGTGGTTGTGCTACCAAATAGGGGTAACCTTTTCTGCATAAACAAGAAGCCAAGAGGAAGGAGCCCTGGCCAGGTCCAGCAGCCCCAGCACCGTCAGTGACCAGGTTTCTTCCATCTCTCTGCTCCATCATCCTTGGTGTTCAGCACTCACTCTGGTGCCTGCAAGATGCCTCCTGCACCTCCAGGGCATCACTGCCGCATTTCATGCAGGAAAAAGAGGAAGAAGGAGAACAAAAGGCATGTGACAGCTGGGTTTTCCCCTTTATGCCAGGAAAGTGAGTTTTCCCAGAATCTTTATTTCCATCTTTTAGGCCAGAGCTAGTCATGTGGCCAACCCTAGCTTTAAGGGACCCTAAAAATGTGAGACTTTTAGCTGGGCATTTGCCGCTCAGAATGAAATCTGGGTTCCATTGGTAAGAAAAAAGGGAGGCAATGGGAGGCAGGGCCATGCATTTTTATTTTTAAGTGTGACAGATGTCTACTTCCTAGTAACCCTCTGTGTACATTATGGAGGTCAACGAAAATACGGAACCTGTCAACTCAAGTGTGTGTGCTTCCAGAATTTCCTGAAGGCTCCAGATCAGCTTCTACTAAGAAATGTTGCTGCCTCAAAACTTTCGGCCAAGTTGCAAAGCTGCTACTGTGCAGGGCCAGTAGTTGCAGTTTCAGAAGTGACTGGTATGAGCCCTTGAGGATCTGTGCATATCCAATGTTGCCTTGAATTTCTAATATTTGCCGTTTTTCTTGTGTTTTAATGATGAATTCCTGAAAGGTGACTTTTAGTCTGTTGTTAGTTATTTGAGTAATACTATAATGTGCAGTGTACATCTTTTCATTACCATGCCTTGTCCTGTTATTTTTCCAGGATCAAGGCTACAACTCATGTCTGAATTTCAGCTCAAATATGAATTCATCCAAATCTCGATTGCTATGTAGATGTTTGTATAATCCTTCCAGATTTGCTTGCATTAGCGAGAACTCTTTGAGTTGCCAGTGACAGAAACCCAATTGCAAATAGCTTCAATTTAAAAGGAATTTATCGGCTCACATAACCAGAGAGTCCAGCAATTGATAGCTTCAGGCATGGATCTAAGGTTCTGGGCACTCTGGCTCTCCATTCCCACTTCCGCTCTCCTCTGTGGGTTGGTTTTGTTCTGTCTCACTGTGTCAGGCTTTTTCCTGGCAGCTAGGAGAAACAGCTGCTCCAGCTCCAGGCTAACAGAGTGTCAAGGAAGCCACATGGTGAAGCGCCTTTTCCACAACTTTATCTGACAGTTCCAGGAAGAACCCTTTGGTCAGTGCCCCCCAATCCCCATACCTGTGTTCAGAGGGATACAGTACAGTGTGCCCCTGCCAGGGCTGGGTAAGGGAGGCACCTGTGCACAGTCCCACCATGACCATACAGAATGGGGGAGAGGCCGCTCCCCTCCCCCCAGCAAAAAGCAGGGCACTGTAACCAGAAGAGGGAAAAGACACTGTGCAGGCAAAGTAGCACGTGCCCATCACCCATGGGGACCCTGCTTTCTTATTACCAAAGTTTTTCTTACCTGGAAAGTGAGACCAGATGGGGCCATGTAGGCCAAGGGCCTTCTCTCTTACTGGAATGGGCCATAGTCAAAAAATTAGAGTCATTGCTCTGAAAGTCTTCAGACTTTAGTGTGCCTTTAGAATCACCTGGAGGGCTTATGAAAACCCAGACTGGGATATAGGAGGTCTGGAATGGGTCTGACAATTTGCATTTCTCACAGTCTCCCCGGTGATGGTCTATAGACCTTGCTTTGAGGAGCGCTGATCTAGACTAGAGTTTCTTACATTTCAAAGTGCATGTGGGGAAGCAGACATGGCTCAACTGATAGAGCGTCTGCCTACCATATGGAGGATCCAGGGTTCGATCCCCAGGGCCTCCTGACCTGTGTGCTAAGCTGGCCCATGTGCAGTGCTGCTGCGTGCAAGGAGTGCCGTGCCACGCAGAGGTGCCCCTGTGTAGAGGTACCCCATGCGCAAGGAGTGCACCCTGCAAAGAGAGCCGCCCTGCATGAAAAAAGCGCAGCCTGCCCAGGAGTAGCACTGCACACACGGACAGCTGATGCAGCCAGATGAAGCAACAAAAAAGAGACACAGTTTCCCAATTCCGCTGGATAATGCAAGCAGACACAGAAGAACACACAGTGAATGAACACAGAGAACAGACAGGGGGCAGGAAGGGGAGAGAAATAAATAAAAAATAAATCTTAAAATAAAAGAGATACAGAAGGCCATTACATATTAAAAAATAAATAACGCGCATATGAATTATGGGTGTGTGCGTGTGTGTGTGACTAAAATGCAGATTCTGGTTTTCAGTAGTTCTGGGAAGGATCCTGAGATTCTGCATTTCTAGGAAGCTCCCCAGGGGCTTTGCTGAGTCACAAGGGTCTAGATTCTAGATGCTAGAATGTGCCTGATGCCCCTGGAAGCTCTAATATTCTATGATCCTTTGATTTTTTTTTTTTCCTAAAACAAGATCACTGGTCACATACGTGGCTGTCGTTACTGGAGGGGCTGATTGTCTGGGCTCACCGTTTGTGTGTTCCTCTTCCCGTCACTGCTTGGCATGGTCCTAGAAGGGCAATGGGGCAAGGCTCAGGCTGCCTGCTCATTTCCTTTTGAACACCCTGGGCAAAGGTTTGATGGGAGAGGACACCACAAGGGATGCTTTCCCAAGCTTCCTATTTCTTTCCTCTCTGTTTAGCCACAGAGGTTCTTGTCTCTTTTTGTACAAAGCCTGAAGAATTAGCAGCTTTAAATAAGTATGTGGAGTGTTTCAGGATATGGCCTAAGAAAGTCCACACACTTACATGAGATCCTCAGAACTGAAGGGACAGTTGGCAGTGGTAAGGAAAAGCAACAAAGAACAGGGAAGGGTTCCGAAGCTGCCATCCCTAGGCCTGCGAAGTTCGTACTGCAGCAGAAGGAGCTCTGTGGCTGCAGGGGAGCAGTGGCCTTCGGTGGACGGACACAGCCATGTTAACCTGTGGCCGGCAGGGAAGGAGTGCCTCATCTCTTTCGTCCTGTCCTTTTGTCTCCTGCTGGTGCTTCCCATTGGCTGAACTCTACTGGATGGCAGAGGGCAGGGAGCCTATAGATGCAAGTCCACCTCAGTGGCACCAAGCAGGCTAGAGGAAGATGGAGAACATCTGGAGAAGCAAACAGGGAATGTCCAGCAGAGCTGCCTTAGGAGTTAAGCTACCAAGATTTCCATGACAACCATCTAATTAAGTGCATAAGTTCTATTTATCCATTGCTGCATTAAAAACCACCACAGGGAAGCGGATTTGGCTCAACTGGTAGGGCATCCACCTACCACATAGGAGGTCCAGGGTTCAAACTCAGGGACTCCTGACCCATGTGATGAGCTGGCCCATGCACAGTGCTGATAAACACAAGGAGTGCTGTGCCATGCAGGGGTGTCCCTTATGTAGGGGAGCCCCACGCACAATGAGTGCGCCCCTCAAGGAGAGCTGCCCCATGTGAAAAAAGCGCAGCCTGCCCAGGAGTGGCACCGCACACACAGAGAGCTGATGCAGCAAGATGATGCAACAAGAAGAGACACAGATTCCTAGTGCCACTGACAAGTATGCAAGTGGACACAGAAGGACACACAGCGAATGGACACAGAGAGCAGACAACGGGGGGCAGAGGGGTGGGAAAGGGGAGAGAAATGAATAAAAAATAAATAAAAAAAAAAACCCACCACAAAACTTAGTTGCTTAAAACAACTACCATTTTATTATTTCTCGGGAGTCTGTGGACTGACTGGGCTCAGCTAGATGGTTCTTTTGCCGCATGTGCTATTGGCTGGGCCTGCAGCCCTCTGGGGGCTCTACAGGGCTGGAATGGCTAAAATTGCTTACTCCCACGGCCTTCTGTGACCAAAACAGCACGGAGGCCACTCAGAGTCACTTCAGCCACACTGTGCTGGTCATTCAGGGCCAGACCAGGCTCAGCATGGCAGGAACTTCACAAGGATGTCAACACCGAACAGTGTGGTTTACCAGGGGTGGTCACCTGTGGAGACTGGCTACCACTACACGTTTCTACCACGCGTCAGAAACGCCCCGTGAGTCAGACTCATGGTTCTCCTTCCCTGCGGTGGCCTTGGGGTGGGAGCGTGTTCGTCCAGCAGGAATGACCCCCTTGAATGTGTCAGGCTGTTCCACAAGTGAGCCTGATCCGTTGTGAATCCATAGCTGTATCTAAACTTCTCTTGATCCTATTTTGATTTTCAGCCCGTTCAATCTCTTAAGGCCTGGGTTTCCAAGCCAGTTTCATCATCCAGTGGCGCTTTGGGTCATGCTATTGGACCACCTTGTACTCTGCCCTCCATTCACTCAGTTCATCAACCTGCTACATGCCAGGGCCTGATGGTCACGAAGTTAAAGGCTCTGTGGTCCCTGACTTTAAGGCAGTCCTCAGACCACAGTCTGCGTCCCATACGGTACAATAAAGCCGGCACCAGAGGAGCAGATGTGGCTCAAACGGTTGAGTGCCTCCTTCCCACGTACAAGGTCCCGGGTTTGATCCTGGTGCCTCCTAAAAACAAAAACAAACAAACAAATGAAAAAGCCAACTTTCATTGCGGAGTTGATGTAGCTCAGTGGTTGAGCACCTGCTTCCCATGTACGAGGTTCCAGGTTTGATCCCAGTAACTCCTAAAAATAAAAACAAAAAACCAACTCTCATCGGGGAGCAGATTGAGCTCAGTGATTAAGTGCCTGCTTCCCTTGTATGAGGTCCTGGGTTCAATCCCTAGTACCTCCTAAAAAAAAAAAAAGAATTAAATAAAAATAAATAAATAAAGCCTGGACCAGCAGGGTCTTTGGCTCTGGCTAATTTGATTCCAAAAGTGGGGGAAGCGAATGTGAGGAGGGTGCTGGGAAGGACATAAGGCAGTTTATAGCATCTAAGGAAATGCTGGAAACCAATCCTCAAAGTTCAGGAATCATCACCTCCAAGAGTGGGAAGCAGACAATTTCTTTAGGGTTCCAGTGCCTGCATTTAGCAGCTCCAACCCAGTGTCACTCTGTTTCAGAGTCCCAGGGGAGAGAGTGATTGATCCTTTAGGGGCCCACTCCCACCCCTTGACTGGGGGAGGCTGCAACCCTTGATCAACAGTCCTGCTAGTACAGTATATAGGGGGCGGGGGGGGGGCTGAGCAAAATCAAAGTGCTGATACCAGAGAAGGGGGCAATGGGCACTGATCAGACAACACCAAGGGACAGCATGGGCAGGCGTGCTCAAGCCAGCCTGGGAAGTCAGAGAAGGCTTGACAGAAGTGACCCTTGAGCAGAGACACTCAAAGATGAAAAGAAGTCCCTCCGTCTGAGGGGCTCCCATCAAAGTACAGAGGAGTTTTTGGCAGGGTGCAGGGAGGCTCAAGGGAAGTGGAGCCACCAGCCTCAAGAAGGCCACCGAGGGCGCAGCTGGTGCCCACCCAGCTGTCCCTTTGCTTTGCCACCTGCTCTGCACCTCGGTTCTGCTCTTTCTCTCTCCCGGCTCCTCCTAACTCTTGTGCTCACGTGGTCGGACAGTTTCCAACTTTTCTTTCCCATTTAACACAAGCCCCCCGCCACTGGCAGGAACTACCCTCCTGGGTCAGTCCAGACTCCTGGAAATGGATCTGACCAGCTCGGCTCACCTGCTTGAGCCAGACTGTACCCACCTGGCTGTTAGGCAGCCTACAAATAGGCCACCTGTGGGCCGGGATTCCCACTATGTGGTCACTGCCCACTCCCCAGGGTCTGAGGGCTGAAGCCAAGTCGCTGGGAAGGCAGCATGCATGGGGCAGGGTCCCCAGGGCATCTCACATGGAGCATGGCCTCTCCAGGAAGCAGGCTGCACAGGCAGCCAGGGCGAAACCTTGCAGGGCCTCACCCGCCACACCAGGACACTGTCTCCATCCCACAAACCACCGAAAGCCATCAAAACACCGTGAACAAGGAATCAGGGTCACCTGGCCACGTGCACAGCCGAGGTCACAAAGTCATGATCCACAGGCCTGTTTTTGATGTCCCACTTTTAAACCTTGTGAATTGGTCACCAGCATTTAAAATCCAGATTTCCAGCTTCCTTTGGATCACTCAGTGCTGGCAGGCATTCCTGCAAGGTCACTGCCAGCCAAGTCACTGTCAACCTGTGCAGGCGCAGGATTGCCGTGAGATGGAGCGGGACCCTCCATCTGCCGTGGTCCTCACGCAGGCAGCTCCGCTCGTGTAGGCCACAGCCTGGCCCTTAGAGGGGTGAAGTTTACACACCCAAGCGAGGCCAAGAGGCTCGTGTGGCAGCAAGGCTGGAGGCAGGGAGCCCAGCGAAAAGAGGAAGGCATGGAATGTGGGCACAGAGAGGGCTTCAGCATCTCCCTTGTAGAAACCACTTAACAAGGACAAAGCAGCCTGCTCACCTTTCTGCAGGGAAGTCAGAGCATCAAGCACTTGCATACCTCTGCCCTGCTTCCTTGCCTTTCCTCCACCATTGCCCCTCTTTGGTCCAGCATTAAAGTGGCACGCTGAGCTTGCTTTACACGGAACCCAGATTGCGCTTGTGGCCCTGCACCTTCTCTCTTCATATGTCCTCAGCTTGCGACTTGACGTTTTGTTTCCATTCTCTTTCTCCCAATGACATTTCTCCGCTTTTCCAGATGCCCAGAGCAATTTGGCTCGCCTGGCAATTACCTCCGTAGGCTCCTCCTGGGACTATCTTAAGAACTTTAGACAACACTGAATGTGAGAGCTTCCAAAACGGGACTCGGAACCCAGCCTCGCAGCGGACATCCGGGCAGGGCTTGCATTTTGGTTATTTTCTCAGAGGTCCTCTTACAAATCTCAGCTCCGTGTGTACCTTTGAGGGAAAATCCATTCCGTAAATGTCTGCCATTGGATTTCATCCTGGAGCTGGAAGTTGATTTCCCTAGTAAGAACTTTACTGGCCCTGGGCTTGGAAATCTCACTGCCTGGGTTCGAATCTCAGCTCCACCACTTCGGTCTTCTGAGGCCTTGGTCAAGTTACTAAACCTCTAAACTGTTTACTCAACTGCAAATTTGGGTAATAGTGCCTGCTTCCTGAGGCTGTTGGGTGGGTTCAATTAAGTAAAGTGTGCAAAAGGCTGAGGCAGCTGCCTGCATGGTCCAGAGCAAGTGCCCAAGAAAGAGCAGCTATTAAAGCTCTTACTGATCATCAACGTTACATTGGTACATAATTTTACTTTATAAATTCTATAATATGCAACTAATATAGAGTACATAATTATATTAACCTATTAATCCTAAATATTCTCATCAGGGCAAGTTAACTTTACTACCTTTGATGCTTCTTCTGCCTTTCTAAGACAAAGAAGTTGACCCTTTTTTAACCTGTTTACTTCCAAAAAGAAATACTGATTTCTTAAAGCAAAATAGGTTGAGTAAACATTTTTATTTTGTTTGCGCTTGGGGACAACTGGGAAGGTCACACTTGAAATGATTTTTTGACAATCGCCACGGTGGGCTTTTAAAAAGGAACACCTTTCCCAGGCAGTCAAGAGTTCAGAGCCCTGGTGGAGAATGGTAAATGCTCGCCTTTAATTGTAAATGAACTTTCCAGCAACAAGGGATCCGGAGTCAAGTAAACAAACAACCGACTCTGCTATGGTAATTAACTTTAAAAATCTAGCGCACCACCCCTGGCGCTATTTGAAAGCTGTTTGTGCTGCAGAAGTCCACCTGGGGGCAAGCTGGCTGGGGGGCTCGAGGACAGACATCACCACCCTGCAGCGCCACCTCTGATGTCTCCCCTCCCTCACCAAGCTGGGCCTTATCAAGCTGTCCCTTTGGCACAGGTGTCCTACCCGGTGGGCTGCCTCAAACCAAGGGGCTTAACCTAGAGAATGTCAGTCGCATTTTGTTTCAGGAACGTCAGAGTTCATCTCAGGCGCTCCGACAGGACTCGAGCGTGGCTCTCCCTCTGCCTGAACTGCACGTTCTTCCCATTGTTAACACTGTCCCTAGGTCCCTGGTGCAGGCAGTGGCTCGTCGAGGCTGTGCTGGAATTATCGGGCCGGGCCGCTTTGTTTGTGGAATAGCTCGGGCAGCTTGGCACCATTGATTTGCATCAGTGGCTCCGGAATAGCCTTTGCCTTCTCCTTAAAGATACTATCTAAACTGTGAAATTCATTAAATAGCCTCAGAAATGGATCAGGTTATTTAACACAACATCCCTAATGGTGCAATATCTCAGCTGTCCGTGCTGATAGTGAACATTGTCTTGGGTAGTGTTATCAGCCCAGGACACCCGCTATGAATATTGATCCTGAGCTTGTTACAGCCATCAGCTGCCATCAGGACAGGTCAGGGTTGGAACCCACCTAGCATCAAAGCAATTTAAAGACGGCACTCAGGCGGAATTTTAATGCTCCTGCTGAAAAAACAAATCAACTCCCTGCACCGAGGGAAGGTGGCTGGCTGGAGATGTATATATTTATTACATTGTGATGCTTCAGGCGTAAATACACGCGTGAGGATGCTAACGAAGCTCCGGCATTAGGGATCAAACACACGGCCACGTCGCATCTCCCCCCCTGGTCTATTACCAAGCAGGTACCCAGAGAAACAATTCCCCAAAGATCTCCTTCCCAACCACCACCACCAAATTTAAGGATTTAGCCTTTTCTTGGGGTGGGTGTGGGGGTTCTCTTTAAGTTGGGTAATAGGAGGGAGCATTTTCTATCCCCCTGAAGTTGATGAGCCACGGGAGACACTGGGGTGCTTCTTCCATGGAATCCAGGACTTCTTAACAGTTTTTTTTTTTGTTCCACGGACCCCTTTGCCAGTCAGGTGAAAACCACGGAGCCCTTCCCAAGTCCATACTATACCGTATATTATTTAATAAATACATCACACCTGCACCAACACGTCCCCACAAGAATAATGTGTTGTTTTTTAAATTTCAATTCAAGCTCACGGACCCCTTAAGAACCCCTGGTGTAATCTGCTGCAGAAGTCAAGTACTGAGTGTGAGGTTTCACATAACCTCATGCTGCATGTACCACACTTATCAGAAACACCAGGAAAATAAAGGGCAATAAAGAGAAATAATAATTAAGACACCTTTGACGAGTAAGGAGTTTTACGGAGCTTCAGTTTTAAAGACCATGGCCTTTCTGTGCTCTTGACTTTGTCTCCAGTCTGTTGCTTCTCCCTTCTTCAGCTCCTTCCTATAATGACTCATTTAACTTAAACATTTTTGAGGCAGTTTATAAAGTGAAGTCAAGTGACCCAGATGTGGCTGCTCTTGGCTGTCTGGGGCCTTCCCCGTCCCCTGGTTTGGGTCTGGAGGGTCCTCTGGAATGCTGGCCCCAACCCCCTGGAAACGGCCTCAAGTTTCCTTAAAGAGGAGTGGGTAAAAAGAGGGACCACGGCAAGCCACCTGTTTTCATTCAATAGATATATTCCGAGCTATCCCGAAAAGCCCGTTTTTCAAAAATACGACTGCAGGTGGAAAAAGAAAAAAAGCAATCGAGATCATTAGGGAGAGGGGTGAGAAAAGGAAAAAAGGAGATTAAAAAAAAGATCAGGTGAGGACTGGGGCGAGAAAGAGTTGTCAAAACAGAAAGCAGGACCCTATCTCGTTTCTCAGGGTGCTGATCCCTAATCCAGGTTCCGGGGTGCCGCTGTCCAGGGAGGCTTTCTTCTGGTTTCACACGGCACGCCTTCCCTCTGGTGGGAGGCAGGTGGCCCCGCCAGCCAGCTTTGGGTAGGGCACTTCCTTTCCTAAGCTTTAAAAGCACAATCGATCTTCGCTTCAGGACTGGAGCTGGTTTGAATTTCAGCCCGACTTAAAAGTCTGCGGTGAATAGGGTAGCCGCCTCTGGGAGGGGCCAGAAGGTTTGAATGAGAAAAACTACAAGGCGCTGGGCTCTAAGGCCGCCTTCTCAATAACAGATGGGATTAGCAGTCCCCGCCGCTTTAAAGAGCAGCTTCTCCTCCTCTTCCTACTCCTTACCTGCTCAGACAATATTAATGGCCAAGTCATTGTTTGCAAACCCCATGGGGCAGGGAAGAAAGGGCCAGCAGAGTTCGAGGTTCTGGGCGGGGAGGCTGCGAGAAGTTTCAGGATTTGCCATTGATACAGATGCCCGTGTGCTCCCCCGGAGGAAAATGGGGGAAAAAAGGAAAGGACGGGTATGGCTGGTGGCAGCTTCCCCAATCCACCCAAGGTGGCCGTCCCCAGGGCACTTGGAGGGGCAGCGGGGGCCCCTGCAATCCTAGCTGTTCTATTAAATTCAAACCAAGCTTCCTTCAACATTTTCCTTGTTGGGACTGAAGGAGTTTGAGCATCAAAGATGCAACCTGATTCCCGAAGACTCAATTTCTGCTGCAGACGATTGAATCTGACTGTGAGGAAGGCCTGACATTGCACCTGAGGGTCGTTCGCAGGTCACAAAACCCTGGGTCACCACCAGCCAGGACAGTGACCCTTCTCTCTCACCCCTGGGCCTTGAGCCCACATCACAGTTCCCAAAGCCCCGGGGCAGCCTGCCAGGCCCTCGGACACTTGTCCAGAGCCCCTGATGCCTTCCATCCAGCCTGGTGGGGTAGAAAGGAGGACGGTGGCCGCTGTGCAGGCGCATCTTGCTCCCTTCCCTTCGTTTCCAGGCGGCAGGAGGTAGTGAAAGGGGCACAGGTCTGGGGGCAGGAGCCCTGGGTTCGAATCCATCTCTGTCCATCAACTATGACCTTGCGCAAATCCCTTTTTCTCTTTGAGCCTCAGTGTCCTCATCTTTAAAAGGTGATAATAGTGCCCCAGCACGCCCACACTACAAGGATGCTCAGAGAAGCAAGTAAGTGCCAGTCCGAGGGCTGTGAGCACACGAGGGCTTCTCACTCTGAGCTGACCCAGCCTGAGGCCACATATCCCTGGGCCCTGAAAATGCACTGGCCGAGCAGATGCTCTGAGCACTGCCGTGGAAATGTGAGCAGTTCCGGACTCAGTTGCACCCAGTACACCAGGGAGAGGGTGAACACCCAAGTCAGAGGTTGCTTGGGGGGGGGGGGGGAACGGGGGGTGGAGTGCGCGCGCGCGTGTGTTGGGGAGCTCCACCGGATGGAGGATTGCCGCCCCCCTTCCCTCTGGCGCGCACACCCGGAGTCCCTTCGGGTTGGGTGGAAGCGCGCGGAACCCGCGGCGCTGTCCCGGCGGGCGCGCGCCCCGGGCGTACAGAGACGGCCCCCGAGCTGATGGTGCGGCCCAGAGCCGCGCGGGGCAGTCCTGGGCCTTTTGCGAGCGCGCCCTGCACGTGGCGGGGACCTCCGCCACGCAAGTGCCAATCGGCTCGCAGCCCCCCGCGGCTCTCTCCCCGCCCCGACTCCCGCTCCACCATCCCCCCACCCTCTTCCTCTCTTGGCCGCAGCGACCCTCCTCCCGGCTGGAGAGCTGCGGCCGCGCCAACCGCCGGAAGGCGAGCCCGAGCGCGGCCACCTCGGACCCGCGCTGCCGGGCCTCCGGCCCGCGGGCGGCGGGCATGCTGGCATGGCAGGACAGCGGGGCCAAGGCGGCTCCCTCCCACCACAAGATCTCCTTTTCGGTCATGGATATCCTGGATCCGCAGAAATTCACCCGCGCTGCGCTCCCGGCGGTGCGCCTAGCTCCGCTGGAAGCCAAGAAAAGTTTGGAGGCCGAAGCCGGGAAGGACGCCAGCCCTGGAGACCCAGCCTGGCAACGGGAGAGCCCTGGTAAGGATGCGAAGCGACTCCCGCCCCCAGCCCAGATGATGCGGGGTGGAGGTGGGGAGAAAGCAGCCAGCAAGCGGGCGAGGGGCCCTTCGCCGCATCGTCCGCAGAGGGCGAGGTGCCAAGTACAGCCCCAGCCTCCGAATTGGATTGAGAAGAGGCTCCCAGCCTCCCAGGGCACTGATTTGCCACCGAACCCTCGTCCCTCCTCACCGCCAAGCGGTTAAGACCCACGACTCTGACTTCCTCGCCGTGGAACGAACACTTACCCAGAGCCCTCCCTGCCCACGCTCATTCATTCATCCGGCCTTTAACGCGCCCGCTACGGGCCAGTAACGGAGAACTTGGGAACCTGTGAGGTACATGCCATCGTTGGCAACACGCCCTTTTATGGGTGAGGGGGCTGAGGTTAAGTCGTGTGCCCGGGGTCGCGAGGTCAGGTTTACGCACCTGGGACCACTACCACTCACCCGGACACACCCGCAGAACTTTGGCTGTCCGGCTCACCCACCCTCCCAGAGACCCAAATGTTGTGTGCGGTAGAGGGTGCAGGTGGGTGGGAGGCATTTCGTCCTTTCTCCTCGAAACCCATTTTGACTGATTCCCAACGCTGGCGGACACCCGGTGAGGAGGACAGGAAAGTTTGTGGCCGCAGGAAGGACTGAAAGACAGCAGGGCCATGCTGGATGGAGGGTTGGTCACGAGGTTGACAAGGGCCAGGGGCGCAGGTCCCTGGGGAGGCTGGATCCCCCTCGGCACCCCTACCTTCCCCTCCCCAAGTTTGGCGGTGATTGTCTGGGGCTCCAGGCGCCTCTGGCGGCCGCGCCCGGGCACGGACAGCGGTCCTGGTAATTGTTCGGATCGCCCCTCGGAGGGGCCGCACTCCCCGCCCTCACCCCGGTGATCGATATTCTATTACTGGCGCCTGCATATCTCCTGCCCGCAGCTTGCAGGTACCGACTTCAAACCCCCTTTCCCTGTCTGATCCTAATATTGTTCGATTAAAACTTACCTTTAATAGATGACATCTATCGATCCGGCCCCGCACAAATCTGAAACTCTATTAACACGGCAGGAGAGAGAAGATGGGAAAGGGGGGATTTCACTTTAAAAGAGGAGTGGGGGGAGAACTTAATAACTTCTTCTTTTTTTTTAAATAACTTCTTTTTTAATTGCTAGGGGTCCCAGGCCAAAATAAGCTTCTTGGGACCGGGGAGACAAACCCCCTAAACGCACTTGACGTTTCGAAGTCTTCAAGTACAACGATCCCAACCTGCCTTTGGGGTTGCCCCCCAGGTCACAACCCTTTCTTAATGGGGGCCATTCATTCATTCATCTTCTCTTGGTCGCCTACTAGATAGCACAGTGAAGGGGCAAGAGGGCACTGCACCCTAAACCCCAACTTTGGGGAGTACTTTGGAGGATGCGGCTGGGACCGAGGAGGGAGGAGCGCACTGCGCGGAGAGCAGCGAAGCTGGGGCTTGCGGGGCGTACGGGTGAAGGTTTGGGGATCCGGACGCGGCGGGTCGTTGCCCGCTTTTGGTCACCGTCCGCTTCTCCCCTAGATGCTGAGGGCAGAGGCGCGGGCGCGGCGTCCCCCCTGGAGGGCTCGGAGGCCGAGGACGCCGAGGAGGACGAGGACGCTGAAGACGCTGCGCGGCGCGGCGACCGCGAGTGGGTGGCGCGCCCGCAGGCCGGCCCCGCGCGCTCCCCCGAGGCCCGGGCCGCAGCGCTGGCGGCCGGGGAGCGCGGCCCTGGCGGCGGCGGCCCCGCGGGCTCTCCGGACTGCCCGCTGTCCCCGCACTCCCCGCGGCCGCGGCGCCGGCGCGCGGAACCCTGTTGCGCCAAGCCGCGGCGCGCGCGCACCGCCTTCACCTACGAGCAGCTGGTCGCCTTGGAGAACAAGTTCAGGGCCACGCGCTACCTGTCGGTATGCGAGCGCCTGAACCTCGCGCTGTCGCTCAGCCTCACCGAGACACAGGTCAAAATCTGGTTCCAGAACCGCAGGACCAAGTGGAAGAAGCAGAACCCGGGCGCCGACGGCGCGCTGCAGGCAGGAGGCGGTGCGCCCCAGTCCGCGGCGCCCGGGTCGGCGGCGGCGGCGGGCGGCGGCGGCGGCGCGGGGGCCAGTCCCGGCCCGCCGGGCCCGAGCGCGCTGCCCTTCCAGACTTTCCCCTCCTACTCCGCGGCCAACGTCCTCTTCCCAGCCGCTGCCTCTTTCCCGCTGACGGCTGCCGCCGCCGCCGGGGGCCCCTTCGCGCCCTTCCTCGGGCCCTCCTATCTGGCCCCTTTCTACAACCCGCACTTGTGAACACAGGCCCTCTGGGCCCCCACCGCGTGGAGATGGAAGAGCGACCTGCAGCGTGGCGTGGCCCTCCCACTCCACCCAGGAGCGCGGAGGCCCAGCGACCGCCCCCTCCTGGTGCGCCGGTGTCCCCGCCTAGTGCCCTTTGCTCTACCTGGAGACACCGCCAGAGGGCCTAGGGAAGCTGTGCACCGACTCCCATGCCGGTCGCGTGGACCCCCAGAATCCACGCGGTCCATGAAAGGGGGCAGGGGTCCATCGTCTTTTTAAGAGTGCTGGGAGTCGAAGGCTGGCCTCAAGTCTTCCGGCTTCTCGACCTTGATCTTAACTTTCCATCAGG
The DNA here is from genome assembly GCF_030445035.2 of Dasypus novemcinctus. Taxonomy (NCBI): domain Eukaryota; kingdom Metazoa; phylum Chordata; class Mammalia; order Cingulata; family Dasypodidae; genus Dasypus; species Dasypus novemcinctus. Next base: position 12,845,056 of record NC_080678.1, read on the forward strand.
CTTAATTCATCTCGAGGGCTGGTTTGCAGGATCAGGATGTCTGGCCAGGGGCAGAGGTGGAGAGAAGGAGCCAAGGCCTCCTGCCCGCCAGCTGCTCACACCTAGGGTCAAATCTGGAAAGATTTTAGCTGACTCCGAAGGTAAGGAGCTTTCTCTTTTTATAGTTGATTATTGGTCCAAACCCAGCGGTTCCTCGACTCCCAAATACTGAGCAGAGCTGGGGGAGACCTATTTCTGCAAGCACACACGGCAGTTATGAAATGGACTATTTTTTGAAAGTATATAGCTGGACATTTTTAGATGTTCATTTAAGATTCTGACTTGAAAGCAATTCTTGCTACAAAACAGACTCTTCATCTTTTCCTAGTAAAACAGAAGTTTGTGCTGGGAAATGTAACTCAGCTTTGTAGCTAGCCCTCCTTGCTCAAGTAGACACCCTTCTGCGCTGCAGGTTTTGAGAACAGGGTTGACAAACCACAGCAATGGCTCCAAATGCATTAAAAAAATAAGATCATGAAGAGGACCAGTGGCTCAAGGAAGGACACAAAGTCTATGCATCAATCAGATGGTTTCGTTGCAGTATTTGATACCTTAAAACTTTAGTGCTGATTAATCTGTCTGTCCAGCGATTCCTGGGCCCCCAGCTACTGACCATAGCTGGACAGAGGTAGCCCCAGAAGCACAACCTGGGCCTATGAATTGGGTCATTTTGTAAAAGCATAAAATGCAACATTTTTATATCTTCATTTAAACTTTTGACTTGAAAGCTATTCTTGTTCCAAACAGATTCTCACCATGGCATGGTGAATAAGCAAAAAGTTGTAATCAGGCTGTAAAAGGAATGGTTTTTGTGTGTAGAGAGCTACTGTGGAAGCAAAAAAACAGGCTGATAATGGATCCAACTCCAGGTACTTTATACATGTGCATTCTAAATGCTGCTTTTATGCTTTTATCTCCTTTTATAAAAAAATGAATTCTCAAAAACTCCCTTGCCAAGTTTGTTTGGAATACTCTTCCTTTAGTTTCCCATGCTTTTCTTAGGAATATGGCTTGAAGCCAGCGTTTCAGAAATACAAATGTCTTCAGCTGTCAGGTGTGTTTCCATCTCGCCTTTATTTGATTACTCAAGGCCGTGTGATATTTATATGGATGCTATATTTCTTGCTATTTCTTGGTAACCTATGACACTAATAATTAAATTGAATGATAAGTGGCTTTTTATAAAGTAAAAGTGGACTGTTTGGTGCTATGAATACATTACAGCATTAAAATCTTGAAGTATCTAATTGTATTATTATCAAGAATGATAGAAAACACCCTCCCTTTCCCCCAAATTAAATGAAGACTTCATATTCGTGTGACACTTACAAGATTTAAGAGAATGTATTATTTATGTATTATTTACAAATTACACTCTTCTCTTCTAAAGAATAGTGTTCCCCAAATGACATGTTATAACTTTCTGAAGACAGATGGTGCCAGATGAGATTACAAATGCGGTCACTGTAGTAGAGAACGTTATTTTATTCACTGTGTGTTGGTACCTTACAGTTGTTTTCCCCAAAGCAAAATTCCGTGTAAATGAACAGGCAATTGAAGTACAGTTTCAAGTACACAGAGGCTAAATCTGTAGCCAAGAATTTCTGTCATAGGTGGGAAACATTTCATTCCAGGCTCCTCAGGTACCAGAGTTCCAGAGGACTTCAGTCCAAGTGAGGGACAAAGGAAGGGACCCAGGCGACCTGTCTGTCTGTGGACTAGCTGGGAGGGCGCAATTCCCGACCCTTCTTTTTCCCACAAATTGTCACAGAATAAAGCTGGATCTGTGTGACTTTGGACTCCTGCTGCTTTGAAAGGCACGTTGGCTTTCCAACCAAATCCTTAGACTCGATCTATTGATGTGTTTGTCTAATAAATTCTTTTTGCAATGATTTCTTGTTTACTTATTCCTTGTTCTGTATGAGCAAAGCCTTTTAATAATTGTATAATTATCAGAGGATGTATATATGTATTCCCACCCCCACCCCAGCTCACCTTCATAAATGGAGCGTGTTTCTAACCTAATGCCACTTTCTTTTTTCTTTTTTTTAAAGATTTATTTTATTTATTCTCTCCCTCCCTGCCCCCATTGTTTGCTCTCTGTGTCCACTCGCTGTGTGTTCTGTGTCCGCTTGTACCCTCGGTGGCACCAGGAAGATGTGCCCCTTTTTTTGTTACGTCATCTTGCTGCGTCAGCTCTCCGTGTGTGCAGCGCCACTCCTGGGCGGGCTGCACTTTTTTTTTCACGTGGGGCGACTCTCCTTGCAGGGCACACTCTTTGCGCATGGGGTACCCCCACGCGGGGCGCTCCTGCGTGGCACTTCTTAGTGTGCAGCAGCTCTGTGCATGGGCCAACTCACCACGTGGGTCAGGAGGCCCTGGGTATCAAACCCTGGACCATCCCTTATGGTAGGTGGATGTTCTATTTATTGAGCCACATCCGCTTCCCCCAATGCCACTTTCTAGAGTCATCCTCTTCAGTCTCATGCTAGATTCCAGAAGCATGCTAGAGAACACATTTGCAGGCAGTACCTGCAAACACATCCCCTCCCACTATGGCTCCCTCATCTGTTTTTTTTTTGTAATTGAAAAAAATTTTTATTGAAGTATACATGAACAGACATAAACAATAATTATATAGTAAAAATTGTGAACTTACAAAACAAACACACATAACATTTTACACGGGTCCCATATATCACCCCACCACCAACATCTTGCATTGTTGTGAAACATTTGTTACAAATTATGAAAAAATACCATCAAAATATTACTACTAACTATAGTCCATATCTTACATTTGTTGTATCTTCCCCCAACCCACCCTATGTTGTTTGTAATTTTATTTGCTACTAAAAATTAACAACTTTGTATATATGTCTTTGTATCTATGATTTCTTTTTTTTGTCTTTATTTTTTTAATATTACATTAAAAAAATATGAGTTCCCCATATACCCCCCACCCCCCTCACCCCACTCCTCGCCCCATAACAACCTCCTCCATCATCATGAGACATTCATTGCACTTGGTGAATACATCTCTGAGCACCGCTGCACCTCATGATCAATGGTCCACACCATAGCCCACACTCTCCCACAGTCCACCCAGTGGGCCATGGGAGGACATACGATGTCCGGTAACTGTCCCTGCAGCACCCCCAGGACAACTCCAAGTCCCGAAAATGCCCCCACATCTCATCTCTTCCTCCCACTCCCTACCCCCAGCAGCCACCATGGCCACTTTCTCCACACCAATGCCTCATCTGTTTTGTTCCTTGTTTTTTTGCTTGCTGTCCGCTCATTGTTTGCTCATTGTCTGCTCAGATTTTTTTTGCTTGATGTCTGCTTGTTGTTGTTTGTCTTCTTTAGGAGTGACTGGGAACCAAACCTGGGACTTCCCATGTGGGAGGTGGGCACCCAACTGCTGAGCCACATCCGCTCCCGAAACACATCTTTTTCATGTATTAACGTCCTAGCCTAACTTTACAAGTTCTTAATACCCCCACAAATCTAACTTTTCAGACTTGAGTCTACTGCTAGTTATTGATTTTTGATGACAAAAATGACAATTTTATATCCCTTGAAACCATGTAGCCAGGGAGCTTTATTTAAGGGAGGGAGTGGGGAGAATTTCTTGCGTTCAGTCCATTTTATGACACAGTAATTTAGTATGTTTTTTAGAAGTAACTCTTAAGCAACAATAGCTTTTAAAATTAAGTGTAGGCTAACGACATTTTTTCAATAAATGTTACTTACCTTTAAAAACCATAATTCCATCTTACGGTCAGTTGAAGGGAAGCGTCCCAGTTGAAGTGATAGAAAACAGATTCAAGGAAAGAAAAGTGCCAGGGAAAGAAACGCAGAGCGCCCCACGGGGAGGAAGTGGCAGATTTGATGTGGGGAGAGCCAGAGAGACACACCGTGGGCTTCCGGTGGGGTCTGTCAGAGAAGACCGCGCCCACCTCACCCCTCCAGGCGCCCAGGGCTGTGGTTTCCAAGACTGCCTGTGAGGTGGGTAGCGAGCGCAGGGCTCAGAGTGTGGCTCCCCCGCCTGAGCCTGCTCAGGTCCAAGGCCACTTCCACCCTCTGGGTGTGTGACCTTGGCAACTTGTCTTTATGCCTCAGTTTCTTCATAACGGCTACCTCCAGGGGGCTACGGAGAGCACTACCCAAGAATTTACATGGGGTAGCACTGAGTTTAGTGCCTGGGGCGGTCACGGGTGACACTAGAAAAGCCATGCTGTACCTTGCCCAACTAGCTCATTTTTAAAATCCCTTATTTTTCACAAAAGACAACATACAGAACACTGAATATACCATGCATGAAATGCACCTGTATAACCAACGCCCAGATCAAGATCCCGTACCCCAGCACCCCCCTTGTCCCCTTCCCAAGGGGAACCACTATTCTGACTTCTAACAATATATGAGTTCTGCCTGTTTTGGGGTTTTGTTTTGTTCTAATTAGAGAAATGGAGAGGAGCTGATGTAGCTCAGTGGTTGAGCGCCTGCTTCCCATGTACGAGGTCCTGTATTCAGTCCCCAGAACCTCCTAAAAAAGCAAAAACCAAAAAGAAATGGAATCACACCATACATAGTCTTTTATGTCTGTATGCCTGGCTTCTTTCACTCGGCATTATTTTGAGTTTCATCCATATCACGTATAGTTGTAGATGATGTATTCTTATTACTGGTGTGTACACGCCACAACATACTTCTCCATTCTACTGTTGATGAGCAATTGAATACTTTCCAGTTTGGGGCTATACTGACTAAACAATCTTGTACCTGCCTTTTGGTAACTCTGTCTTCATATTTCCATTGATAATAGACCTGGGAGTGCAGTTACTGTGGGTGTGTTTAGCTGGAGTAGATACTATCAAAGCGTGTGGCTTCAACAGTTTGCGTTGCCACCCCCAGTGAAGGGGAGTTCCAGGTGTTCCACTTCCTCCCCACACTTGGAACCAAGCGCCTTGCTCATTCCAGTCATTCTGGAAAGTGTGTAGTGGTATTACACTATAGTTTCAACTTCCATTTTCTGATAAATAAGGATATTGGCCACTTCTCCATATGTATGTTGGCCACTTCGATATCTGTTTTGGTGAAGTGCCTGTTCAAGTCTTTTGTCTGTTAGCTAACCCCTTTGTTTACAGGCAACATAAACTGAGATTTAGAGGGGAACTGACTTGCTCAAGGTCACACATCAGAGCCTGACATCTGGGCCTTCTGATTCTGCCAAATCTAGAAAAAATGTGGTTAAAAATATTTTTAAGTGAATTGGGAGGCGGCTGGGTGCTTTGCAGTTACAGCTGAAGTGTCCTGTGCACTGAAAAGGCGGGTCATCCTGCCACAAACATTTGCAGAGCGCCCTTCTGTGCCGAGGACTGTTCCGGATGATGGGGCTCTTTACTAAGGCTGCAGTGAAGAAGAAAATCTTGTCTGTTCCCTTCCTTTTCTCCAAGCTGGTATGTGGAGTCAAAAGATTTCTAGCTCTACTCCTTGTTAGCTCTGCAATCTTGGGCTAGTTTCCTTACTTTTCTGAGCCTCTAAGGTGCACATGGTCTCTCCCAGGAAATATTAAAGTTCTTCCTGCTGATTTATAAATTGGTGTTTTTACGTAGCACATGGGTTTGGAAATGGCCCCAAAGTGGGGACTGCGTTCTAAACAAACCAGACTCAGGCAGCTGCTGGGCACACAGTGGTCCTCCTTCTGGTCCTCCTTTGCACTGTCCCAGCCCCAGCCCCTGCGCCCCCATGGCCCAAGAGCATCCACAGCAGGTGACAGGAATCAAACCTTAAAAAAGCCCGGTGGACAATCCTAGTAGACCCTTCTCGTGACCCCATTTCCTTCATCTTTTGGTGAATCCACTTACAAAAGGGGCTGAGGTTCTCCTTGCTTCTAAAATTAGCCTGTGAATTGGAAGGTAGAAGGGGCTGGACCTGGGGGAGAGTTAGACAGCACTTTCAGAAGTCCACACTCATGAGATCTAAAATGACCGCAAAGCATGCAGGAAAGATGGAAAGGACTGACAACAGGACAGTTTTCTGAAAGCTCCATTCCCCCACTAGTGCATTTTCTAAAGTGTGCTGGTTTTGCACGTAGGGGGCTTTTTGTGCATCACTGTGGTCGCCTGTGTCACTCTACCTTGCCAGAAATACACAATACTAATTCCTATAAATATCTCTACAGGGAGAACAAAAGTAACCAGCTCTTTTTTGATCCTGACTAAAAAAACCTCACTTAACTCCAAGCAAGATTTTGATGGAATCTTTTTAAAGACATCAGAATTCAAGCAGATCTAGAATTTGAAATTAGCTTCTCTCCATATAAGGTCATTTAGTAATATCGGCGAATAGTAGCAAATAGCAATCTTCCAGGAGGAAGCATAGACATCTTCTCTTCTGTGATAAATTAACAAGCTGCCTTAATAAAAATATCTGACATGTGAATCACAACTCTAAAATTTTTCAAATTGCTTTTATGGCCTCCCACCCCATCCCCATTTCTTTTGTACATTTAAAAAAGTATATGGTCCAAAGATTCCCTCCCCTCTTCCTTTGCACAAACATTTATTGGGCATAAGCCAGGTGCTGCACTAGGCTCTGGGAATGCAATGGAAAGATTCAGGCTCAGCATCGTGACAGGAGCTCAGGTGTGCAGTTGGTGCAGTAGAGTGGGGAAAATGCCACGGTTTCCCTGCCAGTCATTTCTGTACCAGGACATACTGTCCCTAGCACTGACGTAATTAGGAATTCAGACTGGAGATAATTATGCTACTAATCCCACCTTTGCCACGCTTGTTCTATACAGAGCTGTTTTGTGCCGTAGTTATACCTGGCTAGGCAGGTATAACTCCCAGAGCGACAAAGCATTACTAACAAAGAAGTTAATATTAACGAGGTAAGTTCAAAAGACCTCAGTTATTTGCCTTCCTGGGATGAATCAGAACTGCTTTTTACCCTTATAAAATGGTTAGTTTCCACCATGGTTTTCTACTAAAAGAAGAACTAGAACTACCTTCAGTGCCTTAGACAAATGTGTACCTTCCCGGTCACAAGATTCCAGGAGTTCATGGGAATATAAACCCATACAGTTGGATCTATTGACTGATTTCTAATCTCTTTCAGGTCTAGAAGAGAACAATACTATGTTTGAATAACAACATTGCCTTAGGATAGATACAGGCCGTTTCGTCTCCCCATCTCTCTGGAGCTTTAGTATTTAGCAACTACCCCTGTGGAAGCACCTGGGTGCTTATTTTCAAGGCTATAACAAAGTCCATATAAATCCCCTGTGTTTGCTGGGAGTCAGCCAGTGTGCAGTCTCTGGATGTGCAGTGGTGAACAAGACACACCTGGTCCCTTCCCTCAAGTTCTGCCACAGATTTATCTAGTCCAGTGGGCTTTCTGCATTTTTTATCTCATTCCTGAAATCAAAACTACTGAGTCTGCATCCCTAACATATGTATGTATTTAAATAATATACATATACTACAGTGCTAAAAATGATTTACCTGCAAAATAAAAATATACATTTAAAAGGATACGATTATAAAATATAAGAAGAATTTCTAACACTCCCTTCCTGCATATCAATATTTCATCTTGCGCCCCCTCCCTACTATTAGGGAATCAGTGTCCTCAAAGGCAGGCTGACCTCTGGGCTGGCACCAAGCTGATTCTAGAGGCTTCGCTGCCCAGATCATTTTGCGTGTAAGATCTGACCACATTTAGCACCCACTACTCTTTGTCTTGTGCCCTTAGCTACTTGTTTCATCTGGTTGAGCCTCTTCTCTCTCTCCCTCAGGCAATTCATCCATATGTTTTGTGGTTTTTTTTTTTTCTCTTACAACAGAATGGTTGGTTGCCTTTAAGTGATTGGAAAACGTTTTCACTTATTTGGCCTAATTTTGTCTTATCCTTTGATGTTTAGGGGTAGTTATCTGCACAACCCCCTCACCTTTGTTAGAAGTTTGTATAACAAACCTTATACTGAATTTCAAATGATTTGAAAGGATGCCACAAGTTAATAAAGAAGCTACTCATAACTTTGGAAACAATGATACTTAAAGGAATTTTAAAGGTATTTTGCATGCCATAGAAGTAATTTAAAATTTTTTTCACTTATCATAGACTGATAATGTCAATAAAAATGTACTATTTAAATAACTCAGATTAAAAAAAACAAAAATAAAACGAAATAAAGAACTGATCATGCACTTGGTTGCCACAGGAATGTAAATTTGCTCTAAATTGTCCAACTACTCTCAATTTCTGCATTCGTCTCATTCTGAGACCGGCATAGCGTGTGCAGGTATCGCGCTCTCCTGCAGGCCCTGGAAGTCGATTCCTTGAAACTGGAATGTAGGCAAGTTCTTTGACCCAGCCGTCTCCTGTCTAGGACTTTATCCTATAGATAAACCTGCATGAGACTACCATGTGACACTGCATTAGTAAAAGATTGGAAATACTCCAAGGGTCTAGCAATATGGGGCTATTAATGCAGTTATTTAAAAAAAAAAAAAAGAATGAGGAAGATCTCTACGAAACAATTTAAGAAAAGAGTAAGATATTATAACTTACGTAATTTGAAACTTCCCCAAGTCCTTTCCTGATTAGCATCAATCTTTGGAAACCAAGAAGAGATTTGTCTTTTGACAATCTGCCCAATGGGGCACTAAACTACTAACCTGGGTTTATCTCAAGATTCCTTTAGAAAATTAACACATGGAAAGATGTTAAGCAACCAGAAATCTAGCTCTGAATAAAGTTCAATCCCTATGAAATCTGGCACAAACTCTGGCTCAAGTTTCCCAAACTCCAGGAGCAGCTGGGATAAATCTAAGGCACCCTGTGTTTAAGGCCAGGGTGGGAAGTTTTCTGTGCTGTGACCCTTTTTATTTGCCCTTTCCAAATAAAATTTACCCAAGCAGATCACAGTGATAAAATATTATGGCCTTTTTAATTGAAATTTTATAGCTTTTTTTACTATAATATATGCTTTATTTACTTTTCAGTCGAACGCTTTTGAGAAGAAAGGAGTCAAGGCTAGATGATGCTCGTAAGAGCTTGGAAAAGAAACTTTACCCATTATTTTAAATAAAATACTACCTTTGGTTGTATATAGGACAGGAACCTTTACCATCATTTTACATAAAGATAGTAATACCACCATAATTGAGCCACTGGAGGTCTTAGAAATGTTGCATCTGTCATGGAATCCTCAAGGCCACCCTGCAAAGCAGTGTCTCATTTTACAAGTTGGGGCAAGGGACCTGTGGGGTCCTACATTACCCAACTGAGGAGCAGGGGAGGATTTGACTTCTGGGTTGTCTGATTCTGAACTGTTAAATTTTTTTTTTAAATTCTAGTAATATATATACAACCTAAAATTTCCCAAATTTCCCCTTTTAACAATATTTAAATACACAATTCAATGCTGTTAATTACATTTGCAAGGTCGTGCCACCATCACCACTATCCATTACCCAAACTTTTCCATTGCCGCAGTAAAGCCTGCCTCTCCACCACCGCAGGGCATGGGCGCAGGTGCCCTGGCACCCAGTGAACAGCCAGTGTTGGCACGGTCTGGCTCTTGCAGCACGGTGTCTGCCCGCTGAAGTTTGAAGGTAGGAACTGCTGCTTATTCAATACCTTTGATTCCTCTTGAAGTGCCACAGTGTTTTGTGATCTAGATTGTTTTTTTTAAAGATTTATTTATTTATCTCCCCTCCCCCCCACCCCCACCCCCACCCACTCCGGCTGTCTGTTCTCTGTGTTTATTTGCTGCATCTTCTTTGTCCGCTTCTGTTGTTGTTAGCCGCACGGGAATCTCTGTTTCTTTTTGTTGTTGTTGTGTCATCTTGTGTCAGTTCTCCCTGTGTGCGGCACCATTTCTGGGGAGGCTGCACTTTCTTTCACGCTGGGCGGCTCTCCTTACGGGGCACACTCCTTGCGTGTGGGGCTCTCCAATGCGGGGACACCCCTGCGTGACAGGGCACTCCTTGCACGCATCAGTGCTCCGCATGGGCCAGCTCCACACGGGTCGAGGAGGCCCGGGGTTTGAACCGCGGACCTCCCATGTGGTAGACGGATGCCCTACCACTGGGCCAAGTCTGCGGCCTGTGAGCTAGATTTTTATTTAAAAATCTAAATAAAAAGTGGGGAGAGCTATGTATTTGAGATCGTCTAGTGCTTTAATCTATGGTTAAACTAATACAGAAGTCAGATAACGAAAGTTGATTTATTTTATCAGTGGAATAATTCAAACTTCAGGTGGCATGGAAGAATATAATTTCTCTTCCCTAATTTAGAGATTTAATGCCTCTTTATCACTAAAGTCCTTTCGGGGAAAGTCCAGGTCAAAAGAAAAGAGAAGCATATACTGCTATTAAGGACGTGGCCACCAGAAATGCAGGCCCATCTTGGTGACTCAAGTACCAGAATGGGCACTGCTGTCTGTGACAGGGTTTTCCAAAATGTGAACAATTCTCTGTAAAGTTTGGAAGAAAACAAATATTCAATGTCTTCTGCAAAGATGAAATGATTTATGTCATACTTATTTAATAGCATCTAACATTGAAAAGCTTAAAAAATCTTCAGGGAAGCAGACTTGGCCCAGCGATTAGGGCGTCTGCCTACCACATGGGAGGTCCACGGTTCAAACCTGGGCCTCCTTGACCCGTGTGGAGCTGGCCCATGCGCAGCGCTGATGCGCGCAAGGAGTGCCGTGCCACGCAGGGGTGTCCCCCGCGTTGGGGAGCCCCACACGCAAGGAGTGTGCCCCATAAGGAGAGCCGCCCAGCGCGAAAGAAAGTGCAGCCTGCCCAGGAATGGCGCCGCCCACACGGAGAGCTGACACAGCAAGATGACGCAACAAAAAGAAACACAGATTCCTGGTGCTGCGGATAAGGATGGAAGCCGTCACAGAAGAACACACAGCAAAATGGACACAGAGAGCAGACAACTGGGGGTGGGGGGGGGAAGGGGAGAGGAAAAAAAATCTTCAAACTACATTTAATTAAAACAAGGTTTACACACCCACTAGAATGGTTATTATTTTTAAAATGTACAATAACAAGTGTTGGCCAGGATGTGGAGAAATTGGAACTCTCATGGATTGCTGGTGGAAATGTAAAATAATACAGCTGCTGTAGAAAAAGTTAAAAATAGACTTACCATATGACCCAACAATTCCACTTTCAGGTATGTATCCCCCAAAACTGAAAGCAGGGACTCAAGCAGAAACTTGTACCCTGATATCCAGGGCAGCATTATTCACAACAGCCAAAAAGTGGAAGCAACTCAAGTGTCCATCAACAGATGAAGAGATAAACAAAAAGTGGTCTATACATACGATGGAATATTCTTCAGCCGTAAAAAGAAATGGAGTTCTGATACATGTTACAACATTAGGAGCATTATGCTAAATGAAATAAGCCAAGCACAAAAGGATAAATATTGTATGATTCCACTTAGATGAAATATTTAGAGTAAGCAAATACATAGAACAGAAAGTAGCTCAGTGGCTGTGCATGTGTGTGTGTGTGTGAATGAATGGTGAGTTGCTTCTTAATAGGTTCTGTTTGGGGTGATGAAAAGTTTTAGAAATAGAAGGTGGTGATGGTAGCAAAACATTGTAAAAGTAGTTAATGCCGTTGAACTATAACTTAAAATGGTTTAAAATAGCAAATTTTATGTTGGGGCAGATGGATGTAGCTCAAGTGGTTGAGTGCCCGCTTCTCATGTATGAGGTCCTGGGTTCATTACTCAGTATCTTCTAAAAAAACAACAACAAAGGTTAAAATGCTATGTTATATACATTATAATAAAAACGTATGGCCATTTTAAAAATTTACATTTACTTAAGTCAGCAATGTTGGGAGAAAAGTCTGAATTGTTTTCAACTAATAAATCATGGGAATTTTTTAAAAACTAGTCCAACTAAAAGGAGTCAGAATTAAAGTCCTCAAAAGAATGTAATAAAAGTTACTCAAGTTTTGGCACTCAGAGTTAGCTTTCATGGAATCAATAAAAAATCATTGCAAAATAGTACTTAAATAGATAAAGATGTGAATATTTAACTAGTACTTGAGATTTATCTTGTTTTTTAAATAGCAAGATATTTTCCATATTAAAGCTAATACATTATTTGAACTTTTGTCAAAAATTTTTAACTCTTTTGGTTCTTAGTCTAAATTTTTACTTCAAATTAAGTGTCGCAAAAATGGAACCTGAAGGGGTGGTACCCCTGGCTTCTTGGCTGCCTCTGTCACCTCTTACATAACATTGGCTGTGCCCTTTATGAAACTCTGGGAACCTTGCATTCCTGTTTTGGAATTGATTCTTCAGGCTCTTGTCAGCTCTTTAAAACCATGTTATGCATTTACATTTCTAATTCCTATGTTCAAAATACCATTTTATTGTTTTTCAAAACTGATGAGCTGACTTTTTAAGCTGCATGAGTTGAGTCTCTCTTTAAATGTTTGCAGCTGAGCTGATTTACACTCAGAGCTCTGCCAGCTGCGTGGGTCCAGGCCCCCTGCAGCCTATCTGGTATTTCCTGTTCGCCTTCCGGGTCACGAGGACCTGGAGCCAATCCTCCAGCCTCTCGGGAGGGAGGCAACTCTGCCAAACCTGCAGGCTGGGTGTCAGTGGTCTTCTCCCAGGGGCTAGGGCTGGAGCTGCAGCTAGAGTTCTTGGGTGGAGTTCAGGTGGGGGGTGGGGAGGGAGCAAATAAGCACTCCTAGGCAGACATCTCACCTTAGAACCAATATTTTAACTGCAAAATACCTTAAGTTCAGAACTTTTACCAGCATACTTCCACTGCTTGCCTCCTGCCCAGGACTTGTGCAGGTTAATGCTCCTCCAGAGAAAAATGCCTGCCCCAGCCCCACGTAGAAGCAAGAAGGACATGTTACATGCGTAGGGAAGGCTGCTTTTTTTAGGATAAATTATACCCCGGAAAATAAAATTTCTCCCACGGGGCCAAAATCATCACTTCCTTTCTGAGTGTCATTATCAAACGTTATCCTCGCCTGTCAGCTTGGATTTTCCTTTTTAATCATTGCAAGCCAAGGTCTATGTGGGCTCTGTTAATAACAAGTAATAACAAGGGAGGAAATAATGAAAACCAAGAGGACTGCAAAACCCACAAATTGTTTTTCTGGTTGCTCAATAATTGACCAATGCCTATTAAAAAATCAAGACTTCTTCCCCTTTCTACGTAGTTGCAGCTCTCTTAGGTGGTCAGAGTCTCCAGGTTTCTATTCCCACCTGTTGAAGGCGCATTTCCTAAACTTCTTGGTACTTACTGAAGAGACCCACTGGATCCTGCCTGATGTGAAATCCCTTCTAGTGCCAGGCATGCAGGGATCTCTACAAACACAAACATTTATGGAGTGAACAAATGAAATGAATCTAGGTCATGGATATCTGCTATGAGGTTCAGCCTTTGTAGCTTTAGGCTTTATGGTTCTTGTAAAGTTAATTACTTGAATCTATGAATATTTTTAGAGGCTCAAAAATCTTTGTAATGTACAATCTGTTTCTAGGTTATACAAATAAAAAATGCATACAAATGGAGCAGCTCCATTTCTGAAAACAAGCAACTTTCAAGTCCAGGAATCCCTTTTCAGGCCAAGTTAATCTGAGAAAACAACTGTTGGCGGAGGAATCAAAGTATTATCATGTTCTCTGTACCTATTTGCATTTTTCTGATAAGAGAGAAGAGATAAACTCAGACATTCTCAGAAGTTTCTTGTATATGAGAGCATCTATTCATTAAAGAGCATCTTATCTGTGGGTCCAGAGACTTTGTAACATATTTTGATGTTAGATCTTCCTAAATTCAGAAGCACCTTCTCCTACTTGCCAAGGCATAGCTGGGGATTCCTGGGCTCTGTAAGTGTTCCAAGAGATCTGCTTGGCCCCACACATCTGCCCAGGTTTGTAGAGCAGAATGGCTGAGAAATGATTCCTCTCTGACCCCTTGGCAGAAGGACCTAACTTCCACGGAGTTAATAATACTGAATTCCATGCCGTGGAGGGACACCAAAGAAATGGCAAAACCCTCACTCGCTGGCCTCCAGAGAGGGCATGGCCATAACAGTCCGTTTCCGTGATCTCGGGTGAGGGCAGATTTGAGCCAAGGAGGACTGACTCCCTTGGACGTCTTGTTCTGGACGACTGCGGACAAGGATTCTGACAGTCTACAGCTTTGCTTCTGGCCGGCACCGTTTCCCTGACCCCCATATAGCTTTGCCTTTACTTCCTGCTCCCCTAAGACTTCTCAGCTGGTTATGTGTGCTGAGTGTCTCCCAACCTCCTTCCCTGCCTCATCCACTCTCCCACTTCCTCACCTGTAGGGACTGCCTCCAAGGGCTCTCCAGGCCTCTTCCTTCCTAATGGGTTCAGCCCATGGAGGGTCCCGGCAGGAGAGCCAGGCGGAATCACCCCAGCCCCAACCCTGTGGTGTTGCTGAGGGCAGCGCAGGGCATGCCCTGGTACTCACTCCCTCCCCCTGTGGACCCTGAGGCCTCGGGCCAGTAGTGGCCTTTCCAGGTGCACTAGCCCAGGTTACTTCTCTATTTCTTGTGGTTTCCTGGTACTCTCTGCCCACGCACAGAATTCCTTTAGCAAATTCTCAAATTTCCAAATAGAAGTGGGCATGTTTTCCGCTGAGACCCTGACCGAGTCATTGTGGTTTAACGGACACAGCGCTGACGATCACGTGCTGCCTGGCTGCGCAAGCCTGTGCCCAGTGACTAGGGAGCCTGGCACGGAGGGCTGGGACGGCCTGCACGTGCCCTGTAACCCTCGGCAAGTCGTTTCTCCTCTCCCAGTCTGTTTCCCAATCTAAAAAAAATAAAATGCTGTAAATAAATGACGCCCAAGTCCCTCCCGGTTCTGACAGGAGCTTATCCCGGAATATTCTCGTTGAGTTCTGAGCTTTCTGACGGGGGGTGGAAGGCGCCGCGGGCGGGCATGCGGTCCAAAGGCCTTCGCGTCATTTACTGCCCACAGCAGCCACGGCGAGCCGGGCAGAGTGTTTCCAGCCGCCGTGAAGCTTGCTGGACGCGGATTCGACTGCATCACTTAGCAGGGCAGCGCCTCCGGGTTCCAGGGCGGCCCGCGAAATGGACCTGACCACGGCTTCACGCCTTCGGGTCTCACTCTGCGCAGGGGACGGCGCCGAGGGAAGGGTGCTGGTACCAAGAACAGCCAGACTGCGTCCACGCCGCCCGCGCAGGCGCAGGCGCAGGCGCAGGCGCAGGCGCGGCTCGGACCCGCGGCCCAGGAAAGCTCGGCGGCGCGCGGCGGCGGGGCGGGGCGGAGCCCACGCGATTGGTGCCCAGTCCTCCGTCGCCAGCCAATGGAAGACGAGGGTGACGAGGGCGTCGAGGGGGCGGGCGGAAGCCGCGCCTTAAGGCTGCCGTGACGCCGCCGCCGCCGCCGCTTCGTCGACGACGCGTGTTCCTGAGCCTTCTGCGGTGCCGTCAGGTAACCGCGTGAGCGCCGCGAATAAGCTAGCCGCTAGGCTGGGGTGGGAGCGCCCCGCGACGGTGACCGGCGAGGCGGCCGGGCGCGCGGCCGCTCAGGCCGGGGTTCCCGGGGGACCCGCTGATGACGCGTGCTGGGCCTCGGCGCGGGAAGCCTCCGCAGCCGGTTTACGCCGCCGCCGGCTCGGACTTGGGGCAGCTGGGGTCCCGCCGGGTCGGGCGCGACCCTGGGCGGGGCGCGGGGCATCCCTGGCCCGGGACCGCCTCAGGATCCCGGGTCCCAAGCGGCGGGCGGCGCGCGAGGGAGGGAAGGAGGAAGAGAGGAGGGAGAGGCTGTAGATGTGGCACCTCCGCTTGCCAGGCCGGGCGGGGCCGAGCCTCCCGCCCGGCCTCCGGGTCCCGCCGCCCTCGAGCCCGCCTTGCGGGGCTGCAAGGAGACTGATGGAGACCTTTGAGAAGGGGTCCAGAGACCCCCGGTTCCCCAAGCCCCAGGCCGCTCGTTGGCGCTACAGCTACACCCGCCCACCTCTCCCCCTTCCCCAGGCTTTCTCATCCCCCCAGCTGTTGTGCAAATAAAAACTTTACAGAAGTAGAGATGAACCTGACAGTAACATACAGGTTGATTATTAGATGGTGTCAAGGGATTGGGGCCACCTGGACTTTGAGCATGACGACTTCATTCTTAAAGAGTTCCTTTGCAATGTTCAGTAAATTCTGGTGGAATTCAGTGGAAGACCTGCTCTCAGTGACCTACAGTGTCTCCTTTTGTCACTATCTTACCTTCTTGGTGTTCAGTTTTACCTCTGATAAAGTGAGATGTTAAGGTGAGAAGGTGGGAAAGAAGGAGTGCGCTTGTAATGAAGTGACTGTATAATTTCCGTTGTCTCAATTCGGAATCTTATAGGATTGTAAGAGTTTCTGTAAGCAGACTAGTTGTCAGCGTGAATCTACAACTGTTCTTCAGATTTGCAACCCAAATTCTTTCTCTTACCCATTTGAAATAAAAGTAGACTCCTGTCAGTAGGCTGTCCCAGTTAATCTTTCCATGAGAATCTAGTTCCTGATTATGAAAAATATGTAGAATCTTTTTATAAACCCTATAGTTAAATGAAAGTGTCTTCATTTTACGTTTACAGTTTTTCATTTAGTAAAAATGTTTAAGATTAATTTTGCACCCCCCCAAATTGAATGTAACTTTGTATAGCAAAAACCCTAAAAAGGAATTTTTTCCTCCAAAGAGGCTGTCTTATATGTAATTTCCCAAAGACTGTCTTTATTACAGTTATTTTGGTGCAATTTTTATGCTCTTTACTGAGTTCTTGAGGATGTGCCAAATCTCATAAATTTTAAAATAGTGATGAATGGAATGAATTTTAGAGGTGTGTGGAGGGTGCGTTGTAGGTTAGCCAATCCTCTTTGAGTGGTAATACTTCGGTTGTTTGCCAGTGACGCACTTGAGTTCAATTGTAGCCAGAATTCTGATTATGTAAGAGCTTTGTTGGCAGAACTTTTCTTAAAAAGGTCTGTATTGATGAATGCTTACCTCAAGTCAAGTAAATATTTGACAAATATCATAAAACCAAATTTACTCCTCAGGTTGAGTGTTGAAGTGGCTTTTTGTTGACTTTGCAGGGATTATTCTTTTAGAGTGAGTTAAGACAATAGTATTTAATAGCATAAGCTAAATTGGTTTTTGAAAATGCAGCCTTTAACAGAAACTCTTGTAGATCTGCTCGCATGTAGGGGGGAGGTAGCAATAGTTACCTGAAGAGGGTGGTATTGCTTATGTGGCTCCCTTAAGCATTCAGTGGTAAAATTTTTGCTTGTCAATAGCAATTTGTTCTCATTTCCAGGATCCAAGTAAGGGGCTCTGTTAAATGCCTGACCCAGCCCTGAGGAGTCACATTGGCCCACACTGACTCTGAAGGCCATTAAATCTGATGAAGTGAACTCTTGGTGAAGAAGGTTGTGCCTCAGGAGATCTGAGCGGATGAGAGCCTCCTCTTGGTGTGGGCTCGGCTTGGTTAAGAACAGACGGCTTAATCATCCCAGTGATAGTCTTGCACTCTTTCCCTTGATGCCTTGACTCCGGTAGGAGTCCCGAGTGTTTCTTCAGGAATGACCTCATTCGTTGAACAAACAGGGAATGCCAGCCAGGTCCTGGAACCTGGGCGAGTTCTGCAGATGCACAGTTGCTTTTAGGACTTGGTTACTCTCCTTTCTGTTCGTTTATAGGCTAGTAGCTGGGGCAGGCATGTAAAACCGTGGGCTGAAGTGTTAGGACCTGTGGGAGGAGCCTGTGCAAGCTACCTGGAAGCCCTCAGATGGGTCTTATGTAATAATTCTATAGGGAGGGTGAAAAAAGGCTAATATTATATAGTTTGTATGCATAGAAAAATAACAGGAAATTAATGGTTATCTCTGACATGTGGAATTACAGGTAATTCTTGTCTGAGATATATTAGTATTTTATTTTTTTATTTTTATTTTTCAACTTGAAAAATCTCTTGATTTTATTCACTCTTCCACTCAATGAACTTGCATTTGGGGGGTGTCTTAGTTTGCTTGCCACAGGGCTGCCAATGCAAAGTACCATAAATGGATTGACTTTTATAATGGTTTTTTAAAATTTTTAAAAAATTAATAAAAAAAAGTAATAGACCACAAGGAATGTTACATTAAAAAACAAAAAAATAAGAGGTTCCCATATAACCCACTCCCTACTCCCCAGGTATTTTAATCAACAGAAAAAATTTACTATTCTTTTCAGGGAAAAAAAATCCCAGTTTAAAAAAAGAAACTATGTAACTTGATTTTTGTGTTACAGAAATTTGCTAGCTGCTGCTGTGAATTTAAGGGAGGAGGGGAAGTAATATGTTATGACCATGTTGTGCTAGTTTTGGTACTTTAACACTAACTCAGTTAATCCTCAGTATGCCCTTGAAGGACTTCAACCTCATTTTGTGAATGGGGAAATCGAAGTTCAGAAAGATTGACAAAATCACCCAAAGAAACTTAAGTGTCACAGCCAGAAATGGGATAAATCTTGGTCTCTCTGATTCACAGCTTGTGGACTTTCCACTCTCCTATCCTGCTTACCAGGCCTTTTGGGGTAAGGAAATTATTGATGTTAGCTATTTTTAAAGCCAATTTAAATTCTTTTCTAATACTTGCTGTATGGTGCCAAGCACAGTTAACTTGAACACAGAAGGTCCTTTGATAAAAATGTGCTTACAGAATTCCTGGTATGCCATGATCCACCAAAGTGTAGGACCTTTCCCAGTTGAATGAAATATCCAGAGTTCTACTTTTAAAATCTTAGTGAGTATTAGTACCTTTTTATTGTTATTGATTTTTTTATTAGAGCACTGGTAGGTTTTCAGAAAAACCATGCAGAAAGTACAGTTCCCATATTATACCTTCTCCTTCCCCACCTACAGTTTTCCCTGTTAACATTTTGCATTACTGTGGTACCTGTGTTACAATTGACGAAACATTATTATTATAATTATATTAACAGTGGTCCATAGTTTACTTTAGGGTTCACTCTTGTGATATATGGTTCTATTCTGGTAATATATACAGCCCAAAATTAATCATTTTAGCTACTTTCAAGTATTCAATTCAGTGGTGGTAATTATATTCACAATGTTGTGCTTCTGTCATGTCATCCCCATTCATTACCAAAACATTTCCATCAGCCCAATCAGAAACGGAAACAGTTGAACAGTAACTTCCCATTCCCCGCCCCTGCCCCTGCCCCTGCCCCTGCCCCTGGTAACCTCGCTTGTGATTTCTTACACAAAATTAGCATATTCTAATTACATCAGCGAGATCATACGATATTTGTCTTTTTGTATCTGGCATTTTCCACTCAACATGTCTTAAAGTTTTATCCATATTGTAGCATGTATCGGAACGTCATTTTTTGAGGCTAAATAATATTCCATTGTATATATACAACATTTTTTTAAAAAAAATCATTTATTTATTTATTTATTTATTTTAATTACATTATGAAAAATATGAGGTCCCATTCAACCCCACCGCCCCTGCCCCCCACTCCCCCCTATACAACATTTTGTTTATTCATTTTTCTGTCAATGGATATTTGCGTTGCTTTCACCTTTGGGCAATTGTGAGTAAAGCTGCTATGAACATTGGTGTGCAAGTATCAGTTCAGTCCCTACTTTTAATTCTTTTGGGTATGTATCTAAAAGTGGGATTGCTGGTTATATATGGTTGTTTTATATTTAACTTTCTGAGGAACTGCCAAACAGTCTTCCAGAGCAGCTGCACCACTTTAATAGTAGCCATGCTAATGACTGTGAGGTAGTAACTTTTAAAAATTTTATTTTTAAAGAAATTTTAGGTTACAAAAAAGTTACAGAAAAGTTACATAGAAAATATAGGGAATTCGGAAATACCCTACTGCCTCCTCTCTCACATTTTCCCCTATGAATAACATTTACACGAGTATGGTACATTTGTTAAAATTGATGAACAAATATTGAAGCATTGCTACTAACCATGGTCATTAGTTTACATTAAAATTGTACACCATACAATTTTATGGTTTTGACAAAATGTGTAATGACCTGTATCCATCATAGGAAAATAATGCAGAACAATTCCAATGTCCTAAAAATGCTGTATGTTCCATCTATTTTTTCCTCGCCCTGCCTGCTCAGAACCTTTGATAACCACTATCTTTTTATCCATGTTTCAAGTTCTTTACTAAGTCTGCTTTGGTCCATGGTTGCATTCCCCCCCATGTTTGTTCATTCCTCAATCGTGAGGATTTGGGCACGGTAACGCCCACCCTGCTTCCCATTGAGAGGGGGCTTAGACTTCATGGGGCAGAAGGAACTGTTTTGCTTGCAAACTTCTAGATACTCTGCTTTTTGGGATGGGCGTTGTCGGTCATCATCATTTTGTTAGTTGTCCTGGGCAAGTCTGATGGACTGGAAAGTATGTGATGGCTGCAATTCTGCTGAGCTTAATTAGCATATGAATAGACCGAAGACTTTAGTTTCTGGGACTTAGATTTAACGGGTATAGTGCTAATTATAGGTTTAAATAAAAGGGGTAGAAGAATCTTGTGTAGGGAAATTACAAACGAGCCTAACTCTGTTACAGTGGAGAAATAGGTTATCGTATATTCCAAAGTATGGCTCGCTGACGGGGTGCTGGTTTCATGGGGTTGTGTGCCTTGCTGATAGTGTCCACATGTCTCTAGAGTCCTCTGGAGCACCCCAGCTTTGGGCTTTGTTTACTGTGGCAGTCAGTGAGAGCTACCTGAGATGTGCGGGAGTCATGTTGGGATCGGGAGCTAGTGAGTTTATTTGCTGAGTTTGGCTTAGAGAGGCCACATTTGAGTAACAAGGAGGTTTCCAGGAGGTAACTCTTAGGTAATAGAGATTATTAGGCTAAGTTTCAATTTTATAAGAATAAGGTTCCTAAGTACAAGTATTAATATTGAGGGCTTGGCATATTGGCCTGTTTTCTTTCATTAGGATTTCCTATGTACTCTAGAATTCTTGCCCTTCTGTTAGACAACATAACAAGACTCCCCAGGAGGGGATCATTGTGGTTTTGATTTGTGTTTCCCTGATGGCTAATGGGTTGTTAGTAATATTTTGAATGTTGCTATTTTGTTAATAAGTTATAGTTGGGTTTTCTTAAATAGAACTGCCTGGATTTGGCATATCAATTGGTTTTCATCATCCATTTGTTTTGGAAATTAGCTGAGCAATAAGTTCCTAATATAAAATGAGACGATCGATTTAGATAATCACGAAGAATATTTTTTTAAAAATTATAGATTTACACACCATACAATCCATCCAAAGTATACAATCTTTGACTCTCAGTACATTGAGTTGTGTGTTCATCACCACAGTCAATTTAGAACATTTTCATTGCTCCAAACATGAAAAATAAAACAAAAAAGAAAAAAAATCCTTGACCCTTAGTCCCCTCCCCATATTGACCCTTAGCATTGGTATAGTACTTTTGTTAACAATTAATGTGAAAAAATTACAGTATTACTGTTTAGTCAGTACTGTGCGTTGTCTTTTTCCCCACATACCACCCTATTATTAACATCTTCTAATAGTGATGTATATTTGTTATAGTTCATGCAAGAAGGTTCTTGTTTTTGTACTATTAACCGCTGGCATCATCCACGACATGACTCACTGTGTTATACAGTCCCATGTCCTCTAGCTTTCCTTCGAGTAATATCTATGACCCCAAGCTTCCCTTTTCAACCAGTTTCACACGTACAGTTCAGCACTGTTAATTACCGGCACAATAATGTTCTCCCATCACCGCTGTCTACTTTCAAAGAATCCATTCTTGTATCAACTTAATTAACTTAAAAGATGCTATTTAGAGTTTTTAAAAATATTTTTTAATACCCCCTTTTTTTTTTTTTTTTAATTCTTTGTGTAGCCACAGAGCTACAGACCTTGATAGGAAAATCATATAGAATCATTTGTGTTTTAGAAATTGACCTTCCCCCCTCCGAACAGAGGAACTTTGGGGTCTATTTATTATTATCAGGACTTCACTTCCTAGGGCTGTGATGTTTACCTTTTTTGTAACCACAGTCTGTTTTCTCAAGGTGTAGCAAATCCTTTCTTTTCTTCTTCACAGTCTTTCTTGCCTAACCTTTTTCTTTGTCTAAACACAGCTATCCAGGCAGACATCCAGTTTTGTTTTTAATACCATTTATTTTCTTACTATAAATGTAATTCATGGTCATTGTAGAAAATGTGAAAAGTGCAGAAAAGTAGAGTTTTTTGTGCCTTTCCTTATAGTTTTCCCCTTGATGATGGTTTATTTTTTGCATAGTTGATCATTTTGTATAGATGACTTTATTTTCTTCTCTTAAACATATCCTAAAACATCTCTCCAGGTCATTAACAACTTTATTTAAATGGCTACACGATATCATGTTTGTGATTAGTTGAACCATTCTCATTTGTTGAACACTTGTGTGCATATGTGTGTCTGTTCCTTCCTATTTTACAATGGTATCTAAAGAGTGAAATTACTGGTCTGAGAGTATAAACACTTCTCCGGCTTTTATTGTGGCTACAATTCTTTTCAGAAAGTTATTTCACTGTAGAGTACCATTAAGTAGCACATGAGGACACATCACTGAGTTTCATTGCTAATTTGATAGGTAAAAATGAATGTCTGTTGATGTATTAGATTTTTAGTTGGCCAAACAGAACATTAATTTTTACTGAGCAGAGCATAAAGAGCTCAAGAAATGAATCTGAAAATCAGTATTTTAGACTTAACAGTAGTATTTTGGGCACGTTTTGTCTAGTGGAACCACCTATAGCTTAATGACTCTTATAAAACTTTGTTATTGTTGGTCTATACTCCTTTGAAATAAAATCTAGTTAAAGTTACAGACTTTTTTCCTTTGAAAAATGCACTTATGCATACAATTCTGCATTTTCTTTCGGGAGCTATTAGATTGTCCCTTTAAAGAGTGTCCCTGGATCTCTAATTGAAAATCTGTATTCTAGTCTGAACTGTGGGAAGAAAGAGGTTAGTCGGTGAGTCTTTGGCAAACTGGTGTTCTGGTATTTTTTTAGCAATTGTGAATTCCTAAACATATTGCGTATACTGGGGAGTGCCAAGTAGAAAGAGAAGCAAGCTAAGCTCCAAGTATGATGTTTTGTTAAGTTGGGAGCTCAAAACAAGAGTGTTGTGAGATTATGCATGTTTTGACTTGTTATTGGTAGAGTTCTGTTGAAACACCAGTTAACTAGCTTCCCTTTTTTTAGAAATTAAGGATAGACATACTAACTGCCTAGTTTTTGGCAACTTTCTACAAATCTTGAATTTATCTTGAAAATACGTATTTTTTCAGACATTGCTGTGCATTTTCCCTAATTTTTTATTCTTCATTTGTTCTGTAGCATACTTTCTTTAAGGAAGAAATTGTGATAGCATGTACAATATAAGATTTCCTATTTCAGCCATTTTCAAGTATATAATACAGTGATTATTAATTACATTTACAAGATTGTGCTACCATTGCTATCATCCATTACCAAAATTTTCAACACCCCCAACAGGAGCTCTGTATCCATTACTTTACTTAATGGCTTATCATGATTGAGTACCATACAATTGGATACAAAACAATGGGTTTTGTATCCCCCACTGTGATGGGGGCCAGTTAAAGGGCCAGTGATGACTGGAAGAGAGAAGTCTAAACTCTGAGATTCGGAAACATGGAATTAAATACTGGTTTTACTGAGATGTACAATTACTTATTATAGTTTGTTCTCTAATTTTTTTCTTTAAACCATTGCTTTTATGATGCAGATTTTTTTTTCCAGGGAGGTGGTGGTGGATAAGTTTTACAGAAACGTAGCCATCATAGCAGAATAGACTGTTTATTTGGAGAATTGCCTGTTTTTATCTTTTGTATAAATTTTTCTGTGGGCCTGTTCAACTTATTGTCAAAGCTCTTTAAAGGCTGTTTATTATAATTGGGGAACATTTTTTTTCTAGTCTGTTTGCCTTTCACCTTTGCTTATGATAATTTTGACTAAGTTTTAGATATTTCTGACTAAATATCAGATTCTTCTTTTTGTAATTTTTGTCTCTGGTGTTAATTTCTATCTTTGGTTCAAGTGCCTTTCCCGTCTTCAAGAAGTCACTTTGTTCCCCTACATAACCTGTTCTTTTCTCCTTATGATGGTCTCTGTTACCTTTGCAGAAACCAAATTCTTTCTTAATTTCTTTACTCCCCACAGGCAAGGACAAAGTCAATATGCAAAATATTTCTCCAGTCCCAGGAGCTCCTACCCTGTGACTACCCTGTGACTAGACCCCCTTAGGCCAGAGCCCTTTCTCTGACTACGCCCAGCTCCCTCTGCTCTCTGCCTTAGCCTTGGTCCTCAGTCTGTCAGATCTGAACAGCTCTTTAGCCCCTCTTCCACGCAGCCTTGCTTAGCTCCCCCACAGTGAGTGCCTTTGTCCTTGATGTACTCCTAGTATTTTTGACCTAAGTGTATGAGTATGTGTGTGAATTCTATTGTGAAGTGTTACAAAATGGTGTAAGTGAAAAGTAAAAGCCCCTGACCTTCCAATCACCATTTTCTTACATGTTCTTTTTTTCATTTGTCTTTATTTATGTTTTTAATGTTACATTAAAAAAATATGAGGTCCCCACATACTCCCCACCCCCCCTCACCCCACTCCTCCACCCATAACAACAATCTCCTCCATCATCATGAGACATACATTGCATTTGGTGAATACATCTCTGAGCACCGCTGCACCTCATGGTCAGTGGTCCACACCATAGCCCACACTCTCCCACAGTCTACCCAGTGGGCCATGGGAGGACATACAATATCCGATAACTGTCCCTGCAGCACCACCCAGGACAACTCCAAGTCCTGAAAACGCCCCCACATCTCATCTCTTCCTCCCACTCCCTACCCCCAGCAGCTACCATGGCCACTTTCTCCACACCAAGGCCACATTTTCTTCGATTACTAATCACAATAGTTCATGAATAGAATATCAGTAAGTCCACTCTAATCCATACTCTATTCCGCTATCCTGTGGACCTTGGAATGGTTGTGTCCACTCCACATCTATATCAAGAAGGGGCTTAGATTCCACATGGATGCTGGATGCAATCCTCCTGCTTTCAGGTGTGGGCATTCTTGGCTCCTTGATGTGGTGGTTGACCATCTTCAACTCCATGTTAGCTGAGTGGGGTAAGTCCAATAAACCAGAGTGAGGAGCTGAAGTCTGTTGAGGCTCAGGGCCTGGCTATCACATGGTCAGTCCAGAGATTCAGGTCCCCTGGGTGTATATTAAACCCCAGCACCAACTACAGTTCCGGTAAAAGTAATAGGAGAGACTTGTGAACAGAGATCACATCTGAATCCAGCTCCATCACACAGAAACACAAACTCCAAAGTAGGGCCAACTGACATGGCACTGAACTCCATCTGCCATGACCATAGAACCTGTGGGTCTCCGTAGCCCTCAGAAGAACCAATACGCGGGGTTGTATCTACTTTATCTGTCTCTGGGACTCTGCTGAGGTGTGCATAAGGGCAACCCCTCTGATAACCTCCTGGCTCTTTTTGGAGACTCATAGCCATATAAACTCATTTGTCCTTTCCATTTCTCCCTTTGATTCAGGTCAAAAAGCATTTTTAACTCCTGGTATTATATGTAGATTGAGATATTCTGCTGGTCCGAGTTGACTTTTTTATTCAAGGTCATTTCCTAGTTATATCATCAGCTGGTACTTGGTAGTAATCCCTCAGCGCCAGGGAGGCTCATCCCCGGGAGTCATGTCCCACCCACACTGGAGGGAAGGCAACGCATTTACATCCTAGTTTGGCTTCGAGACTGGCCACATTAGGCTCTCAGTAGGTAACTCTTAGGCACCCTGTAGCTCTAGGCCTTGTTCTTATTTCAGGTGCACAGGCTCACAAACATAGTCATTAGTATCAAGAGCTCATTGTTGGACCTTCCTTCTTTTTTGGTCTTTGCGGTTACACTTGGGGGATTGTTGCTGTTCCTTTAGTGACTGTGATGAAGCTCCCCTGGCTAGGAACTCAGCACTCCCTCAGTTGCCATTTTTAATTGTATCTACTATGAAAATATCCAAACATTTTTATGTACCCTGGATATATGCCCTAGAGAACTCCCTGCCAACCATGTGTCCCCTGTCAATAACATCCCACACCAGTATTCCTCCGCTGCCATTGTTGAACCTTTCTGTGATCCAAAACTTCTTGAAAAGTGAAGCTCAATATATTGCCAGGTTCCATTAATAGTAAAATGGAATATAGTGATGAGTTTAAAAGTTAGATATAGAATACATATTAATTTGGAAAAATTAAGGTAAAAATAAATTGGGGTATCAAAAAATTTAAAAATGCAAAGGCTTTGTTTTTGATGTTTTGACTTCCACCACTACAATGAGTATTGCCCTGTATGCAAATTGGCAAGGCAACTACTTCTGTCTATTCCTCAGTTCTACGTCCTATCTTTTTCTTTTCTTTTTTCTAATTATTAAGCTTATCTTCACAAGAGTTTTAGATCACAGTAATTCATATGTACAATATACAGTACTCCCACGTATCCAACATAAAACCTTTTCCCTTCCGTAGCAATAATCTTTTTACATATTCATACTATATTTACTGAAACTGATGTACAGATACTGAGACAATAGCTTTCAAACAAGGTAACATTTGTGTTTACATTGTGGTTTATATTTTAGACTATACAGTTTTCTAAATTTTTAGTTATCTTATGTTTTACATTATGATTTACGTTTTAGCCTATCAGCCCCTATATATTTTTGATGTAATTTTACGTGTCTTATATCCATCCTTGTGTACTTGTGGAACACTTCTATTGCCCACACAGTTACATTGGTTACATCTATTCAATACCTCTTTCCCCCTCCCCTTAGGACCCACAGTGACAGTCAATCTTCATTGCTTGAAGGGCCATGTTCAGAGATACTTGCAACAGTGTTGAGGGCTTGACATGCTCAACTGCCCTAATGCACTGGGAGCTACCATTTCTCTTGAGAGATACAATTCCCTCTATTTGAGGGCATCAGTCCTCCCCAGGATGTGGGTATACCTTCACTCTCATTATATGGGTCTCTATCTAATGATACAACCCACTATGGCAAAATGAGCATTCACATATTCCCTAGGAGCCTGTCTGGCGTCATATTATCCCCTTTAAGCATCTTAAACAGGTAACCTTCCTTATTATATTTTTCAAAAAGTTTTCTCAGCATTATACTCTCAACCAAATACCTGACAATCTCCTATGTTCATATGTTGCCCCACCCTTCCCCAATTTCTTGGGCAATATTACCCATCCTCCCATCCCTAGCCCCCCTCAAGCCCACAAAGCCCCACCCAAAGGTAACCCTATATCCCCATTTAATCCCTTCCTTGTACAAATACTTACCTCCAGCTTATAGATTTCACCCATGTAGGTGTCAGCTTACATCCTTCCTCTAACCCCCAATTTCCTTTAAGCCTGTCATCCAGTCTCTAGCTATATTCTTTTAGACTTGCAACTCTTAGCACTTATCCTCATTGTAGCATGTATCAGCTTTTACTGTAAATACTTATTTATTTGACCTTTTGTTGTCTTCAAGCTTCCCAAAGGCAAGGGCCAGGTCTTTTTTTTCTTTCATTTGCCTGATCCTTTGCAGGACACGTGGTAGGTGCTCAACAAATCCATCACCTCTGAAGACTTACACTTAATGCCCTCTCTTTTTTTTGGACAGGTCTATAGCAGTACTGCTTGAAGGACACAATGTTTTCCAAACTAGCACATTTGCAGACTGTTGCTGTACTTCGTCGTGGCGTTCATTCTTCAGTGGCTTCTGCTACCTCCGTTGCAGCTAAAAGAACAGTCCAAGGCCCTCCATCCTCTGATTACATTTTTGAACGGGAGTCTAAGTATGGTGCACACAACTACCACCCTTTACCTGTAGCCCTGGAGAGAGGAAAAGGTACCTGCATATATTTTTCCAGATGCATTTAATTTTGATATTGCAGATAAAGTTAGTTTAACATTTATTGAACATCTGTTATTTGCTTTGGGAAATGCAAGGATGAACGCATTTAGGCTTTGACACAGTGGACCTCACCAATAAGGACTATAGATACATGATAAAGTACTATAATATTGCTATCACTTTTTTTTTTCTTTTAAACTTCTATTTTGGCATAATTTTAAACTCAGAGAAGTTGCAAAAGAAATACAAAGAATTTTCTTTACTTGTCACCCAGATTTCCCTAGTGCTAACAGTTTTCCACATTAGGTTTATCATCACTGTCTTTCTACATGGGTGTGCACTGTTTGAGAATAAATTGCAGACATTATGCCCCTTTACCCCTTAATATTAAAGTGTGTGTTCCTAACAAACAAGGACTTTCTCTTGCATAACCACAGTGTAATGATCAAAATCAGGACATTAACGTCGATACACTATCGTTGTCTATCTACAGACGTTTTTCAGATTTCCTTATTGTCCTTTATAGCAAAAGAAAATCTTGGCTCATAGGTTGCATTCAGGTACCATGATTGTTTTGCCTTTTAAAATCCAGAACAATTCCTCGGTGTTTTATTAACTTGATTTTTTTTTCTCATTTAAAAAAATTTATTGAAGATGGTAGTCATATATAAACATACATAAACAATAAGTGTATAGTAATAATTGTGTACTTGTAAAACATACATAACATCATACAGGGCTCTCATACCTTACCCTATCACCAATACCTTGCATTGTTGTGAAACATTTTTAATGATTAAAGAGCATCCTCAAAATATTACCACTAACCAAAGTATCTTCTATTTGGTGTATTTTCCCCCCAACCCAACCTATTATTATTATTATTATTATTTCTATTGTATCATTTCTACATGAATATACATAAGCAGTAAGTGTGTAGTAAAAGTTGTGAACTTACAAAGCAAACATGTATAACATCTTATAGGGGCCCCTTACATAAATCCACCACCAACATCTTGCATTGTTGTGAGACATTTGTTACAAGTTATGAAAGAATATCATCAAAATCTTAGTACTTACTCTAGCCGTTATCTTATATTTGGCATATTTTTCCCCCAGCAGACCCTGTTATTATTTTTTAAATATATTTTTATGGCAGAAGTTGTAAACTTGCAAAACAGTCACACACGTGTGCAGAATTCCCATACAGCAGCCTTTAATCAACACACCACACCATGGTAGAACATTTGTTACAAATTATGAGATATTATCATCAGACTGTTACCAGGTCCATATATATTTGGCACACTTTTTCCATACTCAGTACATCTTTGGCATAGATGGATGAATATTAACATTATTACTGTTAACCACAGTCCATGGGTCACTCCAGTTGTATTTTTCCTGTGCTTCTCCACATTCAAACCATCCTGCAATAGTGATGTACATCTGTTCTAGCTCACAAAGGACACTCTTGCATCTATACCATCAACCACAATTCTCATCCACCTCTGGGTTTACTGTGTTATTTAGTCCCTAGATTATTCCCTAGCTTTCTGTCAGTTGTCATTTACATCTCTAGACTACCCTCTTCAGCCACATTCCCATTTACTGTTACTCACTATAATCTGTTACCACCCACTTTATACATTTCTACAATTTTACAGTAAAGTTAATTAAAACTTGTACATACATTAAGCATCAAGAGTCCATTTCAGTCCTCCTGTTATCTGCTTTAAGGATCCAACACCTACCACCAGGTCTTGAGGATATTTTCCTACATTTTCTTCAAGAAGCTTTAAGTCTCCTGCTTTTATATTTAAGTTTTTGATCCATTTGAGTTAATTTTTGTATGAGGTGTGAGATAGGGGTCTTCTTTCCTTCTTTCAGCTATGTATATCCAATTCTCTCAGCACCATTTGTTGAATGGACTGTTCTGCCCAAGCTGGGTGGGTTTGACAGGCTTGTCAAAACTCACTTGAGGGAAGCGGACTTGGCCCAGTGGATAGGGCATCTGTCTACCGCATGGGAGGTCTGTGGTTCAAACCCCAGGCCTCCTTGACCTGTGTGGAGCTGGCCCACGTGCAGTACTGATGCGTGCAAGGAGTGCCATGCCACAGAGGGGTGTCCCCCACGTAGGGGAGCCCCACGTGCAAGGAGTGCGCCCTGTAAGGAGAGCCGCCCAGTGCGAAAGAAAGTGCAGCCTGCCCAGGAATGGCGCTGCACACACGGAGAGCTGACGCAACAAAAAGAAACAGAGATTCCTGTGCCGCTGACAACAACAGAAGCAGACAAAAAGAAGAACACACAGCAAATGAACACAGAAAACAGACAACGGGGGCCGGGGGGGAGGGCAGGGAGGGGAGAGAAATAAATAAAATAAATCTTAAAAATAAAAAACAAACTCACTTGACCCTAGATGTCAGGGTCTGTTTTTGAACCATCAGTTCGGTTCCATTGGTCTGTGTTTCTGTCTTTATGTGAGTATCATGCTGTGTTTACCAATGTAGCTAGGTAATATGATTTTAAAGTCAGGAAGAGTCCTCCAACTTCGCCTTTCCTTTCTAAGATATTTCTGGCTATTCAGGACACCTTACTTTTCCAAAAAAAATTGATAATCATGTTTTCTATTAATTTAAAAAATGCTGGTGGAATTTTTATTGGGATTGCATTGAATCTGTGTATCAATTTGAATAGAATTGATACCTTAATGATAGTTAGTCTTCCAATCCATAAGCATTGAATATTCTTCCAATTATTTAGATCTTTTTTGATTTCTATTAACAGTGAGTTGTAGTTTTCTGAATACAGGTGCTTGACATCGTTAGTTAAATTTATTCCAAAATATTTGGGTTTTATCTGTTATATTTTATTTTCACCACTCTTAACACTTTTAGTTACTTTACTGATATAATCTTCATTTTTAGATTGTCTTTCAAACTCTCCTGTCTTTTCTTTTCAGGCTGTAGCACACCGTTTAGTATTTCCTGCAAAGCTGGTCTCTTGGTTACAAACTTTCTGAGTTCTGTTTATCTGTGAATATTATAAACTCCTCCTCATTTTTGAAAGACAGTCTTGCCAGATAGAAGATTCTTGGCTGGAAGTTTCTCTCTTGCAGTATCTTAAATATATCACCATCTTCTTGCCTCCTTGGTTTCTGATGAGAAATCAACACTTAATCTTATTGGGTATCCCTTATCTGTTTGCATTGCTTTTCTCTTGCTGCTTTCAGAATTCTCTGTCTTTGGCATTTGACATTCTGATTAATATGTGTCTCGGAGTTGGTCTGTTCAGATTTATTTGGATGGAAGTACGTTGTGCTTCTTGGATATGGATATCCATGTCCTTCAGTAGGGTTGGGACATTTTCTACCATTATTTCTTCACATATTCCTTCTGCCCTTTTTCCCTTCTCTTCTTCTTTTGGGACACCCATGACAGGTATGTTTGCATGTCTCTTGCTGTCGTTTAGTTCCCCAATTTTTCCTTTCTTTTCTTTATCTGTTCTTTTGTGTATTTGCTTTCAGAGGCCATTTCTTCAAGCTTACCAATCATTTTTTCTGCCTCCTCAAATCTGCTATTATATGATTCCAGTGTTTTGTTTTTTTAATAAATCACTTTATTTTATTTATTTTCTCCCCCTCCCTACTGCCCTCCTGTTTTTGCTGTCTGTGTCCATTTGCTGTATGATCTTCTGTTCTATTTCTCTTTTTTTGTCTTCTCGTTTTCTCCTCTAGGATTCACTGAGATTTGATCCTGGGGACCTCCGATGTAGAGAGAAGTTCCCCGTCACTTGTGCCACCTCATTTTCTAGTTTCTGTTGTGTCTCGCCTTGACTCTCCCCTTTGTCTCTCTTTTATTGCATCATCATCTTGCTGTGTGGCTTGTTGTGCAGACACTGGCTCACTGCACAGGCGCTGGCTCACTGCATGGGCACTGGCTTGCTGCATGGGTATGCTTTTACCAGGAGGCCCCAGGGATCGAACCTGGGTCCTCCCATATGGTAGATGAAAACCCAATCATTTGAGTCACATCCGCTTCCCTCCAGTGTATTTTTAATTTCATTTATTGCAACTTTCATTACCATAAGATCTGCTATTTTTCTACATATGCTTTCATATTCTTCTTTGTGCTCATCCAGTGTCTTTTTAATATCCTTAATCTCTTTAGCCACCTCATTGAATTTATTAAGGAGATTTATTTGAACATCTATGATTAGTTGTCTCACCTCCTTCATGTCATCTGGAGGCTTACCTTCTTTAACTGGGCTATATCTTCCTGTTTCTTGGTGTGGATTGTAATTTTTTTTTTTTCTGTCTTGGCATCTGGCTTGCTAGATATATTTATTCTGGGTACAGTTTCTTTCTTTAGTTTTGGGCTTTCTTGCCCTTTCTCTCTTGCTGGTTGTGTAGTAGGAGCCAAGGATGTAGTAAGTACTTCAAGCTGTGGAGGTTTCATCTGCCTTCTTTGTTCTAGGGACCAATGAAGCTTCTCCCAACTTTCTCCTTTGCCATGGGTAGGGACAGAGCCACAGCTGTGTGGAATAATCTAAGTCATGCAGGCCTAGACTGTAGTTGCCCAAAGAGACTGATGAAGGTTCACGCCCCTTTCTTTCCTGCCTGGAGTCGGGATGGAGCTGCAGGTGTGACCAGCAGACTATGCAGTATGAGTCCAAGATGACTGCAGTTGCACTGGTAGACTTCCAGGTGTTCAGTCTGTGCCACTCAAATGTACCTGCAGTTACCTGGAGAGGCTGGTGCAGAGCCGGCCAGGTTACTTCCTCCTAGAGGTGGAACTGAGGCCTAGGCTATGGCTGCAGGCCAATCTGGGTGAAATAAACTAGTCTCTACCTTCACTGTAATTTTCATTCAGCCCAGCTACCCCTCATGCAGGAGGTGGAGTCAAAATTGCAGCTACCAACCTCTTTCAAACTTGGGCAGGTTCAAACTTTAGCTGTTCTTAGGGTTATACTTTAGCCAGCAGAATTTACTAATCAGTAGCTGAAGTCAATAGCCAGCTGTCTCTTCTCTCCCTGTGTTTGGGAAATGGAGCTTCCAACTCCAGCCACAGAATAGCTCCTGAGGTGGCTTATGCTGCCAGATTAGGATGATCACTGGTCTCTGCAGCATGGCCTGTATTTTCCCTGAGAGGCTGGTGCAGGTCCCCTCAGTTTCCTCCCTGCTGGAGGTGGGGCTGGGGCTTAGGGTAGAGCTGCAATTTGATCTAGATGGAAAGAGCCAGTCCTTAACCAGCACTGTGATTTTCAGTCAGCCCCGTTTGCTCTCCTGCCAGGGGCTGAGTTAAAATGTCGTCTACTAGCCTCTTTCTGGCTTGGACAGGTTCAAACTTTAGCTGTTCTTAGGGTTATACTTTGGCCAGTCAGATTTACTAATCAGCTGAAGTTGGTGCCCAACTGTCTCTTTCTCTCTCATTTTTGGGGAGTGGAGTTTCCAATTCCAGCCACGGAATAGCTCCCCAGGAGGCTTGTGCCTCCAGTGGAGGCTGGGCCCCAGCCTCCATGTCGTGGAGGGCTCTACTTATGAATCTTCTCAGCAGATGGGCAGTCTCCTCCTTCCGTTCTTTCAAGGATGTTGAGGATGCTCTTCTGGTCTTCTGGAGCCCCCATACAGGTGCTGTGGAGAGCTCTGGGTGATAACCAACTGTCTTGTAGCACGAGCTGACTCTAGGAGCTCCTTAGTATGTCATCATCTTGCTGGTTGTTCTCTAACTTGGTATTTTTGGAGTGTACAGGCTGATAATTTTGTAGAAGGAAGCTCAATTCTGGGTTGACTGATGTTTCCTCAGGATTAGATTCAGGTCATTTGTTCTGGGCCAGAAACTGCAGAAATGCTCTTGTGTCCCTCTGGATACAGCATGTCAGGAGACACATGGCTGTTTATTTCATTACTGGCAGTGTTGACTTTGGTAGGTAGTGTCTGCCCAGCTTTTCTACTGTGAAGTTACTGTGTTTCTTTTTGTGGTATTTTGTGCAGAGATAATTTGAGATTATGCAAATGGCCTGTTTACCCACCAAATTTGTACTCACAGTTTTAGCCTCTGTTATTCTTGCCTGGATAAATTATTGCTGTAGTATTTTGATTATTGCTAAATGGTGACTTAACAGATTTTGATATAACAGCCTTAAATAAATGAAATCAAAGTTTGTTACTTAGCTTTGAGCCTGAAGATGACAGCATACGAATATTAAACATTTTATCTGTCTGTAGTTTGTGACCAGTATTGTAATATATATCTCCTTTTGAACAAAAAATCTAGATGTATGTATTATAAATTTGGAAACAGGTTTGCAGAATAATTTTTCATTTATAGTAGCAGAGGATGAGCTCTGGAGTGTGGCTGCCTGGATTCAAGTCCCAGTTTGACACCCACTGCTTGGGCTGGCTCTGTAATCTATGTTTCTATTTCCTTAACTCTGCCCAGGGGGTGGTTACCAGATTCTCATGAGGGTGAGATCATGTATGAAAGCACTGAACACAGTATGTAAGTACATGGTAAAAGTTAGGTGTTCCTCAAACCCTTGTTGCATTTTACTTCCTATGGTCAACTTTCCATGATATTATCTATTAAGTTTAATGTTTTACCTTTAGATTCCAATTTTGATTTCTTAGTGTTAGAATTGGGTAAAGGTTTCATTTGAGGGTTTACATCCTTTTCGTGCTATGCCGTTCTTGTTAAACATGTTTCTTGAAGATTGACAGATAAAATATAATTCTTTAATATATCTTCTAAAGCAAAGTTTATTATGATTGCTCTAAAACAAGCCTGAACTACAATTATATATTAAAAACATGTTTTATGAGTTTAATATAGGCTCATATTCAGAGACTTGTTTTCTTCCTTATATATTTTAGGTGTTTACGTGTGGGATGTAGAAGGCAGAAAATATTTTGACTTCCTGAGTGCTTACAGTGCTGTCAACCAAGGGCATTGTCATCCAAAGATTGTGGATGCTCTGAAAAGCCAGGCGGACAAATTAACCTTAACATCTAGGGCTTTCTATAACAATGTACTTGGCGAATATGAGGAGTATATCACTAAACTTTTCAACTACCACAAAGTTCTTCCTATGAATACAGGTAAATTATTTCCTTTTCCAGTTAAATACCCCCCAAATAATCTTATTATTTTCTGATAACTTAAAACATTTTTAAAATTTGAAATCGTTTCCCTCTGGATAGGAGTGGAGGCTGGAGAGACTGCCTGCAAACTTGCTCGTAAATGGGGCTACACTGTTAAGGGTATTCCGAAATACAAAGCAAAGATTGTTTTTGCAGGTATGTGAAATTAAACATCAGCTGCTTTCATTTAAACATGCAATTTCATTTTTGCTTTTAATTTACTGATGAGATTTTTAAAATGTTTTTGCTGTACCTGATTTTTATTTGCTGGACATTTCATTAAAAATTAATGAGGGACTTCCTTGTTTTGGGTTTATTTCCAAGTTCACATATGGGGTTTTTCTCTCCTAAATAACTCCCTACCACTCCTTCTCTAAAATGAATGGTTATTTGATATAATTTCTCATTATCTACATATATTTCCCATAGCAGTTTTCTGGTTAATTAGCTGGACTTTTGTTAGGTTGTCAGGCTTGGGATATGTTCAAGAAGGCCGTGCCGTGGGTATGAGATGAAGTGTGAATCTTAATATTTGACGTGTTGGTTGTACCATGGTCTTCTTTGAAGCAGTTGGGAAGAGGAGGCTGTAGTTTTCCTTGTATTCTTCTGGGAATGGTTGAAAAGAATAACTTGAATCTAACTTTTGGAATCTTTATAATGATATTCAAATGATAGGTTCTGAACCTTTATTTTTTTTTCCTTAGTTGGTTTTTTGTTTGCTTTATTATTTTCTCCCCCCTTAGAATTTTTTTTTAATTTATTGAAGTATATAATTCATGCATAAATGTACATAAAAAATAAGTGTATAGTAATAGTTGTGAACTTATAAAACAAACATATATAACATCATACAGGACTCTCGTACCTCACCCTATCAGTAATACCTAGAATCGTTGTTAAACCTTTTTAACTAATGATTAAAGAGCACTGTCAAAATATTACTACTAACCAAAGTATTTTCCCCCAACCTCCTATTATTATTATCTTTTTATCATTTATATATGATCATACACAAACAATAGTGTATAGGAAAAGTTGTGAACTTATAAAGCAAACATGTATAACATCATATAGGGAGCCCATAAATCAACCCTCCATTAAGACCTTGCATTGTTGTAAGATGTTTGTTACAAATTATGAAAGAATATTGTCAAAGTCTTACTACTAATTATGGTCCTTATCTTATATTTGGTGTATTTTTCCCCCACCCCACAATATTATTATTTTTTAAATATATATATTTTTATGACAGAAGTTGTAAGCTTATAAAACAATCACGCACATGTGTAGAATTTCCAAACAACACCCTGCTATCAACCACCACACTGTAGTGGAACATTTGTTACAGATAATATCATCTGGTTGTTAACATGTCCATAGTGTACATTTGGCACTCATTTTCCATACTGCCCCATTATGAACACAGTACATCTTTGGCATAGATACAAGAATATTATATCATTACTGCTAACCACAGTCCATAGGTCACTCCAGTTGTATCTGTCCCATGCTTCTCCACATTCCCACCACCCTGTAATTGTGATGTACATTTGTGCTAGCTAACAAAGGACATTCTTGCTTTTGTACTATCAACCACAATTCTCATCCTCCTCTTGGTTTACTGTGCTATTCTGTTCCTAGAATATTCACTAGCAATCTATTAATTGGTATTTACATACCTAGACTGCCATTTTCAGCTGCATCCCCATTTATAAACTAGCTGTTACTATTGTTACCATCTATACATTTCCACACTTTTACAGTAAAGCTAATTAAAACTGCTGCATACATTAGACATCAGTAGTCCATCTCAGTTCTCCTCTTATCTCCTTTCAGAATCCACCACCTACCACCAGGTCTTGAAGCTATTTTCCTACAGTTTTTTTCTAGAAGCTTTATGGTTACTGCTTTTATAGTTATTTATTTTTTAGGTTTTCGATCCATTTTGAGTTAATTTTTGCATAAGGTGTGGAGATAGGGGTCCTGTTTCCTTCTTTCAGCTATGGATATCCAGTTCTCTCAGCACCATTTGTTGAATGGACTGTTCTGCCTGAGCTGTGTGGGTTTGACAGGCTCGTCAAAAATCACTTGACCATACATGTGAGGGTCTGCTTCTGAACCATCAATTTGGTTCCTTTGGTCTATGTGTCTGTCTTTATGCCAGTACTATGCTATTTTTATCACTATAGCTTGGTAA
This sequence comes from Dasypus novemcinctus, assembly GCF_030445035.2. Taxonomy (NCBI): domain Eukaryota; kingdom Metazoa; phylum Chordata; class Mammalia; order Cingulata; family Dasypodidae; genus Dasypus; species Dasypus novemcinctus. The sequence continues at coordinate 12,882,489 of NC_080678.1, forward strand.
TACAATTTAAAGTCTAGAGAGGAGAGTTTGCTTTTCCTTTTCAAGATGTTCCTGGTTATACAGGACCACTTACCCTTCCATATAAACTTTTGATAATCGTGTTTTCAATTAAAAAAAAAGTCCTGGTGGACTTTTTATTGGGATTGCATTGAATCTGTATATCAATTTGAGTAGAATTGACATCTTTATGATATTTAGTCTTTCAATCCATGAGCGTGGAATGTTTTTCCAGTTATTTAGGCCTTTTTTGATTTCTTTTAACTTTGAGTTGCAGTTTTCTGAACACAAGTGCTTTACATCGTTGGTTAAGTTTATTCCTATTTGAATTTTATCTGTCATATTTTATTTTTACCACTCCTTTGACACTTTGTTACTTTTATTGATATAATCTTCATTTCTAGACTCTCTTTTAGGCCTCTCTCTCCTTTCTTTTCTTTTCAGGCTCTAGCACACCCTTTAGAATTTCCTGAAAAATCTGGTCTCTTGGTTAGAAATTCTCTCAGTTTCTGTTTATCTGTGAATACTCTAAACACACCCTCATTTTTGAAAGACAATCTTGCTGGATATAAGATTCTTGGCTGAAAGGTTTTCTTTTGTACTATCTTAAATATATCATACCACTGTCTTCTTGCATTCATGGTTACTGGTGAGAAATTAGAATTTAATCTTATTGGGTATCCCTTATATGTTATGCATTGCTTTTTACTTGCTGTTCTCAGAATTCTCTCTTTGCCTTTGGCATTCGACATTCTGGTGAGTATGTGTCTTGGAGTTGGTCTATTTGGATTTTTTCAGATGGGAGTACGTTGTGCTTCTTGGACATGGATATCTATGTCCTTCAATAGGGTTGGGAAATTTTCTATCATTATTTCTTCATATATTCCTTCTGCCCCTTTTTCTTTCTCTTCTCCTTCTGGAATACCCATGACATGTATGTTTGCATGCCTTTTGATGTCATTTAGTTCCCTGAAACCTTGTTCAATTTTTTCCATTCTTCATCTGTTCTTTTGTATGTTCAGTTTCAGAGGCCATTTCTTCAAGCTCACCAATCCTTTCTTTTGCCTCTTCAATCTGCTATTATGTGATTCCAATGTTTTTAAAATTTTATTTATTGTGCCTTTCATTCCCATAAGATCGGCTATTTTTCTATGTATGCCTTCAAATTCTTCTTTGTGCTCATCCAAAGTCTTAATATCCTTAATCTCTTTAGCCTTCTCATTGAATTTATTAAGGAGATTTGTTTGAACATCTGTGATAAGTTGTCTCAATTCCTTTATGTCATCTGGAGGCTTATCTTATTCCTTTAACTGGGCCATATCTTCCTGTTTCTTGGTGTGGATTGTAATTTTTGTTGGTGTTTTGGCACATTGCTTAGTAGAGTATTTATTCTGAGAGCAGTTTTTCTCTTTAGTTTAGGGCTTCCTGTCCTTTATGTCATCTGGAGGCTTATCTTATTCCTTTAACTGGGCCATATCTTCCTGTTTCTTGGTGTGGATTGCAATTTTTTTGTTGGTGTTTTGGCACATTGCTTACTAGAGTATATATTCTGAGAGCAGTTTTTCTCTTTAGTTTAGGGCTTCCTGTCATTTCTCCCTTGCTAGTTGTGCAGTAGGAACCAAAGATGTAGTTGTTGCTATAAGCTGTGAAGGCTCAAGCTGCTCATTATCCCAGGGACTGATGAAGCTTCTCCCAACTTTCTCCTTTGCCAGGGGTAGGGACAGAGTTACAACTGTGTGAAATAATCCAAGATATGCAGGCCTAGACTCTAGTTGCCCAGAGAGACTGATGAGGCTTCACTTCCCTTTCCTGCTTGGGGCTGGGATGGAGCTGCAGGTATGGGCAGCAGTCTATGCAGTATGGGTCCAAGATGACCGAAGTTGCCCCAGTTGACTTCCAATTATTCAGTCTGTGCCAGACAAATGTACCTGCAGTTACCTGGATAGGCTGGTGCCAAGCCCTCCAGCCTCCTCTCTGCCAGAGGCAGGGCTGACACTTAGGCTGGGGCTGCAGGCTGATCTGGGTGAGAGAAACCGGTTCCTACCATCACTGGTTTTCGGTCAGCCTCGCTTTCTCTCTTGCAGGGGCCAGAGTCAAAATGGTGGCTACCAGCCTCTTTCCAACCTGGACAAGTTCAAACTTTAGCTATTCCTAGGATTATACCTTAGGCAGCTGAATCCACCAATCAGTAGCTGAAATCAGTGGCCAACCATCTCCTTCTCCCCCGTTTTTGGGAAATGGAGCTTCAAATTCCAGCCACAGAATAGCTCCTGGGGCAGTTTGTGCTGCCAGAGTAGGACAATCTCTGGCCTCCGTGGCTTGACCAGTAATTTCCCGGAGAGGCTGGTGCAGGTCCCCCCAGCTTCCTCCCTGCCAGAGGTGGGGTTGGGGCTTATGCTAGAGGTGTAATCTGATCTGGGTGGAAGGAAGCTGGTCTCCATCAGCACTGTGATCCTCAGTCGGCTCCGCTTTCCCTGGTGTCTCAGGCAGAGTTAAGATGGGGCCACTGGCCTCTTTCTGGCTTGGACAGGTTCATACTTTAGCTGTTCTCAGGATTATACTGTAGCCCACTGAATTTACTCATCAATAGCTGAAGTTGTTGCCCACCGTCTCTTCCTCCCTCGTTTTTGGGAAGTGGAGCTTTCAATTTCAGCCGTGAAACAGCTCCCAAGGCTTGTGTCTCCAGTGGAGGATGGATACTGGCCTCTGAGGCATGGAGCATTCTACTTAACGAATCTTCTCTGCAGATGCGCAGTCTCCTCCTTCATTCCTTCAGGTGTGTTGCAGGATGCTCTTCTGGGCTCCTGGAGCACCCAAATAGGTGCTTCAGATAGCTCCAGAGAGCTCTGGGTGTTTCCTAACTGCCCTGTAGCAGAAGCTGACTCTAGGAGCTACTTATTCTGTCTCCATCTTGCTGGTTCTCCACTTCTGAGTCATTTTTGAAGTTTTGGTTTCAATTTTTGAAACATAAGTATGTATAGATTTGTCACTGGCCCTGGTTAAAGTTAATTCTTGTGATTATTGAAAACTGTCATTATTCTGCCTTGTGAATAGCTGTAGTTAAGCCGTAAACTCATCACATAATAAAACCCAGAATTTAACTGATGGCCAGCAGTAGTTGGTATTTGAGAATGGCAGGTGAGTGTTTCCAAAGAGGAAATCTTCCATAGTTGGATTACTTACTTTAAAATCTTAGGCCTTAGTTGTAGGACATCATAAATGTCTCTTGCAAATAAAACTGGTCTTTTTGGTGATTTTCATTCTTACATACTGTATCCAGTCTCTTTAAAACTAGCAAAGGGTGCAAATACCTTCCCATCTGAATATTAAAAGAAGCTGGTGAGTCAGGGAGAGGATGGCTTTTCACACTATGGGTCGTTTGTTACCAGGGGTAGGGAGTGGGAGATGTAGGGCTGGATAGAGAAGAGAGACTAGGTTCTTGGCCTATTAGGTACATTTTTTCCCTCAAACAAGCCTGGTCAAAATTAATATGCTGTTATTAGTGGATGAGTTAAATGGAGATTGCTCATAGGTGAGAGGCTTTGCAAGAGTAGTTTTTAGAGATGTTATGAAGCTAAAATACAACTGGGTTGATTAAGTTGCTGTGAGCAGAGTTGGTGGTAAGATGTAAAAATATACTGTACGTGAACCCTCAACCCTCTTGATTATTCTGTCTTGTTTATTTCCTTCCTTGAATCTAACCCGATATTAAGTGATGTTGTTCAGTTGTTTTACTAGCTTATGTTACCTTGTTTCTTCTCTACTGGAATGTAAGCTCCTTGAGGGCAGGGAGCTTGCCGAACTTGATCACCCTTCTCTTCCAGCACCTAGAGGGAGTGGTGCCTCTAGTAGACACTCAGTCAAGTTTATTGATGAAATCAATTAATGGATAAAAAATACTTTTGAACAAAGGCAGATGTATTATTTAACATTATAAAGGATTGTAACCAAGGAAGGAAAGATCGAAAGTATTATGATAGTCTGAGTCTGTTGTCTCAAAATGAAATTTAAAAGGCATTCTATAGAATTATTAGCTTGTAATATTTGGATTTTTAAAAGGAAAACTGTTAATTTTCTACGGAAAATATCTTTCTCCTATCATTATCCAAAATGCACCATCTCTAGAAAATTATGTATTGAATACTGCTATTGGGTTGGGATTAGTGAAAGAAAAGACAAGTGTCTCTCTGTATATTACAGTCAAGAGATCCAGTAGAGAAGTACATAAAACGTTAATTGCAACACCAGACTGTATTCTCTCATGACATACGAATATGGTATCGAATATCAGTTTTTTTTAACAAATGAAAGCCCTCTGGAGGTTTTCAAAAGCAAACCCTTGACTTCCTTTTTTAATCAAACTTCCTAAGGAATTTTTGGGGAACAACTTTTAATAAATGTGTTGGGTTTGCTTGAGATAATCAGCATTTGTTTCTCATTTCTAGCTGGCAACTTTTGGGGTAGAACCTTGTCTGCTATCTCCAGTTCCACAGACCCCACCAGTTATGATGGTTTCGGACCGTTTATGCCAGGTTTCGAAATCATTCCGTATAATGATCTGCCTGCTCTGGAGGTAAGTTCACTAGTGTCTTGTTGCTAAGTACATAGTAAACAGAAATAATATGTGTTGAATATTTGAATTAAAAATACATTATGTGACTCTAATGTAATTTTATCTTATTGAAATTAGGCCAAGGTTTCAGCCTTGTTCTCTGTAATGATCAGTTAGTTTCCAACACAGAAAACTTGGCTCTGTGGTCTGATCTTTACAACTAACAAGCTACTTTAGATTTGTATCCTTGATAACAATTAACTTGGATATTATCTGTTTATTGACTTTACTAGATAAAATTACATAATTTTTAGCTAGCTTTAAAAAATTATGAAGATATTTACAAAATAAAAAGGTTCACTTAAAATGGCTTTAAAATGGCTATTTACCTTAGGTTTTACTTACAGTACATTTGACTACATACTAGAAAATATAGGTTAGAGTAGCTTAAAGCTGAAGTGTTGGTGCTTCTGATACTTAACAGAATTGTGCAGGGTGTGGTTTTAGGTTTCCAAATGTGGTAGAAAAGAAGTTGTTAAAACATGTTTGTGTTTCTTTTGTAGCGCGTTCTTCAGGATCCCAATGTTGCTGCGTTTATGGTAGAACCAATTCAGGGTGAAGCGGGTGTGATGGTTCCGGATCCAGGTTACCTGATGGGAGTGCGGGAGCTCTGCACCAGGCACCAGGTGTCCGTGCTCCCCACTCCTGATGCGCTGCCTGGGGCCTGGGAGCGCAACTGCAGGCCTCTCTGAATTCTGCTAGGATCAATGCAAAGATTAAAAACCTTTTCCACTAGAGGGAGACATCTTTCTCAGAGCTTCAGAACTTTCTAGTACCCCCTGTCAGGAACCTGTGCAGAAGCTGACTTTTTCCTGGCTCTGGGACATTGGGCATACTGGCTTGGGCATAGCTGTGTACTTTCCAGCCCTAAACATGTTCTCTCCTCTCGTCTCTAAGAACAGTGCACTCAATCTTTACCTACAGTCCCAAATCCTACCAGACCCTTTGCTGTCACTCCCGAACTCCAGACTTTAAGTAATTAACTTTCCTCCTCCTCCTCCCACCAAGGGTAATATTAGTGTATTTTGTTTACCACTGAATAACTTCTGTCATGTGGTAAATGTTTAATAAATATTTGTGGAATAAAAGAATTAATTTGTCCCCAGAGGATAGCTTTATCCCAACCCTCACCTCTGCGTAAGTGCCTTTCCTTTATGTAGAGCAGTGCTAAGTGACCATCTGGAGGATTGTGGCCTGATAAAGTAAATAATTGGGGTGTTTACAGGATTTCCAGAGGACATGTTGGGAATTGTGTGGGTTGTTAAAAACCTTTTCACAAATTTGAGGGCATGTCAGAATTACAGATTTTGGGGGTGAGGATGAAATAAAGACTGCTCTTCTCCCCATGGAAATGAAAATGATAATTAACACTGTTATTTTGTTTTCCAATAGGTTCTATTTATTGCTGATGAAATACAGACAGGATTGGCCAGAACTGGTAGATGGTTGGCTGTTGATCATGAAAACGTTAGACCTGATGTGGTCCTCCTTGGAAAGGCCCTTTCTGGTGGCCTCTATCCGGTAAGTTTCATGTCCAATCTCTTTTTTCCTTCGCTGCTCCAATGAAATAGACCTCTGAAATATTTTTATATCAACTGATAATGGACAGAAATGCCTTTCTCAGATGGTTTGGTTTGACTTAGTAGACTCAGTTAACTTTCACTGAGGAATTGATTGTGCGTGGAATTTGCTATGGCATTTGTTTTGGGTGGAAACATTTTGTCCCCCAAATATTCCCAGAGACCTCTGTGCTTTTATCCAATGTTCAGAAACATGGCATTACTAATTGAGGGTTTGAAGTCATGAATGATGAATGTAGAGATGGAAAAACTAATTTTTTGTGTAGTTCTTTTCTTGGGTTTCCTATTCAGAGCCAATAATTGGCATTGACTGAAAGGGCTCTGAAGTAGAGACATTTTGCTGAGTAGATCAAATTGTTTGCTGAAGACAGTGTTCAGCATTGTTTTCTAGTAGTTAAACAAAGCATGTCACCTTGAAATTGGGAAGTATTGTAAATCTGTGTAGCAGCATTAAAATCTTAGTTCCAAAATTCTGTTGGTCTGTGCCATTGAAGTGTGCCTCATATATTTGCAATCTGTTAGGATATTCCTCAGTGTCATTGGCAGTTAAGATGACAGACATAATAGCTCTTATTTGTTGAAGCTTTATATCAAATTTAATATCTGCTTCATAAATATTTGTGTTTCTGGTATGCTGAGAGTGACTACTTAGTTGGAGAAGTTACTGTGTGAGCATTTGATTCTCTGTCTTTAGGTGTCTGCAGTGCTGTGTGATGATGACATAATGCTCACCATTAAACCCGGGGAGCACGGCTCGACGTATGGTGGTAATCCTCTGGGCTGCCGAGTAGCCATTGCATCCCTCGAGGTAAAACTGACCACACCATGCAGGATCCATTTCTCTAAGTGATGTTGAAGTTTGAGCACATTGGTGTAATGAGAAATTTAATTAGATTGCCCAATATTAGAGAATATGATGTAAGAGGAAAGCTTGTAGGGGCAAGGCATTGTCAAAAAGTGTTTTAAATCTTGGCCCAGTAGACTGGGTGTCCTCCCATGGGCTTCCTGAGTTTTCAGTCTTCTAGGACTTTGGACGCTTAGGCCCTGGCTGGTCCTCAGATCTCACGTCGTGATCCACCTGCTTGCCGGGTCTGGCTTGCTTGGCCTCTTGCTTAAAAGTGTGAATTTTAAATGCCTTTAGCATTATTCCTTATGTGCCTCCTACCAAGGACAAAATTTCTCTGTAATTTCTGAGTGTGGGCATTTTAGGAAGAACACATTTAAGGACTTTTTTTTTGCAGGTTAAAAATTATGTTCATTGACTTATTTAAGTAGTAAGATCATGTACTAGTTGCACTAAGCATATTTGAATGCCCTTATTTTTATTTTGCCGTGAAATCAGACTGATAATGGATTTGAGATTAAAGCAAGGCTCTGAGCTAGTCTGTGTAAATACAGATTAATAAAGGAGTTGAAACATAGAAATGAAAGTTACTCCAGTCTTTAATCATGTTCTTCCTTTACTTATAACCTGTGACTCTCCAAAGAAAAACAGAAAAGGCCATCTCAAAATTTATGTAATTTCTCTTTAAAAATAGGTTTTGGAAGAAGAAAACCTTGTTGAAAATGCAGACAAAATGGGTACTATCTTGAGAAGTGAACTCATGAAACTACCTTCTGATATTGTAACTGCTGTAAGAGGAAAAGGATTATTAAATGCTATTGTTATTAGAGAAACCAAAGGTATGAAGAGGTATACTTTTACTGAAGATATTAAATTTATAGGAAAAGCTAAAATACATTTCTTATTTTAAGTTGTTGTCAGGTCCCTCTATTAACTGGCCTCCTGTTGACAAATCTTTTAAGGCAGAATATGATCTGATTGAGGTATAATTATAGTAATGATATTAGACATACCTCTTCCCTACATGAAAACTCTACATTTAAGTAATTTGACCTGTTTTACTTCCTTTAAGTCATTTGTTATTCTACCTTAGATGAGTTGGAGAGTTTAAGTTATTTTCTGTTAGGAAGTGTATAGAGAGCACTTTCTTTAATGTTTCCCTTTGCTGTGCTTTCCTCCCTCTTCAGTGCTTTGTAGTAATCAGTAGAGGTAGTGGAAGCAGTGGGAAAAATGATATATCAGTGATAATATTGGTTAGTGATTCCAGCTGCCACATAATTGCCTGCTCAATAAGTGTCATTCAGTCTTTTTGGTCTTTTAGCACCCCATTTGTAACCTTCAGGGTGCCTTGCTGGGTTTTCTCCAGATAACCCATTTAAAGCCAAGTGGCTCCAACCCCGACCTTACTTCAGAATGACCTGGGGAGCTTTTAAAAAAATTTGAGGCCAGAAATTCCAATTTAATAGCTCTGGGGTGGGGCTCAGGCATTTGCAGGTCGCAGGGCTCTCTCGGTGATTCTGATGTGCAGCCAGGATTGAGAATCACTGCTATAAAATGAGTGTCTAGTTCCACGAACTCAGGGAACAAATCCTTGTATGAATGCATTGGATTCCCTGGGGTTTGAGTATTGCTCATCTGTGTCGGTTAATTATCTTTATCAACCAAATCCTTTTTTGTGTTGGTTCCTCCTGGTATCATTAATACAGCAGTTTTAGAACACACAGGGGTTTTTTTGCTTGGTTTTTTCAATTATGAAAAAAAAAATAATAAGAATCAATGATGTGTCTAATCATGCCATTCCAACACCTAGGTAGGTGTTTGCCAAAAGGTCAGGAGTAAGAGCAAAAGCAAGCCTGCAGCTCAAAGCTGCCTTTCTTGAGCAGGTGCCGAGAATTCTATTTTGCTAGGCTTCACTTTGCCCAAGCATATTGCAAGGGAATGTTTATGCATTTACCTTTTGATCAGCATACATGTGTTTGACGGTTTCTTTTCAGATTATGATGCTTGGAAGGTATGCCTGCGACTTCGAGATAATGGACTTTTGGCCAAGCCAACCCATGGTGACATTATCAGGTTCGCACCGCCGCTTGTCATCAAGGAGGATGAGATTCAGGAGTCAGTTGAGATCATTAACAAGACCATCCTGTCTTTCTGAGCAGCGTAGCTGATCAGTGGCGCCTGGGAGCCAGCTGGAGCCAGGTGGTCGGTGATGGCCTATTAAGCTTCTGCTCTTAAGGCAGATACATTCCACTCCTGCATGTTTTCAAGGACTTAGTTTTTTTTTTATTAGTAGTATTATGTATTTTTTTCAGTTCATATGTAATAGAATAAATTTATGAGCCTGCAGTTTGGTGTGTAATATAACTTTAAGAAAGATGTAGTGGAGATCATATATTTGATTGTGGTTTGTGTGTGTGTCTTTCTAAGATGAAATGTGTCTATCTTTATAGACAGCCTTTAATCAACCCTTTAGTATATACATTTTGATAATTTCCTTGCTGGTATAATGTTTCATATTTGGAAAAAATATCTCTGGGCTATTATATAGAAGATCTCCTTAACACTACTAAAGTTGAATAATTAAAATCTTTGAATTTTAGGAAGGATTAAAGGCTAAGCACATGTGAAAATACTAGAGTTAAGTAAATTTAACTCAATATTGGCCAATATCAGGATGTATTCTATGGATGTCATTAGTTTGATTATAATTTGTAAAAATGTTCATTTCCGATGTTTTATGTTTGATTATAATTTGTAAAAATGTTCATTTCTGATGTTTCTTTAAAATAAAGCTTATATTAATAATGTCTGTTGACTTTACTAGTGTACTATTACTGCAGAATTGATTATCTAACATTTGAAAACTCTGAGCATTTTCTTACCTTGTTTTATTCCATGTGTTCTCAAAGAGCATTTCAGTTTTCTTTGGTAACCTCTAGAAAAATAGAACTTTAAAAGGAAAATAAACCTAGAAAACAGAAGTACCTTATAATCCTCCCTTCTTCCCTTTTAAAATAACTCTCTTCCCTGTACATATACTAATATTTATCATTTTTATGAAAATATACTTAAATACAGTTGGTGTTTTGCAACTTCTGTTTTTTTAGTGGAACAGAAAATTGTGAATGTTTTTCTATATTGGGAATGATAAAGCTATCTCATTCTTAAATGAATGGTGTTTCATTATAAGTAAATATATTATAATTTCATCTCATATCAGGATCATTTGAGTCATTTCATCTCTCACTCTTTAAACAAAGCTTGTGTTGACCACCTTATGTTTCTATCTTTGCACAGTTGTATGTTTCTGTGGAGTAAATCCCTAAAGGAAGATTGCTGGGTAAAAGGAAAGGAATTTAGAGCCAAACTGCGCCCCTTCCCCCCCCTCCCTGGTTGTGCCCTTAGCAGTATGGGAGTTGGGTCTTTGGTCCCTTGAGCAGTGTTTGCCTCTAAACGAGGCTAAGTTTAAACATGTGAGTGGATTCTGAAGATCTCTTCACACCAACTGAAATTCTTACTGGTCTGCATGGGGGTGTCCGGGTGAAATCCCTGCAGGGGCTGGGCAGGTCTAACTATGCATAAGATGGTACAACCGGGGTGTGAGGCCTGTCTTAAAGACGTTCAGAGTTCTACCAGTTTTCAAACCCTGGAGTGAACCATGCTGGCCCCAGTGCCATTTGGCATTATTTTCCAGCCAATTGTCCTTATTCTGGTCCTTTGGCTGCACATTATTATCATTGGGACTGGAATATCTGGGGTGCACACACGCATCAGTATGTTTTTCCCCAGGTGATTCCAATGTGAGTCAAGGTTGAGAACAGGGGTCTTAGGAGTCTTTATTAAAATTGATTCTGACGTGGGGGGGGGGAAGGAGGGTTATACCTGAGAGTGCATTTCCAACAATTAAAATTTCCAATATGCATTCTCACTCATGGGAGCAACTTGAAGCTCCAAAGACTAGGTGAATTGGGCAGATCAAAAGACTTGCTGCTGAATTCATTGAGGGCCAGTAAGAGTGGGCCTGCTGCATTAGGAAGCCTGCCTGCTGGAGGCTTCTCACTTCTTACACACTCTTCGGTCTGTCAGCCACACTGGGGCATCAGATCTGTGCACAGTGGTAAGCACAGTGGGTGAGGTGTTGCTTGCTCCCATTTACACTCTCACGGGGATGAAGTAAGGGGGAGAGCCTGATAATGGGGACTCCCCCATGCCCCTGGCGTGGAAGCTTGGTCTCACCACCTACTAGCTCTAGAATATTACACTTTGCTGCGTCTCAGAGCCTCACCTGCTTATCCAGGGAGGTGGGATGATATGACCTTCAAAGGCGTGGTGCAGGCTAAGTCCTGGGATGCCACCTGGCATTAGTAGAAGCTCAGTAAATGAGTTGCTAACCTCCCCTTGCCTGCCTTCCCAGGCACTTGGAGGAGTCCTCGGGAGGAACCCTCTAGATAAGGTGATGGCTGAGGAGGGAGGGAGGGTGTAGAATGGGTAGGTCTGAAGGGGAGGTGGGAGAGAACCCAGAGACCACAGGGTGACCAGATGCACAGGCTGGGCTAGGTGCACCCAAAGGATTGTCACCCAGATGCTCTTTTGCAATTAGTCATTCCTTCTCCCTATGATGACTTGATTTTTTTGTATTTTGAGTTTCTAAGACACCTCATCTCTGTTCTTAATTCCACCTATAAGTAAACTGAAGTTTTATTTACCCAGAATTAAGCACTAGGAATTTAAAGTTCCCAATTTGGAGATGTGCTGGGGAAAAGAAAAAGGGATTTGGTGTTGGGGGAGGGGCAGGTCAACTGTTCCCTTCCAGGTGGGGGCCACTCACGGTTTAGATCAAGGCTGGCTGCATTTCTGCTCACGTAAGGGTGTTTTAAAGTGATCCTCATTGTGTAGACCACATCTTTAAATCAGTGACCCGGAATCTTGGGGTGGAGCCTGGGCATCTGCATGTTTAAATCTCCCCAGTGGGGAATGGATGTAGCTACTGGTTGAGTGCCTGCTTCCCATATACGAGGTCCCAGGTTCTATCTCTGGTACCCTCTAGAAACAAAAAAACCAGCAAATGACAAAAACTAGCTCAGGGTAGCTGTTGTAACTCAGTGTTGATGACCCGTTTCCCATACACGAGGTCCAGGTTTCAATCCCCAACCCTGGTACCTCAGAAGAAGAAAAAAGCTTTCCAGGGCATTTCAGTGTGTGCAGTCAAGTGCCTCGAGTAAGCACCAATGCCGCTGACTGCGCATTTGAGCGCTCCCCCAGCCAGACCCTGGTCTTGGGCCAAAATCCATGGGGAACAGGACCGGCATGGTCCCTGGTCCCACGGGGCTTTTTAGTCGGTGCATTTATTTGAAAAAATGTTTGAGTACCAACTAAATGCCAGACACCTGATGAGCCCCATGTGTCTGGAGAGGTGTGGGGACAGGCCCCCTTCCCAGGTAGCCGCTTGTATGACCTAGGCATAAGTTAAAGTTTAACCCTCCCCAGAGGAGAGGGAATGTATGGTTAGTATCAGAACCTATAATCTTCCCAAAGCAGTAAACATCCTCGGTAAACCCGACTTGGTGAAAACATGTCCCGCCCACACCCCATGTGTACACTTTCCTTGACCTTAGCAGGAACTCTGCTCTCATACCCTGTGGAATGTCCTTCTAAAACTCCTTGTATAGAACCCCTCATTTTCTTATCTCCTTGCAGAGTCCTGACTTCATTCATTCTTTGACAAGCCACTGTCAAAGATTCTGTCCTATCCATAAGTCCCAATAAAGCTTATGCTTGACTAAATGCCAGGTGTGTTCTTTGGTCTTGTGGCCTCAGCAACTTGCACCCTTCAGGAGTTGGGTTGTAACAATTGGCGATCCAGCCAGGAGACCAAAGGACCACTGGCAGCAGCAGGCACGGGCTCAGGGAAAGGAAACTCCATGGGGAAACCCCAGGCTGGCCTGTAACGTCCATGTGGGGAAGGGTGGCTGCCCTCCTGGGGGAGTGGGGACTGCCGAGAGAATATGGGGTTGCCCACTTGCTTGGCCATTGTGGAACTCTGTGTGAATGTGGGGGTGCCCCGCAGACACCGATGGGAGTAGAGTGCATGCTGCCAGAGCAGTTAACTAAGAGAAAACATTCTGGCAGCAACTCCGTGAACCCCTTGCCACCTGTTTGGTGCGCTTGTGGGCTAGTGGAGCTAATAGAATTAAACTACTGGAGAAGTGGAAAAACTTAGCAACTTTAATGTTCTCTATTTTGTTTCCATGTTAATTCTAGTTAGATCCAGATAGCCACATTAACAAAATCGGTGTTGTTAAAGTTGAGTAACTTCAAACCAGATAACTCTTAATTGAAAAAAAATGATAGCCACTTTTGTAAGCATTCAGTTAAAAATATATTACAAAGCCAAAATCATAATATTTGTGTAAACTGTAGAAGAGTTTAAATGGGATGTTATTTTGACAATGTTTTGTTTTAGTCACATTTCATTTTGATTAGAATTTTATCAAGGTATTAAAACCAACTTTCCGTTTTGAATTAATCACTTACTCCTGAACTTTGAGCCTAAGTGTACTCCTGAAGAGTAGTAACCAGAATGTATGTGTTAAAGGTCTGTCCATCTAACCTGTTAAATTAGTGCTTAATGGCATTTATATGGCTCAAGTATTCCTAACTGGTTGTGGTTACTAATAGAAGTGTTTCCAAGAACAAGCGTGCTTATTACAGGCAACACTAATTCCAGAAGAGATCTTAAGAGCAGTAAAAACAGAGATGTGAGAAGGTGGAGAGCGGGAGACAGCCGGACCAAGGGAGGGAGAATTGTGAGTCAAACCGGTGGGTTTAGGTTTCTGTGGGTGTGCCTTAGCTCTTCTGCATTTGTCTGTTTGTTCAGTGCAGTGTATATTTTCATACCTCTGGATGGTAATATTAAATTAACAAATGGAAATTCTTAAAAGAGCTCTATTCAAATTGCTAAAAATTAAACGGGTGCTTATATAGGTAAATGAATACTCAGGAAACCCAAATTAGAAAAGCCAAACAGGATAAAAAGTCAGTATAAAATATGACTAAAGAAACTAGTTAGAGGAAAGAAACTAAAAAACTTATCCTGAATTCTCCCGCATTCTTTCTTTAGCCTATCATGCCCCCAGGGTCTTCTCCTAACCTTGACCGAATTCCAGTAAAACTGGTGTAGGGAACTAATGGGATGGCCTGGGTGTGGAAAGATAGGGGAGATGTCAGTTTAGCCTAGAATTCTGTCTGGAAATTAAAATAGGAACAGAGGGGATATTACAGAATAAACCTTGTTTTGCATAATCTGTCCTGTAATTTCCCAATTAAATTTTTTAAAAAGATTTATTTTTTATTTATTTATCCTTCCCCCCTTGCCGCTTGCTTTCTGTCTGCTGTGTGTCCATTTGCTGCGCATTCTTCTGTGTCTGCTTGTCTCCCTTGGTGGTGTCATCTTGCTGCGCTGGTTCTTGGTGGGCACAGGCCGTCAGCTCTTGGCAGGTGTGGGCCATCAGCTCTCCACGGGTGCGGGCCAGCTTGACTTCACAAGGAGGCCCTGGGACTCGAACCCAGGGCCTCCCATATGGTAGATGGGAGCCCAATCGGTTGAGCCACATCTGCTTCCCTACCAATTAAAATTAAAAAAAAAATAGATATGTTATTATTTTTTTAAAGATTTATTTATTTGTTTGTTTTTCTCTCTCCCCTTCCCTGCCTCCCCCCCAGTTGTTTGTTCTCTGTCCATTCGCTGTGTGTTCTTCTGTGTCCACTTGTATTCTTGTCAGCGGCACCCGGAATCTGTGTCTCTTTTTTGTTGCGTCATCTCTCCGTGTGTGTGGCGCCATTCCTGGGCAGGCTGCACTTTTTTCGCACTGGGTGTCTCTCCTTATAGGGCACACCCCTTGCGCGTGGGGCTCCACTACGCAGGGACACCCCTGTGTGGCAGGGCACCCCTTGTGCACATCAGTCCTGTGCGTGGGCCATCTCATCACACGGTCAAGAGGCCCTGGGTTTGAACCTTGGACCTCCCATGTGGTAGGCGGTCACCCTGTCCGTTGGGCCAAATCCAATTCCCCCAATTAAATTTTAATAGTTTTTGAATGACAGTATTAATCCAATGGCTAAATTTCAGTAAGTAAAGAAAAAGTCTTTAAAAGCTATGGAAAGATTTCTCTAAATTATGATTCAACAAATTAAACAATTATATTCTAGAACTTGGCAGTCATGTTTTTAAGATTATTCACAAAGAGGTTTTAGCTTCCTGTGGAAGAAGGAAGAAACAAGAACTTCTCTTGTGTAAACTATATATATGGTTTCAATTTTGTTTAGCTTAGGTATAATCTCCCTAGGTTTATAGGATACTGAGTCAGGCTAGTAAAATAGGGAGTCAATAGATGGATCTGACACCTGGCAAGACGCCCACATGGACATTGGTACCCCCAGGATGGCTGCTGGGAGAACTTGAGAGAACCCCATTCAGGATGAGATTTCATTCAGAACCCTGGAGAACCCCTGGATATTCTCTAGGGATCTTATCATTGGGCCCTCCCAGGGGATTGATGGCTGGGGTAATCAATCAAAACAGCAAACAGTTGGGACTCCTCCCCTGTCCTTAGCAAAGGGGCAGAATAATTAATGGTTCAAAAAGCAAAGGCAAAGGCTGAGTAGGCCCTGTTCTGCCTCCCCCTCCCTGCCCCCCCCCCCCCCCATGGAGCAACATGCAAGTAAAACCTGGGCATTTGTAATCTGTAATGGAGAACTGTAGTGTGTAAATTGGCCCTCTTTATCACTCTTCAGCCCCTTCCTCTCTACCTGGGGCCCATGATCTGTTATTTTTTCCATTTCTCTTCTCTCCATTCCTTTATGAATTACTGGCCTAACTAACCTGGCTCGCTCTTGAAATTTGTTTCTTGTAGCATAGCCAAGAGCCTAGGGAAAATCTGACAGCAATACTAATAAAATAAATTAGCATAATATGTATTAAGCCTTTAAGATGATGAAAATTGTAAGTTTTTAACTAATGAAATTATTACAAAGCTCTTTTTAAAAACTTGTTTTTGTCTAAATTGAATTGAATAGTTTTTAAAATTTTTTCTTCACAGAACGGAATGAGGAATATGAAACTTAAATGGATATAGAAAAAGTAAAAGGTTTGTGGACATGAATTCATAGTCAATGCTGACTAAAATATGGTAAGTTTGTTTAAGGGAAAGTGTTTTGTCCTAAGATAAGATGGCTGATTTTCATAAAATCAGGGTGGAAATATGTCAGACAAGGCTTGAATGAATATAGAAAGCTGCCGAAGGTATTGTAGAAAGTAGCATTAACTAAGGGAATGTGTTTTGTAAAGGTGAGATTTGTCTTGAGATGAAGTTACGATAGTCTGTGTGGTTATAGATAGTTATGGGAAGTTTGTAAAAGCATTTTCTAAACAGAATGATTATAATGTAAGTAACTGATTCAGGGAAATCATTAAGTAGAAATCTAGGAGTTAATAAGAAAAAGTAATTATAGTTAATTATACGAAGTTTGTAAAAGCAGGTCTAAACTGAAGTACTTAAATGACTAATTCCAGGAAGCCATTATTATTATTATTAATTTTATTTTATTTTTTTAAGATTAAAAAAAAAATGTCTCTTCCCTTCCCCTACCCCCGCCCCCAGTTGTCTGCTCTCTGTGTCCATTCGCTGTGTGTTCTTCTCTGTCTGCTTACATTCTTGTCAGCGGCACCCGGAATCTGTGTCTTGTTTTTATTGTGACATCTTGCTGCATCAGCTAACCATGTGTGCGGCGCCATTCCTGGGCAGGCTGCACTTTTTTCCAACTGGGCGGCTCTCCTTAGGGGGTGCACTCCTTGCACGTGGGGCTCCCCTATGCAGGGAACACCCCTGCGTGGCACGGCACTTCTTGCGCGCATCAGCACTGCACGTGGGCCAGCTCATCACATGGGTCAGGAGTCCCTGGGTTTGAACCGTGGACCTCCCATGTGGTAGGTGGATGCCCTATCCATTGGGCCAAATCTGCTTCCCCAGGAAGCCATTATTAAATAGTAACTGAATTGATGTTGATAACAATCAGTAACTTCATAACAGGGAAACCTGTCAGAGTAACTTCATAACAGGGAAACCTGTCAGAGCCCCTCTCAATCTGCATGTTGAAGTGGCGGTAGGGTTTTGGAAGAGAACCTTGATTCCACTGGGAATCTTAGGTTTTCATAAAATAATGGAGAAAGTAGTTTTTCCTGTAGTGCTGAAATGAAATACCTGTTAATTAATGTAATCATGGAAAAGTAAAAAGTAAAGTACTAAAATAGTTAAGTTCATTTGATGTATTATAAACTGCACTGGAAGTATTTAGAAAGTGTATGAAAATTAAGAGAGGTAGACCTAAGTATTGTCAAACTCTCTTGTGCATCGAAACCAGGCATTCAGTACACTGCATGGTGGTTCTCCTTTTGAGTTATTGGCTAGGTTGGTCAATAACCCCTAAAACAATAAAGTTATCTACCACATCTCTGGTTATATTCTTGAAGTGGATGGAGAGTACATTGTGGTTTCAGACTCCTGCAGCAGCTGGCGATGGCTTGAAATGGCCAGATTTACAATGGACCAGTGACTGACTCTGTTTCCTGGTGCTGAAGGGTGCTATGCACCAGGCTGGTGGAATGCTGGATCCTCTCTCTAGGGCCAGTGGTGCTGCAGCATGCTGGCTTTGTGAAGGATATGCCAAGTGGAGCAGTGATTACAGAGCACTGTGAGTAGGACCTAAACAGATAACAATTGGCAAGATGGCCTGCTCCCATGGAGAGATAACATGTAAGGTATTGCAAACCTGGAGCTTAATCTATTAACTACAGCTCAAAGAGGAACTTGTATATTGACTAGTGCATTGAAAATAGTATTAAGTACTGTACCTACATACCTGATGAATATGATAATATCTCTTCTATTCTAGATTATATGCAGAAAGATATTGAACTGTTAAAGTCTTTGTAAACTTAATTCCTTTACTAAGTAATTAATGATCACACCTGTAAGATGAAAGAATAGATCTCTTTAGCATTGTCTCTCTTTCGCTTGCCATGAGCTTATCTTCTTGCCTATACTGTCTTTGTGAGTTTATGTCTAAGGCAGTGCATCTCCTCATACCTCTCCGAGCTGTTGTAGGCATAAGCACCACTGTGGGAGCTGGGGGTGGCAGTTTATACCAAACCTGTGGATCTACCACAGTCTCTCCCTAGAACTAACTGTATCTTGAAAATTCTAACTTCATTTCTTCCAGAATCAACATCTTCCACAATGAGGTATTGGTCATGTGGGGATTTCATCCAGTTCCAATCAAGATGCCAGATCTGCCTTCCCTCAACCTCAGTAGAACAGCCAGAGAGTTTCACACCTGGTCAGGTAGATTCTACTGCCCCTGACCAGCAGGAGGAGCTACAGAGGAATGACCATCGCCTTTGAGCTCTGCCTTGAATAAGGGTGTGAACTCTCTGAGGGGGGAGTTGAGGCAGGTTAGTACAGGAAACGGGTGGCAGCTGGTCAGGATAAAGCCCACCAAAGACGCTGGTCACGAGGTCCAGTTTGAAAGCCCTGGACTGCTATGTTACCCACTACTGGAAATGTTGCTTGTATCCTGCTTTCCAGCCTGCCCTCCCCTTCTCGTTCCCCATAGACATCTTTCTTTTCACCTGTAGCGCCCAAGCCATTACCCTTCTCCAGCGGGCTTCGGCAGTAACCCATGCCCACAATTAAACCCGATGTTGGGTTTGCACAGACGTACCATCCTTGGGTGCTCCTGACCTTCCGTGGACTGTGTCTCCTGCACACTGGACAGCATGGACCACCTTGCCGGCAATGGTAGACTATGACCCATCAACACGTTTGGGACAAGAAGACCTCATTTAGGCCTGAGATTCAGCTGCATCCTTCGATGAGACTTGTAATTATATTTTTTCCCTTGTAAGGGAACAGGTGAATAAGCCCAGCCTTTATTAGGATAGCTGTGTATAATGTTTAGGATGGTCAGCACCTGAATCTGTCACCAGAGATCGTATCACCTCTGTCTGCATGGAACAAACGACAAGAGGGACTCCGCGATGTGGGGTGGCTACCCCTGAGTTGTGTAGTTTTACTATCAAGGCTAGCTACAGAGTTACACGCAACCTCTGGTGGTTCTACCCATTGGCTGGTTTTGTGCCAAGTGGTGCTGCAACTGTCACTGAAAAACATGTAATGGCTTTAGCCAATCACACTGCTTGAGCCCTTTTTGCCTCCAAAGTAGCAATTTGGTTACTAAATGAAGAAACTATCCAACTACAAAAAGTAGTTTTACAAAATAGGATGACTTTAGATAGTCTTACGGTTACTTGATGGCTCTGGATTCTGGGCTTCTAGGTTCTTGGCTTACGTTGCACAGAAGAATTTAAGGACAAGACATCTGATAGGCAAAGGAGTAAAGAGTTTATTGAGAAACAAGAAAAGGAGAAAAGTGCACAGTCCGAGGCACGGATGCTGGTATACTGCAGGTGGGCTGTGTGCCTGGGGCCCCATGTCAGGCCCTTTTAAAAGTTTTCCTTCTTCCCCCTTCATAATGTTGGGGTGGGGCCCCAGCTGTTTGCTGTTCTGATTGGTTGTCCCACCTGTCAGTTTCTGAGGGACCAATGGCGAGGCCTTTTGAGGGTATCCAGGGCTTTCCCTTGACCCTGAACAGAATTCTCATTTCAAATGAGGTTCTCGTTCCAAATGAGGTTCTCGTTTCAGGGTCTTGGGATCCCTCAGGAGGTTTCTGGATGGGGTCTCACGACCATGCTGTTTGTTGGCCATGTTGTCTGGGGACTCAGCTGTGACCCCAGTCTTCCTTTCCCCTCTGCTAACATGCGTTCTCACTGTGTCACAAGGTGGGACCCATGCCCTCGCTGACGTTCAGTGTTGTGTATATACTGCTCCTATTATTCTGTTGTCTTTTATACTGTTGTTGTGGAGTGTGGATGCAAGGCTTGTCCTATGGCCAGTGAAGGCTGCTACGGGGGGTGGGTTGTGCTCCCCAAGTCCTCAGCACGTAGCGCCCGTGTTACCTAGGCTTGAGTTAAAGGGTTACAGCCCTCTCCAGAGGGGAGGGAATGTATCGATGGCGTCATCAGCTATGACCTTCCCAAAGCAGTAGTCATCCTTCCTATGTGCGTAGTGCGAACACCACCACACCCCGTGCGCACTTCCCGGACCCGAGCAGGAGCTCTTCTCATCCCTGTGCAATGTCCTTGTTCTAAAATCCCTTAGATATCACTCCTCGTTTTCTCCTCTCTTGCTGAGCACTAACTTCATTCTTTGATCGGCCGCCATGAAAGATTCTCTTCTGTCCGTAAGTCCAATGAAGTCAGGCCGGACGAAAATGCCGGGTGCGTTCTTTGATCTCGTGCAGCCTCACCAAGTTGCCCTTCGGGAGTTGGGCTGTAACAAGAGGTAATGATTCAAAGAAGTAAATTTTATTAAGCAGAATGTGCCTGGCACCATCCTAAATGCATTAAGTTTCACCACAGATACAACTATCCCCATTTTGCAGATGCAAAAAACAGGTTTTAGAGCCTAAGAAACTGGCCTTGTGCCAATGACATGCTAAGTGGTGGGCCTGGGGCTCTGGGTGGGGGCACAGGGTTTCTGGGGGGAAGCAGGAAGGAGTCTCAGGTGCCTGGAGCCAGGTGAATGGGGTGGAGGGAGGATGGGAATGGGGGTGGGGTGGGGCAGGGCCTCTTGTCTCAGGAGCATCCCCGAGAGGTCTCTGGTGTGTGCAGAAGAATTTCGATTTGTTTCTGACTTGGGGGATGGATTCTTAATTCCAGCAGGAGCCTTTCAAATGAATAATAGATATGAAAGTAGCTTAGCCCGTTAAGGGAAAAATCTCTTTAAAATATATTTCAGGACTTACTCCGTGGCTCCATGAGGCATTTTTATTAGCTCTCAGCCTTTATTTTGATTAACTTGCAAATGAGATTTGTTTTCCTGTGCGTCCTGTGCGTTTGAGGCCCAGTCCCTCAAACCGTTAATGAAGCAGCTGAGCTGCTGCGGCTTTTCTCATCTGCAGCACAACGCCTCGGTGCGCCCTGTGGCCTGGAGGGCTGCGCCCCGGCTCCAAGCCGCCTGTTCAGTTGGACCCTTTGCAGCACTGGCTTCTGGTAACGGGCTGCAGAGGGCCTGGGGGTCTTTTGAGCTTGGGGGCTTTTCTCAGGCCAGCCTCCCTCCCTGAGATGAGAGGGGAGGGGTGCTGGCCGGACGACCAGTCTCCTTCCTCTCCTGCCTTCCTTTTCATCACAAACCACTTAGGTTTTGTGACCCTGAGTGCCAAGCCTTGCACCTATATTCCACTCTACTCGGAAATAATTACCCAGGCAGTTACTTTCAAATATGCATGCCAACAACGCGTACAGCTGCAGGACTTCAATGGGTGCCCTGGAAGCGCCACCCTGGGTCCCCGTGCTTCTTCCTCGGGGATCCTAGAACCTGACCCCAGGCGGGGCTGATCCTACCAGACTCTGGGCCTCCACCCCTGGCTGAAGCCCTTCCTGGCTGTGGCACCTTGGCAAGGCCCCTAGCCTGCCTCTGCCTCAGCCCCGCCTCTGTCATGGGGGGAAGGGCTCCCCGGGGCTGGCAACGTGCCCCATGAGGCCTCTGCCCCCTGGTCTTGTCCTTGGCAGGGAAAGGCAAAGCCTTGGGCACCTGCGCCACCGTGGTCCTGCTGGGTAAGCAGGTGCCACCTGGTCGCTGGCCAGGAGCAGCCTCCGCACATTCGTCCTGGTGCATGCCGGGGCGGGGAGGTGAGCTGGACGCCCCCCAGGCTCCCGGCTTAACGTAACACCCTAGGGAGCTGACTCAGGGTGACTCAGCCTCCGCAGGTGGGGCGGTCCCATCCCCAGCAGGGCCAGGTCCACTGCTGGCACACACACATGTACATGCATGCACATGCACACAAAAGCACGTGCACACACATACACGCATGCACGTGCACACACCACACCGCATGCACATACCATGCATGCAGCGTTGGGGGTTGCCTGGGGGTACCTGTATAGGAGCACGAAAAACCCATGGCAGCCACATGTGGCCAGGTCTTGGGAGGATGCCTCCAGACTTCAAGTCATGGAGGTCTGCTGCCAATCATTCCTCCTTAGAAGGAAGACTTGGGAGTTTCAGAGAGGAGAAGTTACTTCCCTGGGTGTGCACAGCCTGCTGGCTGCAGGGCTGGCTGGGAACCTGGTGACATCTCCGGATCCCTGGTCCAGCCATACTGCTCAGGCCCGGTGGGGTGTAATTCGGGAGGGGCGCAGGCCGCTGAGCTGCTCAGAGCTTCTTCTTGGCTCTTCCCTCCCAGCCTTTTGCAACTGACCACCCTGTGCCCTTCCTGAAATGAGGCTGTGGAATTAGGTCAGCATTTTTTAAAATACTTTTTAAAAAATTAAAGTTAATAGATCACAAAGAACATTACATTAAAAAACATAGGAGGTTCCCATATACCCCCCATCATTTTTGTAAATTGTATTTTTTGAAGATATATACATCTCAAAAAACATCACATTAAAAGACATGAGGTTCCTGTATACCCCCCAGGCCCCCACCCTACTCCTCCCACACCAACAACCTCCCCCATCATCGTGGCACACTCACTGCACTCGGTGAACACATTTTGGAGCACTGCTGCACCACGTGGTAACAGCTTACCCTGTAGCTGACACTGTCCCCTGGTACTAGTCAGTGGGTTACGGCAGGATATAGAAAGGCCAGCATCTGACCCTGCAATATCACTTAGGCCAGCATTTCTTAAAGCAATTCCTGGCTGCATTGGCCTCTGGAAGGGGGACCCAGCACTGACCAGCTGAGCCCGAGCACGCACCAGCCTGGGCCTCTAACCTGTGAGCGCGCTCGTGAGCCCACAGAAAACGGCCACGCGGGTGGGGGCTCGTTCCCTGCACTGGGTTTTAACATCCCCTTAAGCCTTAGTGTCCCCAGTCCGTTTCCCGGGAGCAGAGGCCCCATCTCTGCGGAGACGAGGTTCGGGCGCCGGGCGGAAGACCGGGTGTAGAGCCGCCCCTCGCCTGCCACGGGGAACCCACCGAAGCCAGGCTCCGGGCCTCGCGCGCCTGGGCCGGCGGGGGGCGCTGTCGGCAAAGCTTTGCTCCGGGGCCGGGCCCTGCAGCCGCGGCAGTGCGCATGCGCTCCGGGGGTGCCTGGGCCCTCCGGCAGCGTCCGGGACTGAAGGTCCGGCCAGGGCCCGGGGGCTTCGGGCCAAGAGCGTGGGCCCGGGGGCGGGTGGGTGCGCCCACGGGTGCGCGCCGAGCCGGGCCCCCCGGGGCAGCGGCGGCCTGCGGGGAGCCTCGCAGTACCACCTGGAATGGAGTGTGCTTTTGTCAGTTGTTAGGAAGTGTCCTCCTTGCAGAAACCAATCCGCCACGGCCCTCGCTGCAGAGATGGGCCTCCGACCAGGCTTTGCTCGCCCGCACGCGGTTCTGCGCATCTGGAGAGCTTCCACCCGTCTCAGCGTCCGGCCACCGCGCCGCACCTCGGCGGAGCCTCTTAGTGGCTCTTACTGCAGAAGGGGGACTCGTCGGTGCCCCCTCCTGCAGGCAGAGGACGGATCACCCACCAGCACCGGGAGGGGGACTTTAAAAGGTGGCTGTGGCTCACTTGGCAGGTGCGGGTGGCCTGTGCATCCCCCGGGCGGGGGGGCAGTGGGCGCTCTCAGGCCTCTGGGAATCCGAGGAAAGCTGCTAGGAGGATCTCAGGCTGCGGGATTTGCAAAGACTGTGGGGCGGGCCTCTGGGGGCCTCAGCTCTGCGGCTGCGCATTGGAGTAAGACTTGGTCACTGGATGGGGGAGGGGTTGTGCACGGAGTTGGGGTGGGGGACCTGTGCTAGCAGCATGGCTGTGCCTGCTTTGGGCCATGGTCACTGAGATAGTGGTAGTCCTGGCCCAGCCGGCCCTGACAGACTCTGGGCACGTGGGAGCCAAGGGCAAGACCAGCTTTGGAGGCCCAGGCTTTCTGTGCCGGCTCCAACCACCGCGTGCCCTCCAGGCAGGAACAAGGAGCAGACAGAGTGCTTGCTCCAGTCCCACGGGGCAGGGCACCAGCTGCTGGGCCTAGGATAAGTCATGCCCCTCAGGGGGCTCACTTTACCCTTTTAGAAGATGGGTGTGGGCCAGTGGGCTGAGTGGGGGGCAGTGTTGGGCCTCTTCCCCCTTCTGTGACCAACACAGGTCCAGCTGGTGCTGAGGATTCTCAGATTCTGGGGTCCTGGGATCAAACCAGGCTCAAGAAACTATGAAGGTCTCCCCGCCCTGGCCACACAGGGGAATCTGAACCAGTGGTCCCCAGAACTGGATGGAGGGCATCAGGGCCCTACGGCTGCCCCAGGCCCATCACTCCCGCAGGGCTACGGTCACGAGTCAGAGATTTTAGGGAAGCTTGGGGCCAGACACAGAGTGGGGTTCTCCTTTGGAGGGTTCACACCTGGGCTTGGAAGAGACCTGGGTTCTAGTCCCGGCTTCACTTGCCCACAGCCTGGGTTCTAATCCTGGCTTCGTTTGCCCAGTGCCCGTCTCTCTCCCCACGGGAAGAAGAGGACTAATGGCGACCCCTCTTTTTTTATTTTTTTTTTGTGCTTTTTATTTTTTTTCTCTATTTATTTTTTTAATGTTACATTAAAAAAATATGAGGTCCCCATATACCCCCCACCCCCGTCACCCCACTCCTCCCTTAACAACAACCCCTTCCATCATCGTGGGACATTCACTGCACTCGGTGAATACATCTCTGAGCACCGCTGCACCTCATGGTCAATGGTCCACACCATAGCCCACACTCTCCCACAGTCCACCCAGTGGGCCATGGGAGAACATACAATGTCTGGTAACTGTCCCTGCAACACCACCCAGGACAACTCCAACCCCCGAAAATGCCCCCACATCACATCTCTGCCTCCCACTCCCTACCCCCAGCAGCCACCATGGCCACTTTCTCCACACCAATGCCACATTTTCTTTAATTACTAATCATAATAGTTCATGAATAGGATATCAGTAAGTCCCCTCTAATCCATTCTCTATTCCTCCACCCTGTGGACCCTAGAATGGCTGTGTCCACTCCACATCTATATCAAGAGAGGGCTTATATTCCACACGGATGCTGGATGCAATTCTCCTGCTTTCAGTTGTAGGCACTCTTGGCTCCCTTGTATGGTGTTTGACCTTCTTCACCTCCATGTTAGCTGAGTAGGGTAAATCCAATAAACCAGAGTGTAGGAGCTGCAAGTCTGTTGAGGCCCAGGGCCTGGCTATCACATGGTCAGCCCAGAGATTCAGGTCCCCTGGGTATACATTAAACCCCAGCACCAACTACAATTCCAGTAAAAGTAACAAGAGAGGCTTGAGGACAAAGATCACATCTGAGTCCAGCTCCATCATACAGAAACAAAAACTCCAAAGTAGGGCCAACTGACATGGCACTGAACTCCATCTGCCATGACCATAGGACCTGTGGGTCTCTGTAGCCCTCAGAAGAACCAATACCTGGGGTTGCATCTACTTTTATCTGTCTCTGGGACTCTGCTGAGGTGTGCATAAGGGCAACCCCTCTGATAACCTCCTGGCTCTTTTTGGAGACTCATAGCCATATAAACTCATTTGTCCTTTCTATTTCCCCCTTTTATTCAGGTCAAAAAGCATTTTTAACCCCTGGTATTATATGTAGACTGAGATATTCTGCTGGTCCGAGTTGATCCTTTTATTCAAGGTCATTTTCTAGTTACATCATCAACTGGTACTTGGTAGTATTCCCTCAGTGCCAGGGAGGCTCATCCCTGGGAGTCATGTCCTACACTAGGGGGAAGGCAACACATTTACATGCTGAGTTTGGCTTTGAGATTACGACCCGTCTTTTATAGAGGCTGGATTCTTTGCTCCCCTGGCAGCTCTGCAGGGTTGGTGGGTCACAGGCCTAGGCCCAGTGAAGTTACACGGCAATTACCAGCGTTAACACCCTGCCCCCACCTCCTCTGTGGAGCTGGGCACCCAGTCAGCCCAGTTTGTATGTGCAGTTAGGTGAAACCTCAAATCCATGCTCAGGAGCCACCTCAAGTTCTCGAACCCCAGAGCGGGGGCCAGGGGAGGGGAGGAGGCTGGTCATTGAGTGTGGCCCAGGGAAGGGGAGGTCCACTGTGCATTGGCTCTCCAGGGCCCCTCACCTGTTCCTGCTGCAGTGCAGCCCCAGGCGGAGTGCTGACCATCCCGGGTGGTTCTTGGTGAGCCCCCCACCTGACCTGGAGGGCCACCTTTCTGGGTAGGATCTGCTATTGGCCCTTTAGTGTGAGCTGCCATAGCCAGTGCCCCTTCCGGGGTGGAAGAGCATTTGCTTCCCCACTTGGAGGAACGCCTGCCTCAGTGGAGCATTTTGGAAAGTGCATCCCCACTTCTCCAGACAGCTCTACCTTTAGGAGGGGGAGGCTCTGCCCCCTTGGGGAGCAGGTAGGGTGTGTGGGGCATGCTGTGTCCATAGAGCTGTGCCTGGCCCCCTTCACGAGAACAGGGCATGTGCCCTCCCGCCTGGCCCGCCTGGCTGTTTGTGTGTCTCAGCTGCAGGGCGGGTGGTTTGGGTGCACAAGCCCCCTGCAAACGGCTGGCCCGAGGCCAGTCTGCGGAGGCCAGGCCTGGCCCCGCCCGCAGTCAGCCACTTTTCGAGAGGAAAGCGCTGCCCCAGGAGTCCCCCCGCGGTCCTGCTTATAGCTTTGAAGGTGGGCACCAGGCGTGAACTCAGAACTGCACTCGGCACAAGCAGCCGAGGACCCAGGATGGCTGGGCCCCCGGGCAGCCACAAAGGGACACTGTGAGAGACGCCCACGGAGCAGAAGGGACCCATTTAGTTCGCTGGGGACGGGATTGGCCTGCTAATTAGGCAGGGAGGATCCTAGCAGTGTGTGGGCTGCAGGAAGAGGCGGGACGGGAGGTGCAGCGAGCAGTCCCACGGGGGAAGAGCCCGCTGGCTCGGCTCCGCTAGACCCAAGGCCCAGGCTTGGCTCCGCAGAGCAGCCTTTCTAGAACCCTGCGGGGAGCTCATAAAGAAAAAGCCACGTGTCAGCTCTACCCCAGTCCTCCCAGCCTCCCAGATGAGACAAGGAAACCCAGCACTGGGCGGAGGCCAGAGCTGTGACGGTCCTTTAGGCAGATCCGAGCTTCCCAGCAGTGCCTGTCCGCATCCGGCTGCCTGGGAAGGGGTGATAGGGGCGGAGATGGGGAGCCCTCCAGCTTTGGGGGAAGGGACAAATATTTTCATTCACATTCTCCATTGTGAGGAAGGTCTTGAAGCACCAGAGTCTGTTAATTCATTTCAAGGGGAGGGAGGTGCTATCATCCACAGGTGAGGAAACTGAGGCTCCCCGAGGCTCACTGTGCTGGGTCTGAGACTGTCCCTGTGATTCTGTTTTCCAGAGCTCAGTGGGACCTGGGTGTGGGCCATGAAAAGTCAAAGGACTGGATCTTGCATCCCTGCAGGAGCTGTGGTCCAGGGACCCTCTTGCCACCACTCGCGTGGCCTGGCTGCACGTGGGACACGTGTCTCGGCCCTGATGGAGCGCGTGGAGTCAGCTGGGCCCTGCGCTTCAGGAAAGGGCCCCACTTCTGCGCAGGGACCCCCAGACTGAGGCTGCCAGGCAGAGGGACCCCGCAGAGGCACTCACAGTGACACTCCCTTGTCCCGTGTGGCCGTGGAAGCATTTCTAGACCTTTCTGGAGAGGCTGCTATTTCTGTAACAGCATCAGCTTGTTTGCTTTAAAATGGTCGGCATAGGTGTTTGTGGGCCTCTGCTCGTCTCCCCGAGGTCACCCAACTATGCCCATCCTCTGTGCTTGGCACGGCGCCTTGGGCCTGCAGGGCAGTGGCTCTGGGCTTGTTTGGATTGAGGAAAATAGATCCCAAGGGATGGACGGCGAGGGGCAGCCCAGGTGCCCGCTGCTGGAGTGAGGCAGCGTCCTGCAGTTGAGCAGGGCCGGGCTATCCAGCCAGAGGGGAGCGGGTGATTGGGATCCAACAGGACTGGGCGGTCAAGAGCAGAGTGGGAGGTTGGGGGCTGGGCCACTGCCTCCAATGTACTCAGTCCTTGGGGGGTGGGGGGTGGTGGCTGCAGCTCTGGTTCTTGGCAGCAAGGTGCTAGGTGGTGAGGGGCCAAGGCTGGCCTGGGGCTCCCCGACTAAGATCACTGGGTAGCGCTTGGTCCTCATTGTCCCCAAGGGCAAGGCCAGCTGGTCCCTGACCTCTGCAGCCGCACACCTAGCTGTGGGCAAACCAGGCCCCTTCCTGCCGTGCTGCCGTCGGGTCCGTCAGGGAGGTTTGGGGACATGCCACAGCAGGCTTTGCATCCTCTCGGGCAGACGACCCTGCAAGAAGCCACAGGCGCAGGGAGCCCCTGTTGGATTGCTCTGTGGCTGGAGTGAAGGGGGAGCACGAGTCCCCCTGCCCCTCCTAGGAGGGCTCAGAAGAATGTGCTTGGATGGGTGAAAAATGGAGAAAGTTTGCTGAGCCAGCAGATTGTTCCCAAAGTAATTCACGATGTGGATTGGAAATGGGGGTGGCTGCTTCTTAGGCCGTCCCTTGGGAACGGGTCCTCTGGGGCCTGGCAGGTTTTTCTTTCCAGCTCAAGCAGGAGAGTGGCTTTGGCTGGGACTCTGCCAGGCTGGATGGAGGCGAGGAGGGACAAAGGGGACCCCAGGTCTCCGGGACTCTGGCCCTGCTGGCAGTTCCCCGCCTCTGCTCTGGGTGTGAAGGAAATGGGCAGCTAGAAAGGACAACGAGAGGATCTGGAAATAAATGGGAAGTGCTTTGCACTTTAAAAGCTCTCTGATGAAACCATAGACTCAGAAGACCGTAAGGAGCCTGAGGCCAGCCCTGGCTCACTGACAAGCTGAGACTTGTTCAGTGACATGGCAGGTTAGTAGAAGGAGCTGAACTTGAACCCAGGTCTTTTAACTCCCAGCCCAGGCTCTTTCTGGAATTGGAAATCCAAGCCTCCTTTGTGTCTGCTTTCTTTTGGATGCAAACCCCCAGGTGCAACATGACATATTCCCATCAAAGATGAAATAGGAAAGAATTGAATTAATTTTCTAGTGCTTTGTAACCAAGCACCAAAAAGGGGTGGCTTAAAATACCGCCTATTCCTTACCTCACCGTTTCTGTGGGTTGGGAGTGTGAGCGCGGCTTAACTGGGTTCCTGCTCGGGGTGGCATGACGCTGCTGTCAAGGAGTTGGCTGGGCTGGGTTCCTCTCTGGACATCTGGGTCCTCCTCCAAGTGGTTGTCAGCGGAATTCAGTTTCTGAGGACCATGTGTTCTTCTGGCTGTTGGGATGGGGGGGTGCTCTCAGCTCTTAAAGCCACCCACAGGTCCCTGCCAGGTGGCCCCTCCTACTAGGGTGGCTGACTTCTCCAGGGCCAGCTGGAGAATTTCTTGCTCCAGCCTCCTAAGATGGAGTCTTATATAATGTAAAGTGATCAGGTGAGTGACATCTTTTGCCATGTTCTCTTGGCTGGAAACCACAAGTTCCCCCATGCTCAGGGAAGGGGCTTCTATATGGGGTGACTCACTAGGGGTCACTTGAAGGTGTCTGCCACAGAAATGGAGGTTTACCTTGAATAATCGGGAGAGAGGGGAGAGGAAGAGAGAGAGGGAGACATTGATTTTTCAAACTTCAGGGTATATCAACTTGCAAAGTACACTGCTTCCCCCACCCCGATCCCAAGTTTAAATTGTGTGTCAGACTAACCCTCGGCCAGGTCTGTGTTGTTTGGCGGACGTGGAGACCCTTGCAGCCCACGACTTTGTTGAGATATGGAACCAGACTTGGTCTTGCTGCTCGGAGACCGAGGGTCAGGCCAAGGCTGACTCCTCTGGGAGAGCCGGGGCTCCGTGCCCGGGAGGGGCCTGCTCAGGCTCCTGTTTGGTCTACAGAGAGGAGGGGATCGTCGACGCAGGGGAGTGGGGGAGTCCCTTGTGTGTGCTGAGTTGGGGCTGGGGATTGGGCTGCCGCGACGGATGGGAGAGTGGCCCCTTAGACGCTTGCAGGTCTGGGTGCCGGGGCTGTGACGAGACCACGGTCAATGTAGCGAAGGTGCCGTGGCAGTGAGGGTCCCCTGCACACCGAGGAGAGGACGCCTTGCTGGGTGCCCTGGTTCATGTGCAACAGAGCTTTTGGGGAGCAGAGGGAGGCCCCAGTATGACTAATGTTGGGTATCTGGTCAACCCTGGCACAGGTTGGGACTGAAAGAAAAGGCTCAGCGTGGGGCTGGGGCCGGGGAGTGGGAGGTTTTGTTTAATGGGCACAGAGTTTCTGTTCCGGGTGGTGGAAATGTTTTGGTAATGAACAGTCATGGTGGTAGCACAACACTGTGAATGTAATTACCACCACTGATTGCATATTATAAAGTGGTTAAAATGGGAAATTTTAGGTTACATTTGTGTTACCACAATTAAAAAAAAAACCCATTGAACTGCACAACAGCAAGAGTGAACCTTAGTGCAAGCTATGGACTAGAGTTAATAATGTCATTCTAATAAATTGGCTCATCAGGTATTACAAATGTACCACTCTAACGCAAAATATTAATACTAGGGAAAACTGTGTGTGTCGTGTGGGGGGACAGTTTTATGGGAACTCTGTATTTTCTGTGTAATTTTTCTGTAAACCTACAGTGGTTCAAAAGAAGAGTCTATTTAAAAAGAGTATTAAAAAAACCCAAGAGGCATCAGATGTGGCTTAGGAAGTTGGGTGCCTGCCTCCCACATGGGAGGTCCTGGGTTTGGTTCCCAGTGCCTCCTAAAGAAGACAGGCAACCAATGAGCAGACAATGAGCAGACATCAAACAAAAACAATAAGCAGACAACAAGCAGACAAAAACAACGAGCAGACAACAAGCGAAAAAAAAAAAACCCGAGTAAGGCAGCAAGCAAACAGCGAGTAGACAGCAAGCAAACCAACAATGAGCAGGGAGTGGATGTGGCTTAAGCACTTGGGTACCTATCTCCTACATAGGAGGTCCAAGGTTTGGTTTCTGGTGCCTCCTAAGAAGTATCAAAAACAGAAAATGAGCAGACAATGAGCAAAAACAGTGAGCAAACAGATAAAGGAACCATCTTGGGTGGAGCAGGGAGAATTTAAAAAAAACACACACCAAAAACACAAAACCCAAGAGATCCAAGACTGAACTGAGTGGAGATGCTTTGGTACTGAGTGGGGAGCCCGAGGGGATGACATCTGGGGAAGAGGTAGGGTAGGTTTCCAAAGCCAAAGCCCTGGAAGTGTCTGTCCCGTATCAGGGTATCAAGGTCTCAGGGTGACGGCTGGGATGCCGACACGAGGTCAGTGAAGAAGAGCTGGGCTGCCTGCAGGGGGCCCGTGTGTGCGAGGGGCCTGTGTGCACATGAGGGACCTGCTGTGCATGAGGGGGCTCCTGAGTATGTGAGGGGCCCACTCTGCGCCTGAGAGGCCCGCTGTGTGTGTGAGGGGCCCGTGTGCATGTGAGGGGCCCATTTGCGTGTGAGGGGCCCGCTGTGCGCACGGGGGCCTGTGTGTGCGAGAGGTGCCCGCTGTGCATGAGGACCCATGTGTGTGTGAGGGCCCATGTGTGCGTGAGGGGCCTGAGGCAGGAGTCTGGCAGTCAGCTGGGTCTGCCCTGGGGTCGGTAGACTGGATGGCCACGTCAGTGTTTGTCAGGGGGCTGCTCAGCTAAATTTTTTTTTTTTAAGATTTACTTATTTTTTCATTTATTTCTCTCCCCTCCCCTGCCCTTCCCCCCAGTTGTCTGCTCTCTGTGTCCATTCGCTCTGTGTTCTGCGTCTGCTTCCATTCTTGTCAGTGGTACTGGGAATCTGTGTCTCTTTTTGTTGTGTCATCTTGCTGTGTCAGCTCTCTGTGTGTGCGGCACCACTCCTGGGCAGGCTGCACTTTTTTTCGCGCTGGGCGGCTCTCCTTACGGGGCGCGCTCCTTGCACATGGGGCTCCCCTACGCGGGGGACACCCCTGTGTGGCACAGCACTCCTTGCGCGCATCAGCACTGTGTGTGGGCCAGCTCCACACGGGTCAAGGAGGCCCGGGGTTTGAACTGCGGACCTCTCATGTGGTAGGTGGACGCCCTATCAGTTGAGCCAAATCTGCTTCCCAAGATTTAATTTTATTTAGTAAAATATATCAAATGAGATGTGTCTTGAATCCAAGTGTTATCGAGCAAATCTATGTTTGTTACACAAATACAAATCAACCGGCAGCTGCTTTCTCAGGTCTGCGGAGTGGCTTCCTGGATTTTGGGGAGAACTTTGAGGTCACTGGGGGCCCAGGGTTTTATTACATCTCCTCACAGACCAGGCAGTGGAGCGTCTGGCCAGTAAAGTGACGGCAATAGGTTCCCAGGACGACAGAGGCAGAGCTGGGCTGTGTCCCCACCACTCTGCCCCTCTGCACATCCTATCCATCTCAATCTTTGGAATGTTCCAGAGACACTTGGAAGCATTTCTAGCATCTGCAAGTCCAGGACTCGGTGGGTCAGCACATGGGTATTTTTTTCCTCTCTCCCTTCCCCTTCTCCCTTCCTCCCTTCCTCCCTCCCTTTCATTATTATTGTGGTAACATATGTACTACACAACATTTTCCATTTCAAGCACACAAGTCAGTGGTATTAATTACTTTCACAATGTTGTGCTGCCACCACCAGTACCCATTACCAAAACTTCTCCATCACCCAAACAGAGGCTCTGCATCCGCTCAACAGTAATGCCTCATCCCCCACCCGGGGCCCTCGTAACCTGTGTTCTACTTCTTGTCTCTCTGCATTTGCTTATTCTAGATACTTCATATTAGTGAAATTACTCAAGCTTCATCTTTTGTGTCTGGCTTATCTCACTCAACACAGTGTCTTCGAGGTTCATCCGTGTTGCTCCAAGCATCAGAACTGCATTGCTTTTCTATGGCGGATACTCCATTGCGTGCTTACACCACGTTCTGTCTATCCTTTCACTGACTGAGGGGCGCTGGGGTTGCTTCACTTCCGGCTTTTGTGAATAGTGCTGCTGGGAACATCGGTAGAAGTGGGATTGCCGCGTCATGAGGCAATTCCATGTTTAACTTTTCGAGGATCTGCCAAAGCACACACATATCCTTAGCAGACTTCCCAGGGCCTTCTGCTGCAGAGGTGGAGCTGGAAACCCTTGGAGTAAAATTTCGGTGATGAAACCCTGGAGATGTGCGCGGTGACGCGCTCAAGGGCAGCGTCAGCCTGCCTGGAGGGTGACTGGCTTTAGCGAGCCGCAGTTGCTGACCCATCTGTTTTCCCGGGACAGGAGCAGACCATGCAGTTACGATTATGTGATCGATACTGCCCCCCACCAGCATTTGGAATTTAGAACCCATAATTCAATAAACCTTTATTGGGCATCTACTGTGTGCGAGGCCAGGGCATGCCAAGTTGGGCCGCATGGAGAGCGCCCCAGAGGCCAGGAAGTTGGCTCCAGCTCTGTCCATTCCATCTATCCTGCTAAGAGGTGCCTGTGGGGGACAGAAAGCAAAAGAGCCGAGGGCAGGGCAGGGACAGAGGCTCTGGGGGCTCGGAGGGACCTGGAGAGGGTGACGGGTCCGGGGCTGCGGGGCGGGTGGGGCCCACGGGCCGTCCTGGGCTTCTCTCCTCGCCTGGCACTGCTGTGCCCTGGCCGCGGGTGGGGCCCCAGCTGGCCTTCCCAGGCTCTCCGTGTCCCTAGGTCTGCTCCTGGCTCCATTTGTCCCGGCTGCAACCCCGTGAGTGCGGCACGTCAATTCGACAGGGGCCTCGACAGGAGGCCTTTGATTTTCTCCTGGCTCTGACGGCGGCGTTATTGATGGCGGCTGCCTCTTCCCGATAGTGCGCGCTGAGGCGGCTGGCGCTCTCCCCTGCGAGGGGCGTCTCTCGCTGCTAGTGATTTATTGTACTTACAACAGTGATGTACACAAGGAACCGCGTATTTGCTCCCCCCAGATAAATGTGTGGCGGGGTGACAGAGGAGAGTGAGCGCCTGGACGTCGTCTGGGGAAGCGGGAGGGGGCTCCCTTGGTCTCCTCGTCACGTCCGCCGCCTCCACAACTGGGCGTATTGGATCCATTTGCAGACACCTGCTGAGGAAAGCTGGAGGGGGGTTAATTTCAGAGATTAACGAGCAATTTCAATTTCAACCGGAGTTTCTAGGGTATTTAGTGTGCCAGAAACAGTGCCAGGGGTCAGAGGGCAAAAGCTAAGAGAAGACAGATGGCCCCTCAAGGTCATGGGGGAGGGAGAGAAAAGCAGAGAGGCTCACATGGTCAGGATGGAGGAGGAGCTGGGGCAGGGTGGGTGCAAACCTGGAGGAGCTGCGCCGTCGGGGCAGGGGCCCAGAGGGGCTGGGGCATGGGGGAAGGAGTGGGGGTGGCATTTAAATGGGTCCTTGCCACCTGGGCAGGAAAGGACAGGAAAGGAAGGCAGCCCAGAGGCTTAGTGGGACGCGGCTGCCCCTGCCTGGCGCAGCCTGAAGGGAGGCCCAGCTTGGCCACTCCCGGGGACACTTCCTGGGTCACCTGTGTGTCAGGGTACAGCAGCATCACAAATACAAGCCAGGGGCTACTGCAAGTTCGCCGGGTTTCCATGGTGACGCTTTATCCAAATGGCAAAATGTCCATTGGCCCTGCCCCACTGAAGCTTCCAGAATCCTCAGAGGAAAGAAATGAACCACCTCTCGCTGTGCCGCTATTGCCTGGGCTGGAGAATCGTGCTGCGATGGTGCACAGGGATCTGTTCAAGTCCCTGCTTTCAGTTCTTTTGGGGCTTATACCTAGAACTTGGATTTCTGGGTCATATGGTAATTCTGCACTTGACTTTTCGAGCAGCTACAGAACCACACCCATACTCTTAAGACTTCCCAGGGATGTCTGATGCTGAGCCAGGGCTAAAGGCTTAAAAAAAAAGCCTTTATTTTTCATGCAATGTAGGAGGTAGACACTCTGTATTAAGAGAAAGTTGGTTCCTTTCCTGCACTTAATGAACAATGAATTTGAGCCAATCTATCAAGAGCATCGATCAGGGACACCAAATCAGCGGCCTTCTCGGTCCCTGCTGCTGCTTCTGGCCCTTAGGGGCAAGTCGTGCCCTCAGTTACAGGAAACCAAGTCTGGTGCTCAGGGCAGGACCTGGGAGCGCCCAGGAACACCTGTGCTCACGCACATCTGGAGAACGAGAGGCTGAGCAGGGCTCTCGCAGGCTTACGCTTCCACATCGAGCGGCCCGGAGGAGAGATTGGACCAAACCGTGGCTGGTCTTGGTGGCCTCGGACCAGCCTGTCACTAGCCGCCAGGCCAGGGAGCCGAGTATACCCACAGCTCCTGGGACTTTTGTAGCTTGCTGGGGGCAAGGCGCTCTCTCCCTGCTCTTCTTGACAAATCTTGCCTGGGTAAAGAATGCCCGTCTGCCAACTCCATGCCCTGAGAGCTTTGCTGACAATCAGCAGAGTGTCACGGGGAGACCAGAGATTGATGACTAAAGCTTCCAGAAGTTTCATGCCCCAGATACGCTCTCGGTGCCTGAAAAGCCGAGAGAAGCTGCCTCATGGCTTGTCTCGGGAACGTTCCCGTAAGGCCAAAGCGAGTATCGTGGTGATGGCTCAGCGCGGCCCTCTGAGGCTGCCCCTGGGCCCTGTTCGGGGAGCTGTGCTCTGAGAGCACAAGGGAGTGAAGAGAAACCTGACCACGTGGCAAATGATTTTTCTCTTCTGATTATATTATATGGTCATTGAACAACTTAATACAGAAAAATATAAGGGAGGGCAGAAAAATCATCCATAATCCCATCCCTCGGAGACAACTGATATTTATCACCTTTCCCTCTGGACTTCCTGTCTTCACAGTCACACAATTACTCCTCCCACACTGGAACCCTGTGGGGAAGGCAGCATCTGGAAAGACCAGAGTTAACTTACCTTCCGTGTTCACCTGGAGAGCTGCTTGCTGGGTCTCCCGTAGTGAAACAAACGCAGAGCAGGGGGGGCCCTCCCTCGGGAGGGGGAGTTGTGGATCTGGGGACCCTGGAGAGGAGGCATCTAAGGTGCCCAGGGCCCTTGGAAGGAGTGTGGGCACAAAGTTCCCAGTCCTAGCTGCCCAAGATTGCAAGTTAGGGAAAGCTGTTGGGGTGACCCTGCATGTCCCCAGACTGGTTCTAAGGTCAGGAAAGGGCTGGAGGTCTCAAAAATAAATCTATCTAAGTGGGTTCTAGACTGGATATCTGAGCTTGGTCCCCAGGCAGAAGGTCCCTGTCACTGGCTTCTGATCACTCCTGGTCCACCAGGGAAGTGCCACCAGTGTCTCAAGGCCTGAGGTCTTTGAGGTTAGTGGACAGCTGTCCGGGATGGACACGTTTTCCAGAGTTCTTCTCCTGCCAGTCGCAGATCAGCATGGGCCTCGAGCTATGTTTGGCATGAGGTTAAGAAGGCAGGGTGCAGTTCTTTCCCCCTTGGAGGGAAGGTTGGAGCAAGGCCCAGGCTCCGGGGCAGCTCCCAGGTGGCTTAGCTGCAGCCTCACCTGGCTGGCGAGGGCCTGTGGCTCCTCTAGCACCTGCCAGCACTCCTCCTTCAGTATCTCCAACTCCTGGGCCAGGGGCTCAACTCTGTGACAAAAGAGGCCAGCTTCTCCTGCAGACACCCCCTTCGCCGGTTACATTGTTCCATTGGTTCCATCTATTCAATACTTATTTCCCCCTCCCCTTGGGGCCCACAGTGACAGTCAGTCTTCATTGCTTGAAGAGCCATGTTCAGAGATACTTGCAACAGTGTTGAGGGCTTGACATGCTCAACTGCCCTAATGCCCTGGGAGCCACCATTTCTCTTGAGAGCTACAGTTCCCTCTATTTGATGGCATCAGTCCTCCCCAGGATGTGTGTCTACCTTCACTCTCATGATATGGGTCTCTACCCAATGATATAACCCACTCTGGCAAAATGAGCATTCACATATTCCCTAGGAATCTGTCCTGTGTCAGATTATCCCCTTTAAGTATCTTAAACAGGTAACCTTCTTCACATCTTGATTGCTGACGTCAGGCTGTGGCACCATCAAACGTGTAGCCTGTTCCCACATTTGGGTAAATCATACATAGTAGGCTGAGTAATAGCTCCCCAGAGACATCAGGTCTTACTCCCCAAAACCTGTAAGTGTTACCATAGGTGGGAAGAGGGTCTCGGCAGGTGAGATTAAGTAAGGATCTTGAGATGAGCCCTAAATATGCAGACACACTTGTCCTTATAAAAGAGAGGCAGAGGGAGATTTCACACATGCAGAGAAGAGGCAGTGAAGACAAAGCAGAGAGTTAAAGACACTGGCCACAAGCCAGGCACGGGGGCCACTCCGAGAAGAGGCGGGGGCGGGACGGAGGGGCACAGCCTGCCCGCACCGCCATCTTAGCCCAGTGAGACTAATTTTGGAACGTTCACTCCCAGAACAGTGAGCGAGTAGCTCCTGTTGCTCTGAGGCATCAAATTTGTGCTGATTTGTTACAGCAGCCTTAGGAAACTAATGCCACGCATATGTGTGTTTACATTCATCATACACTCACGCAACACACACACAAACATACACATCTGGTTCCACTCCTCTGCTTGAACGCAGACTGATACATGATACTCTCTTTGGCCATCTGGCATCTTGGTATGCCCCTCCAGTGTTGGGGGCTTTCTCACCTCAGCTGTCTTGGAGGAAGGCAGGGACCCCTTGCCTTCCAGAGGCTGAAAATGCCTGTGCCTTCCCAGCCCCCCCTGTAGCCAGGGAAATAAGCATTTGATAAAGGCTCTGCCGATTCAGGGCATGTGGGAACCAGTGACATGAAAAGGCTGGGGCGGCGTACAGGATTTCCTGCGGGAGCTCAGGGGCAGCAGTGATTCCTGCTTCTTGGTTCTAGAGGCTTCCAGGGATGGGTTCAAGCGTCTTCCACTGGGGGTCAGCAGGAACCAGGGAGGTGCCTGTGTCCTTCACAGGTTTCCCTGCAGCAACTGCCCGGTGACTTGGGACATTGTTCCTGACTGCCTTTGCCCTCAAACCTGGCTGCCCGACCCCTGCAGAGACCTGTGAGCGCCCCATGTCCTCTAATGCACCCCGTTGGGCTCGGAGGAGCAGGATTGGCTGCAGCTGCTTGCAGCAGCACTCCGTGCTTGGTGCTCAGAGGTCTAGCACACACAGCTCTCTCCGTTTTTCCTTGCAGCCCCTCTGGCTCTGGGATTCTGCTGGGAGGCCTTGGAAGTGGGCCCAGGGTGTCCAGGGTGAGCTGCTGGCTCTCTCTCCTCCTTCCCATGAGCGGGACAAGAGAGCAGTACTGAGCCTGGGCTTTGGTGGCTGCAGCCCCGACTTAGCATCCTGGCTCCTTGGGGCTGTGTGTTCTTGGGTGAGTTCCTCAGCCTCTCTGAACCTTGGCTTGTCTGCCTCAAGCTTCCTCCTTCTGGTGATAGAGTCCACCTTTCTTGGGGTAGATTCATTCAAGGCTCACTGGGGAATGGGCATGGCTTTCCAGGGGGCTCGTCAGTGCGAGATCCCAGGTTCAATCCCTGGTACCTCTTAAAAACAAATTGGACCGTCTTCCGCTGGGATTGCTGCGTGGGTTGAAGCGTGTCCTGGTGGCAGGTGGCACGTGGGTCGTGACGTACAGAGGGCCCCTTGGGGTGGTGAGGAGGGGGCTGGTGGATCTGAGACCCAGCCTCTGAATGCCAACATGGGGAGACGGAGCGCTGAGGACGCCTCCAGAGCCTGGACCCAGCTGGGATAGAGCTAACGTGCTGCTGACGCTCTCCATTCCTAGCTTCCTTCTCGGCTGCGGCTGCTTGGAATGGGTTTTTCATTTCAGCGGGGTCCCTGAGTAAGGCAGTATAAATGAGAAAACCCAGGGAGGGTGCGGAGCGCCGTTCTGGGGCGGGCCGGCCGCGCCGCCTTTTCCAGGACGCTTCTTGGCTGGACACGGAGGTTAGACGCCAGGAGTCTTGCGCTGGCCGCCCGCCCGCAGGCCTCGGAATCCCGGCATCGGACAAGGCCTGGCTTCCGGCCGGGCCGGGCGGCGTACGACTGTGTCCTCCCCTTGACGTTTCGTTGGGGACCTTTCTCCTCGTCGTTGCTATTCTGTGGCAGCCTTTCGATGGCTGCCGATCCAAAGGGAGGACGTCCGGCGGCCGCTCGCCCTCCTCCCGCTGCCGGCACGGAGGCGGCCTCCACTGCCGCGGGACGAGCCCGGCTCTGGAAGGCTCTGGAAGGCTCTGGAAACTCGCCTTGGAGCTGGGCAGTTCCTGCTCCTCCTGGAGAGCCCGGCGGGGAGCCTGCGGGAAGGGGGCCTGTGCCACCCCGCAGCTGGGGTCCAGAGGAGCGGCCCTGACGGCGAGAGGGGGCTGTGCGGAGACCTGGCGAGGGCGGGAAGCCCGGGGGCGAGGGCGGGGACGCCCGGGGGAGAGGGTGGGCTCCTGGGGGGTGCCGAGGGTGGGCTCGGCGGCCCCAGGCCCGGTGCGCCCTGACAGGCTGGCGCTCAGACGGCATCCCCGGGCTCTCTGAGGGCAGGCGGCTCTGAGAGGAGAGAGCGCCGGAGGGTTTGGGGCGCCGGCAATCTTCCCCGGCCCTGTCGCCCCCCACGTGCTGTGTGACCGTGAGCAAGCCACGTCTCGCCGTCCACGCTGCCTTCCCGCGCTAAGCGTGCTGTGACTGCCTGGAAGTGGGGCCGAGCTCCTCCTCGTCTCAGCAGATGTGACGTGTCGTCCCGGCGTCGTCAGCACAGTCGGTTTCTCATCATCCCCAGTGTTCCTCTTACCAAGATGGTCCAGAGCCTCACGGGCCACTGCTTTTCTGGCATATTCCTCCCGAAGGGAAAACCGGGAGGCCGCTTCCTGTCTCGGGCAGATCTCACGGGGCCTCTTCCCGACCTTCCGCGAGGCAACGGCCAGCAGCAGGCGCGACCGGCTCCTGGGCACCGGCTCTGGGCAGCTCCCGTCCACCTGGACTGCTGGTCAGGAGCCCGGGCTGTCCCTGAGGGGGCTGAGGGGAAGGGCTTCCCCCGAGGCCTTCTGAGGGGGTGTGACTCTGGAGGTGGCCCTGTCGGTGAGGAGCCGCGCCGTCCCCGCCTCAGAGCGCACGGGCGTGGGGTGACCGAGGCTGGACTTTCTTCTTTGGACCTGAGCCACAGGTGGCCCCGCTTACCTTGACTTCCGCTGGCTCAGTCACCCCTGGCAAACACCGCGCAGGGCGTCGGCGTAAACAGCCGGGGTTGCTGGCTCACGGCCTGAGAGACCAGAACTCCCAAGTCGGGACTCTCTCTTGGAGTCCAGCGATCTGGCCTAACTTGCCACCGTCCTTGGGGCTCTGGCTCTCGTCTCACGGTGTGGCCCCGGGTCTCCGTCATTTCTTCTTCTGATGAACCCCTTTGTAAATGGGACCCTGAGGAGATGTGACATCAGCTAGAGCGTGGGCCCATTTGTGAGTAGGCTCTTCGCAGGTCCTCTGTAGGCGGGGCGCCCCTGAATCGGTGCGCCTTATAAAAAGCCCAAAGCCAGAGGAAGCCACCAGGGGAGAGCGGGACCTTGCCACGGGACGGGGGCTGCGGCAGGCCGGCCCCAGGAGGCTACAGCTTCCGGGAAAGCATGGCCGTCAGGGTTTTGGACTTGTGGCCTCCAAAATTGTGAGAGCAGAAGTTCCTGGTGCTAAGCCAGCAGCGTGTGGCATCCGTCAGAGCAGCCCTGGCATCCCGAGATGGCGAGGTGGGAGGAAGGGGACAGAGCCACTGCCGGCCACCCGCAGCCACCGTGAAAGGAGCGTGCTCCCGCCAGTGACCCCCACCTCACCTGGGGTCCCCTGCTGGGCTCTGCCCCTGCAGCCTGCAGGCCCGCTCTGCCCTGGTCCCCCCACTCCTCCCCGAGCCCTCTGCACTTGGGCTTCTGTAGATGCCGCTTGCCTCTGGCTTCCCCCTGAAGGCGGATGCATAAGGCATCGTGTAATCTCCCTCCGAAGCGCAGCGTGGGAGCCTGCTGGGCAGGCTGGGCTGGGGGGGGTCACTTCCCCACCACCCACCATCCAAGGCGGCGGGTCTTTGGCCTGGAGAAGGGCTTGTTGTTGAAGGGCTGTCAGCGGAATCTGCAAGTTGCTGGGCAGAAGTCAATTTCCATTTTAAACGTCTCCATCCCCTGAGCCCATTAACATCCTCTCCCGAGTGCCTGCTGGGGGGCCAAGGCCCCACGGAGTCTGAGGGCTGGGGATCCCCCCCACTCCTACCCCCATTATCTGCTCCAGATGATAGTACAGACTTAGAACTGGCTCTGCTCCAGGCCCGCCTCTGGCACGATCATTTTTTTTTTTTTAATGATTTATTTTTATTTATTTCTCTCCCCTTCCTCCCCTCTTCCCCCCCCCCCCCGCATTGTCTGCTCTTTGTGTCCATTGGCTGTGTGTTCTTCTGTGTCCGCTTGTATTCTTGTCAGTGGCACTGGGAATCTGTGTCTCTTTTTGTTGCGTCATCTTGCTGTACCTGCTGCTCTGTGTGTGCGGCGCCACTCCTAGGTGAGCTGCACTTATCTTACGTGGGGCAGCTCTCCTTGCAGGGTGCACTCCTCGCGCGTGGGGCTCCGCTGTGCAGGAGACACCCCTGCGTGGAAGGGCACTCCTTGAGCACATCAGCTCTGTCTGTGGGCCAGCTCCACACGGGTCAGGAGGCCGGGGTTTGAACCCTGGGCCCT
This sequence comes from Dasypus novemcinctus, assembly GCF_030445035.2. Lineage (NCBI taxonomy): Eukaryota > Metazoa > Chordata > Mammalia > Cingulata > Dasypodidae > Dasypus > Dasypus novemcinctus. Next base: position 12,924,278 of record NC_080678.1, read on the forward strand.
CCATATGGTAGGTGGATGCTCTATCAGCTGAGCCACATCCGCTTCCCAAGGGCTCACTCTCTTGAGGGGTGGAAGGTGGGCGTCTCCCCCAGCCCCCCTGAGCCCCTGAAGAGGCCATTACAGAAGTTCTACCTGAGCTTTCTCTCCCCCTGAAGCCCCTCCAGGCTGCCTGGGAAGGTGGTGCCTCCGACCCTGCATGGGGACAGGGTCAGGGTCTTTGGGGCCAGGGGTGGGGGTCCCTGGCAGGTGGCCTCTCTTCCCCTGGCTGCCAGGCTGGCCGCAGGGGCCTCTGGCTGTGGGCACCACGGGCGCCCCAGGGCTGCCCCCTCCTTGGGGTGAAGACCTTGTGAGGGGGCAGCGGTGTGTTCTGGGGGGCCCCTCCTGGCGCCCTTGCCTTCTGAGCTCCCTTCTCCCCCTGGCCACCCAGGGCCCTCCGCCCTGGCCCCGAACCCGCTGAGTGGGCACTGTGGTTGGCAGGTCGTCTCTGGCTCCGGGGATCTGTTTTGAGGGCGCGGGCGAGGAGGGTGGGGAAGAAGAGCGTCACACGGTGGTGGGGGGGGCGCCCTCCCTGTCCTGCTTCTTCCTGAAATGCTGGGGACTCCCCTTGAGCCGGGGAGTGAGGGGCATCTCTCCTGGGGGCCTGTGAGCCCCTGGAGGGCAGGGACGGGTGCTGAGCAGGGACCGGCCCAGCGTGACCGGGCCCTACCTGCTCCCAGGTTCAGTTTCCTCGTCTGTGAAATGGGCGCCCTCCTTCTGCCCTCCAGGCGTCCTGAGGTGGTGGCGGTGCTGGAGCCAGGTGCCCGCAGGCGTCTGCACACAGCGAGCTGGTGACCGCGGCTGGGTGAGGCGCTTGGGGCCGCCTGGAGGACCGGCCGGGACCTAGAACCTGCCCCCCTGGGGCCCAGGGGGCACGATTTCCTCCCTGGCCCTTCAGGGAAGGCGAGGGGCCATCGCCCACCCGGAGGGAATGACGCTCGCGCTCGGCTGGGGCCTCGGGAAGGTTTCCAGCCCCTGCTGCCCCAGAGCACGCTTTGGCCTGCACGCTGGACGCAGACGCGCCGCTGGGAGATGGCGGTGCCATTTGGGGAAACGATCATCCTGGGGGGCGGCCACAGTGCTGCAGGGGTGCCCTAAGCTGGGAAGGGGCCTGCATGAGCTGGGCCCATGGAGAGGACAGAGGAGAAGGCGGGGGGCATGGTGGTGCTGCCTCCTGTGGCGTGGCGGGTGGCGGGCTCCCTGCCATGGACCCCCTGCCACGGACCCTGCCCGCCCCAGCCCTGGGTCTCTGCTTCTCTGGCATCCAAGGGCCGCTCCACCCTGATCAGGAGCAACATGGACGTGTGGGCGGTGGGTGGTCGTCAGTGGGAGAGCTCAGAGCTGCCCCCCGGCCCTGGGGACTGCGTCCGCTGGCCCAGGCAGGCCTCCTCCCGGCTCTCCTCCCTTCTCGCTCGCTCCCCCACCTCCTCCTAGTGCCTCCTGGACACCTTCCACATCAGCTTCCTGCTCCCGAGTCCTTGTTTCTGGGTCTGCTTCGGGGGGACCCAAATCGAGGCAAGGCGTAGAGGCCCGGAAGGGAAAAGAGAAAGGGGAGCCGAGCCTGGGGTGGAGCGAGTTCAGAATGAAGCTTCTGTTAGCCAAACGGTCTAGAAACAGCTCAAGTCTCGGAAGACCTGGGGGAGACAGGGAAGAAGGAAAACGTGGGAAACTCCAGCAGCCCAGACCGCCGTGTCTCAGAATTTGGGGGAGAGGAAGCGGGGAGTGGGCAGAGCTGCAGAGGCCCTGGCTGGGGCTGAGGCCACGTCTGGGAGACGTGACAGGAGGGAGAAGCTCAAGGTGGAGCAAGACGTTGGGGACTGGACTGAGGAAGTCCAGACCTTCAGACTGGGCCTGCTAGTCCAGCCAGTGATGGCTATGGCTGGGGAAACTGAGGCCCGGGCCTGGGCAGTGACTTGGACTCACAGCAGGGTCTAGAGAGCAGCACCTCCATCTCTTGGCCTCCTACCCCAAGGGGCTTCCCTGGCAGGGGTGACCAGTGGTGGCCGGCACAGTGTGGTCCGGTATTTCCAGGCACAGCTTGCCAAGCCCGTCCTGGGAAGAGGGGGCAGCCACCACGGACGAGCCCCAGTGTCCTTCCCGGCCCAGGCACGTCTGCGTGGACTGTTTTCTGCTGTGCGCGCCGTGTGATCAGGCAGCGTCTCCTTGCCTCTGCCTACCCCCACCCCCCGTAAGCTTTCCCTGGGTGGGCCTATTAATAAAATATGGCAGTGTCCCCCTGCTCACAGTGGCGACCTGTTACATTTATAGCTCTAGGAAAACTCCCTGCCCCAAAGCCGCCTCCCTCGGCCAAGCCAAAGCCCCAAGTCCTCTGTCCCTCTGCAACAATGTTCCTTTTCTCAGCGCCCTTCTTTCAGCCCAGCTTGACCGGCTGCGGCATCCCCCGGGCAGCTGTGGTCAGTTGGGACCAGCAGCGGCCACTACCGTAACAGGTCTAGTTTTGTCACTCTCTGAGAAGAAATGTATTTCATTTGGGGGCAGCAGGAAGAGTGCTGTTTAAAGTAATTCTATTTTCTTGGATCCTTTTTTTCCCCAAACCTCTCACAGGAAGTAGAATGGAATGATCTGGAACCTGTTTTCTACATTCAAGGAGGAGAATTTGGAATCATTTTGCTGTGGTCAAAGGAGAACTTCGGTCACATTCTCAGGGTTCAGAATTGCTTGGCCTGGAATTGTTCCCAGGTGAGTGGGCGTGAGAGCCAGGGTATGAGTTTCAAGTTGCTGCTGAAACAAATGAGCACAAACTTAGTGCTTCACATGACAAAGAGCTATTCTCTCCAGTTCTGGAGCTCAGAAGTCCAAAACCAGTCCACTGGCTCCGGTCAAGGTGTTGGCAGGGCTGGTTCCTTCTGGAGGCTCCAGGGGACGCTGTTCACCTGCCTTGACCAGCTTCTAGAGTCACCTGCGTCCATGGGCCCCTGGCCCCGCCCATGTCTCTGAAGCCAGCAGCACAGCATCTTCAGCTCTCTCCACCTCGGGCCTCTGGCTTCCATCATCCCCGCCCACTGCTGATCATGACCCTCCTGTCTGCCTCTTCTCGGGACCCTGGGGATTTACTTATAAGAGATAATCCAGGACCGCTCCCCATCGCAAGGCCATTTACCTAATCACAGCTGCAAATCCGTTCTGGTAAGGGACATCATCGCAGGTTCTGGGGATTAGGGTGTGGACAGTTCGGGGGATGAACGTCAGTGATTATTTAGCTGACCACAGCGAGCAAAGTCTCCCCCAGGCCTGGCTCTCCCGCCTGTCCATAGCCCTGTAGGACCCACAACCGAGGTCCTTGGCCCTGGGCTGTAAACTGAGGACAGGAGGCGCCCCAGGGCCGCCCCCTTCCAGGCTCAGTCTGTCTTGTCTGGCTCCCGTGAGCCCCCGCCCCTAGGCTTTCTGCTTGGCGACTGGGCAGGTGCAGGGGCCCCAAATGAAACCCCTAATTGAGACCTGCCTCCTGCATTCGCCCGAGGCCCCGTGGTTTCAGCAAGTTTTTTAACCTCCTTGAGTCTCAGGTTTCTGTAAAATGGGGTTAATGAATTCTCCCCCAGAGTATTTGTAAGGACAAAATATAATTCTATGAAGTACGTGGTTAACATTGGCTATGCGGTAGGTATTTCTGTATTTTCTAATAAATGTTTATTGTTGTAACCCATACACAGTGCAAAACTTCCCAATTTCACCACTTTCAAGTACACAACTTAGTAGTATAAATTATACTCACCAATAAATTACTATCACCAATATCCATTACCCCAACTTTTTCATCACCTCAAACAAATTCTGCAACTATTAAGCTGTACTCAGACTTCCCACCCCACCCTGCTGGCCCCAGTAACCTATAAATTATCATCTGTCTCTATGAAGTTTGCTTCTTCTAGGTAGTTCATATAAGCAAGATCATACAATGTTTGTCTTTCTGTTATCTGGCTTATTTCACTCACCATGTGTCTTGTCGTCAAGGTTAATCTATGTTGTAGCATGTGCCAGAACGTCGTTCCTTTGTGTGGCTGAATAATATTCCATAGTGTGTATATACCGATTTGATTATCCATTCATCTGCTGATGGACATTTGGGTTGCTCCCACCTTTTGGAATAACAATAGGGCAGAACCCCAAATCTCAGAGCCTCTGAGGAAGTGTGCTGTGCCATCGAGACACCTCTGGTCCCTGCCTGCCATGCCCAGGCCTCTGTGTCCGCTCCCTTTTCCCTCTGCTCCTCTCTCTTCTCATCATTCTAGGCCTGGCTCAGACATTGCCACCTCCAGGAAGCCCTCTTTGATTGTGCTGGGCAGATAAGCTGCTCCTTCCCTATGTTCACACTGACGCCTCTTGGGAGGTTGCCCGTGTGGACGTGGACGTGGACGTAGACATGGACGTGGTGGGAGGAAGACCCTAGGTGGCCTCTGCAGATCTGGGTGGGAACCCTCGGCCCGTCGCTCACCTGCCAGGGGCTTGATGCCGACGGATCTACCTGCCAAGGGGCTGAGCCCGAGGGAGCGGGTGGCCGAGGGGCCCTCCGCGGGGGGTCTTGCACACACCGAGCTCTCCCTAAACGGCAGCTGTGCACAGGTGAAACGGGGCATCGCAGCTCCGTGGGACAGAGGGGCTGAATCGCCGCCTGCCTGCCGCCTGTCGGAACCGCGGCCGCTGAAGGCTTGTCTCGTGTGCACTGGGCCCTGATCGTGGCCGTCTTTGAGGAGTGACGATGGGACAATAAGCTACTCGTTATGTAACGATGCTGTGGTGGGGTGGTAGGCAAAAGCTCTCAAAACCCAGGGTGGGCTGTGGGAGCCGTGCTCTACCCAGGCCCTGCCCCCGTGGGGTTGGTCAGCTGGGCTACCTTCCCCCCGGCCCCCTCCCCCCCGGCCGGTGAGGGTGAAGGTGCCTCCCAGAGCTGAGCCCGGGCTGCTCGTTCACGAGGGCTGAATGGCCCCTCAGTTCTCTGCTTTCATGGCCTTTATCACACGGCCTTTGTCCTGAGGCCTCTTTGCCCTGCTTGTTTGGAGCCAGCCCCATAAGCCAAGTCTTGTCCTGAGGCCATATCTGGCCCATAAATACCTTGTTAAAACGGCTGGGGAACAAGAATACTCTATGTTGGTGGCGACTGCAGCCCAGCCATTACGTCTGCCCCTCCCCCTGCAAAGGACGTGGTGGCCCTGCTCAAGGCTTGGGGAAATCCTGGGACTAAGCCCTTTGCAAGCCCCTGAGCCAGGCTTCTGAGCTGCCGGCCTGGTGCTGTGGTCCCCGTGGAGGCCTCACCTGGGTCCTCCTGGGCTCGGCCCTGGACTCTCCATCTCCATGACGACCCTCATTGCCAAGCTGTACCTGGGGGGCTGAGGGGACTCGGGGATGCTGCTTCATATTGTTGTTTTTTTTTTCAGGTACTGATTGAACCCCGGATCTTGTAAGTGGGAAGTCGGTGCTCAACCACTGAGCCACATCCGCTCGTTTGTTTGCTTGTTGTTGGTCTTTGTTTCTAGGAGGCACTGGGAACCGAACCTAGGACCTCCCATGCTTGAAGCACACGCTCGACTGCTTGAGCCGCCTCTGCTCCCAACTTTACATTGCTACTGTCTTCCACCGCTTTCCATTTGTGACTTCCCCCAGGCGCCTGGTGCCTCCTGTTTCCCGATCCTTAGACAGAACGTGCTTCCCACTGTGTTTTCTGTTTCACCATCTCTCTTGGCCTCCTTCCCAGCTTGCAGCCTTGCTCCCAGTGAGGAGGGGGCTTTGGGTATGACCCAGGGGAGGGGACCTGGGGAGCTGGGTGGGGCTGGACTGTCGATGCTCCCCCCAAATCTTAGTTCAGGTCCTAAACCTGGCACCTGGAAATGTGACCTTCTTTGGAAGTAGGGTCTTTGCTGAGGTAGCTGAGTTAAGATGAGGCCACACGGGGTTTGGGTGGGCCCTGAATCCAATGGCCGGTATCCTCATCAGAAAAGGGACATTTGCACCCAGATGTGGCTGTCAGGGAGAATGCATGTGATGCTGGAGGCAGAGTGGAGGCCAGAGTCCAAGCCGAGCCACGCCTAAGGCTGCCCTTGACCACCAGAAGCTGCAGGAGGCCAGGAGGCCCGGGAGCCTCGAGGGGGTCCTGCCTCCAACCTCCAGAACGCTGAGACCGTAAGTCTGCTGTTTGAAGCCGCCTTGCTTGTGGTATTTTGTTACAGGGACCCTAGGAAATGAGCAGACTCCCAGAGGGAAGGACAGGGTCTGCTGCTCCACCCCCTTCAGGAGCAACCCGGATGTGTGGGGCGGTGGGTGGTTGTCAGTGGGAGAGCTCAGAGCTGTCCCCGGCCCTGGGGACCGCGTCTGCTGGCCCAGGCAGGCCTCCTCCCAGCTCTCCTCCCTTCTCGCTCGCTCCCCTCCCTCCTCCTAGTGCCTCCTGGACCACCTTCCACATCAGCTCCCTGCTCCCGAGTCCTTGTCTCTGGGTCTGCTTCTGGGGGACCCAAATCAAGGCTGAGGGTAGAGACCTGGAAGGGAAAAGAGAAAGGGAAGCCGAGCCTGGGGTGGAGCGAGTTCAGAATGAAGCTGCTGCTAGCCCAGTGGTCTAGAGACAGCTCAAGTCTGGGAAGACCTGGCGGAGACAGGGAAGAAGGAAAACGTGGGAAACTCGAGCAGCCCAGAGGAAGCGGGGAGTGGGCAGAGCTGGGGCTGGTGTCCCACCGGGGAGAGGCGGGGGGAGGCGAGGGTGGGCGAGAGTAGGAACAGGCAGGCGCCGGCAGGTGCAGGCTTTGTTCTCTGAGCGCTAATTCCCTGGAAAAGCATTTCCCAACCTCTTCCCTGGAACTGCACAGGGCTGGAGTTTTCAGGTGGGGAATTAATTTCAGTGATTTTATTCTCATAGAAATCCTGGAAACCTAATTTACTCATTCATTCTTTTCCTCTCTTATTTCACAGAAGGTTTGAGGCAGTTTCCATCAAGGACACACACTATAAAGTAGCAACAGGCACTCAGGACCGGGATTTAAAAAACTGCACCTACAGAGAATGTAATGTGATTCCAGCATTTGGGCTTAAACACTCCTTTTGCGCTTCCTGGTAGTTGCAGTGAAAAGTGAAAAGAGCAACATGTTTGGTTCAGAATTCTTATCATCAGAAAGGAGGGCAAACACCATTTCTTCAGAGGACAAGAATTCTGACTTGGAGAAGGAGCTGTCCTGAGGGAGGGAGTTAGGAATGTAGGAATTCCCTGGTGCAGGGACCCTCACAGGGGGTCGGGGTGAGGTTTCTTTTTCATAGGTGGGATCCAGCCTGAGATGAGCTTCCGGATCCCAGTGCCCTCGGGATTGCACGTGGGTGTTGGAATCTTCCTTGAGGCAGGGACCCCTCGTGATGTTTGAGTCCACAGCCATGGTCCCTGACACAGGTTTGGGCACATCTAGGTGCCCAGGAAGTGCTTATGGGATGTATGGCCTTCCGGGGCTCTCAGTGCTTTCCCAGCTTGCCTGGCTCTGCCACCAGATATGATCCACTGGGTCCCTCTGGGGAAAACAAATCTGTCTGGATTCCAGGCATATTCTTTTTCATGGCAGGACCCAAAGGCCCCCTAGGCTCTCCTTTCCTTCCATCCCGCTGTCCTTCAGGTGGCTCTGAAGGCCAGGTGTGCGGGCGAGAGGTACAAGCCCGAGTCCCTCAGGGAATTCTCCCATACCTGATGCTGCGGTCTCTGGCAGGGCTCTGGGGATGGAGTGAGCATCCCAGGAGAGGCCATAATGGACTGGGTAGGAGCTGGGGCCAGGCAGGCTGGAGAAGCGGGCAGAGCTGGAGAGGCCAGTTTGGGCCGATGTGGGGGCAGGGGCCCAGACTTTGAGACAGACAAGCTGGCTTTGTACCCCAAGTCTAAGGGTCTGGATGGCCTTAGACAAGTCTCCAAGCCTCTCTGAGCACCTGTAAAATGAAGTTACAAAGTGTGCCTCATAGGGCTGTGGTAGAAGTTAGGGGATCTAGTACTCAGCTCAATGCCTGGCACTTAATATGTATTGGTAAGTGATAGCTGCTGCAATGACGATGGTGATGACGATGATGAGGGTGGTGAGGGTGGTGAGGGTGGCGAGGGGGATGAGGGGGGTGAGGGGGGTGAGGATGGTGAGGGTGGTGAGGGTGGTGGTGGTGGTGATGAGGGTGGTGAGGGGGGTGAGGGTGAGGGTGGTGATGATGGTGATGACAATGATGAGGGTGGTGATGGTGGTGGTGGTGATGGTGGTGGTGGTGGTGATGGTGGTGGTGGTGGTGGTGGTGGTGGTGGTGGTGGTGATGAGGGTGGTGATGGTGGTGGTGGTGATGGTGGTGGTGGTGGTGGTGGTGGTGGTGGTGGTGATGGTGGTGGTGATGGTGGTGGTGGTGATGGTGGTGGTGGTGGTGATGGTGGTGGTGATGGTGGTGGTGGTGATGGTGGTGGTGGTGGTGATGGTGGTGGTGGTGGTGGTGGTGGTGATGGTGGTGGTGGTGGTGGTGGTGGTGGTGGTGGTGGTGGTGGTGGTGGTGATGAGGGTGGTGGTGATGGTGGTGGTGGTGGTGATGGTGGTGGTGGTGATGGTGGTGGTGATGGTGGTGGTGGTGGTGGTGATGAGGGTGGTGGTGATGGTGGTGGTGGTGGTGGTGATGAGGGTGGTGGTGGTGGTGGTGGTGATGAGGGTGGTGGTGATGGTGGTGGTGGTGGTGATGGTGGTGGTGGTGATGGTGGTGGTGGTGGTGGTGGTGATGGTGGTGGTGGTGATGGTGGTGGTGGTGGTGATGGTGGTGGTGGTGATGGTGGTGGTGGTGGTGATGGTGGTGGTGGTGATGGTGGTGGTGGTGGTGATGGTGGTGGTGGTGGTGGTGGTGGTGATGAGGGTGGTGGTGATGGTGGTGGTGGTGGTGATGGTGGTGGTGGTGATGGTGGTGGTGGTGGTGGTGGTGGTGATGGTGGTGGTGGTGGTGGTGATGAGGGTGGTGGTGATGGTGGTGGTGGTGGTGGTGATGGTGGTGGTGGTGGTGGTGGTGGTGGTGGTGGTGGTGGTGATGAGGGTGGTGGTGATGGTGGTGGTGGTGGTGGTGGTGGTGGTGGTGGTGGTGGTGATGGTGGTGGTGGTGGTGGTGGTGGTGGTGGTGGTGGTGGTGATGAGGGTGGTGGTGGTGATGGTGGTGATGGTGATGGTGATGACAATGATGAGGGTGGTGAGGGTGATGGTGGTGGTGATGCTCATGGTGGTGATGATCGTGATTGAGATGATGATGGTGGTGATGATGATGGTGGTGATCATGACAATGATGATGACAATGATGATGGTGATGATGACCCTGATGATGAGGAGGGGAGAAAGGGAGGGAGATGAAGGAGAAGAAGGAGAGGAAAAGGAAAAAGAGGAGAGAGGAGGGAGAAGGGAGAGGGAGAATGGGGCTGCCTGGCTTGGCTGCCCTTATTGGCACTGCAGGCAGGAGAACCTGTGTGCTCATGGGCTGGTTTTGTCCATCCAGCCTGGGCCCCCGGAATGGAGGCTGGGCCCTCATCTGTCCTCAAGCCCTCCCTGGGGTTCCAGGCCTCCCCTTGGCTTGATGGAGACAGCCTGTGGGGGCCTTCAGAAGTGCCTTCCTGGGTGCATCTCTGGCAGAAGGTGGAGGAGTGCATGGGCTGGGCCAGACCTCTGGAGCTTCAGAGCTGCCCAGAGAAGGCGGAGGGGGTCGGGTGAAATAGGAGCCTCCGGGGCTGAGCCTGGAAATGGAGGAGAGCTGACTTTGGACAGGGCAGTGTGTGGGTGCTCTGCAGGAGGAGGGTGGAGGGGAGGAGGGTGGGTGGGGCTGCTGGTCTTGCAGCCTCTTGCCTGGAGGCCTGGTGGTCCAGAATCCTGTTCCTCCACAGATGGGAAGCAACCTAGTGCCACCCTTGAGCACTGAGTGGTCAGAACAGGCTCTCTGAGGGTGGCACAGCATGTTCAGGGCTTCCTGGGAGCTTGGGGTCCTCAGGTCCACAGAACTGAAGGGACCACCCAGCCCAGAGCCTGGCTTACATCACCAGTGGCCCACGCAAGCTGTGCTTTGCTTTATTTTTTTTTTTTTATTGACTTTGTAATAATATTACATTAAAAATATATATGTGAGGTCCCATTCAACCCCACCCCCCCGCCCCCCCTCTCCCCCCCCCAACAACACTCGTTCCCATCATCATGACACATCCATTGGATTTGGTAAGTACATCTTTGGGCACCTCTGCACCTCATAGACAATGGTTCACATCATGGCCCATACTCTCCTCCATTCCATCCAGTGGGCCCTGTGAGGATTTACAATGTCCAGTGATTACCTCTGAAGCACCATCCAGGGCAGCTCCATGTCCCAAAGACGCCTCCACCTCTCATCTCTTCCTGCCTTTCCCCATACCCATCGTCCACCATGTCCACTTTTCCCAATCCAATGCCACCTCTTCTATGTGGACATTGGATTGGTTGTGTCCATTGCACCTCTATGTCAAGAGGAGGCTCAGATTCCACATGGATGCTGGATGCAATCCTCCCATTTTCAGTTGTAATCACTCTAGCCTCCATGGTGTGGTGGTTGTCCTTCTTCAACTCCATCTTAGCTGAGTGTGGTAAGTCCAATAGATCAGATTGTAGGTGCTGGAGTCTGTTGAGGTTCAGGACCTGGCTATCACATTGTCAGTCCAGAGATTCAAATCCCCTAAATATATCTTAAACCCCAACATTAACTGCACCTCCAGCACATTAGCATGAAAGTCTTATGAAGGGAGATCCCATCTGAGGCCAGATTCATCACACATAAACACCATTTCCAAAGAGGGGCCATCTGCCCTGGTAGTTAACCCCATCGGCCATGACCATAACTCCCATGGGTCTCTTTAGCCCTCAAAGGAACCAATATCTGGGGGTTGTATCTGCTTTTTCTGTCTCTCTGACTCTGCTCAGTTGTGCATGAGGGCAATCCTTCTGCCAGCCTCCAGACTCTTTTTTAGAAACTCGTAGCCATATAAACTCATTTCTCCTTTCCATTTCCCCCTTACTTTAGGTCAAACAGCATTTTAAAGTCATGGTATTTTATGTAGACGTGGCTATTCTGCTGATCCGCATTGAACCTTCCGTATAAGGTCATTTTCCAGTTGCATCATCAGTTGGTAGTTGATAGTGGTCCCTCGTTGCCAGGGAGGCTCATCCCCGGGTGTCATGTCCCACGCTGGGGGGAAGGCATTGCATTTACATGCTGAGTTTGGCTTCGAGACTGGCCACATTTGAGTAATATGAAGGCTGACAGGAGGAAATTCCCAGGCACAATGTTGCTCTAGGCCTTGTTCTTATTTTAGGTTTGTCAGCTCAGAAGCATAGTCATTAGCATCAGGGGCTCACTGTTGAACCCTCACTCCCTCCCGGTCCCTGCCACTGTACCTGGGAGACTGTCGCTGCTCCCCTAGGGACCATGACAGAGCACCACTGGCCAGGAACCCAGTACCCCCCCTACTGTGGTTTTTAATTGTTGCCACTATGAGTATATCCAAACATTACCATGCACCCTGGACATATGTTCTGTACAGCTAATTGCTTCTTTATCTTCCCTCTTTGTCCTCCCATCTGACTCCCATTCCCCTTCCCCCAGCACCTACTTCAGTGTATTTAATTTTTATCCTTTCAAGCCACTTTCAAGACATGCTACATTTATTTAAATGTAAGTGACACCTTGGAAAATATATAGTGCTATTTTGTGTGTGTTTAAAAATCTACATAAATTATACCAGCCTCTAAATCTCATTCTCTTTCATACTTTTTTTTGCCCTATGTTATATTTCCAGATAGGTCCTCATTGCTATATGGAAATCTAGTTCAATATATCTGGTTGCTGCATGGAATTTCATTTATGTGAATACCCTTTTTAAAAGGCCCCATAAAGCTTTTCCATTCCTAAGAAATGGGCCCCTAGTTTGCCCTTCACTGGGCCAAGCATCCTTGTATGTGTCTCCTTCAGGGCCACGCAAAAACGTCTTTGGGACACATACCTGGGAATCACGCCACTGGGCCGAAGGGCAATGCAAACTCCCAGTTTATCCTTCCCCCATCAGAAGAGAGACCCCATGCTGCAAACTCCCAGCAGCAAGTGGTATTTATTGCTTGACCATCTATTCGCTGCTAATTGGGTAGCTGTAAGGGGCATCTTGTTTTAATTCACGTGACTCTGGTTATTAGTGAGGTAGTGTGTCTCTTCATGATCGATTAAGCAACAAGATTTCCCCTGCTTGTTAATTGTCTGTTCGTAATCTTTGTTCATTTTCTGGAGAGGTTTGCTATCTTTTACTTGCTGATTTGTAGGAGCTACTTGCATCCTCTGGACAATAATTCCCGACAATTATTTTCAGACAGTGAAAAAACTTATTCCAGTCTGTTCACTCATTTATTTACTTTGTGGTATCCTTTACTGAATAGAAATGTTTAATTCTGATGAAGTTGCATCTGTCATTTTTATTACCATAGCTTTTTTTTACATTTTTAATTTCAGTAGGTATTTATTATTTATCCAAAATCATAGTTTGTTCTTTTTGCCCCTTGTTTTTCCAACGTTTTCTGACTTTGAGACTGTAAACTTTTTCTCTCTTCTTTTTAAAATTTTGTACTTTAACTATCACACTCAATCCTTAAGCAATTTGGAATATATATATGTGCATATGATATTACATTATACTGTTACATTATATGCATTGTATAATTATTTTAATTTTTATATTTTTGTCTCTATGTTCAACATGAAGAGTTTTCAAATGCCTTTGATGGTTGTATCTAAAGAGCTTTTAGTGTTGTTTTGCTTTTTTCCCTCTCCTCCTAACCAGTACCAAGAATCCAAAATATATCTATTTCCAAAAGAAATAAATGTCTAGGGTAAATAGTTTTTTTTATACTCCTTTTTTTTTTTTTTAAAGATTTATTTTATTTCTCCCTCCCCTTCCCTTGTCTGCTCTGTGTCCATTCGCTGTGTGTTCTTCTGTCTGTTTGTATTCTTGGCGGCACCTATATCTCTTCTGTTGTGTCATCTTACTGTGTCAGCTCTCTGTGTGTGCAGTGCCATTATTGGGCATGCTGTGCTTTATTCCTGCAGGGTGGCTTTCCTTGCAGGGTGCACTCCTTACATGTGGGGCTCCCCTATGTGGGGGACACCCCTGCGTGGCAGGGCACTCCTTGCGCACGGCAGCACTGTGCGTGGGCCAGCTCCACACGGGCCTGGAGGCCGTGGGTTTGAACTCTGGACCTCCTATACGGTAGGCAGATGCTCTATCAGTTGAGCCCCATCGGCTTCCCTATACTTCCTTCTGGCATCTTACTTTCCTGATGTTAATCTGTCGGACTTGGATGGCAGTTGCTTGTCTCAGGTAGTTTACCTCCACACTTTTAGAAGTGGAATGCTTCAGTTGTTCATCTTGCATGTGAAGCAGTCTAATAATTGGCTTGCTTAATTCAGTTTAAGGATGCCAAGAATCTACTTTTCATTTGGAACTGCTTTCAACCACTCTTCTGTGGAGACCAAGTTTGGGTTATATAAACATGTAATACACATGAGACATTGGGAAATGTCACAAATATACGTTGAAATTATAAGGCACATGCAATGTACAGGCCAGTGATTGTCAAATAGGCAGCACAATATTTAGTGACAAGGTCAATAATTTGAAGTGTGGCTGGGACATTGGGCCAGCGGCTCTCTACTTGGCGTGCATTCTCTACATGGCAGGAGACAACAGCTTCTCCACAAGACGAGCTAATATCCCCAAAGTCATTTATTAAAGAACCCATGTTTCCCTCCCTGGAGGGAGTTTCATCTCCATCATTTTGGTCTGATTTCACAATCTCTGTCCTGTTTATTTGATCTTCTTATTTGTACCTTTGCCAATGCCACTTCTTTGCTCTCCTTTTTATTAAAAACATGTTTTTTAAGCTATTCATGAATCTTTATTTTTCGTGTGAATTTTCAAATAAATTTTTAAAGTTCCTGAAAAATGCAGCTGTAATTTTTGAATGGATTGCTTTTAATTTACAGATTGATTTGAGGAAATTCACCTTTGCAGTTACGGTGTGCCATCCATGAATTGGGTACTTCTATCTTCTTTCTTGTATACTCCTTTTGGGGCCTTTAATAGATTCAAAATTTTCTCCATGGAGATCTTTAAAAAAAAAATTAATTAATTAATTTACCCTGCCCCCAGTTGTTTCTGTGCTCTCTATCTGCTTTCTGTGTCCATTCACTGTGTCTTCTGTGTCTGCTTGTCTTCTCTTTAGGCGGCACTGGGAACCTATCCTGGGACCTTCTGGAGTGGGAGAGAGGTGTGCAATCTCTTGCGCCACCTCAGCTCCCTGGTCTGCTCCATCCCTTATTGTCTCTCCTCTGTGTCTCTTTTTGTTGTGTCATCTTGCTGTGTCAGCTCTCCATGTGGGCCAGTACTCCATGCGGGTCAGCACTCCATGTGGGCCAGCTCTCTTTTTTTTTTTTTTTTTTTAAGATTTATTTATTTATTTAATTCCCCCCCTCCCCTGGTTGTCTGTTCTTGGTGTCTATTTGCTGCGTCTTGTTTCTTTGTCCGCTTCTGTTGTCGTCAGCGGCTTGGGAAGTGTGGGCGGCGCCATTCCTGGGCAGGCTGCTCTTTCTTTTCACGCTGGGCGGCTTTCCTCACGGGCGCACTCCTTGCGCGTGGGGCTCCCCCATGCGGGGGACACCCTTGCGTGGCACGGCACTCCTTGCGCGCAACAGCACTGCGCATGGCCAGCTCCACACAGGTCAAGGAGGCCCGGGGTTTGAACCGCGGACCTCCCATATGGTAGACGGACGCCCTAACCACTGGGCCAAAGTCCGTTTCCCGGCCAGCTCTCCTCTTGAGCCTGCTCTCCGCGCAGGCCAACTTGCCTTCACTAGGATGCCCCGGGAACCAAACCCTGGACCTCCTATATGGTAGATGGGAGCCCAATCGCTTGAGCCACTTCTGCTTCCCTAGAGATCTTTGTGTATTGTTTTCTGGGTTAATTCACAGATAATTTATATTTTTGTTGCTATGATAAATGCTGTCTTATTTTGACTACATGTTTTCCAGTGGGTTTTTGCTGGAACTGAGGAACACTATTGTTTTTTGTATGTTGAATATTTTGGGGGATTGACTCATGTCACCCACAAAAGACACGTACAAATCCGAATCTGTGTTTCTGCCAATGTGAACCCATGTGCAAACAGACCTTTGAAGATGTCATTGCTAGCAAAGGTGTGGACTCACCTGTGGACAGGATCTTTGAAGAGCCCATTCAGATGAGGCCAAACCGAATCAGGATGGGCCTTGGTCCATGTGACCGGGAGTCCTCATCAGCAAGGACAGTGAACATGGAAGTAGAAGCCAGGAGTCAGAGAGAGCCATGGGAGGAGGCCCAGGAGAGTGACCGCCAAGTGAGACACAAGCCAAGGAACCCCAAGGATTGCGGCAAACCAGCTCCAGAACGCTGCAGCCTGGGGAAAAGCGCGGCCTGCTGAGACCTTGGTTTTGGGTTTCTGGTTTTCCAAACTGTGAGCCCACAAATTTCTAAACCAACTAGTGTGCAGTATTTGTCATAGGAGCTCTGGCATACTAAGACAAGTATGTAGCTGGCAACCACATTGAACTCTCCTGGCGGTTCTAACAGTTTGTTCTCTTCCGTTTTGACTTTCCTTCATGGCAGTGACCTACCCAGCTTTTCTATTTCCCCTTATGCCAATTTTGCTATTTTTTTCTCTCCTGCAAATGAATCCATTTAATATTGGTTGGTGGTTGTAAATAATTTTCCTTAAGTATTAAAAAGTATTTGTTATTTCAGAGTTGTTCCCTGTTTTCATTTTATATTTTGCATATTTTTAGTTTGATTATGTTAATCATTTCTGGTTTTGTTGTTGGTTTTATGGAATTCTGCCCTTATCTATTTTACTTAGGTCTTTTTTTTGCTGCTTTGAGTTGACTCCATTGTCCTTTTTTGAGTTGAACTCATTTGTTTTCATTTTCATTTTTTGTTTTCTGATTAGTACTTTAAAAACTCTGGATTTTCCTCTAAGAACAACTTTAACTTCAATCCACACATTTTCACTTGTAGTGCTTTCATCATTATTTGGCTATCTTGGCCATTTCAGCTCTTCAATATATTCTCTCCCTCTGATTTCCTAGTTTACTCTGATTTTTTTTTTTTTTTTAAAGATTTATTTATTTAATTCCCCCCCTCCCCTGGTTGTCTGTTCTTGGTGTCTATTTGCTGCGTCTTGTTTCTTTGTCCGCTTCTGTTGTCGTCAGCGGCACGGGAAGTGTGGGCGGCACCATTCCTGGGCAGGCTGCTCTTTCTTTTCACGCTGGGCGGCTTTCCTCATGGGCGCACTCCTTGCGCGTGGGGCTCCCCCACGCGGGGGACACCCTTGCGTGGCAAGGCACTCCTTGCGCGCATCAGCGCTGCGCATGGCCAGCTCCACACGGGTCAAGGAGGCCGGGGGTTTGAACCACAGACCTCCCATATGGTAGACGGACGCCCTAACCACTGGGCCAAAGTCCGTTTCCCTACTCTGATTTTTAAAGAGATAGTTCTTTTAAACTTCCAGACATTCAAAGAAAGTTATCCTTGACATGGAGGAGACCTGCCTGAAGGTGAAGCCAACACAGAGGAAGGCACGGCCAAGAGGTGGTGGGAGGCAGGGCACCTGTGGCATCACGGGGCCTCTGAATTCTGACAATAAAGTCGCCTCCCCCCATTAATCCAGTTTTTGTCACTTGCTACAGAAAAATGGGATAGCTTGGAATTGGCTGCAGATCCCTGGTCTGCATGTGGCTGGACCGGCAGGTGTAGTGGGGCTCACAGCAGCTCAGCAGGTAAGTTTCTGGGACAGGCTGGGAGGGAGCCTGCAGGGAGAGGGGTGGAGGGAAGTGGGGCTCACCCAGGGCAGGTGGTAGGATTTTTCCTCATATGGGCAGGAGGCTGGAGGGCTGTAAACCTTCAGAGTGAAACTCATCCAGAGAGGGCTTGTGTGTGATTAATAATGTATTAATAACAGCAGCAGCAGCTAAAACCTTTTAATGAGGTCCGTGTTGTGCCAAGCTCTGGTCTAAGGACTTCACAGGTGTTTGCTTGTTTAATCTTTGCAGTAGCCACATGGTATCCTCCCAGGAAGAGACGGAGGAGCAGAGGGGACGAGGATGATGCCCGAGTGATCAGCAAGTGGTGGAGGTGTGGGCTAGCCCGGGGGGTCAGTCTGCTCTGAGTCTGCACACGTAACCATCTTGTCACCCCACCTTTCAAAGGAGCTCAGGCCCCCAGTTGTCCCTTCCTCGCCCCTTTGGCAGAGAAAGGCATCTCATTTCCCAGTGGGGTGGAGCTGCCTCTTCTGGACAGCTGCCAGGCTCTTTTCCACTTATTTGGCCTTGAGAGAAGTGGGAGTGATACTCCTGACCCCCTATGCACATGGCATGCCATGTAGGAATTGAGCTTGTGTCAAAAACCCAACTCAAACTGGCTTAAGTAAAACATGAACTTTTATGGATGCCTGGAACTCAACTCTTCAGCCATGGTTTGACCCAGAGCTCAAATGATGTAATCAGCAGGCGGCCTCTCTCCATATACTCTTTGGTTCTACTTCTCTGGTATTGGCTTATTTTCAGGCAGACTCTTTCCTCATGGGCACAGAATGGCTGCCAAATCTCTAGTGACTATTTCCTTATTTATGTCCGGTGGGAAAGCTGAGTCTTTTAGTTGTTCCTACGGAAGAAGGGACCTCACTCATTCTGACTGGCTTGTGTACCCATTCCTGAACCAATCAGTGAGGCAATAACAATGGAATATGCAGGATGGAAAAGGTTATCATTTTCAAAATTGACACATGGCAGTATAAACTTTACAGCACCACAGACATTGTGAGTTTAGGTATCTTAGCTTGGCAATATCATTTGAAAATATTAATAAGAATGTGTAAATATTGGACATTTAAAAGGAAATCATAGTAGCATTTTTAAAATGACCAAAATAATTAATAAGCATTTTAATGTTTTTTTTTTTTTTAAGTTGTAAAACATTAAAACTATCAAATTCACTTGGGGAAAAAAAACACATTTTTAATCCCAAAATGAGAGCACACAAAACTATAGACAGTTGACAGTGAGACACATAGATTTCTTCTTCTTTCCTTTTTTTTTTAAGAAGTTACATTTAGTTTGGCCACTCCCTAGATTCTAGGTTTACCAGCTTATAAAAAGTACTTCTAAGAGGCAGTAGAGCATACGCATTAAAAACCACTTCACCTTTTATCATCTTTGGCTAGAAGCCTCATGAAGGGAAACTGAGGGATTTCGAGGAGGGTCAGGCTCCACATGCTTCCATTTTTAAACATCGCTGATGGAAGGCTTGCGTCATCCAAGTCTACTGGGTCACAGTCTTTTTTCTGAGGGCCATTCGACTGGAGCAGGGGTAAATCCCTGAAAAGCACTGGTCCTCTCTGGGGCCAGCTTATCCCTGGGAGGCAGCCGGCGGGTGGGCCTGCCCTGCTCGGCTCGGGACTGTGCTTGGAGCCCATCTCCGCGGAGCAGGCCTTCCAAAGCCTGGCTAACGTAGCTCCAGGCCGGCCAGGGACGAGGAGCGTCGTCGGCTGTCACTGGTTCATGCTGGCGTTTCTGTGTGCAGGCGTTTTAGCTCACGGCCCTGGCTTTTGTTCTTCCTGAAGTCGCAGAACCATTGTGAACTGGGTTTTTTGGGTGGAAGTCCAACCCGTAAAGGCCGGGATCAAGACTTTTGAGAGGAGAGCTACTGTTTTGTTCTCGTTGTGTATCCCCTCCCTGTTACTGAAGGGGTCTGACCACTGGGCTCTCTTTCTTCAACCTGTCCTCTGGCTTCGGGTCGACCTGTTGCATGAAGACAGTGCTCCTTCTTGGCCTTTGTTTCAACTCACTGAGAGGATTGTGGGGGGGCTCGGAGCGGTGGGCTGTGGACGAAGAGTTCTCCCGACGAGGGGGGCGCTGCCGGGCCTCTCCCTTCGCCCCTCCCCGGCCCTCTTCACTTACCCCTGCTCTGGGCCCTGGAGGCCACCTGCAGGGGTCACCTCGGTGGGCCCCCTGACCCCTGACTTTGAGTCAGGCTTGGCCAGGCAGGAGGTGGAGGGAGGGAAGGGAGGGTGTCCTCGCCCCGGGACCTCTCCCTCTGGGGCGTCGGAGGGTCGCGGCTGTTACTCCGCAGCCCTGCCCATGGCCTCTCTGTGCCCAGGCTCTGCAGCCCCTTCCCCCCTCACCCCTTCAGCAGCCTGGGGCCGCACTGCCTCTTGCTTTCCTACGCTTGGTCCACACCTCTTTCTTTTTTATTTTTCTATCTGGTTGTGTCGTCTTTTTGGTGCGCCGCGTCACCGTGTAGGGGCCTGTGCCTCTCTGCGCTGCGCAGGTATGGGACAATTCTTTTTTTCCAGGAGGTCTTGGGGCTTGAACCCGGGTCCTCCGTAGGGTAAACGGGAGGTCAATTGCTCGAGCCACAGCTGCTTCCCCGTAGTCCCTTTCTTAGACTCACCCTGATTCCCGATTCGGTGTGCCAGCGGTCTCCCGCCAGGTGCCTGATGGTGGGGTGGGCCCGCCCCCACGTCCTCATAGCACCCCGAGAGGGGCAGGCCTGGGGGTGGCCAACTGGCACCCATCGGAGGTCAGACTCTGGTCACCAGGCCGGCCCTGGCAAAGGTGCCCCTGCCCCACGTGGCATGAGGGCAGCAGAGCCCCTGCCCTGAGGGAGCCTGTGGGGTGGGCACAGTGGGCACCAGCGGCCTGGGGTCCCCGCTGGGCTGCTAACCACCGGGGGCCTTGGCGGGACCTTTGGTGGATGGGAGGGGGCTGCCAGCTAAAATCAGGACACCAGTTAAACGTGAAATCTTGGATAAGCAACAGGGTATTTTAGTTTATGTGAGACAGGCTTGCGTGTGACATACTTACACTAAAATACTCTGGTTTATCTGAAATTCACATTTGACCGGGCGTCTTGTATTTTCATTTGTAAAATCTGGAAAACCTGGCTGAAGAGGGAGCCCCATAATGACAGGGTGAATTTGCCATTGGCCCAGGGAGATGGGGATACAGGGTCAGATTTAATTTGCTCTTGGAGAATAGAGGGTTTGAGGTCTCAGCCGGCCGGGGCAGTGCATGGAATCCCTGCCGGCCCCGGGCGGTGCAGAGCGGCTCTGGTTGAAAGAGGGGTGGGTAGCCTGGCGCCCCATCTGCTCAGGTTTTCCCTCACCCCCTTCCACCCCCTTGGGGTCCTTGAGGAATCTCAGGGAAGGACTCCCTGGTCTGCAGCCCCCTGGAGAAGGGTGGCCTCTACGCTGCTGACATTTCGTCGGAGTCAGGTAAGGCATGCTTGCGTTTCATGCAAGGAAGCCAGGTGGGCCAGTTACCTTACGATCCTGCATCTTATTGTGAGTAGAATGTTTTTCTCCCTGATTACTGAAGTAGCATGTGCTTTTGACTGAAAACTGGAAAATGCTGGGAAGGGTGAAGAAGAAATTACAGACCGCTCATTGCCCCTCCATTCAAAGAGACTGGTACCGGAGCTTATGCATTTTCTTACATTTATATTATATTTCCATAGATTTATGTACATATATTATGTTTTGAAAATAAAATTTGGATCCTACTCTACACACTGTTTCATAATTTGCTTTTCACTTAAAATAGGTGGGGAATATTTTCTCATATCATCAAGTCATATTCCACTTATTAAGGGGCCACACAAGGTCAATTATTCTAATTTCCCTGGTTAAAGCAGGCTTTAGGTAAACCTATTAGTTAATTCATTCACTCAGCACATGTTTATTGAACATGAGCAGTGTGCAGAATAGACTGCCCTCCTTTGTCTGGGCCAACTTGGCCAAATGCTTTCCCTGGACCACTTCCGGCCCAGAGGGGGATGTGGACTTGCTTATAACGCACGGAGCTTGTTCAACAAGCCCTGTCTTGGCTTTTGAACTCCACCCCCAGGAGTCCTCGCCAAGGCCGAGGGGCATGAGCTGTGCTCCTTTTCTATGTGCTTTTAGGAAATCATACGAACTTCGTCGTAAAAGAAAAATGAATAAAAAGCAATGCGATGATTCATCCACCACCAGCGTTTACACTTCCCACTTTTATCCCACAGCTGCCTCCCCTGGGAAAATAAAATATGCTTCTAATTAGCGGCGCTTTAGAAAAGAAAGCTGAGCTCTGGGTTTTTTGAGATAAAGGGAAGAGGGAGATGAGGTGGTTTGATGCGCAGGAACAAGCGGGGCTCTGGGTGTACCTGGGGCCCGAGGCCCAGGGGGGCTGCCCGGGAGGGGCTCACGGGGGGACCAAGGGGCTGTGAGCACGGGCCGCGGCCCGCCCCTCGACCCCCGTCTCGCCAGTCTCACGGGCCCGATGGGGCAGCTTTCGGTCACCGTGTTCCTTCAGGAAGTTCTTGAAATTGCTCCTCCTCCCAGCTCTGCCCCCTCTGCCAGGAAGCATTGTGGTCCAGGGGTAGGGACCTGAGTTCGAATCCCAGCTCTGCCTCTTCTCTTTTGGGGACCCAGGCACGTCTGAGCGGCCCACGTCGTCCTGGCAATGGTGTCCCTGCTGGGCTGCAATGCTGCCGGCTCTTGGTCTGCTACCCCTCCCTCCTGCTGCCCCCCACCCTGCTCCAGGCTGCTCCGCTCGGGAGCTCCGGCCTCAGGTCGGGGCACCTGCCTTCTCTGCACAGTGGATGCTGCAGCACGGGCACAGGCCTTCCAGCCGCACGGGGAGCCCGGGCCGGGCCAGGTGGCGCCCAGGCCTGCTGCCAGCGTGCCCCCTCCTGCCTGCTGGCCTCCTGCCCCAGACGCGCTCTGGGAGGCTCCGCTCCTGGAGTTCATCCGCACTGCCCTGGCCCCGAGGGTGTGTTTTCTCTGCGGCCAGTCCAGGACAGCCAGCCAGAACCTCCATTTCTGGAGCGACTCCAGCCGGCAGGGCCCCGGTCAGGGTGCCCGAGACTGCTAGGAAAATGACAGCCTTTTTTCTCCAAGGAAAGGTGCTTGTTTTCTTAGGCATCTCTCTGGTTTCAAACGGTAGGGTGGACTTGGGCAGGGTGCCGAGGGGTACAGGGGACTGACATTTAGCGTGCGCCTGCTGGGCCCACCAGGACCAAGGCGAAGCTGGGTCACCTGAATCTGCACCTGCTGGGCTGCGCTGGTTGGGGAAGGGAGCGGCTGTCCCTCCACTTCCTGAGGAGGTCGCCGAGGCCCAGAGAGGGGCAGTAGCTTGCCCGGGATCACAGGGTAAGCTGCAGGGACAGAACTGGAATGCAGGCTTGATGCCCAGATCCCTCCTCCTTGCTCTGCAGGGGGCTCCAGAAAGCTCGGATGGGTCCGGCGCTCCTGCTCCTTCGGGCCCTGAACCCGGATGAGGGGTGATGGGCACTTGAGAGTACGCAACTTCTTCTGGTTATGCAGGTGGGACCCAAAGTCATCGCAAGGCTCCTTAAAAGGGGAGAAGGCGGCAGGAGAGGAGGTCAGGGTCACGGGCTGTGAGAGGGACCTGACCCGCCACTGCTGGCTTTGAAGAGGGAGGAAGGCGCCACGAGCCAAGGAACGCGAGCAGCCTCCAGAGCCAGAAAAGACGAGGAGTCAGTCCTACCCGTGGCTGCCGACACCGGTGCGAGCCTTGCCAGACTTCTGACTTCCAGTAATACAAGGAATTTGTTTTCGTTCAGGTCATAGTTTGCGTTCACTTTTTACAGCAGCAGTGGAAAGTGAACACAGCCCTTGCTCCTGGGCCTCTCTCGGGCAGAAGCCTGGGCAGGCTGGAATCCGCCACGGCCGGTCAGTACCTTCTGGGCTGCCGAGCTGAGTCTCGGGGGCTGAAAGGCCTGGCTGCCCTTATTGGAGGGAAAGACGAGCTTTTCATTTATCTGCTGGGGAGTCCTCAGGGACCCCGAATTCAGCTTGCTCCCGGAGAGGGGTGAGTCCCTCGTGTTCCCAATGGACTAAACCCGTGAAGGGCTTTGCCTTGTGCCAGAGCCAGAGGTGACAGGACGGTGGGCCTGGGGGTGGCTCTTGGGACCCTGACATTCCAAGTTTAGAAACATTTCTGATGGATGAAGATGAATTTTCATCTCGTCCATCCCTGAAAGGACTAAGGAGACAAACACAATTGTAGAAGCAGAATCTAGACTATACAGCATCTCGGATGTGGGGTTTTGTGGTTCTGCCTTCTCTGGGTCGGGCCGGGGTTTGGGGCATCAGGAGGTCCAGCCTCTGATGTGGCTCCACGGGTGCTGACGGCGGAAGCCCTGGGGATGGGGCCCGGGAGGCTGTGCCCGCCTGCAGGCTCGGGGGAGCTCTGACCACACCTGCCCAGGACGGAGGGAGACCCAGGGCCGGCAGCTCTGTGAGAGGAGGAAATAGGATTGTTTCTGAGAATCAGCATTCAGGCCAGGGCCCTGTACTGAGCAGGTGTGTGGCTGTGGGGAGTCACAGGATTTATCTAAGCCCCCATTCTCTTACCTGGAAAATGGGGCTAAAATAGTACCTTCCTCACCGAGTCACTGGGGCAGTAGGTGAGATACTGCATAAAAGTCCTCTGAACAGTGGCTGGTCCCCTGGCAAATTCTCAATACCTATTGTTTAACCCCCAAAACAACCACATGGGCTTCCCTCTCTCTCTTTTTTGTAGTAATTATTTTTTGTTAGAGAAGTTGTAGGTTTACAGAAATATCATGCATAAAATACATAAAATACAAATTTCCCATGTACTACCCTATTATCTAACACCTTACATTAGTGTGGTATATTTGTTGCAATTCATGAAAGAACATTTTTAAATTGCATTGTTAACTATAGTTCATCATTTACAATAGGGTCACTGTTGTACAGTCCTATTAAAAAATTGCTAGTAACATACAATGACTTAAAATTTCCCTTTTTAACCACATTTCATGTATAAAATTCAGTGGTGTTATTACATTCACGATATTGTTCTTCCATCACCATCATCCATTACCAAAACTTTACATTCAACCCAAACAGAAATTCTATAAAATTTAAGAATTAACTCCGTATTTCCTAACCCCAACCCAGCCTGTGGTAAACTATATTCTAGATTCTGACTACGACTTTGCTTCTTCTAGTTATTTCATATCAGTGAGATCATGAAATATTTGTGCTTTTGTGTCTGGCTTATTCCACTCAACATGATGTTTTTGAGGTTCAACTATGTTGCCTTAGGAATCATGTCTTCATTCCTTTTTAATACTGAATAATATTCCATCAGGTGTATGTACAACATTTACCCATCACTGGTTGATGGACACTTGGGCTGCTTCCAGCTCGTGGCAATCATGAATATGCCACTATGAGCCTCGGTGTGCAAATATCTGTTCGAGTTCCTGCATTCAAGTCTTTTGGGTGCAAACCTAGCAGTGGGATTGCCGGGTCATATGGTAGTTCTATACCTAGATTTCTCAGGAAGTGCCAAATTGTCTTCCACAGAGGCTGCACCATTTTACATACCCACCAGCCAAGAATGAATGTTCCTCTTTCTCCACATCCTCTCCAACACCTGCAACTTCCTGTTTTTAAAATAGTAGCCATTCTAGTCACAGTGAAATGAATCTCATTGTAGGTTTTAAAAAGTTTCTTTTTAAATAACCATTTTATTCACACTCTCATTGTAAAAGTTTTGGTTTGTGTTTCCCTAATAGCTAATGATGTTGAACATCTTTTCTTGTGCTTTATAGCCATTTGTGTATCTTCTTTGGAGAAAGGTCTATCCAAGTCTTTTGCCCATTTTTTAGTTGGATTGTTTTTTTTAATGTTCAGCTGCAGGATTTCTTTATATATTCTTTGTATTAAACCCTTATCAGTTATATTACTTCCAAATATTTTCTCCAATTTGGTAGGTCGTCTTTTCACTTTATGATAAAGTCCTTTGAGAAACAAAATTTTAGGTTTTGGTGAGGTCCCATTTATCTATTTTTCCTTTTGTTGCTTGTAGCTTTGGGTGTAAAGTCGAAGAAACAATTGTTTAGCCCAAGATCCTGAAGATGCTTCCCTACATTTTTTCTAGGAGTTTATAGTCTTAGTTCTTATATACAGCTCTTTGGTCCATTTTGAGTTGATTTTGTAGATGGTGTGAGTTGGGACCCTCCTTCATTCTTTTGCATGTGGATATCCAGTTCTCCCAGCACCTTTTGTTGAAGGGACTGTTCTTTCGTGTGGGGTTCACTTAACCCTGTTTCCAGACTAGGAGATGGGTTCAGGGATGGGGACAGGTGCCATTGGCCAGGTCTTCCAGGTGACCAAAGACGTGGCAAGCGACCAGCAGTGAGACGGCAGGTACTGTGCCTTAGCTAAGGGGCCAGTTAGCTTCTGGACTGGGGTCAGGAGGAGGCAGTGTCAGGGACAGGGACAGGCCTGGAGGGCCACAGTGAGGTGGGCCTCCAGCGAGGGGTTACGGCAGGGCAGGGCTCGGGGCAGCTCATGTCTGAGGAGGCTTATTGGTTCTCCACAGCTGTGGCACAAATTGCCCCCAAATCTAGCAGCTTAAGGCAATACACATTGACCACCTCTTCTTTTCTGGGGGTGCGCAGCCTGGGTGTGGCTCAGCAGGAACCCTATCTCAAGGTCTCTCACAAGGCACATGAAGGTACTGGCCAGGGCTATGGTCTCATCTGAAGATTAACTGCAGCAGGATCTGCTTCTGAGTCGCTCACAGGACGTGGGCAGGGTGAGGTGCTGTGGGCTGGATGGCTCCCTCGGCTCCTTGCCAAGATGTGTCTGCACTGGACAGCTCACCACAGGGCAGCCGGGTGTCACCAGAGGGAACCAGAGTAGGAGAGAGAGCCCAAGACAGAAGCCACGGTCTTTGTCGTTGAGTCCTGGAAGTGGCTTCTCGTCGCTTTTGCTGGACTATTAGATGGGAGCCACTATATCCCGCCCCGCTCAAGGGCGGGGGTCACACACAGCCTGACCACCAGGAGCTGAGGATCACTGGGGGCTGTCTTAAAAGTGAGGTTGGAGACTGAATTTATTGTTCTCTTTGCCTCAGTTTACTCATCTGTAAAATGGGGATAATAGTAGTACCTAACTTAAAAGATCAGATGACCCGGTATACTTAATGTGTATATATATTGCTCAGTACATGGTAGGTACTCAATAAATGTTAGTTATTATTAGTCTGTGCATGTCTTTTTGGTCTGCCTTGCTGTCCTGATCATCACTGTGACAAGGTCACTTTCAATGACTCCAGGCAGGGGGGCAGGGCCAGACATTGGGGGAGCAAGCTGAGATGGGCCCATAGGCATCCAGACTTTATTTTAAACTTTTTAAAATGAAAAAAAGACAGTCCATTTTAAAAGACAGTCCATTGCTACTTTAGGTCTGAACGTCCAGCTGGAGGCTCCGTTTTGGCTTCCGTCTGTCTGTTTGTTGGCTTGGCCACTCCTGGGCCACTCCTTTCCCTGGGCTGTTTTTCCTTCCTGAAATGACCCTTTGGGGAAGGCTGTAGTGAGTGATGGCTGGACTCAGAGGGGCTGCGGGGCCTGTCAGGGGTGCTGTGGGCCAGAGAATGGGCGCCTCCCCCCCGTGGTTCCGGCTGGGGCTGGCTCTTGCTGGCACCAGGCCGCCAGGGAAGCGCTGGCGCGCGACCTGTGGCCTGTCTCTGGGGCTGGGGGCCACGACGCTGCGTGAGGGTGCCGGGCCCTTGTGGCTGTCTTGAGAGGAAACGATCCCTGGGAGGAAAGGCCTGGGAATACGGCAATTTTGTCCAGCTCAATGAGAGCGTCACTTCAGGAAGACAGGGGGAGGACTTCCTGGCTGTCACTCCTCGGCCTGACGAGCAGCTTCATCCGAGGTTGAGGCCAGAGCAGATCTAGAAACAGTTCTTGGCAGTTTACCCTTGAGCCCTGAGGGAGCCACACGGCCTTCTCACGCACCCTCCGAGGGGCTGTGCCTCCGCGGAAGCAGCCGTGCAGCGGGCTCTGCAGAGACCCATCTCCGCCTGGTGGCAGGGTTCCTGGCGTGGTGGCACTGGGTGTGCCTGGTTTTCCTTGGACCTATTTCCCTGGCAACCATTAACTGGAGCTAGAAAGCTCTCCAGAGGCACCAGTGGTGAGGCTGTGATTCAGTTAGGCTGTGACATGGTGCTGTGAAGTGGTGACACTGACGTGGTTATGCTGTGACTTGGTGATGCTGTGTCATAGTGATGCTGTGATCTTGTGATGCTGTGTCGTGGTGATGCTGTGTCGTGGTGATGCTGTGTTGTGGTGATGCTGTGATATGGTGATGCTGTGACATGGTGATGCTGTGATGTGATGCTGTGACATGGTGATGCTGTGTCATGGTGACACTGTGACATGGTGATGCTGTGACATGGTGGTGCTGTGATCTTGTGACGCTGTGTCCCGGTGATGCTATGATATGGTGATGCTGTGACATGGTGATGCTGTGACGTCGTGGTGCTGTGATCTTGTGATGATGTGTCTTGGTAATGCTGTGTCATGGCGACACTGTCACGTGGTGATGCTGTGTCGTGGTGATGCTGTGATGTAGTGATGCTGTAACGTGGTGATGCTATGTTGTGGTGACACTGTGTCATGGCGACACTGTCACATGGTGATGCTGTGTCGTGGTGATGCAGTGATGTAGTGATGCTGTAACGTGGTGATGCTAGGTGGTGGTGACACTGTCATGGCGACACTGTCACATGGTGATGCTGTGTTGTGGTGATGCTGTGATGTAGTGATGCTGTAACGTGGTGATGCTAGGTGGTGGTGACACTGTGTCATGGCGACACTGTCACATGGTGATGCTGTGTTGTGGTGATGCTGTGATGTAGTGATGCTGTAACGTGGTGATGCTATGTTGTGGTGACACTGTGTCATGGTGACACTGTCACATGGTGATGCTGTGTTGTGGTGATGCTGTGATGTGGTGATGCTGTGACATCGTGGTGCTGTGAGCTTGTGATGATGTGTCTTGGTAATGCTGTGTCATGGCGACACTGTCACGTGGTGATGCTGTGTCATGGTGATGCTGTGATGTAGTGATGCTGTAACGTGGTGATGCTAGGTGGTGGTGACACTGTGTCATGGCGACACTGTCACGTGGTGATGCTGTGTCATGGTGATGCTGTGATGTGGCGGGGCCCTGACCTGGTGATGCCATGATGTAGGGATGATGTGACATCTGCTTCCTCGTCCATCCCAGTTGCATGTGGTTGGAAAACCCAGTGGCCTGGAGATGAGGAAGGAGAAGTGGGACCGGGTGGGGGCGGCAGAGGGCTCAGAGGAAGGCTGGGCTCACGGTGGTGAGGAGGGAGGGGGCCCCTCTGTCCACTCGAGGTGGGTGCGTCTTGTCTAGTGGGAGACTTGGGGGGAATGAAAGGGCCGTTTGGTCTCAGCTCGGGAGCTGTGTGGGCTTGTCTAGTAGGAAGCCTTTTGGGGACACATTCCCTTCCTTCCAAACATCAAGGGATCTGGCTTGCCTTCCCCAAAGGGTCATGGGGGGATGTGCCTGCCTCTGAGCCTGGCTGGGGACCCGGGGATGAGTGGGGTCTGGTCCCCGTCCCCAGGGAGCTCAGACATTCTACACTTGGGTGAGTTCTTCGCGCGGCCTCGGGGTGCTTAGTTTTAGGAATATTGCTGTGGTTGGCAGAGCTCCCTCTCTCAGCTCCCCAGGGAATATCTGAAACATAGCAGGGAACTGGCACTCCTACCATGGCATCTTATTCATTTGTTTAATTAACCCAGGGCAACAAATGCCAACTTTAATTCCAGACTGGGAACATGAAGTGAGGCATGCTGGGAAATTTGTGGCCTCATGAGACGTGTCCAGTTTGCTGTCAATGACCCAAAATGGGTAGAGTCCGTAGGTTTGGGTTTTCCGACTGGTGCACACGCCTGCCTGCCAAGCCCCACGCGGGCCCGCCATTCGCAGGAGAAAACGCCGCCTAAGGTCGCCATTTCTGAGTTGCCACGTGCCCTGTGGAAGTGTTTGCTCGCCTCTGCTCTGATGCCCGTCTGCCTGCAGGCGCCTGGCATTTTGACCCCGTGGTGCAGCCCTGCAGTCCCAGAGGCACATGCTGCCTTCCTGTGCTGGAAAAGTGGCATTGGAGGGGAGGACAGCCTCCAGCCCGGCAAGGCTCTCCCTGGGCCTCTCCTGGCTGGCTCAGCCTGCCTCTGTGTAGAAGGAGGGACGGAACAGTGCCCATAGCAACCCCAGAAGGCTGGCGACTGCCCCGTCTCCAATCGAACCCTTTCCTGCTGTCTTTCAGCGACATAGTGATCTTGGCAACTTGTCTGTAAATTCCATCTGGGCGAACTCCTAGGGTCCAGCCAGGGGCACCAGGTTTCGCAGAGACAGCCTTGCTGGCAGGCTTTCTCTGGAGAGGGAGGGAAAGTGGGGGGCTGTAGCCGTGGATGGGAAGTGAGGTGTCAGGTGGCAGAGAGGCGAGGGCAATGTCGAAAGCTTCAGGGTACAGGGCATGGAGGGGAAGGGGTGGTGCAGAGTCCCGCTGGGAGTGAAGGGCTGTCCTGTGTTATCTAGGCCTCATCTGTGAGCAGACACTGGGCACTCTCTATGGGGCCTGCTTGGGATCCAAAGAAGCCTGAGAGTAAACCAGCACAGCACTGAGTGCTGGAAGCTGACTCAGCTGAAGGCAGAATCAGGCTGAATTGCTTAAGAGGCTTTTTTTAAAAAAAGATATATTTATTTATTTATTTCTCTCCCTTTCCCTCCCACCCCAGTTGTCTGTTCTCTGTGTCTATCTGCTGTGTCTTCTTTGTCTGCTTCTGTTGTTGTCAGCGGCACGGGAATCTGTGTCTCTTTTTGCTGCATCATCTTGTGTCAGTTCTCCGTGTGTGTGGTGCCATTCCTGGGCAGGCTGCACTTTCTTTCGCGCTGGGAAGGTCTCCTTACGGGGCACACTCCTTGCGCGTGGGGCTCCCCTATGCGGGGGACACCCCTGTGTGGCACGGCACTCCTTGTGCGCATCAGCACTGGGCATGGGCCAGCTCCACACGGGTCAAGGAGGCCGGGGTGTGAACCTTGGACCTCCCATGTGGTAGGTGGACACCCTATCATTGAGCCAAATCTGCTTCCCTTGCAGAGTTTAGAATCCAACCAGGGAGGAAGTCTCTGGACAAGTCATTTCACATGTACTCCATTTAGACCAGAGTGACAAGTGCTGGAAGGAGAAGTACTTGGCAAAAATATTTCCAGGGGAACCCAATCCTGCCCAGGGGGTCAGGGAAAGCTTCCTTTCATCTGAAGGACAAGTAAGAGCTGACCAGGTACAGGGACACAGGCCAGGAGAGGCTGACCTGAGGTGCAGCTGGTAGTGGGACGAGCTGAGATGGGGCCTTTGGGTGCTCTTGGAGGGGACCAGTAGTGGCTGCCATGTGGGTCCAGCCTGGTGAGTGTGGACAGGTGGCTGTCCCCGCCACCCCTGGTGAGCTATAGGATCAACCCGCTCTGGCTACCAGGCCTACGGCCACCTCATTTCGTGGGGGGTGGGGAGGCTGGCCATTGTGCAAGGTTCCAGTTCTGGGGGCTGGGGGCTGGTAGGCCGCTGGGAGGCAGGAGAGAAGCGTATCCTTCCCCACGGTGTTCAAGACTCACTCCTGGAGCAACAGGACCTCCAAGCCAACATTCATCCATTCATTCACTCACTCCTTCACTCATTTTATTCCTTTACCTCATTCTTTCATTTTCATTCAGGCAGCAGTTGTTTTTGAAGCATCTATCCCAGGTGCTGTGCTGGAGACTGTGGCAAGCAGATGAGGTCCCCACCTGCTCCATGGAGCTCACAGCCTGGAGAGGGTGACAAAGAGGCCAACGGGCTCTTCCCTCCCAGCGTGACAGAGGCAGCACAGGGGGAGGGCAGGAAGTGGAGAAGGGAGCAGGGGTGTCTGACCATGAGTGGGGTGGTCAGAGAGGGCTGCCTGGAAGAAGTGGCACCTGGGCCAAGACCTGAAAGGCTCATAGGAAGGCAAAGCATCAGGTGGATGAGGAAGGGTGTCTAAAGTAGGAGGAACAGCGTATGTGAAGGCCTGGAGGCAGGAGAGAGAAGGCAAGGCCCTCAGGAGCGCCGAGGGGCCCTGGCCCCAAAGACGGTGGGAGTTGGATCCCCCTCCCTGCATTGGGGCTGGCCTGGCACAGTGTCCAGTCACCCCGTTGGGTGACCACAGACTCCAGCCTGGGGGAGGCTCAGCCGCTGGGGGAAGGGGTGGCAGAGTCTCTGCTGTGGGGCCCGGGAGGGCAGGGGCAGGGGACTGAGGTGGGGCCAATGTACGGGCTCCAGTCCCAGCTCTGTCTCAGAGGCCACCATGACCGGAGCATCTGCAGCCACTGGACCAAGGCGGCCCCGCGGAGCCTGGAAAAACCAGCACACGGCTGGAGTGACGAGCGCAGCTGGAAGAGGCCAGGGCGTGGCTGCCGGGACTTACATGTGAGAGTTCAAGATGACAAATGAGGCTGCCTAATGCAAGGAGGACAGAGGGAGAGGGGCCCAGGCTGGAAAATGGGGGCCGGGGTGCGGGCGGGCTGGGGAGCGGGCCTCTTCCTTGGTGGCACGTGGCAATGCCCGTGGCTCGGGTGATTTAACCAGCCTCAGCTCCCCACGCCCCTTGGCACAGATGCGAGCGGACGACGCATCCAACTGTAGCAGGTGGCAGGGCCCGGCCGTATGTGGCCTCCTGCCCACAGCTCCCGCCCAGTCTTACAGCCTTGCTGGCCCAACTCTGCGGAGGAAGCAAAGCTGTGGGCAGGGGCCCTCTCCAGGTGCACATCCCCCAAACCTGAAAGCAGGTTGGGGGCATGCCAGGAACTGACCGCAAATCTACGGATCTCCGTGATGAGGTGCTCTCGCCAGCGAGGGTTGGAATAAATGCAGCGCCCTTTCCAAGCAAGGGAGGAGCGGTTTTTGCATTTTTACCCAGCATCTCCTGGAGCTTAGGACCAGCTGCGTGCCAGGTGGTGGGCAAGCAGCGTGACCATCTCTTTCTGACCATCCACAGCCCTTGGGCAGCTGCTGGCAGGAAGGGCGGAAGCCCCGGGCTCCTGGGGCTGGACCACTGGGCTTGATCACAGGGCCCTCCTGAGGGCCAGATCCCATCAGCCCTGCCCACGTGCCGTGGAAGCAGGTGGAGGGGTCCAGTGGAAGCTCCGTGGCCCTGGGGCTGGCTGTCAGTGACATGGGCTCTGGTGTCTCTTCTTTTGCTGCAGAGCATCTGAATGTTCCTTCTTGGACCTTGTCCACTGCACTGGTCCAAAGAGGGAGGGCTGGGTTCTGGGAGACGATATTGCAGAGGAGATGGATGGGTGATAAATCTCAGGGGTCAGGGTGGAGGGTGGGGCCTCCCATGGCAGGCAGGAGAACTGGGTGAAGAGAAGATGGCTGCTCTAGACCCAGGCTCTGAAGTATTTTTACTGAGAATCAGTGGACTGAATATTCTTTAAGAGGGTGTGGATGAAACTGGCTGCGTTTGACAGATACCATGGGGCTTTGAGGCAAGAGCTCAGTCCATGGCAGTTGCCAAGTCTGGGAGGTTGCAGGCTCCTCCGATCTTCACTAGGGATGGCCCTGGCAGCTGGGCACATGCTGGGGAGGACGTGGAGTTGGGGCACATTTGCCCTGCCATGACTTGAGATCCGGTTTCCCTGCCGTGAGGATGAGGATTATCTACCATAGCTAAGAGCAGCGCCCTGCCTCGGGGGCCTGCTGTGTGCCAGGCTCTTCATTCTTTTCACCTCACACAGTCGCCCACATCCTGGGGGTCAGATCGTCCTCGTTACGTGGGGGCGTCAGCCCAGGCCTTGGGGAGTTGGTGGCCATTCTCAGGCCTCTAGGCCTGGGCTCTGGACCACATGGGTCTGACTTCAAGTCTGGGCTCTTTCTGCTGCTCTGTGAGGCTCTGATGTGCGACTGCACCCAGCGCAGGGCCTTGCACGTAGTAGGAGTGCAGCAAATATGGGGGCCATCCCCTCCCTCCTCCCCCCTCTGGACACACTCCCTCCAACACACCTGTAGGGTGGCCTCATTCGCACACATCGCTGGGGCAGCACTGCCAAGGCCATGGCCCCCCATGTGCCACTGATGTTTCCCAGCCCCCTCCCCAGTTGTGGCCAGGTGGTGCATCCTTGCTCAGACAGTGTGAGTGGAAGGGACGCATGTTATGGGTGTCATGGTTCAAAACTGGGTGCCAACTCCGTGGAGAAAGCCCAAGGGCCGAGGGGAGGGCAGGCCCCTGAGCGAGCCTGTGGGAGGTTGTGAGCTGCTATTCCAAGTTAGCAACCCCTGCTGTGGGCTGCTATTCTAAGTTAGCAACCCCTGCTGTGGGCTGCTATTCTAAGTTAGCAACCTACGAGGACCGGGCGGGCTTCCACGGCTCGGCGGTGAGCCCCTAGGCCAACGCGTAGGCCTAGGTTCTCCAGGCGTGGGGGACGCGCGGTAAAAACCACGGAGACAGCCTGTGAGAATGAGCTAGTCTAATTTATTGCGGAAATACACTTGATTATATAAGGTCGGGTCAAGGGAGGGGTAGGAATTGGGGCGGGTAAACTATGGGGCGGTAGTGGATAGGCGGAACTGTGCAGGCAGCTATGAAGTAGGCGGTGATTAAGAAAAGGGGCAGATTATGAGTTGGCTAAGTGGACGGGACTGGCGGGAAGGATAGCAACGGCTGGAAAAGGGAGATAACAAAGGCAAGGAGGAGGGGTAAAGGGAGGCAGCAACAGGAGGTCGCCCAGCCAGGACCGCGGGCCCAGGCTTGTCTGGGCAGCAGCTGGCCTCGCCCTCCCTGATGGATGGGCGTGCAGAGATGGAGGCTGAAGCCTCCCTGGCGCCTCTGCATGCTCACGAGGGAGGGTAGAGATGAGGCAAATGCCAAAGAGCTGAAACTCAAAGTGGGCAAGAGCTTTCCCAGGGGCATGGAAGGATGGGGGTGGGGGGGAGGGGGGGAGCACTGTCTTTGGGGGAATTCAGAGAAGAATCCATGGAGGAAGTGGCCATGGAGAGAAGATTTCAGAGCTGCTGTCAGAGGCCCATCTGAGCAAAGGCCTGGGAGCCACAGCCCCCGGGAGGAGTCTGGGGATGTGGGGGTGTAGTGGGATGGGGTCACGAAGACTGAAGAGCATGGGCTTGATTGCGTGTTGGGAGCCACAGAAGGTTAATGAGCGGGAGCATGACAGATACAGGGGTTGCTGAGTGGAGGCTCCCTGGATGCTAGGTGTGGGGCCCAGAAGAGGATGGGAGACGGCCCTTTCAGGGCTCCGCACCCGAGTCCTGAAAACCAGCCCAGGGCTCAGGCTGACTCCTTGG
Organism: Dasypus novemcinctus; assembly: GCF_030445035.2. Taxonomy (NCBI): domain Eukaryota; kingdom Metazoa; phylum Chordata; class Mammalia; order Cingulata; family Dasypodidae; genus Dasypus; species Dasypus novemcinctus. The sequence goes on from NC_080678.1 coordinate 12,958,608, forward strand.
TCTGATCTGGAGCCTGTCACTGCCAGGACAGGTATCTTGGGATGCACTAGGCAGCCGAGGGTCCCCCAGAATGCCTGTGGTGGCCTGGCCCCATGCCTCCCGCCCCACGGGTGCCCGCTGGATGCTCTCCGTTGCTGACAATGGTTGGGGAGGGGTCATTCTGTGTCTCCTAAATGTGTGGACGGCGAGGATGGGCCCAGTGATGCCGCACGTGCCAGCATCCGCAGAACTCGCGTAGTGTGTGTCGTCCTTTTCAAAGCGGTGGAATCTGCTTTGCTTTTCTGCATTTGTAAGAAACCTGCCTTGCAAATAGGTTTCAAAAATAATCCCCCTGCCAGATCCCGGCTGGGGCTCATGTCCGCTGGGGTGTGGATGCTTGTGAAAGGCGTGAGGGCTCGAGCCCAGGACAGAGAGGACCGGGTGGGCCACAGTGGGATTGGAGGCCAGGCTTGGAGAACCTGTGGCTGGACTGAGGGACTGAACCCCAGTTTCCACCAGCGTCTCAGGGCTCCTGCAGGCCTGGGGAAACTTCAGAGGCAGGCCTGCCCCCTGGGGTCTCCACCTCCATCATGTGACCCTCTCCGGTTTCTTCCACCCGAGCAGGCCATGTGGACCTCCCTTCCCAGACCACGCTGGCCGTTCCCATGGACCTTAGCTATAGAGGTGGTGTATTAGCCAGCCAAGGGGGTGCTGATGCCAAATACAGAAATCTGTTGGCTTTTATAAAGGGTACTTATTTGGGGTAAGAACTTACAAATACAAGGCCGTTAAGCATAAGTTACTTCCCTCACCAAAGACTGTTGTCACGTGTTGGAGAAAGATGGCTGCCGACGTCTGCGAGCGTTCAGGCTTCCTGGGTTCCTCTCTTTCTGGGGCTCATTTCTCTCCAAGCTCAGCTCCTTTGCTCTCTCCACGAGGCCAGCTGTAGACTATCAGGCAAACAGCTCGTCTCTCTTCCCAGGGTCTCTGCTGTGTCCAATTGAGCCTTCCCTCCTCCTTCACCTATCTGCTTCTCTAGCTGTTTACTTCCCAGGCTCCAGGATCAAAACTCCAACCCCCTTTCTCTGTGGTGCAGTTTCTCTGAGAGTCCCTGCCCCACTGATGTGGCCCAATCAAAGCCTCAATCATATTTAATCAAGTAAAAGTGAAACCTCTGAATCCAATATAATCTAATACGCCCAGAGGAACAAACCAGTTTACAAATGTATCTACTCCAATATCTATTTTTGGAATTCTTAAACAATATCAAACTGCTACAGGTGGGAAAGGAAAGGCTGCCTCTTATAGGGAGCGTATAGATTTTGCCATCAGGAAGGGTTTCCTAAATGGCTGCAGCACAGATCAGGAAAGTTGATGAATCCCGAGATGCTGAGGTAGTGGCTCAGACTGAACGGATCTCCTAAAACTTACCACAGCAGCTTCTCCACACCTGCCCTTCCTCCTGTGCTGGGTTAATGGCCCCATTGTCACCCACTGGGTGTACCAGGAGCCTCGGTTCTACTTGTCCTGTCTTCCTCGTCATGCCCGATATTCAGTCAGCCAGCGGCATGTGATGTCAACCTGGGAATGGCCCTTGACTACCTTCTACCCTCTCCTTTCCTACGGTCACCTCCCCACTCAGCCTAGCAGCTTCTCCCGGGCCATGGACATCTCCACTGAACTGGCCACGCATGTCCAGTCTGTCTTTCTCCCACACGTCCCCAGAGGGATGGTCCTGAGAACTCATCTGTGCCCTTGGCCGCATCATGCTGCCCTTCAAAACCTTCTCTTGCCCCCTGTATGAGTGGGGACCTTCAGAGAAACCAAACCAACAGGATTAAGAGATTTATTAGAAGGAATTGGCTCATGTGATTGTGGGAGTTGGCAAATCCCAATTTTGTACGGTAAGCCACAGGCTGGAGATTCCAGGGTGGGTGGCTGGAGCTCTGTACCCCAGAAAAACATGTTCTCAAACAAACTTAACCCATTCCTGTGGGTGTGAACCCTTGTAAATAGGACCCTTTGATGAGGTTCCTTCAGTTACAGTGTGGCCCAGCTGAATCAGGAGGGTTTTTAATCCTATTACTGAAGGCCTTAGAGAGAAGGTCACAGAGAGAAAGAAGGCCAGAGGGAGAAGCCGGAAGCTGGATGTCATCGGAACCCACGGAAGCCAGGAGAGCCGCCATGTGCATTGCCATGTGACTGGAAAGCCAAGGACCCAGGATCCCCAGCAGCCAGCCCCAGAGCCCCACAGACTTCCGGGAGAAAGCATTGCTTTGCTGACACCTTGATTTTGGACTTCTCCTGGCCTCAAGAATGTACCCAATAGATTCCTGTTGCTTAAGCCAACCCATTGCATGGTCTTTGCTTTAGAAGCCAGGAAATGAAAACACCAGTGAAGGAGGATATTTTCTTGAGTCCAAATTCCTTAGGGAGTGGGCAGGCTGGAAATTCCAGTAAGAATTGATGCTGAAGGCTTGAGGCAGACATTCTTATCATCTCTGGAACCCTCAGCTTTTGCTCTTAAGACCTCCAAGTAATTGGATGAGGCACCCCTGCCACCCCCACCCCATTTTCAGGGTAATTGCCTTTGCTTAAGGTCAACTGACTGTAGATGCTAATCTCATCTACAAAATGTCTCCACAGAAACAATTTGGGCAGTGTTTAACCAAACAGCATTGATTGACTAGACACATGAAATTAACCATCACAACATTTTTTTGAAAAAGATTTATTTTTTATTTATTCCCTCCCCTCTCCCCCATTGTCTGCTCTCTCTGTCCATTCACAGTGAGTTCTTCTTTGTCCACTTGCATTGTTGTCAGTGGCACCAGGAATCTGTGTCTCTCTTTCTTGCGTCATCTTGTGGCATCACCTCTGTGTGTGTGTGGGGCCACTCCTGGGCAGGCTGTGCTTTTTAGAATTTATTTATTTTTTATTCCCCCCCTCCCTCCCAGTTGTCTGCTCTCTGTGTCCATTTGCTGTGTGTTCTTCTGTGTCCACTTGTATTCATGTCATTGGCACTGGAAATCTGTGTCTCTTTTTGTTGCATCATCTTGCTATGTCAACTCTCTTTGTGTGCAGTACCACTCCTGGGTAGGCTGTGCTTTTTTTCACATGGGGCGGCTCTCCTTATGGGGTGTGATTCTTGCATGTGGGGTTCTCCTATGTGGGGGACACCCCTGTGTCCAGCACTGCGTGTGGGCCAGCTCACCACATGGAGGCCCGGGTTTGAACCTTGGACATCCCATGTGGTAGGCAGACGCTCTATCAGTTGATCCATATCCGTTTCCCTGCGCTTTTGTTTTTCACTCGTGGAGGCTCTTCTTGAGGGGTGTACTCTTTGTGCATGGGGCTCCCCTATGCAGGGGACACCCCTGCATGGCATGGCACTCCTTGTGCACATCAGCACTGCGCTTGGGCCAGCTTACCACACGGGTCAGGAGGCCCTGGGTTTGAAGCCTGGACCTCCCATGTGGTAGGCAGACGCTCTATCAGTTGATCCAAATCTGCTTCACTGTGCTTTTTTTTTAAATTTCTCTCCCCTTTCCTCCCCACCCCCCGTTGTCTGCTCTCTGTGTCCATTTGCTGTGTGTTCTTCTGTGACTGCTTCTATCCTTATCAGTGGCACCAGGAATCTGTGTTTCTTTTTGTTGTGTCATCTTGTTGTGTCAGCTCTCTGTGTGTGCGGCACCATTCTTGGGCAGGCTGCACTTTCTTTTGCTCTGGGTGGCTCTCCTTACGGGGCACACTCCTTGCATGTGGGGCTCCCCTATGTGGGGGACACCCCTGTGTGGCATGGCACTCTTTGTGCGCATCAGCACTGCACATGGGCCAGCTCATCACATGGGCCAGGAGGCCCTGGGTTTGAACCTTGGACCTCCCGTGTGGTAGGCGGATGCTCTATTGGTTGAGCCAAATCCGATTCCCATCCATCACAACCCTTAATGCCTAGAGAGGAATTCTGGCATTCCAGGAAGTCTAGATTTTCCAGTTTCCACTTGATTTTCTGAACCTACTGTTGCAGCCTCCCAGGCCCACCTGCAACTCCATGCTAGCAGGCTGTTGTTTCTGCAGCAATGCCTTCCCCTCTCCCATATCTGGTCTGGGAAGATGGTCAGCCAAGCTTAGCAATGATTCTTGGAGGAGAAGGGCCTCTTTGCATGTGGTTGACATGGCAGCATGCCATTCAGTCAAGGGGTTGGTAGGTATGAGTGTGTGAGTGTGTGTGGGGTGTATGTGCCCTTGCACTCACAGCCTGGTTCTGCAGCAGGGAAAGCTGCTTCTGGAGCCTTGCTTTGGGCTGTAGCCCATCCCTCCTTGGATGTCTACCACTGCCCCAGGTGCTGCCCAGCTGCTGGACACCAAGTCAAACGAGCCAGCACCACACCAGCATGAGCCTTTGAGAAGTACATTCATAAGCACAGACCCAGGGACCCCACTGGGTGGCCAGGTGCAGGATCTGAACAATTGCCATTTGCACAGGCCAACCCTCAGACAGGCAGGCAACAATTATTTCTCAGTAAGCAGCTGCACCAGTCATTGGTAGCATAATAAGGGGGTTTAGGGAGTGAGCATCTGCAAAGGCTTTGACTGGGGAACCTTTTCACCTGGCTCTTTCTTGGCCAGCCCTGTCACTCTGCAGGCTCAGAGGAATCCTGGGCCAGTACCTGGAGCTGCAAACATACCACCTGCAGCTCTTACGACAGGGCTGCTCATGCTGCTAAGTGCTGTTTGTGGGCTCTACACCAGGCACCCAGCCTCATGTCATTCTCACTGCAACCCTAAGAGGTAGATGGGGACAGTGAGGTTAGCAAGGGGTCTTCTAGGGGCTTGTGGTGGAGCTGGAATTAAACTTGGGTGGGTCTGACTTCCAGACTCTTTCCCCGTTCATACTCTTCCTATCTCTTGAGGAGACAGGGATGGATGGCCCTTTCCACCCAGCCCCTTGCTTGTCCCTTTGACTTCACCCCAGCCTCTCCTCTCAGATAACTTCTGCTCCAGCCACATTGGATGAAGACCCAAGGAAGCTCCCATCCGATAGTGCATGGCAAGACATGCTCCCTGCCCTTTGTCATGTGGCCAGGTGACAAGTGGCAGAGTACGGTAGACTACAAAATGGCCATGGATTCTTCCCTCCCTGGATCCACATTCCTTGCCTCGTTACTTTGAGAGCTCTCTCACTCTGACTCTGGACTTGGCCATGTGACTTGCTTTGGCCAATGGATGTAGAGACTTGAGAAGAGCTTGCACAGTGGAGCTGGTCCCCTCTTGCTGCTCTTGGCTCTGTTCCCCTTTGAAGAAGACTTGGTGGCAGCCTCTTAGATGATGAGGCACCCAGGGCCTAGCTGTAACTGCTGCCCCAGTCGACAGCCTGCCAACTGTCAGACTTGTGAATGAAGATCATCATCCAGCCACCAGCCAACCCTCCAGTTGACCATATGTATGAGAGAGCCTGGTCAAGATCAGCTGGGCCAGCCCAAACTGGAACCACCCAGCTCACCCACAGAATCACAAGCTAAATAAATGTATATTGTTTTTTTTTTCTTTTAATTTTTAATTTTAATTGCCTTTTTAAAAAAGACACATAGATCACAAAAAATATTACATTCAAAAAATGTAAGAGGTTCCCATATACCCCACACCTCACCTCACCCCACTCCTCCCACATCAACAACCTCTTTCATCACTGAGGCACATTCATTGCATTTGGTGAATTCATTTTGGAGCACTGCTGCACCACATGGATTATAGTTTACATTGTAGTTTGCACTCTTCCCCAGTAAATTCAGTGGGTTATGGCAGGGTATATAATGTCCAGCATCTGTCCCTGCAATATCATTTAGGACAACTCCAAGTCCCAGAAATGCCCCCACATCACATCTCTTCTTCCCTCTCCCTGCCCTCAGCAGCTACCATGGCCACTGTCTCCACATCAATGATACAATTTCTTTAATTGCTAGAGTCACAATAGTTCTATAATAGAATACCAGTAAGTCCACTCTAATCCATATTTTATTCCTCCATCCTGTGGACCCTGGGATGGTGATGTCCACTCCACCTCTAACTTGAGAGGGGGCTTAGATCTCACATGGTTGATGGATGCGATTCTCTTGCTTGCAGTTGTAGGCACTCTTTGTTTCCTGGTGTAGTGGTTGACCATCTTCACCTCCCTGTTAGCTGACCTGGGTAAGTCCAAAGAACTAGAGAGTAGGACTTGTAACTCTGCTGAGGCTCAGGGCCCAGCTGGCACATGGTCAGTCCAGAGATTCAAGTCTCCTGAGTATACACCAATCCCAGTTTCAACCACAGGTTCAGTAAAAGTGACAGAAGAGGTATGTGTAAAAAGGTCACATCTGAGTCCAACTCCATCACACTCAGGAACACAAATTCCAAGGTAGGACCCACTGACAAGGCACTGAACTCCAGAGCCATCTGCCATGACTGTAGAACCTATGTGTCTCTGTAGCCCTCAGGAGCACCAGTACCTGGGGTTGTATGCACTTTGTCTGTCTTTGGGATCCTGCTGAGATGTGTGTAAGTTTGACCTCTCTGATGACCTTCCAACTATTTTTTGAAGGCTCTTAGCCATATAAACTTATTTGTATTTACCATTATCCCCCTTTTATTCAAGGTCTTTTTATAGTTGCATCACCAGCTAGTGACTGGTAGTAATCCCTCGGCATCAAGGAGGCTCATCCCTGGGAGTCATGTCCCATGCTGGGGGGAAGGTAATGCATTTACATGCTGAGCTTTGCTTAGAGAGTGGCCACATTTGAGAAATATGGAGGCTCTCAGGAGGTAACTCTTAGGCACCCTGCCGCTCTAGGCCTAGTTGAAATTTCAGGCACACAGGCTCATAAGCATAGTAATCAGCTTAAGGGCTCACCATTGGACCATCCTTCTTCACTGGTATTTGCCCTTGCACTTGGGGGATTGTTGCTGTTCCACTGGAGAATGTGACAGAGCTTCCCTGGCTAGAAACTCAGCACTCCCTCAGTTGTTGTTTGTAAGGGTAACTTCTATGAAAATACCCAATGAATATCCGAACATTTTTATCTATCCTATATACATGCCCTGGAGAACTTCCTCCCAACCATGTGTGCCCCATCAATAACACCCCGCACCAGTGTTCCTCCCTGCCATAGTTAATCCCTCTGTGGGCCAAAATTTCTTAAAAAATGAAGCCTAATATATTGCCAAGTTCAATTAGGAAAATGAAATAGTAATGATAGGTTTAAAGATTAGAAATAGAATACATACTAATGTAGAAAAACTAAAAGTAAAAAATAAATTGGGGTGTTAAAAAATGAAAAATACCATAAAACTTTGTTTTTGACGTTTTGTCTTTCATCACCGTAATTGGTGTTGCCTTGTATGTACAGTGGCAAGGCAATTTCTTTCATTTTTTCCTTAGTGTCTACATTCTTTTCTTTTTTTTTAATTTTTAATTTTGTCTTCAAAAAAGTTTTAGATCACAGTAAAGTCACCTATACAATATAGGGGACTCCCATATTTCCAACATCAACCCCTTTTCCCCCTTTGCTAGCAATGATCTTTTTACATGCTCATGTTATATTTGCTGCAGCTGATGTACAGATATTGAAATATAGCTACCAAACCTGGTTCCATTTTGGTTTACATTATGGTTTATATTTTAGACTACAATTTTCTAAATTTTTAAAATACATTATGGTTTACATTTTAACCTATGGACTTTTATACATTTTTGGTGAAATTGAACATGTCCTATATCCATCATTGCACGATCTTATGGAACACGCCTCCCAGCTACCCTGCTTCCATCTGTTCTATTGCTCTCTTCCCCTCCCCTCATGGCCCACAGTGACAATCAAGCTTCACTGCCTGAAGGACCAGATTCACAGATAATTGCAACAATGCTGAGGGCTTGACATGCTAGAGTGTCCTCCCCCACTGGGAGCCACTAATTCTCTCAAGAGATACAATTCCCTACGTTTGAGAACATCGGGTCTTCCCAGGGTGAGGGTACATCTTCCCACTCATTGTATGGGTCTCCACCCAATGATATAACACACTGTTACAAGATGAGCACTCACACACTCCCTAGAAGCCTGCCCCTGTGCCAGATGCCACCCCTTAAGTACCTTAAACAGGTAACCTTTACTGATTGTATTTTCTAAAGGATTTTCTCAACATTATAGTTTCAAGCACATACCCGACAATCTCCCATGTTCATCTGTTCCCCCCAACCCTTCCCTCAATTTCTTGGGCCATCTGACCCATCCTCCCAACCCTAGCCCTCCTTAAGCCTGCAAAGCCCCACCCAATAGTATCCCTATGCCCCCATCTTCTCCTTTCCCTGTATGCTATTTACTTTCACATTATCATAGATTTCAACCATGTAGGTATCAGCTCACAACCTTCCTCTCCCCCCAATTTCCTGTAAGCCTATCATCCAGTCTCTAGCTTTCTGAGAAAGCTTGGTTTGCATATTTCATATCAGAGAGGTCATATGGTATTTGTCCTTCAATGCTTGGCTTATGTCATTCAACATAAAGTATATTGTTTTAAGCCACTAAATTTCGGGATAGTTGTTATGCAGTGGAAAGCTGACTGAAACAAGGCATTATCATTCAGTTGCTACTGCTGTGTAATGAATCATCCCAAAATTTATTTGCTGAACACAACTGTTTTATCATGCTCATGGGTGTTGGTTAGGAATTTGGACAAAGCATGGCAGAACCATGTGTCTCTGCACTGTGACCGCTAGGGCGTGATGATTGTTTCCACTCACATCTGGGAACTGATAATGTGTATGGGGAGAGGGCTCAAATACACACTTGCTGACTGATCGCCACCCTCCGCCTGTCTACAAAAATGGACAGAACAGTTTGAAATTACTTAGTAGGCAGCTTGAATTTAAATCCTAAGAGAACTGGGTATAAGTCCAACGAACTGGAGAGTAGGAGTTGCAACTCTGCTGTAACATTTTTTGTGATCTATGTATCTGCAAAATAATACGATAAAAAAAAAAAGCCCCCCCCCCCCAAAAATAAAAAAGAATGATGGTGCCACATATGCACCAAGAGACTATGAAAAATATATTAGTCATATATTGAAGCTTTTAATTGAGATCAGGGATCAGGGCAGTTTTGGTCTGAAATGGCTTGAATAAAGCAAGGGGTGATTTATTTAGGTTTAATTATGGTACATACCAGAGTGAACTCTCCCATGCATGGGGTGGGGTTTTCATGGTTTGATCATCAGGGGAAGAGCAACTGGGCTTTCTTCTTTTTTCACAGATGAATGTTTTTGATATGTAATAAAGCATAAATCCATCCAAAAAATAAATTGAATATTAATTTAAGAAATCCTAAGAGAAAGGAAACAGAGCCATATCTGTGGATTCTGGAAGACATTTATTTTCTGTGTTACAAAATTTATTACTATATGAGTATTTGCAATCACTTTTCCTACTCCGACCCTCCTCCCAGCCCACTAAAAATTCTAACATTGTCACTGGCATTTCCTTCTTAAGCAAAAAATGCAAGGACACATATTGTGAGGCCCATATTTTTTGTTGACATTTAAAATACACTTATGGTATTTGTGGATGGGCCAAATGTCCATCAACACGAGAATGGAATGGAGTTGACAAAATTCAGGATGGCCAGTTAAATTTGAGTTTCAGGTAAACAATGAGTAATCTTTTAGTATAAATATGCCCCATACTTATAAAGGGCACAGCTCCTTAGTGTCCAGCTTGATGAATTTTCACAGAGTGACACGCCTGTGTAACCCGCACCCAGCTCAAGAACGCACAATGACCCTTGTCCCCAGTATTCCCATTATCCTGACTTCCACCCGTGTAGATGAGTTTTGCTTGTTTTTGAATGTCATATAAATGGAGCCATCTAATTTGCATTTTAATTTTGTGCCTTGCTTTTTATTGTTATATTTGTGAGATTCATTCATGTTGTTGGGTAAAGCAGTAATTCATTTTGGATAATATTACCGTATATGACATACTTAAAATTATTTGTTGTTTATCTGAAGTTCAAATTTAACTGGGCATCCTGTATTTTATCTGGCAACTCTATTCCATTCTATTGTTGATAGACATTTTATAGTTCTTGGTTTGGGACTATTTTGAATAGAGCTGCTATGAACATTCTCGCACATGTCTTTTGGGGAACATATGGATCCATTTCTTTTGGGTATTTACCTAGGAGTGGAACTGCTGGGTCACTGTGAATACATATGTTCAGCTTCAGTATATACTGCCAAACCATATTCCAAATCGTACCAATTTACACCTCAGCCGGCAGCATGTGAAAGTTCCAGTTGCTCTACATACTTGCCAGTGCTTGGCATTTTCCATTTTTTCATTTTGGCCATTCTAGTGGGTGTGAAGTGGTATTTCACTGGGGTTTTAATTTACATATCACTGATGATTCATGAAGCTGAGTGATTTTTCACATGCGTAGGGATATTTGGACGTCCTCTTTCGTGAGGTGCTTATTCCAGCATGTTGTCCATTGTTTATTGAGGTGCCTGTGCTTTTCCTGTTGTTTTGTAGGCATTTCTTACATGGTCTGAGTGCAAGTCATTTGTTATTTTTGATCTATCAAATTGGCAATGATTGGATATATCAAATTTATTATATTTGATATCTCAATATCCTCTTTGGGGAACAGTTGAGAGAGGATTTCTGGCTAACTGTGAGTCCTACAGATGACTTAGAGGCATTGGCTGGAAAGAGGCTTAGTAAGAATTGCTGTGGACAAGGAATTGGGGCTCCTTTAATGGCCTTGGAGAGACACAAGTGAAGACTCCTGGAAGCACTGTGTTTCTTTGAATGCCTTATTTATTCTGAGACTGGATCAGTGGTGCGCTACGATATAGTCAGACCTTGACATGGCGAGTCAGCAGATTTCCCTTGCATTTAGCTTATAATATGTCTTGGGAAATAATATGTCTGGGGAAATTTAACCTGAGAAGGTTGTAATCCTTCCAAGTACTTTGTAGATATACAAATGTCTAATAGTTGAGGGCAGAGGCATCTCTAAAAAAATGGTGATCCATATTTTTCACGGAGGGATAAACACCTCGGAAACCTCACTTTATACGAATAAAATGTTTACTGTTTAAACCACAAGTGGCATCTAAAATGTGTACTTAATTCATAAACCAAGACTGTACAGCAGATGATATTTATGGAAATTCTTGCTGGGGGAAATATTAAAATGTGTAAGAATTGTAAATGCTGTAACACAAATGCTAGACTCACCAGTTATAATTGATGACTTCCTCTTGGGTATATCGAATAAATTAATTTTCATTGCTATACAGATGACATTAATATGCTTCTATAATTAATTTAGTTCTGAGAGCTGCTTTGGGTGCCAGGTTTTCATTATAGGCAAAAAATGGCCCAAGGAAAAAGGTGACACATGAAGAATAATTTTGAAATCAAATAAAAAATAACCCTCTAATAGGAAGTGGCAGTCCTGGTGTGACCTTCTCTGATTCTGAGAAGCATGAGTTTAGAGCTCCGCTCGCCCACAGCAAATGCCCAGGAGCCGGTAATGCACAACTGGGAGATTAACTGGAAAGAAGGATCCTGCACACATTTTCCCTGACTTAGTGGGTCATCAGCTCAGTCAACCTTGACTGAGAACCAGCCCTTGCCAGGCATGGGGAGGGGACTGGAGGGGGCATGTGTGTGTGCCTGTGAAAGGGCATGTATGAGTGTGTGCATATGTGCAGAGTATATGGGAGCATGTGCTGTGGATGTGTGTATGAGCACACACGCATGCATGCATGCACACATGTGGGTAATCACGTGGACATGCATTGAATATGGGTGCATGTGTGTGACCATTGTGGGTCCTCATGCGTGTAAATGTGCGCACATGCATGAAGGCCCAGGTACTGTGTGTGTAAGTGTGCACGTGTGAGGTTGTGTGTGTGTATTTATGAGTCTGTGTGAACGTGTGCATGTGTGCGAGTGTATGGGTGTGTGAATTGTGTCTGTGTGATTACATGAGGCCATGTGACTATGTGAGTGTGTGTGCACGAGTGTGCATTCTTGTGAATGTGTGAGGTTGTGCCTGTAGATGTGAGTGTGCACATATCTATGAGTCTGTGAGTGTATGCATGCATGTGTGTGTCTATGTAACTCTTTGTGTGTGTGTGGTGGGAGAGGAACGAGACACTGCCATTCTCCTTCCAAGGAGCCTGTGGACTTGCCAGAGAGAGAAGACGAGCCCTGGGCACACAGCCCTTCCTCTGATAGCCAGCGCCCTCCTTGAGCTCTCCCCCACCTCACTTCCCCTCCCCTTCCAGAGGCCCCCTGCTACCCCAGACTCCCACCACCCTGAGCCACTTGGGGTTCCTCTTACAAGCTCCCAGCCCCCTGTGTCTTTGCTTTGCTGGGCCCCGAGCCCCGAATACCTTCTCTGTGTTTCCCATCTCAACCTTCCCTGCCAGTGGTTGGGGGAGGAGGCCATCCTCCGATCACCGCAGAACCCTGTTTCTGTTCCCACAGAGACCCTGAAAAGTTCCACTTGGAGGCGGCAGTGCTGATAAGAATATAGTAGTACGTTGTGGGTGAACGTTATGAAGGAGACACAGACCGTATGTCAAGGTCTAAGATGATGGGGACTGGAAGGGCGTTTCCTAAAATGGTTAAGTACAAGCTAGAGGCTGAGATAGTGCAGGAAAAACTAATCTGGAGAACAAAATGAAAGCCATCAGCTGTCAGGGCTCCAGAGGACTGGGAGGATGGGTGGGGACACCCCACGGAGAGGTGGGCAGGAGGAGCCCTAAACTTGGTAGGGGGTGGTTTGCCCAACTGGGACATTGGGCCAGTCTCCAGGTTCAGGATTTTTATATCAGACTACAGCCAGTTGAGAAAGAAAACCCCAAGCTTACCACCTTGAGATGAATCAGCCTCCCAGACGGCTTCTGCCCCAGAATTCACCGGGGAGAACTGCCCAGCCTTTGGCACATCTCCTCAGGAGTCCAGAGAGCTGCTTGGACATGCCTTATCATTTGCTGGCACCTTCAACCATTTGAGCATGCTGGGCCACCAAGAGAGACGAATGGGTTTTCTGGTTCCACTTCTCTCTTCTTAGATGTGAAGGGAGGAGAAATTGCCTTCCCAAAGCCAGCATTTCCACTCTTCAGTCCCTGAGGTGGGCTGGGGGCAAACAGGTGACAGAGTGTGGCAGGCAACTTCCAGGATGGTCCCCAGTGGACCCACCCACGATGTTTACACTCTTGTGCAATCCCCATCCCTTCAGTGTGGACTGGACTTCTCAGTTCCCATCTAAGGAGCAGGACATGGCTGACATGGTGGGATGTGACTTCTGAGAGTAAATAATACAAAGACCGTCCTTTCTGTCTTGGCCACTTGCTTCCTCTTTCTCTCTCTCATCCCTTCTCTCTCCCTCCCTTTCCTCTCTTGGGTCACCAGCTGCCATGTTGTGTGGACACTCAAGCAGCCTCTGGAGAGGCCCTTAACCATGTCAGAGAGCCTGGAAGAGAATTCTCTAGTCCCTGCTGAGCCTTGAGATGACTGCAGACCTCACAGTGCTCCTCACGCAAGGCCCCAAGCCAGGGGCATCCAGCTGAGCTATACCCGACTTCTTGGCCCACACAGGATCTCACCTGTACTGTGAGATGATAAATGCTTGTTGTTTGAAGTTGCTAAGTTTTGGGGGTAATTTGTTATACAGCAGTAGAGAACTAATTTGACACCTCATCCTTCATAGGAGGATGCCCATACATTTATTGATGAAACTGGGGCACTTGTGAGTGTGGAAAGAGACTTTAAAACAACTTAAATTTTTGAATAGTTTGAAAATATTTATTTCTTGACTGATGAGTTGTTTTTATTGTATTGGGTCTGTGAGTGGTTCTATACAAAATTATTTTTAAAACTAACATTCTAAAAAATAAAAATTACATATATTCATGTGCAACAAAATGAAATTTAAAAATGCTATATTGGTTATCTGTATATAAAATACAACACGAGCAGAATAATAATCATATGCTTCAATCAGTTTCATAGCCATATCTATCTCTAATATGTAAAAAAATTTTTTTTTACAATATGGTCTTACCTTTTTTATCATTCCTCGCCCTTACCCGCCCCCCCCAAATTTCCTATACTCTTCTTCCAAGGGACATTTGTGGTTAACACATTTAAAATTATTGACACCTCAAAGAACTCTTGGCTGTAGACCGTCTTCTTAATTGGGAAAACATTCTTTCTGCAGATGCCGAGGTATCTGGTCAGCTCAGGGCAAATGAAAGACATTCTCAGTGTCTATTGTTTGGCGTTAAAATGCGAAACTCTTTCTACCTACATATTTTACCAGGTACTCTCTTTCTGTCTCCTTTCAGAACACTGTTCTTTAAAAAATATTTTTACAAGACAGCATTCATCAAATAAATGGTTTCTGCTATTATTCTTTTGAATGTTTTATTACATTTAGATGCTGCAAAATTATAGGCCTTCTCAGTTTCATGCTCTTTTGGGACAGAATATTATTTTTCTAATTAAAAATAGGCACTCCATCAATAGATTCTTCTTAAAAATAGAGACATTCTGATGGCTCATCACAGAATTTTAATATTGAGCTCACATTGGTTACATGTTTATTTTCTCCCTTATTTTTTAGGGGTTAATTCCAGGGACTTTCAGTTTGTAGTACAATTCCCTAAAAGTTTTAAAAACTGAAAGTTCATGCGTTGAGTAATTTGATCAAGAATTTACAATTTTTTGTTTATTATGCATCCAAACCTTAAAGGACTCATTTATAAAAAATTCAGTATCATTGCGGGATGACTTCAAAAGCTTGACTGTTCTAATATCTGATAGCTGGCAGGCAGCAAAGAGAAAAAGCACAGTTAGCCTCACTGAAACATATTTTTTTTTTGCATTTTTCATAAGCTTTGTTGCAACATTTTTGTGGTTTAGTTATACTATATATATATATAAAGTTTATAAATATTGGAAACCATAGCTTTTGCTTAAATTGGTAGAACATCACAATCCCATTATGAATTATGTGTGCATCATACCCAATTCCAAGTAAGTTTCTGCTTCATAGATTTCTTGATTTATTACAAATATTGTTTATACCATGACTCTGTGCTCCACAATAGTGTTCATAAAGTCACAAGCAATAACATAAGCTTCCAAAAGCTTTATTTTGATTCCATGAATTGGATTAAAAAATGGAAACGTTATTGGAATTAACTGATTTTCTATTTGAAGAATCTGATGGCACAGAAAGAAAACTTGCATCATTTAACTATTTGTCTAGTTACTTTAATGGAGCCAACAAGCAAACTGCAAGAGCTTTACTTTTTGTACATGCACAAGATACTTTGGAATTGCAAATGAATGAAATCTGAATCTCACCTCTGGTTACGATACAGAAAATGATAAAAGGCTGCCTCTCCTGCTGAAACAAGAAAATGCTGGATAAAACAATCACATATTTCTTTAAAACTGTAGATGCAGTAAATTAGAGAAAGAGAGAGAGAGAAAGAGAGGAGCCCTTCCTGTATGAGCAAAGACCGCAGGTTGATTTTTCTATTTGGGAGATGTTATTCACAGCATGTGGGCAGGGCAGAGGAGGGGGTTTGCCAGAGGTAAGAGATTTTGTAGGAATAAAATACCTCAAAATTTAAAGACCACATGGGCTGGCCTGTGAGGCTGGAATTTGCAAGAGCCGCAAATGAAAAACTAATCTGCCTGCCAGTGTCCTTAGTAAACTATAGCCAAGGGTGAGGCTGGAAGGCAGAGCGAGGTGTCATTATCTCAAGGACAAGCAGTAGAAATGATCCTAACCAAAGCACACAGAAGAAAATAATAAACAAAAGGGAACAGAGTTACTGAGAACTGGTGGAACAATCTCATATAATTTCACATACGTGCAACTGGCATCCCAGCGAAGAGGATATAGAAAATGGAAGAGAACGTTAGAAGAGATAAAGGTTGAAAGTCTCCAAAAGTGGTGAAATACATCGGTCTGCTTGGTCATGATGCATTATCCTTTTTTTCTATCTCTGGATTAATTTTGCTAACATTTTGCTTAAGATTTTTGCATCAATATTCATGAGGACTACAGGACTAGAATTTTCTTGTGTCTTTGGAAGAATTTGTATAACACTGGTGTTCTTCCTTAAATATTTGATAGACTTTACCATGGAGCCTTCTGAGTCTGGAGGTTTTTTGTTTTTTTTAAGTTTTTTTTTTTGTTGTTGTTGTTTTGTTTTTCTTTTTAATTAAAAAAAATTTTTTTTAAATTTCTCTCCCCTTCCCAGCTCCCCAGTTGTCTGTTCTCTGTGTCTATTTGCTGCGTGTACTTCTTTGTCCGCTTCTGTTGTTGTCAGTGGTGTGGGAATCTGTGTTTCTTTTTGTTGTGTCATCTTGTTGTGTCAGCTCTCCGTGTGTGCGGTGCCATTCCTGGGCAAGCTGCACTTTTCTTCGCACTGGGCATGTCTCCTTGCGCGTGGGGCTCCTTTACGTGGGGACACCCCTGAGTGGCACGGCACTCCCTGCGTGCATCAGTCCTGCTCATGGGCCAGCTCCACACGTGTCAAGGAGGCCTGGGGTTTGAACTGCGGACCTCCCATGTGGTAGATGGACGCCCTAACCACTGGGCCAAGTCCACTTCCCTGTAGTTTTCTTTTGAGGGAAGGTTTTTAATTCTGTATTCAACATTGTTGGCAGATAAAGGAATAGTCAAATTTCTTCAATTTTGGAATGATTAGTTTTCATGATTCATCCCTTTCCTCTAAGCTGTAGAATTTATTGGCATAAAGTTATTCATAGTATCCCCTTATTGTCCTTTTAATGTTTTTAGTCTTATAGTACTGTTCTTATTTTCATTCCCGATATAAAAAATTTGTATTTTCCTCTTTTTCATGATCAGTCCTGCTTGATCATGCAGTTTTATTCATTTTTTTAAAGGAATCTACTTTAATTTTATTGGATTTTCTCTATGTTCATGTTTTCTTTTTCATTGGTTTCTGATCTTTAATATTTCCTTCCTTCTACAGTTTTGGGTTTCATTTGGTCTCCTTTCCTAATTTATACATTTTAAAGCCTTACACTTTCCTGTAAGCATTGCTGCAGCAATGTCTCTCAAATTTTCATGTTATTTTTCCATTATTGTCCACTCACATATTTTCTAATTTCCATGGTAATTTTTAATTTGGTCCATGTATTGTTTGGAAATATGTTGTTTAATTTCAAACCATTTGGGCATTTTCTTGTTATCTTTTTGCTGTTGGTTTCCAGTTTAGTTCCTTCATAGTTACAGAAAATACTCTGTATGATTTCAGTCCTTTGAAATTGCATTGAGACTTGCTTCAAATTCAAGAATATGGTCTATTTGGTGAATATTCTATGTCCACTTGAAAATACTGTGTATTCTGCAATTCTTGGGAAGAGCTGTTTTATAAATGTCACTTAAGTCAATTTGGCTAAGAGTGTTGTTCATGTCTTCTGTATCCTTACTCATTTTGTGCTGGCTTGTTCTATCAACACAAGAGAGGAGTACTAAAATTACCACATATGGCGTGGGTTTGTCTGAGTCTTCCTTTAGTTTGGCCAATGTTTGGCCTAAGAATTTTGAAGTAAGTTATTGGGTACCCATATATCATATGTACCTTATCTATTATTTTTTATATACTGTAATCTGCTGATTGGTGGCCTGCCTGGCAGCTTGGTGCCTTTCACAAGTTGTGGCACAAGGTTGTGGCACAAGGGCAGCTAGCTGGTCAATCAAGCGGTCAGCAAGGCAGCAGCTTGGAACACTTGGACCACACCTGAGCTGGGAAGGCTAGCCCGAGCTGCACAGGTTCCTGCCAGCTTTGCTCTATCAGTGAGTGCCCCACTCCAGATCCCTGAAAGAGAAGTGGGTGTTAGTCACTGGGCATGAGGTTGCCCTATGGATGGCCCATGACCCATGGCTCTGTAAGTCTTCCCTGCCCTCTTGCTTTGGAGTCATGGCTCTTCTCTGTACCTTCTCTCCCTGCCATTCTGCCTCATGTTCTGCTATTTCTGCATGAGGCTAATCTCTTTGATTAGAGCGGGGGCTGCCTGAGGGCAAGGTGGGCGCTGCCTGGTTCACCTTGCAGTTGCACAGCCCCTATCACACTGCTTGGGCTTTGTAGCTATTTCAGCTCGGATGTGGTGAGGACAAAAATAGAAAAGTGACCTGAGACCCTGCTGGATGTGCATCAGCTGAAGCCCAAGGGAATGAGCGCGTGAGTCCAGGGGAGGAGACGCCTCCTGAAGGCAGGGCCTGTGGCTGCTCCGTCCCTATGTACCCAGGCAAGGGAAAGCTTCGTGGAAGAGGAGGCTTTTCAGCTGGTCTTTAGGGAAGTGCGGATTTTATTTTGGCTGTGATAGAAAAGTGTGGCACATAAGAAACAATTCAAGCTGCTCAGAACGTTATAAGAGGAGGGAAAGGTCAGGTATCCCTTTCCCACAACCTATGCGTAACTTTATACAAATAGTACATAAAAGGCTCAATCCCATGACTCTGTGTCCTCTTCTGTCACTAGTCTGTCATGGTCAGGCTGCTGCACACTGTGCTGAGTGCCTCCCCAACAGGAAAACTGATTTAGCTCACTGAGGCGGGCCCCCTTTGCTGCATCTCTATGGCCTTGGGACTTTTTTTGTATGGATATTTGCAATCTATTGGTTACTTTTATAAGTTTAAATGCTTTACATACAGCTCTTTTGCTTGTTCCTTCATCTTTATAGAGTCTCAGCTGCCGACCATGTAAGAAGTACAACTGACTGTGCTCACAGTTTCTCCTACATCTCCTCCCTCCATCCCACGCCCTTTCAACTTGCTGCCGGCCACACCATTTCCATATTGTTAACGGTTATAACATGCACATTCCGCTCTTAACTATAATTGAATGATAACCCTAAACTATCAAACTTTCCTGCTAGGAGGACAATGTTTTAAGCACTTGAATGAAAAGTATTCTTATTTTTTTCCTCTCACAATTCATTTATTTGCTCAAACTTCACTACATTTTAGTTTCTTTATAATTAGACCATGACTTCCTTTTATAACTTTTTGTCTTCCTGGAGTTTCTAATTGTCTTGCTTTTTTTTTTCTTTTTAATAAAGGAAACATGCGCCTTAATTATATCTTTAAGATTATGCAATCACTCAACCATACTCCTTGTTAAAGAAAATGTGTTCTTTTCGAAGATACTTCCCTTAGATTTCTAGTGGTGTTGCCCTGCTGTGGCCCTGGAATTTTTCTCTTGGACTCCTAGGATTAGAGTTCGTGTGTTTTTTTTTTCTTCCTTGGATTCCTTTTTCATTTTGCTGGAAAATATCCTGGGAGAATATTTTTCAAAAAGCTTGCTTGGGATGTAAACTTTTGAAGTATTTTTGTGCCTGAAAATGTTTATTTTGCCCTTACAACTATTTAATAACTTTTTAAAATTAGAATTGTAAATTTAGAATTTTATTTCTTTAATGAGAACTTTGGAGTATTGCTCATCTGTCTCCTAGTTTGCAGTGTTGCTGATGGGAAGCTATATGTCAATACAATGGTAATTTCTTTGCAGATACTCCGTTTTCCCTGTTTGGAAGCTTTAGAATCTTTTCTTTACCCTGGAATTCCAATTTTCAGAACAATGTATTGTGGAGTGGCTCAGTTTTCATTCGTTCTGCTTGGCACTTGGTAGGTCCTATGGACCTGGAGATTTATATATTCCTTTAGCACTTGGAAATATTATTCTATCGCATTTAATTTATACATTTTCTACCTTTTATTTTTTCTAGAATTCCTGGTAAATGGATTAGGACTTAGAGTGATCATGCGTGTCTCGTATATCTTCCCTCCTATTTTCCTCTTTTTGTCTTCTCAATATACATTGAGAGAGTTCCTCAACTTTAAATCTTCTTTTAGTGGAATTTTTATTTCCGCCGTCACACTTCCAAGAACTCTTTCTTGCTTTCTTATTCCCCCACCTAAACACAGCCTGTCCCCCTTTTAGGAATACAGCACCTTCTTGAATTTCTTTAAGAACCCCAGTCTTACAAGTTCCTTTCTGCTCTTTGAGTTCTGCTTGTTCACCCAGATTATTACTTTTTGTGCTATTGCTTTTCAACCCCGTCTTTGATTGTCCACATTTAGGAAGGGGACCAGGGTGACAAGCGTTTGCACTTGGTGAGGGTTCCTTGTCCTCTGGGGCAGGTGTCTTCCCTGGATCCTTCTCCCTGCGTGGGTGTGCTCTGTGAGCTCTGGTGTGCGGGGGCGGGGGGGGGGGGTGGAATCTGCCAACTGGTTGCTTTGACCTTGGTGTGAACAGGGTCAAGGTGAGTCAAGGTGAAGGAAACCTCCTCTCAGGGCCAACTTACACTGCAGACACCCCAGCCCTGCCCTGCCAGCCCACTGCCTTTCTTTAGGAGTCTGGTTTCTAGTTTTAATCTGAGGCAAGTGCTGCAGCCACCCCTTGCTGGATTTGGGGGTGTGGCAGGCAGGCTGGGGTGGACCTGACACTGGCCCCTTAGGCAGACCCTGGACTACATCCCTGACGTCTGCCCAGCTCCCTCCTGCTCCCTGCAGCCGCTCACTCTGCCCTTAGAGCTTTGGGGTCTCTGGTGGGAAATGGCTCCATCCTGGCTGTGGAATTGGGTGCACGTTGGGACCCTTGGATTTCTTCTATCTGCTTTATCCGTCGCTGCAATGCCATCATCCCTTGTTTTTCAGGGCTTCATCATGACTCCAGGTCTGCTGATGGCCTGTCCTCTGCTGCTCCCACTCCCATTCCCAGAGCTGTTGTAATTTATTCCCTTGTGTGCATCTTTGCTGGCATTATAATGGGACTTTGGGATGGAGAGATGATAAATGCAAGAGCTCAGCCAGTCATTTGGAGCCAGAGGTAGAAAGGAGAATTGCAGGAAGATTAATTAACAGCCATCTTCCAGGTGGGTGGATGCAAGCAAGGGGAAATGGAGGTAAGGAAACAAGTCCCTATTAAGGTAATTAATAATAATAGCTATCAGTTACTGAGGGCTCACTGTGTGCCTGGCAATGTGCCAAGCACTTACACACGCCCTCTGATGAAGGGAGAGGATGCTTTCATCAGCTGAGTGAAAGTGTCTGTGAGTGTGAGCAGGTGTGAGTGTGTGTATGTGAGTGTGAATGTGTGTGGTGAGGGATGGGGGAGAGCTGGGCAGGGCATGGGGGAGGATGCCTCCAGACAGGGAGGCTGAGGTAAGTCATGGCTGGGCAGAACTTTCTAGCTGGCAGGCAGAGGTGCAGGCCTGTGCCCGTGTCACAGCCAGAGAGGGGACAGTCAACCTCCGATTCTCACATGCTTCCGAGGGAGAGAGGGTGGGGAGGCGGAGGGAGCTGAGCACTGCCCTGATTGGGAATGAGAGAGGAAGGACAGCCCAGCCTGGAGTCCCCTCTTATCCATCCATCCATCTGCCCATCCATCTGTCCATCCATCCATCCATCTACCCGTCCCCTCTTATCCATCCATCCATCTGCCCATCCATCTGTCCATCCATCCATCCATCTACCCGTCCACCCACCCACCCATCAGTCCACTCATCCATCCATCCACCCACCCATCTGTCCACCCATCCATCCATTCAACCACCCATCCGCCCATCTGCCCATCCATCCACCCATCCGTCTGTCCGTCCATCCACCTACGCACCCACCCACACATCAGTCCGTCCACCCATCCATCCATCCACCCATTCACCCCCCCACCCCCCCTCCACCCCATCCATCCATCCGTCCACCCATCCATCGCGCATCACTGGTGTCCAACTCTAGGTGGACGCAGAGGTTCGCTGGAGGTGGACAAGCCAGAAGTCATCACCCAACATTGTCTCCCCCCACCCCTGGGTGCATGGGTCATGTCAGTGACTTCTGAGACACCCTCTGTGCTTAAAGCCAGTGGCAGCTGCCCACAATTTTGTCCCACGCTAGAGGTTATGATACCCCTTCCCACGTGTGAGCTCCCTGTGTCCAGCACTAGGCTTGAGGGACTTAGGTGTTACCTGGACTTGGGTGTGATCCTTGGCTGTGTTGCTTGGTAGCTGGGTGACCTTGAACAAGTGACTTAGCCTCTTAAAGTCCCAGTTTCCTACTTTTTGAAGCCTCTTGGCATCAACTTCTAATAGACTGCTGCCCACCACTCGCACTTGCTGGGAGAATCACACCGCATGATAATGAGTAATGTTTGGTGCAGTGATCTTGGCGGTCATTTGACCCCCATTTAAGAGATGAGGAGCCTCCCCAGGCTTGGGGGGCTTCCCTTGGCATCACCGATGATGGATCTGGTTCCATGACTGGGGGTGAAGGATGTGGAAACTTCTGGATCGGGGTCTGGTCCATCCCCCTTCCGTTTTGCTATTGGACTGTACAGAGCCTCAGAACATCCTGTATTTCTCATGTCATCCAACCCGAGCCCCTTCTCCTGTGCCCGTGGGGTCCTTCTGCTTCCTAGCTGAGAGGAGGGCGTGGAATCACATCCTAATGTGGGAATTTCCAGCATCTTCTCCAGATACCAGGGGACGCTTCTGGAGTATTCTTGTACTTCGGCCAGGGCCTGAAGAGGGGAGAGGGGCTTGCTTCAGAGGAAACAGGGTCCAAGGAAAGAACAGCTGTGCAGAAAAGCCGTTAGAAAAAAACATCAGTGATTAACTGCCAGCTCTAAAATCTCTAGACAGAGACGGCTGAAGGTTCCAGCGTCTTCTGTTGGCAGAACCTCTGAACAGCAAGCGTGGCCCTGACCTGCCAAGCATGTCAGTGTTCCCCTGCAAACACGGTCGTGCCGGTTTCCAGCTCAGTGGCTGCTCGGAGAAACATGCTGTGATGCTCAGCTTGCTGGGCCACTCAGCAGAGGCCACACTTTGAAAGGGAGATGGATTTTGTGTCATTCCAGCTCATCCGAATGAAAAGCACTTCACTGCTGTTTAACTCCCTGGTGGCAGAGGCTGCTCCTGGAGCTCTGTGGCTGCCTCCCGCTCTCGCCCACACTTTCACGGGTGCTGTCCTGCAAGCCTTGGCGAGCAGGATGGCCTTGCCTGGCCAGGGGATACAGTTGGCAAAGCTTTTCCACCCCCTTGCTTGCCTGTGTTCCCCCCACGACTCTGTGAGGTGGGCGAGGCTGGGAGCCGTTATGCCCGGTTTCACAGGCGATTTCGTGAGTGCCCTGAGGGGCCCCACCCAGGAGGGCCCCACCCAGGAGGCCCCAGCCCACAGGGCTGCTCTCAAATGGGGCCTGTGCTCCAAGGCCCTGTGTGCAGGAGGGTCTACATTCTGCTTGCGTCATCGTGACCTGCTTCAAGCTTCATCCTGGGTTCTCTAAGTGGAGTCGGTGGGACCACGGGGCGGGCGCCCGAGCGGAGGGGCTGTGCAGCACACGTGTGTCCGTGCTGACCCCTCATCTACACGCAGGTCACACTGTCCCACGAGCACAGAACACCAGCGGGCCCACGGAGCGTGGGAGTTCAGCCAGACGCAAAGCATGTTCAAGGCAAGCGTGCTACCTCTCTGACAGCGTAAGCCAAGGCGCCTGCAGCACCGAGAACCCACGCTTTCTGAACTTGCTCTCGAGGCAGAAAACAGGCGACGGTGTCCAAGGAGCCCGGCACATATGTCCTTGCTCGCGTCGCTTCCCCGCGTCTGCCAGCCACCTGTGCAGGAAACGACGGCAGAGAACGTTGGTAGAATATGATTGCATTAAGAAGTGAAACGAAACCCTTTCAGTTTGTGCAGGATTTCCATCGTCTTGGTAACCACAATATACATATGCATGTACCAACTAGAAAAAGAAGACTCATGTGATGTTGGTGAGTCGGCACACAAGTTAAATGCTGCTATATTTGCATTTAAAGCTGGCGTTGCGCAATATAAAGATGTATGGTAAATTTCATGCTAATAATAAAAAAATTTAATTTTTTTGCTTAGGGCAATGTTAAACAGTAAACAAAAAACACTCTAGCAAGTTGAGAAGGAGGCTGCAGAAGAAAGGAACAAGCTTCTCATTTTAGTGCCCTCCCTGGTATTTTTCCAGCTTTTTGAATAAGGGCCCTGCATTTTCGTTTTGAACAGGGAGCTCGCCATTACGTAGCCAGCCCTGGGAGGGGACCTGGGGACCGAGTGGGTGGGTAGGAGGCCTGCCGAGGTCCCAGGCCATTTGGGGCAAGCCAGAGGCAGGCTGGGACCAGAACCACGATGGTGATGCTAATGATGAAACTAATTAACATTAACAAATGAGCATCCCTGAGCCAAGCACAAAATCCTCTGTACACAACAGCCCATTCGCCCTCCTGGCAATCCTGCCAGGTGGGTACATTTGCCATCCACTTTGGGAGGGAATCGACGAGTTTTTGAAAGTTTGCGCCGTGCCTACCCTTCTCCCCCTGGCCCTTCTCCCCCTGGCCCGTTGGGCTCCAGTTCTCAACTTCTCTGCTCCTCTCCTGCTTGCTGGGGGTAACACACCTGATCCCAACTCGAAACCCAAATCTGGGAGCCCCAGGGCAGTTTGTGTGTGTCTGCTGGTCTCAGCCTCCTCCCCGTGGGAAACGGGGCCATCAGTCCTATTTGTTTTGTTCTATTTTTTTTTTTCTTTATAAACAATGAAACATGAAAGTAATACATGAAAAGCAATGAAGTGTTCAAACCACACAGAAGTATTTTCAAAGTGGTGAAAAATCAAGCCTCCCTTCCATGCCTGGCTGCCCCTTCTGGCCCCCACCCCACGAGGCACGTGCCCTCCCAGCCCCTGCTCCACGCAGTTCCACGCCAGGGAGGCGCTCAAGACGGCCCTCGCCACGGGAGTCGGAATCCGCTAAGGAGTGTGGAACAACTCACCTGCCGAATCAACTCGCCCTGCAAAGGGATGGCGCTGGAGCGTCGGGCCCATACCCAGCCGTCGCCGGCAGTCGGGACGCGTGTGAGAGGGACGGGAGCACCGCTGAACCCCCGTGGACGCTAGGCGGTGACGAGTGGGAGGGCTGCAGTGTGAGCCTTGAAGGCTCGCACGCGGGTCTGGGTGGGGCTGCCACAGGTGCAGACCTTGGTGGTGGGAGCAAAGAAGGAAAAAAGAAAAAAAAAAAGACGGTGCATGCTTCTTTCCTGCAGTTTCCTCTCTCTGGACCGCTAAGGGAGCCAAGCCTCCGTGTGTCCTGGGCTCGGGGATTTGCTGGCAGCGTTTGGGTGTCAGGGTGGAGAGCAGACGAGGCCGGGCAGAGGCAGAGCCTCGGGTGGGCGTTTGTCCCAGGAGCCAGGCAGCCGGGGCTCTGGGCTGTGCTGTCGCACAGTGGCGGGCTTCCAAGGGAGGAAACGGACCAGCAAGAAGGAGAGACTAGGGCTGGGACCCGGCGGGGGTCAGGGCTGCCATAGGCTCAGGGAACAGCCACACCACCCCGGCAAGGTGTGGGGCCTGCCCAGAAAGCTGAGTGCAGCCGCCCACGTTGGCACAAGGTGCCTCCTCCTCAAGGCCCCGTATTTGTGGCCTGGCTCTCTGCCTGAGGCTCCAGCCCAGAGCAGGAGGACCGGCCCCTGGCTCAGGTGGATGCACCTGGGCAGCCTCCTCGCCACTCACCGGGGGAGAAGAGAGGTTCAGGCAGCAGTCCAGGAGGGTGAAGGCCTGCTTTCGATGACAAGTAGGTGGCCCGCTGTACGGTGAAGCGCTCCTGTGGAGATGGTTTATCGGGGTCCACCCAGGGACCTGGCAATTCCTCCATGCACTGCTGGGCTGGGGCTGTGCCTCAGCTCACCTGGCTCCCAGCCTGAGCTCTTGAAGACGGGAAGGACCTGTCCGCAGGTAGGAGACCCTTCCAGGCAGCTGGAGACTTCCCGCCAGCTGAGCAGGGGCCCTGGCGGCTGCCTTGGGCGGCCAGCTCTGCTCTTACCCCTGCCCTGGGCCTTGGACCTAGGGGTTGGAGTAAGGACCGGGGAGCCCTCTAGGGGCTCGAGGCCGGCCTCCTCTTTCCGGTAGCCTTGCAGAAGCCTGGTCCTGCCAGGGGTGCTCAGCCAGGCTCTGGCTGAGACTCGTGATTTACCAGGATGCCATCCTGGCTGGCCTCAGTTTCTCTTCTGGAGAGGGGGAGCTGGGCCGAACCCTGTGCCTGAATGACCTCCACTGAGCGGGGCCTAGGGCAGGGTGTCCAGGTGAGCAGTGTCGGGAAGCTTTGCCAACCTGCCGGCCTGGCTCCTTTTGGGGTGGGCAGGGGGGCCCATCTACTGGAGGCAGCCCCTGACCCCTCACAGGATGGGGATGGGGGTGGGAGGGAGGGACAACGAGCGAGGCCTGTGGCAGGCAGGCCCCGTCACCCCCAGGGCCAGGGGCAGCCTTTGCCAGTGGGGAGCGGGGTCTACTCTGCAGTGGGCCCAAGTGTCGGGGTGTGTGGGGGGGGTGGGCCCTTGTGGCACCCCAAAGCGCCTTGTCTCTGATGACAGAAGACATACATAACTGTTAGAGAAAATTCAGAAAATACAAGAAGTATAAAGAAAATTTCAATGACCACAATCCTACCACTCAGAGATTACTCTGCTTTAATGTGTTTTATTTCAGTGTTTTAAAAACCCCTATTTAGATAGAGCTATCCCAAATCAGGACCTTAGGACTCACTACCATGTTATATGTATCTGTAAGTCCATTATTTAGCTTGGCCATAATTGTTTTATTGACCCCCTATTGTTGGATATTGATTTTTTCCTTTGTCATTATAAACAATGAGGTGGTATCCACATTTGTAAAGGTTTCTTTAGGACGCTAGCTGTCTAGATATGGAATTATTAGGGAAAACGTTCTGCCCATTCTTAAGGTTCTTGAGACACGATATCCACTTGCTTTCCAGGAAGATCACGCCCAGATTCCACTGGAGTCAGAAAAGTTACAAAATGCCGAAACGGTCCCTGGGGGGCTCACTTCTGCCTGTCCAGCCGGCCGGCCTCGGCAGGTCTGGGGGTGCATCACTCACCCCTGGGTGTTGCGTTATCCACGATGACCCCAAGTCATGAAGAAAAGGCCCCGCTTACCCGGGCTTTAAGAAGGTTGATCCAATTTGGAAAGCTCGCCTTCGGGTGGTCACGCGCGCCTCTGGGCTTCCAGTGTTAACGCTGCACGCTGCGGGAAACTGCCATCGAGAAGCTTCCAAACGGAAGCTGGGGCGGCAGCAATTGGGGTTGCCGCAGTGCCCTGGGCCCAGGCCTCGTCTGACTGCTGCTGGATCTGCCGTGCAAAGTTCCATGTGCGCTCAGGCCCTCTGGAGGCTGGCGGTGCCGCGCCGCAGGGACGTGCCCTGCATCTTTCCACCTGGGGCTCCAGAGCCTCTGCGGGACGTGTGGATGGGTGACACCCCCGCGGGCTGGGGTAAGGGCCCCAGGCTCCCACCCGAGGTCGGCTCCTTCTGGGAGCCCTCAGTGGCAGCGTCAGCAAGGCCCCCGGCGCTGGCTTCTCCACCTTCCTGTCCCTCTCTTCTACCCCTCCCTCCTGCCTCCCGGGGTCCCCGAGGCCCAGTCTCAGGCTCGGCTTCTGGGGGTCCAAGCTCAGTCAAGGAGAACCACAGGCTCACGCAGGGCCGGAGGGGGCGAGCCAGCCACAGGACAATGACCCGGATGCTGCGCACTGGAACTCTGAGTGGGAGGCGTTGCAGGAAGCTCTGCGCTGCTGTGCTCGCCAAACCAGAGCGGGAGCCGGTGGCCTGGGGCACGCTGGCACAGGTCCCCACCCTGGCCTGCGGACAGAGTCAGCGCATGGTGGGGGGTGGAAGCAGCAGCAGAGGCAGGGGCTGGGAGGAGCTGGGCTGCGAAATTGGCTCCAGGTTAGAAGTGGGGAAATTGTCCTGCGTGGGACCTGGATTTGCTCTGCCCCTGGCCTCCCGGGCAGATGCAGGCTGCGATCTGCTCTCTGCCCTCACTCCCCCACCGCCTGCGGGCCACGGGCTTCCCCACCTGTCAGGGTGACAGTCGTAGCAGAGCTCCTGGCAGGGCCCCTGTGCTGGTAGGAGACCCGTGTCCAAGATGCGGGATGTTGTCAGCTCTGACCAAGGACCACACGTCTGCTGGGAGAAGAACCAGCTCCTAATTACTGTAGTAAATGGTAGCGATTAATAACCACAATCCTGAAAGTGAAGATAATACAGCTAATACTGAGCGCTCTGGCAGGCCCATCAAGCCAGCGATTGGTCCTCTACCAGGCACTGCAGAGAGCTGGTGACGGCTTCTGTCCTCAGTCCCATTTTACAGATGCGGAAACTGGGGCTCACCGAGGTAAGTGACCTGCCCCAGTGGCTCAGTCACCAACGGCTGCCCTGGGGGCCGAGGGTGTGACCTCTGTGTTGCTACCTGCCTAAGTCCCTGGGTGCTTTTGTAAAATTAAAAAAATTTTTTTATGTATTTCTCTTCCCTCCCCCCCCCCCCACCAATTTTCTGCTCTCTGTGTCCATTTGCTGCGCGTTCTTTTGTGACTGCTTCTATCCTTATCAGTGGCACCCTGGAGTCTGTGTTTCTTTTTGTTGTGTCATCTTGCTGCATCAGCTCTCTGTGTGTGTGACACCATTCCTTGGCAGGCTGCACTTTCTTTCACACTGGGTGGCTCTCCTTATTGGCGCACTCCTTGCACGTGGGGCTCCCCCACGCGGAGGACACCCCTGCGTGGCAGGGCACTCCTTGAGTGCATCAACACTGTGCATGGGCCAGCTCCACACGGGTCAAGGAGGCCCGGGGTTTGAACCGCGGACCTCCCATGTGGTAGGCAGACACCCTACCCACTGGGCCAAGTCCGCTTCCCCCTGGGCGCTTTTTGGAAGCACCTGGTGTTAAGGCCCTCCTGCCTTCGTTTCCTTCTCCTCTCATAACCTCCTTGGGGCAGGTACTGCTGCTAACATGGTTTCTAGGTGGGGAAACTGGGACCAGGGAGCTGCCGTGGATTGCCCTGGTCGTACAGCTCGTACCCGGTGGCCCAAGTACCCGGGTGTGGACTCCAGAGCCCGAGCTCCTCCCTGCGGGGCTGCTCCAGGGCGGGGGGCGGGGGCTGTGGGGACGGGTGCTCCCACACTCGAGCCCGTATCAGCTGAGCTCACACGACAGGAGTCCCCCCCCCCGGCCGTGGGTCCATCATCCACCCTCCATAGGCCACGGAGCAGAGGCCACGCCCCTGGGGAAGGCTGCTTAGGAAGGGCTGGGCCAGGCGTCGGGGGTGGTGGGGGTGCACGGGGCAGAGCTGGGCAACTGACCAGCCACCCATGTGTGGCCGGGGACGGGCCAGGTGGCGTTGAAGAGCTGTGTCTGGGCTGCACCCCAGGCCTCCAGGAAAGCCCCGGATGCTAGGCGAGCTGATCAGTGAGGGTTTCCCCGTGATTAAATCATACATTGTCCTCCTCCCAACAAAAACGGCATCTCAGTATTTCCCTGTTCACCTAGAAAATGCCTGTTCACCCGTCAGCAGTCAGCGAAACCGTCCAAGGACATTTGCTTTATGTCACGGATTCATCGCTACATTCATCAACTGTCCTCTGCTGGGGCCGGGGACACCCCCACCTGCCCTCACGGAACTCACTGTCCACGGAGGGAAATGGAAACACGTTTTGGGCCGCTCTGGAACAAGGGCTGTATTGATTGACTGATTAATTCAGTCAATGAATATTTATTGAGTGTCTATTATGTGCATGAAATTGATATTTAAATTATTCATATTCTGCACTCATTTATTGGCAAGAGGCTTGTGATGTGTTCTATAAAAACCCCAAAGATTTGTGACCTTGTCCACTTCTGGATAGAGATCAGCTTCCACAAATTGAAAATTAGAGTCGTGCCCTAGATGTCACGCTTTTGAGTCGGATTGACCCCAGTGGTTCTCCACCCTGGCTGTGTCTAAGAATCCTCCCGGGAGCTTTCATAAAATATCCATGTTGTTGTCGGGGCTTCACCCTTACAGATTCAGAGCTGGTTGGTTTGAGGTGGGGCTCCGGAGAAAAGGTGTGCTGTTTAAAAGCCCTAGGCGATTTTAATGAGCAGTAGACGTGAGCATCATTTGTCTGACAGCAGTTCTTACCTGTAGCAGCACATTAGAATCTTCTGGGGAATTAAAAAAATCTCCATGCCCAGAATTTCTGGGGTGGGGTGAGGTGGGGCCACCAGCCATCAGCATGTTTTAAATCTCTCCAGGCGATTCTGATACACAGCAAAGGTTGAGAACCACTGGTCTGCAGCAGTATTATATTTATAAATTGGTTGGTGATGGCATCACAGATGATGTGTCATTGAAGCTGGGTTTTAAAGATTGAATAGGCGTTTACTAGGATCCCTATAAAGGAAGAAGGGGCATTCCAGGTAGAGAAAACTTCTGTGTGTAAATGCAGCAGAGTGTAAGGGAGAATGGAGAATTTGGGGTGCAATGTGGCAGGAGTAGGTGCGGGGAGGACGTGTGGGGGGAAACGAGGGCTGCGAGCCAGGTGACCACGTGGCTGCATCCTGCCTCTGCTGATGGCCAGAGGAGCTCAGGTAGGATGCGATTGCACCAGGCTTGTGTTAGGAATAGACCTGCTGGGGATGCATGGCCTCGAGGCCAGGACTGGAGGTGGGGGCACCTGCAGGAGGTTGTTTCAAAGGCCCCAGTGAGAGACGGGGAGGCCTAGACCCAGGCAGCGGCCGGGGTGAAGGTGGAGCCCGCGTCCCGGAGCCCGCTGAGATGCTGCTGTGTAAAACAGGGCTGCACCTTCTCTAGCACCTCCCAGTGAGAGGGGAGGCGGCGTCCCTCCCTTCAACCTGGGCCGACCTTCCAGGGGGCAGAATGGAGCCAAAGCGATCGCGCAGAACTTCCGAGACTCAGCCTCACTTCTGCTGGACTTTCACACCTGGGCCCTGTGTTTCCATTTAAAAAGTCCCACTGGCCTGCGCCGCCTTCTGGGGAGACGCCAGGCCACGTGTGGGAGCCATGGGTGGGTGCTCCTGGGATAGCCCAGCTGAGGTCCCAGGCGTTAGTCAACATCAGCTGCCGATAAGACACACAATAAATATCAGTTAAACACATAAATGTGACAAATGGAAAGAAATGTAAATGACTGAAATATATTCTGTTAAATGAAGCAGCAGCAGTGTATGTGTGTATATATGTCTGTGTGTGTTTAGATGCATAGGAGAAGACTGGAATAATATATACCAAAAGGAAAAAACGGCATTGTCTCTGGATGGGAGGATATTGATCATTTTAACATCTTTTTTTAGTTGTTTCTATTTTCTAAACTTCCAGCAATGGATATGTATTCCTTCTTTAATAATAAAAATAAATTATTTAAGAAAACAAAAACAAAAACAAAAACATCAGCTGCCAGGCACAGGAGTGAAGATGCTTCCGGATGATTCTAGAGCCCTGCCCTGGGGCTTCCCAGCTGAGGTCCCAGGCACCGGGGAGCAGACAAGCTCTTCCTGCTGTGGCCTGCCCATGTTCCTGGCCTCCGGAAGCCAGTCTGGGGATATAATAAAATGCTCATTTTGTACAACTATGCTTTGGGGTGGTTTGTTACACAGCAAGAGTTATTGGAGGGGAAGCGGATTTGGCTCCACGGACAGAGAGTCCGTCTACCACATGGGAGGTCCATGGTTCAAACCCAGGGCCTCCTTGACCCATGTGGAGCTGGCCCTTGCGCAGTGCTGGTGCGCGCAAGAAGTGCCCTGCCACGCAGGGGTATCCCCCGCGTAGGGGAGCCCCATGTGCAAAGAGTGTGCCCCATAAGGAGAGCCACCTAGTGCAAAAAAAGTGCAGCCTGCCTAGGAGTGGTGCTGCACGCACGCAGAGCTGCCACAGCAAGATGAATCAACAAAAAGAGACACAGATTCCCAGTGCCAAGGATACAAGTGGACACAGAAGAGCACATAGTGAATGGATGCAGAGAACAGACAACTGGGGCAGGGGGAGAGAAATTTTTAAAAATCTTAAAAAAATGTTATTAGAACAGATGAACGCTGGAACTTGGTGACTGGTTAGATGCTGGGATGAGGAAGAAGGAGTGAGAGCTGTCCCCTACATTTTCTAGCTTGCTTTGGATCTGTTGGATTGGAGGGGCCTGTGGATGGCTGGCAGGAGGCGTCCCGAGCCTGCAGGAGAGCTCGGGGGTGGCCAATGTCCATGCAGCCCACCCCCCCCAAAACCATCAAGTCAGATGGGTGCACACCTGGCCCCCCTTTCAAGAGCTAGGCTCATGCCTTTACAGGCTGCTGCAATTCCCCATGAAGTGTGGCCCAGGGACCAGCAGCCGGAGCCTTCACCTCTCCTGGGCCCTTGCTGGAAATGCAGCGTCTCAGGCCACTTCCGCAGGGGAGACTTGGCTGCACCAGCAGGGTCCAGGGGCCAGGAGCAGGGCCATCACCTGGGCCCTTGCTGGAAATGCAGACTCCCGGGTCCCGCGGTGGGGGCACAAGCCCTCAGGTGTTTCTGATGCTCGCTAAGGCGTGGGAAGCCCTGGCTTCAGGTATTTGCAAAGGTCCCTGTAATAGGCTTCACCTGGTGCTTGCTGAACAGCCCAACACTAGACCCAGGGGGTCAGGGGCGCAGAGGGCCTGCAGGCTGGCTCCGTCTTCCAGGGGAGTCTTCTCATCAGGGATTTGGGGTCTGTGACTACGACAGGCCTGCCGCCATGGCCAGCTGGTGCACTGTGCGGCTTGGAGGGACATAGCCCTGGGTGGGAGTGGGGGTTGGCACCCCCGAGGAAGGTGAAGGGCCGCAGGGGCTGGGTGCTTACGGGGCTACCTCTGCCCCTGGGGCCTTTTCCAGTGGTATCCATCAGTGCCTTGGGCTGCCCGGCACCAGAGCTGGAGCGGCATCTGGCTGCTGGCTGTGTTTACAGGCCAGCACAGGGCCTTGGGAACTTTCCAGGTACAGAGATGACCTGGCGGGGGCCGGTGAGGCTGAGGGTGCCAGGCAGGAGCCCACGTGCCAGGACGGGAAGCTCAGCTCTGAGCGTGGCAGGCCCCTGTGGCCGCTGATCCAGGGGTGTTGGGGGGAGGCCTGACCTCCCCGAGTGAACGCTCAGCTGTGTTTTCACGGCCAAGTGTGGTAGAGAAGCCAAACCCTCACGTCATCCCTGCAGCTCGCCTGGGGTGCCGGCGGGGGTGGGCTGAGGGTCAGGAGAGGGTGAGTGTCCAGGGAACTGGTGACGGAGCTGGAGGCAGCTGCTCAGTGCCCAGGAGCCGCCAGCCGTGTCGAAGTCCTGGGCCTGCGAGCGTGTGAGTGTGAGAGTGTGTCTGAGTCTGTGGTGCCAGTGTGTGTATATGTTCATGCGCGTGTGTGGGTGTGTGGCAATGTGCAGGTGTGTGTGTGTGTCTATGAGTATCAATGCTTGTATGTGTTTATGTGTGTGTCTGTGCATAGGTGTGCATGCACCCGTGAGTCTACGGGTGTCAGCGTGTTAATGTGTGTGTGTTTGTGTGTCCTGGAAGTGTGCTGAGTACTGGGGAGAAGAGGCCCCACTGTGGCTGCAGGTGCAGGGAGAGGGCTGTGCTCGACCCTGGGCGTCTGCCCTCAGCCCGGCCTTTGGCAGGCGCCTCCTCCACGGCCACGCTCCAGGGGAGGACGTGCGGTCGAGCGAGCCTCGGTATCTCCCGGCATCACCTAAAGGCTGATCAGGACTGAGACCCGGCTCTGTGGCTTGACGGGGACGTGCTGAGCCCCCTGTGGCCTGGCGGCCCAGGAGGTACCCTGGGCAGCTGCTGCAGGGCGGAGGGCAGCGCCTTGGTGGCAGGGGCAGTTCTGGAAGCCTGCCTGGGCCAGCGCTTCCACCAGGTCCCTGTCCCTCACAGCCCAGGGGACGCTCCGGGCAGATTCACAGAGTCACCTCCAGGTGGCTGCACTAAGGCAGAGGCCCAAGCAGACCTCGTGGGAGGGGGACTCTCTGGCCCGGCTGCGCCAGGAAGTGGTTGGCAATAGATGCTCTGTGGCTGCCGTGGCGTGGCGGCTGGGCCTGGGGCCAGCCCCGCTGTCCCCTTCCAGTGAGCCCACCTGAGCCAACCAAGAGAGGGAGAGGCCTGCGGCCCGAGATGGCGCGCTGCCGCCGGAGTACACCCCCTTGGGAGCATCACAGAGAGCGAAGTAGTTCCTGCTGAAGTTTCAAAGGGGACTATGCACCCACATCCAATTTGCTGTGCTTCTTTTCCTTTTCAGCCACCTCTGGAACTCAGCATTTGCACTGGCTCTGCGCACACACGGAGACGAGGCTCTAGAGAAGGCCTGAGTCCTGCGGTCACTTCGACCTTCCCACCTGCCGTTGTTGAAATTGTAACTGACAAGTCTA
Source organism: Dasypus novemcinctus (assembly GCF_030445035.2). Classification (NCBI taxonomy): domain Eukaryota; kingdom Metazoa; phylum Chordata; class Mammalia; order Cingulata; family Dasypodidae; genus Dasypus; species Dasypus novemcinctus. Next base: position 12,992,893 of record NC_080678.1, read on the forward strand.
CACTGGGCGCTTCGCTTTTAGGGAAACACTTGCACGTGAAATGTAGGAGCTGAGTGTCCGGCTGTTCTGGGGGGCGTGTGGTTGGAGAGGACACTGAGGCTCGGCCAGAAGGGACGGGCAGTTCCCAGGGCCCAGGGTGGGGGCACCGCCTGCCCGCAGGTCAGTTGGCTCTGTGTCCGGGGCTCTTTGCTTGGGTCCCTGGCGGGGCCTGGGAAGGCCCAGGTTGCCCGGCCGGGGTCCCTCTGGTTCTGCTCTCATGTTGCCCCCAGGGCGAGGAGTGACCCTCCCCTCCGGACTCTGGAACGGGGGCCAAGCGAGGGGGCAGCTGCAGGATGGTGGACTCTGGTCGGTGTAGATGCTGGCTGGAGTGGGGGCCCCTCGGGCCCGAGGGGGGCGGTCCTCATTGCCCCTGCGCTCTACCAGGACCCCTCAGAAACTTCTGGCTCCTCCCCCACTTGCTTCTCTCTCCCTGAGGAGGGGAAATCCTCCAGCTGGGGAAATGGGGGGCCCCACGGGCCACTACAGCCAGGGGTACGGTCTGTGCCAGGGGCAGGGGAGCCTCCTGCCCACTCGGCAGCCAAGGAGCACCCCCCGATCCTCTATGGTGTGTGTGAGTGTGTGTGTGCATGAGTGTGCACATGAGAAAATGTGGGTGTGAGTGCACATGCACAAGTGAGTGTGTGGGTGCGGCATCGCCCGTTGTTTTCTGGGTGTGTCCATTCAGAGCTTGTGGGAGGCAGGAGCCCAACACGCTCCTCAGTCTGATGAGACGATCAATTAGGTAAACCCTTCGATGCCTGCCGGGATCATCCCGAGCGTTTCTATTCTGGCACCAGGACCTAGGATGAAAGGAGGGTGAATTTATGTGCAAACTCTCACCCTCGGCTTCCACCAGCTCAATGGGGGAGCGGGAGTAGGGGCAGGGTTGCCAGATAAAAGGGAGGTGCCCCGGCTAAATGAATTTAAGACAAGCCATGAACACTCTCTTAGCTCGTCCTGGGACGTCCGTTCACTAAAAGCTCGTCTGCCATCTACCTGCAGTCAAAAGCAGCCCCGTGTCCTGTGTACTTTGAGCTCAGTCTGCTATGCTCGGTGGGGGACTTCTCTTGCCACCCGTTGGCTCTCACCCCTGGAGACCTCTCACTGCCCCGGGCCCTGGGTACCATTCTCCCAGGGGGCCCTGTCTTTCTTCCGTGCCCTTGAGGGGTGGGGACCCTGCCCTTGGCAGGCAGGACAGATTCTGGTCCAGTGAGGATGGCTGGGAGGCCAGACGCCCTTCTGGGGGGGGGGGGGGCGCTCCAAGGATGGATGTGGACGTGGCCTGTCTGGTCACGGCTCGGCCACCCCTCTGTGTGGCTGGTCAGGGGCCTGGCCCCTCTGTGGAGAAGGGCCAGAGCAGGACTTGCCTTAACCTGGGGCGAGCTGGGCCACGCCTGTGCCTCAGTTTCCTCATTTGTGAAGGGACGCTGTCACGGCACCCCAGGGCTACGCCGGGGAGAGGAGTGGATGTCTGTGACACTCCGGTGTGGCTCGCTGCCAGTACTAAGCTCCACTGAAGTTTAAGTGCGATGAGTCACCCGTGACCAGCTCGGACAGAAGCTAAGCCCAGGGCGAGCCCTGAGCCCCAGCGGCCCCGGGGGGCCTGGAGGGTCAGGCAGCACGGAGTTCCCGGAATGGTTCGTCTTCTCCCGCCCACGCCCTCGCCTGGTTGTCCACCCACGAGGGGGAGCTCGGGGCTTGCAGGGGTGCCGAGAGGGCTGGGGGGCGCCCTCAGGGGGAAGGAATGAAAGCGCTGGAGCCCCCCCGGGGCGCTGGGCGCCTGCCCTGTCCTGGTGCGGTCAGCGGCCCCCTGGCTGGGCCCCGGGTCCCGGGCCTCCTTCCCGGGCCTCATCGCGGCTCCCTGCCTGAGGGGAGTGGGCGGCCTGAAGGCCCCAAGGCCGTTTCTGTGTCCCAGCCCGGGCCTGGCGGGCGCGAGAACCCACCCCGGCCTGCTGAAAGGGTGGGAGGCGGACCCCTGGCTCAGGGTCCAGCCCAGGGCCAAGAGCTCCCGGGCTTGGGGACACGAGCTGCATCCGTGACATGCCCTCCTGCTCAACTTCGTTTTCTCCGAGGGCCCGAGAGGCTGCCTCACCAGAGTCCCTCGCCCAGGTAGTGGTAGACGCTCAGTCTTACGTACATTTGTGGCTTTTTAAAATTAATGAGAGGCAACTTTTCCTTACAGGAACACTTACCCACAGATCAGGGCAACGGGCGGGGCTCTGGGGGCAGGTGGCTGGAGCCCGTGACCGCCTGCCCCAGGGGCTGTGCTGCTTTGCCCCTGGGGGTGACGGGGGAGAGCCCGGGGGTCACAGGGGTGAGATGGGGTGGGGGACTTCACGATGGTGGACTCCACGCAAGGGGCTTTCTGACCACTTTATTTCTTGCTCCTCGTTAGTCCTCACAACACCTTCATGCAGTAGGGTTTATCGAGCCTCCTCCGTGTGCACGCAGAGCCAGCGCAAGTGCTGAGTTCTAGAGGTAGCCTATTCATTTATCTCCCTTTCCCCCCGCCACCCCGGTTGTCTGTTCTCTGTGTCCATTTGCTGCGTGTCCTTCTTTGTCCGCTTCTGTTGTTGTCAGCGGCATGGGAATCTGTTTCTCTTTGTTGCATCATCTTGTTGTGTCAGCTCTCCGTGTGTGCGGCGCCATTCCTGGGCAGGCTGCACTTTCTTTCGCGCTGGGCGGCTCTCCTTATGGAGCACACTCCTTGCAAGTGGGGCTCCCCTACGCGGGGACACCCCTGTGTGGCAGGGCACTCCTTGCGCGCATCAGCACTGTGCCTGGGCCAGCTGCACACGGGTCAAGGAGGCCCGGGGTTTGAACCGCGGACCTCCCATGTGGTAGACGGACGCCCTAACCACTGGGCCAAGTCTGCCACCTTGAATAAGATTTTTAATCCCTACCAATAAACCCACAATTCCTGGGTTCCTGGAGAGACGGATGAGCTCACGGGGAAGCCCGAGCACTGGGGGCACGACGCGAGCCACCTGGCCCAGATGCAAGACTCAGCCCGTCCCTCCGGCCTCCCTCCCGGGGGCTGTCAGGGTGGACAGCTGTCTTTCAGAACAGCGCAGGAGCTCCTCTGGCTCTCGCCGCCAGGATTTGATGTGTTCCATCTCAAAGTGGAAGTGTGCCAGAAGATAAGTTCTCTGAAACCAGACACAGTGGGTAATTTGAGAGAACATATTTCAACTTCAAGATGGTTTATAATGATGCAAATATTTGGAGAGCTTCCTTCCGTCTTTCACCACGTATTAAAGCGGTACGCTGGTTATGGCAGAGTCACTCACAAATTGTCCAGTGTTCGCTGGACACTCAGATCTTGCACAGCGCCCGCTCTGGGCCGGGCTGACGTCGGGGGCTTGCCCTGGAGGACCCCGCTGTGAGGACAAAGACCAGGGATGCCTGGGCCTGTCCTGACGCCCAGGGCAGGGCGTGGGTGCAGGGGGCCATCTGGAGGAAGTGATTCAGCAACCGCTAAAGCACAGCGCACGGCCCCCTTGCCCAGCATCTGCATTCTTCCCCCAGGAAGAGGCTGAGAAAGAGGGGTTAAGGGCCTGGTTTCAGAAACCTGGCCCTGCCACTTCCTGGCTGGGTGGTCTTGGGCAAGTTACCTAACCTCTCTGAACCTCGGCTTCTTCTGGAAAAACACGGCAGTTGCCACCCCCACGGCATAGGGGTGGTTGAGGAGTAAATGAAACTGCTCAGACAGCAGCCTGCCTGCCCACGGACGGCGGCTCTCCTGGTTGCAGTTATGAAGGCCACCCCTCTAGACCTGTGGCTGGCTCGTCAGGTTTCGCACTAGCTCCCCGAGCTGATCCTGCCTCAGTCCCCTGTGGATAAAGTCCAACAGCGCTCACGGCCAGAGTGCTTTTCCTGGGCTTAAGGGCCCTTTGCTGCCACCGGGCCCCAACGAGGCTGCCTGGCCAGTCCCTCACACACACACGATGCCACCCTCAGACCTCCAGCAAAGCCAGTCACGCCTTGCACGTGTGCTGCGCTGTCCTGCTCCTGCTACCTGGGTGCCTTCCAGCCCTTGTGGTCTCCCTGTCAATACTTCTATCAGACATATCACGGGTGCCACACTTTCCAGGAAGCCTTCCTGGATTTCCCCTCTCCCACAGCCTTGCCTGGCCCTCCCTGAGGCCTCCAGAGCAGAGATTGAATCTTCCAGAGCCTGTGCCTGATGCACCCTGGGTTCTCCTGCCACGGTGTCCCTTCCTGGCCATGGGACATGGACGGCTGGGCGAGGGCAGTGGTCGCAGCAGGTGTGGTTTCATGGGAACAGAGGACCGGGAATGTGCCTGAGGTCTGAGGCTGGGCGGGAAAGGAGCAGCTGTTTCCATGTGTCCCTCCTTTCCAGGCCAGTGCCCCAGTGCTGGGAAAGGCGGGGCTGGGAGCCGCCTGGGGCAGCGCTGGTTTCTAGGCTGTTTCCCTGTTTGTTTATTGAAAGGAGCAGTGGCACATGTCCTCAGGGTGCCTTTGGACTGCTCCAGTTTTGCCAAAGTCCCTGTGTCAGGGCCTGGCCCAGGAGCTAAGCTCTGTCATCCTGGGCACCGCTCCATGTCACTTTCCAGGTGGGTGGTGTTGGCTATGCTGCCTTGGGCTGTGTTGTCCTCCTGGCCACGGTGGGACCAAAGTGAGGGGAGACCAGAACCGAGGCCTCCTTGACCTCGTGAGGACCTGGGGGTCGCGCAGGTCTCTTAGGATATCCTGGACGCCCCCTTTTCCTAGCCTGGGTCCCAGGATGCCCTGCAGGTCACAGCAGGGCCTGCGCGCAGCACTCCACGGGTGCCCGGCCCTGCAAGTTGCCTGAGTTTTAGTTTCCTGGCTGCTAAAATAAATGTTGTGCCATGACTCGGCTTACCGGATGGGGATTTATTGGCTCATGGTGTCGAGGCTAGAAAAGAACAACACTGAGGTGTCTGCAGGGTGCTCTTTCTCCCAGGAGACGGTGGCGCTCTGGGGCTGGCTGCCGGAACCCTCGTGCTGGGCTCTTCCGTCATGTGGCGACGCTCACGGAGGGGTTTGCGCCTTTCTTGTCCGGGCTCCGCTGACTTTCCGCGTCCAGCTGCTCCCTGTGGCTTCTCGGTGGCTCTGCCTCCCCTTCTGCTTCTGAAGGGCTCCAGGAACCCCGATTAGAGCCTGACCCGGTCCGGGGGGCCACACTGAAGTAACATCGTGACGAGGTCCTGTCCCCAGACCAGGGGTTGGGACTGGACACGGGGTTCAGTCCTAATGCCCAGGGAGGTTGTGTCACCTGATGAGTTTGGGAAGTCCCTTTCACGCAGATTCAAGCGCCCAAGAAATCCCCTTGAGCAGCCCTGGAAAGCCCTCCATGTACACAGCTCCCTTTCTTTGCCTGGCCGGCGGAGGGGGCCTGGAAGTGATGACACTCCCGTAGCAACACTGCACTAGCGCCCAGAGCTCAGGGTGGGAGCCACGCTCCAGAAAGAGGAGGCAAGGCTCCTGGGAGAGACGGCTGACATACACAAGAGAGCCCGGAGCACCTTGTGCCAAAAATAAGGAAGTGCTCAAAAAACAAAACAAAACAAAACAAAACAAAACACATGGTGGGGGCATGTTGAAGGGGCCCAGGGCCAGCTGAGGCTGCTCCCAACAGCCAAAGCAGGAAGCTGAGCAAGAAAATAAAGTCATAATGGGTTATAACTCAAGGTATACGATAAATACGCATCGAGTCCAGACCAGTATAATATACACTAATTGAATAAGTTAGACAAGGGGGGAGGAGACAGACTCTATGCAGAGGAATTCAAATAATTTATGTCGATGCCCTGCCCCAAAGGAGGTGGAACAGGACCCCTCCTCAAGTGCGACTTCCTTCCAGAGAGCTCAGGGAGGAAAGGGGGACGGCACTTCACAGCGGAGGGCCCTGATGCGCGCGACCTCAGCCAGGTGTCAAGGTCAGCACCGGCAGTCGGCAGTCCCGGCAGTCCCGTTGCTGGTCTGGACCCTTGGCACGATGTGAAGAGGGAGGCACTCCGTGGACTTCCTGCCCCGAGACTGGAGCACAGTCAGGTCACGGCAGAGACGACAGCACTTTCCGTCAGAGGGGCGTCCTGCCAAGCACCTGAGCAGCCTCCGCCCTGCCCAGGCCGGGAGAACAAAGAAAGGCTGAACAACTGTCACCCCGAGAGGAGCCTAAGGGGACGTGGAGACCAAATGTCCTGAGGTATTCTGGAGGGGATCCTGGAAGAGGTAAGGGACACTGCGAAAAGGGAAACCCGGATGGAGTTTGGGCTTTAGTTAATAACGCATCCATTTAGTTCATTGATTGTAACAAAGGCGCATTAAGGTGAGAAGTTACCGGTAGGGGAGCTGGGGTGAGCGGGAGAGGACCAGGAGCTCTCTGTACTATCTGCTCCATTTTTCTGTAAATCTAAAATTCTTCTGAAAAAATGAGTCTGAATGAGAAGAAAAGCCTACCACACAAAAAATCCTCAATAGCGAATAGCACAATCAGGTGCCTTTCTATAGAGATACACTAATTTAGAATGATGTGAAATAAAACAGCAAGTAGAGCAGGAACTGTATTTTGTGCTTGAAGAATGAAATGAAGGCAGAAGAAGGAAAAGCCCTGCAGTAAAGAAGCTTGCTTGACTCCTGAAACCAGGGGTCCGCAAACTTCACCTGCCAAGGCCAAAGAATAAATAGCGGAGACTGCGCAGGCCACCGCATCTGTCCCAGCTGCTCAGCTCGGCCACCTGGCGCAGAGTGCGAGCAGCCACAGACCACCCTGAAACCACCGTTCCCATAAAACTGTCTTTAGGAACCCAGGAGGAGGCTGACATTGGGCCGTGGGCCCTGGCTCACCAGCCCTTGACTTAGGCCCTTAGTCTCCCTTGCCTCCTCCCTCCCTCTCTCCCCCCTGCGATTTTTTTCGGCGCTCTGGTGGCTACGAACAGCATGTTTGAGTACAGTCAATTTCTCTCAAGGCAAGGAGGTTCCGTTTCATGCCGGGAACCTGTTCTTTAAGCTCCTCTGCTATGCACAACGTGAATAATTCAAGACCGATTTCCCTCAGGACGGACGAAGGGCAGGTTATGATTATTCAACAGCCGCGGAGGTGCTGCCCGGGAGGCGCAGCCAGCCCGGGTTCCGTTCACGCAGGCGGCACACCTGCCGTGGTGCCCTCCTTGACAAATTGGCAACATTTTGATGGAGGGATTTGCGGGATTTTAAATTTTGCCCAAGGCAGGAGGCTTTCTTCCCACGTCCATGTCACCTGCCCCCACCACCCAATCACACCCGGCGCGCCCACGCTGCAGTCGCGCCCACTTTGGGAACCGCGGGTCTGGCGTTCCGCGGTGACACAGCGCCCCGTGCTCCTGGGTTCCAGGTGGGTCGCGGCCGGCGGTTGAGCGCAGAGGCGGACCACCCTGCCGTCTCCCCGGCTCGCGGCCGGCTCTCTCTGCCCCGCGCGTCTGCCTTGAACCTGGACTTCAGAGCAGCCCCGGTGGGAACCTGGACCGGGGGCCGGGCCCCTCCGCGCTGACCTTCTCATCAACCGGCTCTGTGGGCCTCTTCTCCTCGCGGTCATTTTCATCTCCGCTGAGTCGAGTGCCTTGGAAAAAATTCAAGAAAGTCCCAGGATTGGCTTTTATTTAATTTCTCTTCATTAAAGTCTGCCAAGTGCTAAAGTAGAGAAGAATTGCTTTCTTGAAGATTCACCGGCCCTTGGTTGTGAGGTGCAGGGAGCTTTCCAGGAGCCCAGGGGCGGCCGGCAGGCTGCCTCCTAAGAAGGGCCGCTGGAGCCCCCCCGTGTGCCGAGGCCAGTGCCAGCACCCGCCGCCTCCTCTCCTTCAGCCTTCAGGGCACCCCTCCACGTGGGGGCTTGTCCCCAGGGGAAGCCCAGGCTGAGCAAGCAGTTAGGTCACTTTCCCAAGGCCACGTGGGGCGAGGCCATGAGCAGGAGGAATTCAGACCCCGGGGCCCAAACCCGCGTTCCTTTGGGGGCCCTCTGGGACCAGGACAGTGTGGTGGTGCTGGACCCACTGGGGCCGCCCCGCTGCCCTCTGTGAACGCGGGTCTCGGCCAGCGCGGCGTACGCCGAGTCGCCTGTAGAGATAGACACTTCCCCGACTGGACCCCGCGCGGCAGAGTTCTAGCACGTCCACGGCCGAGGGCTCGGCTGCCATGTGGCTGCCCAGCGTCCTTTCCACCCCAGCAGCTAAGGGACTAGCTCTGTAAGCTCCTTTCACGCTCAGGTTTGGGGCAGCATGGCTGCCGTGGTCTCCCTCGCTTCCCCTCCCCGCCAGCCGTAGGGCTGGATTCAGGAATGGTTGTGCCCCCCAAGCCCCACCAAGGGGACCCAGTCTCGGAACGTTTGCTGGAAGGAGGCTCTGTGTGGGTTTCCAGGCTGGTAAAACCCAAGGCTGGAGTGCTGGGTCCACCCGATGGAGGGAATGGAGGCAACCCACAGGAGCGCATAGCAAGAGATGGAGAGAGGCAGATTGCAGGCAGCACTTGAGCCCCTGGATCCAGTTGTGCCTGAAGCGGGAACCCTGGACTTTTCAATTTCATGAGCCAATGTATTTCCTTATTTGGTAATATATTGCTTATTCGGATTTCTGTTGCTTCTGTCCAGTGGAGTCCTGAGTAATACAATTTCCACTGAGAGGCCCCATCCCTTGGTGGTTAGTGCACAGATTCTGGAGTCTTGCTCCAAGGGCAACTCTGCTACATACTAGCTGTGCAACTTTAGGTAAGAATTCCCTGTGCCTCAGTTTCCTCATCTGATGGCACCCTCCTCCTAGGGCTGTTAGGAGTATTAAATGAATTGATACAAGAAAAGCTCTGGTTATAGGAGTTGATGCCCAGGGTGTGATAAATACTAATAGTATCCATTATCTTTAAGCATTATCCTGGCACCCCTGAGAGTGGATATGACTCCATTTGGTAAGTGAAAAAACGTTGGCCCCCAAATGCCCGAGGGTCTCTGGAGAGCCACGGCTGGGGAGTTCAGAGCTTGGCCTGGCGTGTGGACTTTGGGCTGGGCTCAGGGCTCTGCTGCACCCCCTGCCCTGTGCTCGGCTCTGGGTGGGGACCACCCCAAGGCCCACCCCCCATCCATACTCCTGCTCCTGGCCTAGAGCCCCTTCACACACAAGCAGTCTCGGGCGCCCCAGAGGCTGCAAGGGGCTTCCTGCTCAGACCCCTTTCCCTCTGTAGCCCCCAATAGAAACAGCCATTTCCTCCATCCCCTAGGGCCAGGGGCTGGGGAAAAACCCCTCCAATAGTCACTGCTAACGGGTGGGACACTGGTGATGGCTTCCTGTCGTGGGGACCACAGGTATGTTAAAAAAAAATCAGCTCTTAGGGCAGCTGTTGTTTCAATCCACCCCGGACCCAGGCGATGGCCGTCATTCTTTCACGCCTCCCTAGACAGGGGTGGTGGTGACGTAGTTATAAAGAGGCTGAGTGCCAGGTGCCCAGAGCCCAGAGGCTGGACTCAGCGAGCCCAGGTGCACAGAGAGAGGCCCGTGGAAGGTGGAAGGAGAAGGCCGCGGAGCAGCGCGGAGCTGGAGGCAACATGGCTGGGAAGAGAAGGCAGGGCTGGCAGAGCTGCCACTGTACTCTGTCACATGGCAGGAGTCCAGGATTGGGGGCAGCTGACCTTTGGGGAGAAACCTTCACCGGATGCCTTGGTTTGGATTTTTTTCTCAGCCTCAGATCTGTAAGCTTCTAAGTTAATAAATCACCATTGTAAAATCCAAAAACTAAATAAATGTGCATATGTTTACAACTGCAAAAAAAATCAGACATAATTTATTACCAAAGTAATGCATGAACATAGTTAAAAAAAAAACAAAACAAAAAAGCCACCAATATAGAAGGTTATAAAATAAAACATAGAGGTTTCTTACCTTCCACCCATCCCAGTCTCACTTCCCAGAGATAACCACCACTCACATTTTACATATCCTTTCAGATTTTTCTCCATGCATCTTCATAAGAGTATGGTTCTGCATTTTCTTTCTTTCCATAGACACTAGTTTTTGGATAACCTTCATACAGACACATATAAATGGGCCTCATTTGTTCATTTTTGTTTTGTGCGTGTTTTAAATTCATAAGGAAGAATGTTTTCAAACATACTCAAAAATAGAGAGAACAGTACAATGAGCACCTGAGAGCCATCACCCAGACTCGGCAATCAGTCAGCTGTGTGGGCACGTGCTTTCCCTGCCTCCTGACGCATTTTATAGCACCGCAGACCCCATGTCCCACGGCCCCTACGTAATCCAGGGGGCATTTGAAACCCTGGGCATCTTATGTAACTGCATCCCTTCACCTTATATATTTCCTCGGCATCACCTAATATCGGATCCATAACCAAATATCCCTGATGGTTTATAAAATACAAATTCTTATTTTCACCAGGGGCCTTCTAGAGGGCCCGCATCTGATCACAGAGATGCCTGTCCATGTCCATGTCCATGTCCTGAAAGGTAGGGGGATGCGAGGCCAGGAGTCACAGTGATAGAGTCAGAGAGGCCAGGTTTCAACCTGGTGTCTTCTCGGCCGGCTGGGGCGGCTTCTTTACCGTTTTGTTCACCTGCGTGAAGTGCTGAGCACTGCACCTGGCACACAATGAATGCTCCGGAAATCAGAGTTTCTGTTGTTGTTGCTGTTATTAAATGTAATTTTCATGAGGACTCACTCAACTGTGGGTGTTCAGGTATCCCGGCAGGTTGTGGGAATCAGAGCGGGGGCGTCGCTTTCGTGCTGCGCCCCTCTGGCACAGCATGCAGGGGGCGCTCCCTCATCCTGGGATCACTGCGTTTCGGGCACAAGCGAGCCACTGCCCACATGATCAGCTCCGCTGGACCTCAATAAAAAGTGATCAAGTCCGCCGGTGGGAAGGGGATAAAATTTCATTTGGAGCTCAGAAACATTTTAAGATTGGATTTTGCCATTTCCTTCTCTCTTGATCTGATCTCCTTCTCCTTGGTAATTCAGTTAAGCGGTTACTTCGGATGATGGCAGGCAAACGGGAGCCGCGGGGGAGGTGGCCCGAGGGCCATGAACATTGCCTAAAATTGATTTATCCTAATTGGGTTCAGAGTCAAAAGCTTTTAGACAGAAAGCGATTTGTGGCATGCTGAGGCTGAAGGGACTGCAGCTAGAGCTAGTCCAACATGTGCAATTTTACAGATTGGGAAATGAAGGCAGAGAGATGGGAGGGAGGGAGAAAGAGAGAGAGGAGCAGAGAAACAGAGAGAGGGATATATAGAGAAAAAGAGACGAAGAGAGAGAGGGGTACCCAACTCAGTGCACCTGCATTCCTAATCCCGGAAGTCACGAGCTCCAGACTGCGGTTGGAAGCTGCTAAATTGGGGTGATTTGTTTTACCGCAATAGATATTCTATACAAACCGTGTGCCCATCACTTTTTATAGGTATTTCCATCTTGCCTTCCAGAAAGTTTACCCCAATTCTCTGTGCAAGCAGAGGTGAGAGCTGACATTAATTTTTAGCAGGGGGCACTGCAGGGAAGCCGGCACAGGATGGTTCTCTGATATTCGGCCGAACTTCAGGGGTCTGCAGCGGGCGTTGTGGGAGGCTGGTCAAGGGCGAGGGCGCCAGGCCGGTGCCTTTTCACTCTTTAGGGAGTCCAGACTCATCCCATTGGGCCATTTATCCATCTCCAGGGGTCCTATCTTTTATTTTAATGGTAACAGAGCACCAGCTGGTTCTTCAGATTTGATTGATGTGTCCATATTCTGACTTCTTTCAGAACTCAGGGTAGTTTCTTGCCTTTCAGAACTCAGGGTAGTTTCTTGCCATTGTTGGAAACTAAGGAAATTCCATGGCATTCCACAACTGTCCCCTTTGGAGATGCGCAGAGTGGGTGGGAGCCCTGGCCGTGCACCTCCTTGCCTTCCTCACCCTCCTCCTCTCTGCTTTGCGTCCTGCAGGGAGTCTTGCCGCATGCGCCCCCACTCCTCTGGGAAGAGGAGACCACTGGCTGGAAGATAGAGGCTGGAGTGGTCCAAGGGGGACAGATGACCGTCCACAGGCTCAGTTCCTTCCTCAGGAGAACCCCCCTCCCCCTGCTTCCTCTCACGGTCCTGGCTGTGGTGAGGCTTAATGGGTCCGGGCAAGGCTCTAATGGAGCCGTAATCGGTTTGCCGGCCGCCTGCTGTACTCGGAGACACGGGGAAGGAAGCTGCGCTGTGGGCTCCGAGGTCAGGCCATCGTGGAAAACTTAAGGCTGTGCTCAGGGTGTGACCCTGGCCCTGTCCTTGGAGCCGGAACTTTGCCCTTGGAAAGCAGATTAATTTGTTTATGTTCTTCATACATCCACACATTTGAAGGCTCTAAGGAAATGGTTCTTCTCTTTTTCTGGGTCATTGACCCTGCTGAGAACTTAAAAACTGCACGTATCCACTTAGTCCTGCAGACCTTGCACACGGTTTTGAGGTGGGAGTTGCGAACTCACTGAAGCCTATTCATGGAGCCCTTGGAAAGCTCAGGGACCCCATCCCCATGGGTTATCGTTAAGGTGATCCTTTCATTCATTTACTCCTTTATCTATTCCCCAATATAGTCAACAAATATTAAGTGAGCACCTACTATGTGCCGGGGAGATGATCTTTCTTTTGTGAAGTTTTGAAAGACAGCCCTAAGGTGAGAGTGCATTAGAAGCATCCTTTGAATAAAAGGCTACTGTAACTGCCCTTATTGAGGTATTTGTTCTCTCTTCCTCTCTAGGTAAAGCCAGGGAGTGAAGGATGGGGAAGACATTAGGGAACAGCTTTTCTCCCCCCAAACTCTCATGTATTTGGCCGTTGACATGAAAATGGGTTCATCCTGAGGCCAAGGGATCTGCAGACACAACAGGGCATTTCATGTGTCTTCTCTCTATTTTGAAGCAAGAGATGCTTACCTCAACCTAAATTCCACATCTGTGGATTCCACCAGCCCCAAAGAACGGTAGACCAGTCCCCTGATGCTGGCGCAGCATAAAAGGCCACCTGTTTTCTCCACCATGAGCAAAGGATTAAAAGAGAAAAAGTGCCCATGATGATTCGTCCACACTTCAAGCTTTACAAAACAAAGAGTCCCAACCACTGTAAGCCTCTTCCTACCATTCCAAGCTGTGTATCTTGTGTTTTAGAAGCCTGCCTGCCAACATCTTATATCCCCGATTTGGAACCCAACTTGCAGAACTTGAGCAGAAACAAGGGGTTCTAGGGGGAATTTCATGGCATTCCAGAACTGTCCCCTTTGGAGATGCGCAGAGTGGGTGGGAGCCCTGGCCGTGCACCTCCTTGCCTTCCTCACCCCCCTCCTCTCTGCTCTGCCATCCTGCAGGGAGCCTTGCCGCATGCGGCCCCCACTCCTCCGGGAAGAGGAGAGGTAAAAATCCACTGCTGGAAAGATGGAAAAAGCAAATACATTTGGGATATCCATTTATGGGCTACATGGAGTAACCCACATCAATAGACACATTAAATGAATTCTACCAAACACTTAAGTAAGCAATTATACCAATTCTATACAAAGTCTTCTTGAAAATTGAAGAGAAACGTGTACTTTCCAATTCATTCTGAGACTAATACTACCCTCATACCAAACCAAAGATTTTGAAAGAAACCTATAGACTGATACCCCTCATGAATTAAAAAATTATTAATAAAACTTTATCAAACTGATTCCAACAATATATTAAAAAGGTAATACATCATGACCTAATGTGGTATATCCTAGAAATATAAGATTCTTTAAAATTGAAAATCTGTAACTGTAATTCATTATATTAACAGGTTAAAAACATATGATCATCTCAATGGATTAAGAAGCATAATTCAAGACCCTTACATTCATCCATGATAAAAGATCTTGAAAAACTAAGAATAGAAGGGAATATTCTCACACTGGTAAAGAAAATATCTTTGTTATCTGTGGAAAATTTTATAGCTGACATGCTCAATAGTGAAAGACAAAATTGCTTTCCTTCTAAGTCCAAGAAAAGGCAAGGATATCCATTCTCACCACTTCATTCAATTTTGTAGCAAGTTTAATAGTCAGTTCTAGCCAGTGTAATAGGGCAAAAAAAAAAAAAAAAAAAAAAAAAAAAGATAAGTCATCCCAATTAGAAAGGAAACAGTTAAAATGTGTTTATTTCCAAATAACATGATTGCTTCTATAGAAAATTTTATGGATTCTGCAAAAGAAGCTACTAGAATAATTGGTTTTAACAAGGTTGCAGGATACAAGTTAAATACATACAAATCAATTGAATTTTTATTTCCTAGAATGAGAATTGAAATAAAAATATTTCCATTTACAATAAGATAAAAATATGAAATACTTAGGGATTGTATTAATTTCCTGTTGCTGCCATACCAAATTCCCACAAGTTAATGACTTACCCAATACAAATTTATTATCATATGGTTTCGGAGGACAGAGGTCCACAGTGTATCTGTGGGCTAAAACCAAAGTGCTGGGGGGGGCTGTGATCTTTCTGGAAGTGCTAGGAGATCCAGTTCCTTGCCACTTCCAGCTTCTAAAAGTTGCCCGCACTCCCTTGGCTCATGGCGCCATATCACTCCAACCTCTGCTTGCAATGCTATTCTCCATCTCTCTGAATTGGACCTTCGTGTCTCCCTCCTAAGGACATTTGTGATAATGTTGGGTCCACTGGACAATCCAGGATCATCTTCCTCTCTCAAGATCCTTAACCACACCTGCAAACTCCCTTTGCCATGTAAGGTGGCATATTCAGATTCTGGGGCTTTGTTATGGTCATGGGGGGGCATTATTCTGCCTATCAGAACCTGCCCTCTGGTCCCCAGAGATTCACATCCCTCTCACATGCAAAATGTGTTCACCCCATCTCAATATCCCCAAAAGTGTCCACCCCTAACAATACCAACTCGAAGCCCGAAATCCCATCTAAACTGCATCAGCTCAGAAATCCCAAATTTCCTCAACTATATCATCTAAATCAGGTATGAATGAAGCTCTGGGTATGGTCCACCCTGGGACAAAATCCCTCTCCATCTGTCGACCTGTGGCTAGAAAACAATTTATCTACTCCCAAGATGTAATTGTGGGAGAGGCATAGGATACAGTTACAGTCATTTCCATTCAAAAAGAGAGGAAATGGAGCAAAAATAGGGGTCATTGGCCCTAAGCAATTTCAAAATTCAACCAGCAAACGCAATCAGGTTTAAAGGCCTGGGAATAATCCTCTGTGTCTCTTGAAGACTCATCCCTCCTGTTTTATGAAGCATATGTTGGCAACTGAGTAGTTTTATCAGCTGTTTCCTGTCTGTGGTGCTCAGGGAGTCTGACAGCCTTCTCTCATTTTGTCCCTTTCAGGCCAAGCTCACAGTGTTTCTGCTGATATAAAATTCTCAAGAACGTTGTGGGTCTTCCATGTACATCATGGGGATTCACTTCACTAGACAAGAGGATCCTCCACAGGTCTTTCCTAGATGATCTTATTTCTATCTTTGACTTCTGCTGAAGTGGTTGAGGGGATCCATGAGTCACATCCCTAATCTTTTTATAGCATTCTCTGTGAGACTGGATATTGTGAAATTTTATTCCTTCTGAGGAACAATGAAGTTGCCCAGCCACACACTTGGCTCTTCCAGAGCATTTTATTCCTGACAGTAAATTTCCTAATTTTAGTGTGTTTTGCCATCTGTATCGGTTGAGAATTTCCCAAATCAAATCCCGGGTCTTTTTTGTTTAACAGCTCTTACCTCCATCCATCTCTTTCTCCACACCTTTCACTATTTGCAACAAGGAAAAACGAGGCTCACCTTAAATAACTTGCTTGGAAATTTCCTCAGCTAAATTTCCAAGCTCTTTGCTTATAATGTTTGCTTTCCACAGAAACACAGGATGTAGGCCCACTAAGATTTCTGCCACTGTTGCGGACTGAATCATGACTTCCATAAAAGGCTTGTTCAGGTCCTAACCCCTGGTAAAGAGGACCTTTGAAGATGTTATTAGTTAAGCTGTGCTCAAACTGAATGAAAGTGTGCCTCAATCCAGTATGGCCGAAGCCCTTGGAAGTAAAAGAAACTGGGCAGAGAGAGAGAAGCTGCAGGGAGCAGCCAGAAGCTGGAAGTCAAGGGATCCTGGAAGAGGAAAGAGAAGACACTGCCACATGCATTATCCTACGCCAGAAGAGCCAAGGAATCCCAAAGATTGCTGGCCAGCTAGAAGATACCAACCTGGGAGGAACCAAGTCTGCTAGTCTAAAACCAAGAGCCAACATATTTCTGTTGTTTAGCCAACTCATTATATGATCATTGTTTTAGCAGCCAGGAAACTAAACAGTCCCTAGATAACAAGGGTCTCCTTCCCTCCAGTTTCCAATACATGCTCTTCACTTTTTTTTGTGATCTTACCAGTACTGCTGTAAAAGCCATATTCCTACCAACTGTGTGATTTTAGTCACTTGAGTCTCTCTCTTTTTTTCTTCACCAGTCTAGCTTAAGGTTTGTCAGTTTTATTGATATTTTTGAAGAATGAACTTTTGCTTTTATTGATTCTGTTGTTTTTATCCTCTACTTAATTTATCTCTGTTCTAATCTTTGTTATTTCCTTCCATTTGCTTGCTTTTGGTTTAGCTTTCCCTTCTTTTTCTAGTTCTTCCAGTTTTGAGGTTAGGTCTCTGATTTGAAACTTTCTTCTTTTTAAATGTAAGCATTTAGAACTATAAATTTCCTTTCAGCACTTTTTTGCATCTCAAAAGTTTTGGTATGTTGTATTTTCATTTTCACTCACCTCAAGATATTTCCTAATTTTCTTTGTGATTTTAATTCATTGGTTGTTTAAGAGTACATTGTTTAATTTCCACATATTTGTGAATCTTTCATTCCTCCCTCTGTTATTGATTTCTAATGTCATCCTATTATGATCACAGTAAATATATTACATGATTTTAATATTTTTTAGTTTACTGAGACCTGAGTTGTGACCTAACATTTCGTCTATCCTAAATGATCCTCATGCACTCAAAAAGAACGTATATTCAGTTGTTGGATGAAATGTTCTGTTTTTTGTTTTGTTTTTTAAAATTTTATTTTAAGGGTATCTTTTTTTTTTTTTAGATTGCCAGCAAAAAATTTATTTATAATCTACTACAATACAACACATCATGCAATATATTAAAATTTTGAGGATGACAGTCTCTTTCTACTTTCATGTAAGACAGTTTTTTGTTGTTGTTGTTTTTAAATTTTTTAAGATTAAAATTAATAGATCACAAGGAAAGTGTTCTATTTATATCTGTTAGGCCCAGTTGGTTTATAGAAGTCTACTAATTCCTTATTGATTTTTTTTTTTAAAGATTTATTTATTTGTTTATTTCTGTCCCCTCCCCCCCACAACCCCGGTTGTCTGTTCTCTGTGTCTATTTGCTGCGTCTTGTTTCTTTGTCCGCTTCTGTTGTCAGCGGCACGGGATTCTGTGTCTCTTTTTTTGTTGCGTCATCTTGTTGTGTCAGTTCTCCGTGTGGGTGACGTCATTCTTAGGTAGGCTGCACTTTCTTTCGCGCTGGGCGGCTCTCCTTATGGGGCGCACTCCTTGCATGTGGGGCTCCCCTACACAGGTAGGGGACACCCCTGCGTGGCATGACACTCCTTGTATGCATCAACACTGCGCATGGGCCAGCTCCACATGGGTCAAGGAGGCCTGGGGTTTGAACCGCGGACCTCCCACATGGTAGACAGACGCCCTAACCACTGGGCCAAGTCCGTTTCCCTTGATCTTCTTTTTTATTGATCTTCCATGTAGATTATTGAGAGTGGTGTTTTAAAGTCTCTTACTATTAAAATAGAGCTGTCAGTTTCTTTCTTCAAATATGTCATTATTTGCATCATATATTTTAGGGGTCCTGCTGTTAGGTGCAAATGTATTTATAATTGTTACATCTTCTTGTTGAATTGACCCCTTTATCAATATATAATGGCCATATTTGTCCTTTGTAACAGTTTTTGACTTAAAGTCTATTTTATCTGATATTAGAATATCTACCTCAGTTCTCTTTTAGTTACTGCTTCATGGTATACTGTCCTTTCCATTTCAACTATACGTAGGTATTTGAATTTAAGATGAGTCTCTTGTAAACAACATATAGTTGGGTTATGCTTTTTTATCCATTCTGCCAATCTCTGTCTTTTGATTGTGATTTCATCCATTTACATTTAAAGTTGCTAAGGATAATAAAGGACTTCCTTCTGCCATTTTGCTATTTAGTCTTTGTAAGTCATATCATTTTTGTCTCTCAATTCTTCTGTTAGGGCCTACTTTCATATTTCTTTAATTTTTGTGTATCGTACCTTCTTCAGTCCTGTTTCAATTTGCAAGCTGCTGAAAGCAGTATACCAGAGATGGGTTGGCTTTTACAATGGGAATTTATTAACTTTACACTTACAGTTCTGAGGCCATAAAAATGCCCAAACCAGTGCTTCATCAGGTGACACTTTTCTCTCCAAAGACTGGCTGCTGGTGACACAGGACTCCTCACAGGGCAAGGTACATGGCAGTGATCTTTTCCTTCTCTTCTGGGTCTCATTGCTTCCAGCTTCTGGCTTTCTCTGGCCTTCTCTCATTTCTATGGTTTTCTCTCAGCTCCTGTTCTCCCCACTCTCCCCCCACTCTGGGCTTTTATAGGTTTCTCTCTCTTTTTGTATCCATATTTATCTAATTTACAAAGGACTCCAGTAAGAGGATTAAAGCCCACCATGAGTCATGCCCTACTGAAATAACCTAATCAAATGTCCCACTGACAGTGGGTTTATACCCACAGGAATGGATTTACCTTAGGGACATGATTTTCTGGGGTCTATAAAGGCTCAAACTACCACAAATCCCTTCTCATTTCTGTATGGATATATTTTTTCAAATATTTTCCTTGTGGCTACCATAGGGTTAAAATTGAGAATTCTAAATATATAGCAATCATATTTGATTTGATACCAACTTGATTTCAATAGCATACACATACACTGTCTCTATACCCGTCTGTCCCCTCACCTTTTTGGTACTCGTAACAAATTAAATCTTTGTACACCGTATGTCCAAACCATAGATTTATCATTACTTTTCATGCATTTGCACTTATCACCTGTAGTAAAAAGTGGAGTTACATGCCAAAAAATACAAAACATTAGTAATTACCCAAGTGGTTACTTTTACTGGAGGTCTTTATTTCCTTACCATTTTGAACCATTGTCTAACATCCTCTTCTGTCAGTCTGAAGAATTGTCTTTAGCATTTTTTATAGGGCAGGTCTAGTGGTGATGAACTCCCTCAGCTTTTGTTTATCTGGGAATGTTCTAAGCTTTCCCTAATAAAAGATAGTCTTGCTTATTATAAAATATTGGCTGAAAATTGCTTGCTTTTGAAACTTTAAGTATTTCAACCCACTGCCTTCCTGCCTCCATGGGTTCTGATGAGAAATCAGTACTTAATCTAATTGAGTTTTTTTGTACATAACACATTGCTTTTCTCTTTGCTTTTTCAGAACTCTCTCCTTATCCTTTGCATTCAACTGTTTGATTTGTAAGTGATGGGGCATACTTTTCTTCAAGTTTATCCTGTTTGGTGTTCTCTGGGCTTCTTGGATGTGATATTTATGTCTTATGCTAAGTTTTGGAAGTTTTCTGTCATTATTTCTTTGAGCATTTCTTCTGTCCCTTTCTTTCTTTCTTCTTCTTCTGAAATTTCCATAATGTGTATATTGGTATGCTTGATGGTGTCCCAGAGGTCTATTAGACTATTGTCACCTTTTTTCATTCTTTTTTCTCCTTTCTGCTCCTCAGTCTGACTCATCTCAATAGTTTTGTCTTTGAGTTCGCTAATTCTTTCTTCTGCCAATTCCAATTCACTGTTGAAACCCTCCTGGGAATTTTTCATTTCAGTCACTGTGATCTTCAAGTCCAGTAGTTCTGTTTAGTTCCTTTTATTTATTTATTTATTTATTTTCACGAATGTATGCTCATTTCTTTGCTTGACAGCAATGAGTGTCAGGCCTTTATTTATTTATTTATTTATTTATTTATTTATTTATTTATTTATATTTATTACTCTCCCCTTCCCATCCCAACCCCCTGTTGTTTGCTCTCTGTGTCCATTTGCTATGTGATCTTCTTTGTCCACTTCTGTTGTTGTCAGTGGCACAGGAATCTGTGTCTCTTTTTGTTATGTCATCTTGTGTGTCAGCTCTCCGTGTGTGTGGTGCCACTCCTGGGTAAGCTGAACTTTCTTTTGCGCTGGGCAGCTCTCCTTATGGGATGCACTCCTTGTGTGTGGGGCTCCCCTACGCGCGGGGCACCCTTGCATGGCACAGCACTCCTTGCGCGCATCAGCATTGTGCGTGGGCCAGCTCACACGGGTCAAGGAGGCCCGGGGTTTGAACCGTGAACCTCCCATGTGGCAGACGGACTCCCTATCCACTGGGCCAAGTCTGCTTCCCTGTTTAGTTCCTTTTAAAATTCCTTTCTCTTTATTGATATTCTCATACTGTTCACTCATTGTTTTCCTGATGTCCTTCAGTTCTTGTTATTTTTCTTCATCTTCTTGAATATATTGAAAATCATTTTTTTAAAGTCTTTGTCTGGTATGTCCATAGTCTGGTTTTCTTCACTGATGTTTCCTGGATTTTTATCTTCTTCCTTGGAAGGGCCATAATTTCCTGTTTCATTGTTTGTCTTGTAATTTTTTGTTGCACACTGTACATTTATGATGTTAACTCTGGGATTTATTCCCTGAGATGCCTGTTTCTTGAGTTTATAGACAGCTGGTGATGTGGCAGAAATTTTCTTGAGTGTAAGGAGCTAACAACAGAATTAAGCAAGTGTAAGCAAAAAACAAAACACCTTTTGCAATCTTTGCAAATTGGCTTTGTACAGGCTGGTGCTCTCCATCGAAGTTCAGCCTTCCTATCAGGAAGGTCTGCTTATGGTAGGGTTCTCTGTATTGATTCCTGGCCTGTATCTTGCTCTAGGCTTGTGCTTGTTGTTCTGTCACATGGCTTCTCTCTCCCTCCAACTTCTACTCTGCCTATAAAGGACCCGAGGTTACTTGATTGACCTGTACTACACCTAAACTGAAGTACCATCTTGAAGAGATCTTATTTTCAATGGGTCCACACCCCCCAGCATGCAGACCAAGGCCAAGACCATGTCCAAACTGGAGGGCACAATGCAATCCACCACATGCCTTTAAAGAACAAGCAAAAGTCAATGCGTATATTTAGTTTGCTGTCTGTGTATTTAGTTTGTTAGTCAGCCAAAGGGGTGCTGATGAAAAATACCAGAAATCTGTTGGTTTTTATAAAGGGTATTTAGGGAAGTGGACTTGGCCCAATGGATAGGGTGTCTGCCTACCACATGGGAGGTCCTCGGTCCAAACCCCGGGCCTCTTGACCCATGTGGAACTGGCCCATGCGCAGTGCTGATGCATGCAAGGAGTGCCCTGCCAATGCAGGGATGTCCCTCGCTTAGGGTAAGCCCCATGCGCAGGGAGTGTGCCCCATAAGGAGAGCCACCCAGCGTGAAAAAAAGGCAGCCTGCCCAGGAATGGTGCCGCACACACACGGAGAGCTGACACAGCAAGATGATGCAACAAAAAGAAACAAAGATTCCCAGTGTGCTGATAAGGATAGAAGCAGTCACAGAAGAACACACAGGGAATGGACACAGAGAGCAGACAACTCCGGGGGTGGGGGGGAGGGAGGGGAGAGAAATAAATAAAAAAAAAACAACACAAAAGGGTATTTATTTGGGGTAGACGCTTACAGTTATCAGGCCATAAAACTAAGTTACTTCCCTCACCAAAGTCTGTTGCCATGTGTTGGAGTGAGATGGCTGCTGATGTCTGCAAAGGTTCATCCTTCCCTCTTCCTCTTAAGGCTCCATGGTCCCAGCTTCTTCAAGTATCAGCTCTAGGCTGGCATAAGTCTCATCTCTCTCCCAGGGCCCATTTCTCTCTGTGCCCAGCTGCTCTGATCTTTCCACAAGGTCAGCTGTAGACTATCAGGTTCACTCTTCCCAGGGCCTCTGCCATGTCTATGGAGCCGTCTCTATTCCACTGTGTTCTTCTCCTGTGCATTTACTTCTCAGGGCTCCAGCTCAAAAACCTCCTCTTCTGCCATGTTGTTTTCTCTGTGAGTCCCTGCTCACCAAGGGGGAATGTACTCAATGTCCTTCTAATGTGGCCCAATCAAAGCCCTAATCATAAGTTACTCAGGTAAAAGTGAAACCTCTGAATTTAATACAATCAAAGGGGAACAAGCCCAAAGGAACAGACCAGTTTACAAGCATAATCTGTTATCTATTTTTGGAATTCATAAATGATACCAAACTGCTATACTGTCTCTTCTCTCATATGGCTCTTCTCCCTTTTGAGTGACTGTGCCTCAGGAATTTGAAGATAGCTCTTGATTGTAGCTATTCAGAGGAAGGGAAATAGGAAGGAGACAGGGAGGTGAGGGTTAGGGCCAGGTAGAGGTTCTTGCAAGCATCAGGAGGAGGCAGGCAATGGAGATGAGCTGGGCCTTGAAACTGCTCCAGAGTTGTGGCAAGGGGAGCAGAGGGTCTCCTTGGGTTCTGACGTGGCTCTCCTGACAGTCACATTCCTGACCCAACCACATGAAGGGTGGCCAGCTGCACTTCATTCCACTGTGGCATGTGGCCACAGCAGCCGTGCTGGGTACAGACCTCCCATCCATCTGACTGGAGCACGTGCACAGGTGCCAGCCTTGATGCACCTGCTCTGGTCGCCAAGCCTCTCATGGGTCTAGGGGCCTCCCATTACATTTGTGATTCCAACCCCTTTAGGTTTGCCCGCCTCTAACACAGAAGGCGGAAATTCTAGATACCTGCTT
The DNA here is from genome assembly GCF_030445035.2 of Dasypus novemcinctus. NCBI lineage: Eukaryota > Metazoa > Chordata > Mammalia > Cingulata > Dasypodidae > Dasypus > Dasypus novemcinctus. The sequence continues at coordinate 13,015,816 of NC_080678.1, forward strand.
TCCCAGTTTCCCTTGCAGGTGGAGCTGGCTTGCTGCCTCTTCCTCTTTTGCTTAGTATATGCTCATGGATCCTGGACCTACGATAGTCGTCTTGTCACTGAGAGGAAGAGGCAAAGAAATTGTACTTGTTGAGTCACTGAACCAATGTCAGGACTCTTCAGATTTCTTTTAATGGAGAATATAATCTCCTGTTTCTTTAAGCAATTGTTGGATTTCCTATTACTTGCGATGAAAAGCATTCCCAATGGATACCCTGCCTTTTAGATGTGAGTCATCAATAGCTATCCTTGGATGTTCTCCCCTTCCCAGGGATGAAACATACTTTTTCTTCTAGGCCCTGGGGAGTGCTCCCAATCAGTGGGGTCACTGGGCTGGTCCATTTCCACACCCACCCATGGACCCCAGTAAGAGCTGGGTGGATGTACTTGATCCCTGGTTCCAAGGAATGACCAGGCAGGGGCAGGTTAACCAGTCTTTTGCTCAAGGACAGGAGATGTACTTGCTCACCAACCCTTTGGATGCAGTCTGGTGTCAGAAACCCAGAAGGAGCATGCAGGTCACAAGTGTGCCACCCTGCAAGGAAGGTGACTTGGCCGTGGCGGGAGGTGTGGATCCACCAATGGTGTGAAGTAGTCTGAGCTGTTCCAGGCTTTTTAACTTTGCCCTTTGTAGGTCAGAGGCAGGCTGGGCCTCCTCGGGGTGAGATAGAAGTGGCAGGAACAATTCCCATTATTTCCTGGAAATAATAGACCCTTCTTCTGAGCTTTTCAGAGGTGATTACTATTAAGGGTCTATTTAGCCTTGGAAAGGCCCTTGGAGGTCAGATGAGCTAAAGTCTGCCTAGTCCGCTACCCCTGCCTGACCCACCCCCAGTGGCTGAGAGGACCCCCACCCAGCTGGCAGCCTCCTGGGCAGGCAGCGGCTCCCGGGCGAGGCTGCTCGGCTGATCTCACGTTGCAGCTCGTGTTCTTGGGCTGAGATCTGTGACTGATGGGGATGCTTATCGTCACCCCCATCTGGACCCTTTCAGCTGGGGAGAAGAACACACCAGAATACCCCCAGTGACAGCCAGGCCTGGAGTGCTGTCCTCTCTGGGAAAGGTCCCAGCCCTGGGAGGGGAGGGCTCTTGGTGTCTCCCCGGGGGTTGCATCCCAGGGCTTGTTGGAGGAGAGACTCTAGGGAGAGCTACGAGCACCTGGAATTCAGGGCAAACTTCCCACCCTCCTCTGGGGGGAAGAGCTGCGGTGCCTTAAATTCTCCCATCAGGTGGGGGCAGGGGTGGGGAAGGAAGGGCGATGAAGATGAAATGCTGCAGGGGAAAGGATGAGGCAGGGGACCAGAAAAAAGATGTCACTTTGGGCAGGTTTAGTGCAAGACTCTCTTTCTGTGAAGAGCAGCGTGGTATTTCCAGGGTCTGTAGGATGAAGTTCTGTCCCCACCCCTGCCATGGCGTGGCAGGAAAGGAGGTGGGCAGAGCAGATGGGGTTTGGGTCACAGCCACGTGGAGGTACTTCACTTCCCTGAGTACTTTCTGATCCGGGTGTGAGCACGACATGAGATGGGTGCCCAGCTGGTGTCTCCCGCAGGCCCTTGTGGATGCTGGCCGACCCTCTCTAGGTGTAACAAGGAGCCCAGAGGCTAGAGCAGCTCATTGAGGATGGGCAGTCGGGGTGGTTTGGGGGCAGAAGGTGAGAGCAGTGGACCTTGAAGAGGGAGAGGATCCCAGCAAGTGGGAGCGGGAAGAGCTGGGTGAAGGGATGGCAACTGGAAAGTGCCTGGAGAGTGGAGCATGCAGTGGGAAGGAGGAACAGGGAGATGAGCCTGGCAAGGTGGTTTGCAGCAGCCGTGGAGGGTGGCGGGTGCCAGGTCAGCAGGTGTGGCTGTTGATGGGCTTCAGGGTGAGGGCATCACGTCCAACCTCGTCTGAGGGTTTGCTAATTGGATTATGAGCTCAAGAACATATGAGATGTCAGTTCACATCTTTCAGAAGGGCCATTGTTAAAAAAGCAGAAAGCTACACGTGCTGGAGAGGATGTGGAGAGACAGGAACACCGTGCGCTGTTGGTGGGAGTGCAAAACGGCGCAGCCTCTGTGCAAGATGGTTTGGCGGTACCTCAGGGAGCTCAATGTGGAACTGCCATGTGATCTGGCAATCCCACTCCTGGGATTCAGAACTGAAAGCAAGGACGTGAATGGATACTTGCACACAGCGACATTTCTTCACAATTGCTAAAAGATGGAAACAACCCAGGGGTCCCTTCACCAATGAATGGATAAACAAAATGTGGTATATACATATAATGGAATACTATTGAGCTGTAAGAAGAAATGAATTGGGGAAGCACATGACAACATGGAGGAACCTTGAGTACTTTATATCGGGTGACATAAGCCAGACACAAAAGGACAAATATTGTATGGTTTCATTGAAAGGAACTAAATACGATGACTAGACTTACAGAGTTGGACTATGGGGCATTTGTGGGAGGTGGAATGTGGGTTGAGAACGGGGAGCTGATGCTGAATGTGTGTTCCATGTCTAACAAGGTCAATTGTAAATAGTGGTAATGGATGGAGATGGTAGCACATTATAATGAGTGTAACAAACACCACTGGTATGTGAGTGTGACTGGGCTGAAATGGGCAGGCTAGGGAGGTTAATGTTAGTTGGAGGACAGCTGGAGGATAACCTAGGTGATTTTGGCACTAGAAGAGGAATGTGGTTCATTTAAATACAGGAATGTTCTTCTGCAAGGTAATAAGAATATGGTGATAATGTGGGATAAATGTAAGTAATGTAACTTATAGGCTATAGTCAACAATATTGTAATATTTTTGTAGCAAAAACAAAGAAGGTACTATACAGGACTAAAGGTAACAAAAAGAGTATGGGGTGTAGTTTTATGAGATACAAATATAATCAAGCATTTTTGTCTTCTTCATTAAGGAGACCTTGATCATGTCATTGAACCAATCTGTGCTCAGCTGTGTCTCTTTGTGAACACTGGAGGAACAATTAAGTTTGATTTTAGGGTTAAATGAGATAAAAATACTGGCACAGAAGTTTTTGGAATAATGCTTTCAGAATTTGTTAAGCGGCCTTTTGCATGTTATTTTATTTTTTGAATTTGAAATAAAGTTTATTTAAAGAAAATAAAAAGAACACATGGGGCCTCTCAGAGAAGGGGGGGCGGTGATTGGAGAACACCACGCGGCTGGAGCCTGAGAGGGCGTGCTGGCCTCTGCCGGAGAAGGAGCTCCGAGGACTTTCCCGTTCAGGTGAGCCTGCTGTCTTTGGTTGGTGAGAAGGTTTTGTGCAACTGGGGCTGGGTCTCTCCCCCCAGGGGCCAGTGAGGAAGGGGAGGTGGAGGCAACAGCCCTCCCAGCTAACCTTGGTGCTAGGCATGGCCCTGTACTTCGGTGGCCACATTTAATTCTCGCATCCATCCTCTGACCCAGGTACTGATGTTATTCCCATTTTACAGATGGGAAAACTGAGGCTCAGAGGTGTTAACTGCGTGGGCTTGTACCTGACCCTGAGAGCTGCAGGACTGCCTATCTGCATTTGGGAAGGGGCCACTGGGGGCAGAATGGAGGAGGAGAGGCTGCAGGTGGAGGGACCCTGAGCTGGCATTAAGTCAGTGGCCCTGCACGTCGTAGGTGCTCAATAGATGTTTCCTTCCCAAGGGCAGAGGGGATGGCGAGGAGGGGAGACTGGGTGGACATGGTGATGTGGTGGGAAGGGGAGGGAGGAGGAGGCCGCTGGCATTTCTGCCTGGGACCCCAGCTCTCAGTGAGGAGGAGATGTTTGGGCCTGGGAAGATCAGGTTCACTGTGGACTGAATTCTGTCCCCCAAAAGCTACGTTCAAGTCCTAACCCATGATCCTGTGACTCTGGCCTTATTTGAAAATAGGATTTTTGAAGATGTTAGTTGAAGCCTAAGTGGATTAGTATGGGCCCAACCCAATATATCTGGTGTCCTTATAAGAGGAGGAAATTAGACACAGAGAGGGGGGGCGCCACATGACGACTGAGGCAGAGATCAAAGCCCACGGACTGCCAGCCACCACCAGAAGCCCCGGCAGAGGCAGGAGCTGAGCACTCCCTGCAGGATCAGCGGGAGCGCAGCCCTGCTCACACCTTGATTTTGGGCTCTGGACTCCAGAGCACTAAGATAATAAAGTTCTGTTGTTTCATGCCTCCCAGTTTGTGGTACTTTGTTACGGCAGCCACAGAATTCAACATGTCCATGTCCATGTCCTTGTCCATGTCCATCTCCATGTCAATGTCCTTGTCCATGTCCATCACCATGCCCATGTCCATCACCATGTCCATTTCCATCTGCATGTCCATCACCATGCCCATGCCCATGTCCATCACCATCTCCATGTCCATCGCCATGTCCATTTCCATCTGCATGTCCATCACCATGTCCATGTCCATCTCCATCACCATGTCCATGTCCATCTCCATGTCATCACCATCTCCATGTCCATGTCCATCACCATGTCCACGTCCATGTCCATGCCCATCTCCATATCCATCTCCATGTTCATCACTATCTCCATGTCCATGTCCACATCCATGTCCATGCCCATCTCCATATCCATCTCCCTGAGCTGGTGTTCTGGGGGTCTTCCCAAGCCCACCCCTTATTTCATCATTGGATGAAAGGCCCAGGGTTGTGGGGGAGGGATGTGCTTACTGAGGGCCAGCCAGGTGTTTCCTTTCTTTGTTCCTTAGAGTATTGTTCTGGGGACAGTATCTGGAGATGGCTGTCTTTGTATGCCAGGGCTTTTGTGACCAGAGCGGATTCTTCTGACCCTGCATCCCAAGAAGACAGAGGCTGAATCCTCAGAGGAAATTTGCTAATGGTCAGTCAGATGGTCTGGATCATCATTTCTCCATGTGAGCTCCAGAAGTAACTTGTATCCTTGGCAGAAAGGTTTTGTGGTGGTCATCTGACTTAGGGAAAGTCTGTGCTCCGTGTTTGACAGGGTTCTTTTCTACAGGACTTCTTAGTGCCTTTAGGAGTGCCAGGTGGTCTCCAGGAGGAGCCATGGCATTGAGGCCATCCCAAGCGTGCTGGACCAATCAACCCCTTTTTCATGGAGCACCTTCTCCATCTCCCAGACCTGGTGCTCTGGGGTCACAGTTTGAGAAGTGATTGCCAGAGCTGGGCTGGCCCCTAGAAGTTTTCCCCAACCCCCTCATTTCAACATTGGACAAACTGAGGCTCAAAGAGGGAAGGGCTTTCCCTGGGGATTCCCAGTGAGGAGGGGCAGAGCCTGCAGAGATGCTCAGGGCTCAGGACCCCTGGCAGGACCCTTTCCCTTGGGCAGACTTCCTGCTCTTGCCTCCTGCCCAGCCATACTTTTTCTCCAACTTCTTGGGCTTCCAGCTTTTCCTTTCCAGTGGACTCTTCTGGAAGGGTTTTTTGGGGGGTGACCTTGGGGTGGGCTTTGCTCCATCTGTGTCCAGGCTTCTGATGGGACCTGCATGAATACTCCTCCCTGCCCCCACCCTTAGATGGAGCCGGGAAGGTGCATTGAGGTGAGGTGGACACGGACAAGAATCCGTTAAGGCACTGACGTTTCTCAGTGGCGCCATCTGCAGGCGGGTGAAGTGGGAGCGATGCCTGCCTGGGTCTTGGCCCTCATGGGAGCTACGTGGCTTCCCGCGGCTGGAAGGGCTCTGTCCCGTTGGCCCAGTGGGATTGTGCTTGCTGAGATGCAGCATGGGGTCGGCAGAGAGAGGCCAGGGAACCAGGAAACCTAGTTTCTCCATGGGACTCTCCTCCATGACCTGCAAGTCACCATGCACAATACGGGTGCTTCCTTAATTCATCCCACAGATATTGACGGGGTGGGGAGAGGGACAGTGTTCCGCTTTCCTTGAATGCAAGACCTGAGACAAGGGCTGGGTGCAGGTAGGCTCTGATCCCAGGAAGCAGGAGTGAAGGAGTGGGGAGGGTGGGCTTGAGGAGAGGGCCCTCAGTGTCCTGGGCCTGTGCAGGCTTGATGGAATTGGGACCTCCTGGGGTGAGGACAGAATTGTCCACTGGAGGGACAGAGTCAGGTCCAAGTTGTCCCTGGCTCCCGGCACCACTGGCTGAGGTTGACTCCTGATCTCCTGGCTGTGTGTGCTTTGCTCAGGCAGGTGTCCAGGTGAGTGGAGAGATGCACCATGCAGGTGTGAGGGGGACACTCTGAGGACCAGGTGACCTGCCACCCTCTGGGTGGCACTCTCCACCGAGGCATGGCTGAAACAGGTGGACCAAGGCTGCCAGGTGACCTAGTACATCTGCCATGTAGTGGGCACCCATTGGGACAGAGGAAGGGAGACCGGCCAGGTGAGCCCCCATCTACCCACCTCATGGTCTTGCCCCCCTGACTTCTGCTGTTGATCATTATTGTCTCTACCCCTCGTGACAGCGTATTATTGAAAAGGCGCCAGAAGCAAATTATTGAAAAGGCGCCACTCTGCAAAATGTGCTCAGGGGAGCCCAGCTCCCCCCACCCCCTTCCTGGGCAAGGAGCCTGCTAGAACACTAGAACATTCTAGATAAGCGTCTGAGTAATGATTTACTCACCAGCTTCTGATTTAGGAAGTCTCCTCTGGCTTTTTTTCATGTGTTCATGAACATATTCATCTAAACCCTGAATATGAGCCCAGCTTTGGCCACTGAAATGGCCCTTCCCCACTGGGGGCCTCCTGGGTAAGCGCAAGCATCTTCCCCAAGTTGGCGGGTCTAGACTCTGCATCTGCAAAACGCTCTCCTAGGGCAGCTGTGTTGCAGATGACATGCGTTCTAGGAGACAGGGAATTGGGAGGCGGACTTGGCCCAGTGGTTAGGGCGTCTGTCTACCACATGGGACGGCTGCGGTTCAAACCCCGGGCCTCCTGACCTGTGTGGTGAGCTGGCCCATGTGCAGTGCTGATGCGTGCAAGGAGGGCCCTGCCACGCAGGGGTGTCCCCCGCTTAGGGGAGCCCCACGCGCAAGGCGTGCACCCTGTAAGGAGAGCCGCCCAGCACGAAAGAAAATGCAGCCTGCCCAGGAATGGCGCTGCACACATGGAGAGGTGACACAACAAGGTGATGCAACAAAAAAAGAGCCACAGATTCCCTTGCCTCTGACAACAACAGAATCGGACAAAGAAAAAGAGGCAGCAAATAGACACAGAAACAGACAACCAGGGTGGTGGAAGGGGGGGGGGGAAGGGGAGAGAAATAAATAAATAAATAAAAAATCTTAAAAAAAAAAGAAAAAGGAGACAGGGAATTACAGCAATGAGGAGCCCCTGTAGCAGTGGCACCGTCTCAGCCGGGGCTGCTTCCTGGATGGGGGAGCCCAGGCTTCCTGCTCAGCAGTGTTAGATGTCAGTATAACTCAAGGGGACATCCGCGTCCTTTCCTGCCACCCAGGGAACCTCCCAAGGAGGCTGTGCTGCACGGTGCCACCTGGGCTCCGCGGGAGGGCAGGGCAGAGCTGCCCGCTGGGGCCAGGACTGGAGCCACTCTTGAGATTTCGCCAATGCTTCCTGGGAGCCCTGATGAGGTGGGCGAGTCAGGCAGGGGTGGGGGCACAGGGACAGAAACAAGTGTAAGGTCCATGGTCCTGTGGGTCAAATTCCAGCCTCCAGAGTCCGGGCAGGAAGGCAAGGTGGCCCTGCCAGTGTCTCGCCGGGCCTGGGTCAGCCAGGGTTAGTGGCTTGGAGGGACTCAGCTGACACGTGCATTGCATTTCAGACTGGCACGAGAAGTGGGGGAATAGCATCTATCCTGGAACCGGAACGAGGATTAAAGCAAGACTCCATTGGCCAAAGGGGTGGACCTCTGAAGAGGAGAAGATTCAGGGGTGCTGTCAGGCCCTGCCCCGTGAGGTCCACACCCCCCAGCAGGGAGGGCATCTGAGGCAGGTTGGAACTGCGAGCCGCCCCTCCTGGGCCACCGCTGATTGGACCCAGTGGGTGTGGGGGGCACGCTTGATCCAGGGGGAGCCCACCTAGCCGGGAGGAGCTAATCAGATCATCGCCGGGAATTGGGGATGGGGACCCAGAGGCATTCCACAGTTGGGTGGCACCATCGGAGCCTGCGCAGCCGTTGTAGAAGATTGGAGGCAGGCGCAGAGGAGAGAGGGTGGGGGGCAGAGGGCTGGGCCTGCGGCTCCCTGGGTGGACCCCGGTGGGACGCCCTCCACCTGGAGAAGGCAGCCCTGGCTGGTGAAAGCTCAGTGGAGTGCGACCCCAGGGCCCAGCCCTGGTAGGCGGAAAGATGAAGGGCCGGGGGTGTTTAGAGAGGAGCAGGCTCGGGGAAGAGAGAACTATTTTCGATGTGCGAGGACTTGTCAGTGGCAAAGAGGAGACCATGGTCTGAGCTTCCGAGGGCACCAGATGAGTCGCACAGGGGGAGGGCCCATGCTGGGCTCAGTGCAGGGAGGGTGCCCTTTCCTACAGCTGTGGGACCAGTGGAAGAATGTCACAGGGCATTGGGTATGGAGGTGATGGCCCAGATGGGAAAACCATAAAGAACATCTTTACCAGCCAGGGAGGACCAGCCCCAACCTTGACCATGAACGTGAGCCCCTTGCAGAATCTGGGATGCCCTGCTCCCACGTGGCCCTGCGACCGCAGCAGGGGTGGGTAGCTCTTCCCAGGCAAGCTTGAGAAACCATAGCTGGTCCAGCCGCCCTGGTCCTGTGTGTGCGTGTGCCAGCTGCTGTCGTGCTGGGGGGCCTCTGCCCACTGATGGGATTTGGAGGAGATGGGAGAGGAGAGCAGAGCCAGTGAGGCTCAGGGGCTGAGGAGGAGAGAGAGACGTGGCTCAGGGACGGGCGGCTGTGTGGGGGAGATAAACCTGGGGAATAAAGAGATTCCTGTCTTCTTTAAAATGGGATTGCCTGGAGTGGGAGGGGCCTGTGGGTGGGAACTGCAGGACGCTCAGGGGGAGAGCAGGAGGGCTCCGGAAGCCCCCTGACTCTGTGGAAGACGCTCCTCATTCCTTCATTTTCCCAGGCCCTGGGACCATCTTCCGGGGCAGGTGGCCAGAGTCCCCGGGCCACCTCCCCGCCAACCTCTAGATGCTCGCCACCTTCCCACACAGACAAGGGGGTTTGAGCCACAGGTGCACCTCTGTGCCCTGTCAGCCAGGAGCCCTCCTTCTCCAGGGAATGGCCCAGCACCCGGTGTCTGCTAACGGGAGCCAGAGAAGGGAGCCAGGCTCTTCGAGAATCTGGGCTAACATTCTCACGGTGCAACTTTGGAGAGACAGGTTAACATCCGGGGGACCTTCCCAGGAATGACAGAAACACACCCCAGAGGGGGTGGGAAGAGAGAGCATCGGGAATGCTCGCCCAGGGTCTTTTCCAGAAAGCCAGGCACATGCAGCTTCTCCGTGGAGTCCACCCACTTAGCTTGGCAAAGCTGATGGGGGCTGTGGCCATTTCTGGGGCAGCTGCAATCCAGTGGCTTTCGTAATTATCTGTTAGTAATTATCTCCTAAGACTTTGGTAAACAGCAGCTTGTTTAGCCATCCTTGAAGAATTAAATCATTACATTTATTGCTCTAGCCACTTGCTATTAACCTCCTAAGAGGCTTTCCCACCACAGAACTAGGTTTTCATTTGATGAACTCGGAGAAGCTCACGCAAGTCTGCGGGGATGGGAGGGGAGAACTCCTGAGCCGAGAGCTGGGAGGAGGTAAAGCTGGTCGCTGGTGGTGCTCCACCAGCAGGCGGTGAAAGGCCCCCCTTCTGCCCAGCATTCCTGATGATGACAAATGCTTTTCAGGAAAGTCGGAGCTGCTCAGAGGGAGCATTTTGTAAGCGGCAAAGAGCCTAGCCTGGAAGGGTCTGCAGAGTTCTGGGGAAAGACATGGGCAGGGTGGCGGCAGCCCTGGCTGAGCCTTTCCCTGGAGGGGGATGGTGGGAACATCTGGGGTCGAGCCGGAAGGAACGAGGAGATTCTTTCTCTCTAGGACAGGCAGAGAGCTTGGCTGGTTGGATGAAGGTCAGAGGAAGACCGGGAACATTTTGGTAGAGTCTGCCTTGCTTTGCCCTCTGGGCTCTTGTTGCCCTTTCATTTCTGGACATTTCAGGGACTGTCCCAAGCCATGGCCATTAAGATGAGCCTTTTCCTGAACCTGATGGGGTCCCTGGACCTGTGGGACAGACAGGCAAGACTGATGTGGCAGCAGATACCTCCTCCCAAGGCAAGCTTGAAAAATCGTAGTCGTCAAGACACCTTTGGCTAAATGACACCTGCTAGCCATTGTCCTGCTGGGCGGCATCTCTGAGCTCGGGAGATTTGGAGGTGATGGTGGTGGGGTGTTCTCTGCTGAGCTGCCCCAGATGGCTGGTGCAACTGGGCTCTCTAAGAGGCCAGACCCTGGGGCCCAGGCCAGGGGCCCAGGGGTGCACACTGGAGGGGGCTGTGCCTGGCTCTTCCCTTTGAGGGCTTCATGCAGTAGCAGGAGTGAGGCATTGCCCCTTTGTATGGTGGGTGAGCCCTGGCAGGGTTGCAAGAGGACTTACTCGTAATCCCCTACTGTGCACCAGGTACTGTGCTGCGTATGAAATGCATTGTGGAGAGGAAGCCCAGACATGGCCCTTGCTCTTGGAAAGTTACTCGTCTGGAGGGGAGGGCCACACCAAGTCACTAAATGTGACCAAGACCTTGAGCCACCAGGTCTATAAGAGATCAGATATTCAGGCCTTATTTTTTAGCTCATCTCTTAGTCCCTGAGCCATTCGGTATTTGAGGCAAAATGAGAGGACATGAATGAATGGGATCAATGTAAATTCATTTTGGAAGAGGCCATTATAAAACTTCATTTTGGAAATCCTTTAGAAGCTGACCTGCTCCATCATTTTAACAGTCAAGAGACCCTTCATGTACAGTGACTGGACTTGGCAAAATCCCAAATTGGATCACACGTTGGATCAACAGATTTTTTATATGTAGATTAATTTACATGCAAAGACTTAGGTAGAAAAATGAAATGATTCCTATTTTAGTATAAATGGCCTTCAATACTAAGTTTATAAAGTGGGGATTGTGTCAGAAAGTTAAGGTCGGATAGCTGCTTTAGCTTTAGTGTAGAGGCTTTTCAACCTGATTTGTATCAGAATGACCATAGGGATACTAAAAAAAAAAAAGCCCCCAGATATACTGAACCCCAAATCTTTGGGATTTGGGGGTCACAAAACATGCCACCCTCTTGTGATGTATAATGTGCCAAGAGATGAATTCCAAGAAGCTACTCTTGAAGTCATTGATTGAAAACACACCCAGAAAAGACAAACAAACAAACGAACAAAAACCCAAAAAGAAAACATACCCAGAGTCCAAGAACTTCTTGCTGATTCTGCTGGGCTGTCCAGCTGGCATTGGAAGTCCCTTCGGCCCAGCCCCCTGCCCTCTTTACCTTTCCACCCCTCTGCCCACCTTCTACCCCTTGGTTCTGGCCCTATATTGCCCCTGCCCCTTGGGCTACAGCCTTGGCACTCCATCCCAGCCTGGGGACTCCCTGGTGTCCCAACCCTGACACCTTCCAGATGAGCCAACCTCCCTTGCTAACGTGGGTGGGTCCCTGGAACCTACAGCTTAACTGTGCCATGCTATTGGCAAAGGGCCTCTCATCCATTGAGCTGAAGAAGGGGAGGCCGGAGGGCTGAAGGCAACCAGCACCTTGCCCTGTCTGGGTTACAAAGCTCCTCAGGTGCTTCTGAGGCTTGCCAGGCTGGGTGCCACCCTTCAGAACACCTGTGTCCTCCCTGGAGCCACCAGGCAAGTCTCCCATTTGGTGATGGAAATTCCTTCATTGAAGCAGCCTGTCAGTACCGTTCAGCACCACGTGGGGCACTTCGCCTCTCCTTGCCACGACCTCCCATGGGGTCAGCGACAGTGCTAAGCTCTGAAGGAATGCAGGAGAAAGGTCCCGCTTACAATGGGAATCCAGCAGCAGGCAGGGAGCCAGATGTGGGTGGAGGTCAGGCTAGAGATGTCCACTCCCCTGAGCAGGTCTGGCAGCCAGGGCCTGCCTCCACTAACCGTAGGAAAGGTGGAGCGGGCAGGTACCTCTGCTCTGGCCCTAGCTCTGAACTGACCCACTGTGACTAGGGCAGGTCCCTTACAGAGATCAAGCACCTCCTGTGGGGGTGGGTGGGGGGAGCAGGATGAGGGATAAGGAAGGCTTCATGGAGGCAGTAACATTTGAATAGCGTCTTGGAGATTGTGTAGGAGTTTAATGGGGGAGAAGAGGGGGCATCACAGACAAAGGGACAAGCCCTAAAGGGCCCGCCACGTCAGGGGACCCACAGAAAGTATGATGTGGCTTGGCTTTGGGCTCCATCTCCTCCTCAGACCAGCTCTGGTGCTCTGTGATTCCACCCCGTGGTGGGCTGGCCTGGCTGGTCGCTGACCTCCAAGATGGCCGCCAGTGAGCCTCGCCTCCTGATGTTCACGGAGTTCCTTCCCACCTTGGAGGGGGCAGACTGAGGAACTGAGAGAATTCTGCTGAAGCGAGCCCGTGGACTTGCAAGGCTGGGTCACGGAAGGCAGTGCAGCTTCCACCTGTTCACTGGAGTGCCCATTCCAGTCAAGCCAGCCGCTGGACTGTGAGGGCACTTAGGCAGATCTGTGGGGAGGCCCAGGGAGAGCAACCACAGCCTCCTCCAACAACTGGTAAGGACCCACCAACCTTGTGAGTGAGCCACTTGGAAGAGAATCCCTCTCCCACGTCCCCATGTCTGCCAAGGCCTGGAGCCTAGCTGACAGCTGCTGGCCGTCCCATGAGAGAATTGAGATAGAACTTCCCAGCCAAGCTCCTGAATTCCTGACCACAGAAACTGAGAGAGCTAATAAATGATTACTGTTGTTTCAAGCCACTAAATACTGGGATAATTTGTTACACAGCCTTAGTTAACCAAGACAGGTGATTACTGTGGAGGGCAGCTGCCAAGATGGCTCCCAACGGTGCCCACCTCCTTGCATCTGTGTCCATGTGTGCCCTCTCCCTTGCTTCTAATGAAGATGAATGTGATGCGCTGGCACTTTGAGATTAGATTCCATATTGTTGGACTTTCTTGTTCTCTTACTTGCTCTGATGGAGCAGAGGAATTGAATCCTCCAGCCACCACATGAGTGAGCATGGAAGAGGAGTCTCTCTGGGCTGAGACTTGAGATGAGGCCATAGCACGCACCTTGATTCCAGTCTTGTGAGGGAACCTGAGTCTGAGGAGCTGGCTAAGCTGTGCCCAGATTCCTGACTCAAACAACCATGAGGTGAGAAATATTTATTGTTTTAAAGCTGCTAAATTTGGGGATTATTTGTTACATAGCAATGGATAACTAATACAGTTACGGTTACTTGTACCAGTCTCACTGATCCTGTTCCCAGGTGAACTGTTGGCTTTGGTTGAGACTTGGGTGTCAGCTACCACCTTGGCCACCCCAAGAGTAGCTGGGGCTGGGGGGGCGGCCATCAAAGTGAGAAGATGAAGAGGCACACATTAATACCTGAACCTTCTGGAAAACCAAGTCAGCCTCCATATAGCTACATACCATAGCAGGTCCGTTAAGCATATGGGTTTTGGTGGAAGACATAGGTTCAAGGTCAGGTTCAACCACCTCTTTCTGTGTGACCTTTAACAAAGCTGGGGAACCTCCATGAGCTCCAGTTTCCAAGTGGCCACAGAGCAGGGAGCTTAATGAGCACTAGCCAGGGGGTCAGCAGGAGGACTCAACGAGAAGGTCTCTGGGAGCAGCTTAGCCAGAGCCTGGCCCACAGCAAGTACGTGATTCGAATCTGACCTTGTAGCTCTGGGAATTCTCAGCATCAGCTTCGTTCCAGTCACTGTTGTCCTAAATAACTTGCAGCAGCATCTCAGTGCCCGGCCCGTGTTTTAGGGCAGAGGTGGGCTCGGGAGAGGAGCTCTCAGGGGCACCATCACAGCAGAGCTTCTCCGGATGAGTGGCCCCCCAGCCCCGGGAAGTTGAGCCTGGGAGCTGAACGCCATGCCCCCTGCCGGGAGCACCCACGGCTCTGGCCAGCAGCTCAGACCGCCTGCTCGCCTCCCCTGCCTGCACAATTTCCTTTGTGCTTGGGTGTATCCTGCTTGCCTTTCAAAGCGATGACTTATCACTTATCGCTGGGTTATCATTCAGCCCAAGTTTGTGCTGAAGTGAAACATATTTCAGCACCCACCAATTTCCATATAGATAAAAGAAGAAAAAAAAAAAAGACAGAGGGAGGAAAACAGCTTCAAACAGTGTCTTCACAAACCGTGCGAGTGAAGCCGGCTTCTTGAAGATAGATTGCTCCGCTGGGCGGCTACGAGGTTTTTCTTGACTTGTCAACAGTTTTATTCCCCCCCACAAACATTCTTCAGTATAAATTATTCATTGCCCAGTTAGCAGTTTAAAAAAATGTACGCCTGGGGCTGAAGCACTTTCTTAATCCTCTCAGTGCTTTTCAGGTCCAAGTTGGTTTTTTCCTTCCTGCGGCTGGAAAAGTAGAAATAACTGCAAGTCTCGACTCGGAGGCAGGCGGCTGAAGTCAAAGGACAGGGGAGTGCTGAGCCCGTGGTGGGCTTGGTTGCTGGGGCGGGGGGGGGGGGGGGTGGGGGGGGTGGCGCGGTCGGTGATTTACGGTTTGGTGTAAGGCAGGACCCTGGGGTCATCAGATTTATGTTAATATGGGAAATAGGCTAGTTTGGGGCATTTTGTTGTTGTTGTTGTTGTTGGCAGGAGCTTAAGGTTTTCAAAGCAGCAGAGAGGAGACCTGAGCATCTTCTAGCTTCCAGTTCTGGCCATTTCAGAGCCCACAGCACGGAGGGATCTGAGACTTTCTCTGATAAACTGACATCCAGCCCCTGACCTAGCTCCTCCCCTGGTGTGGGCACCCAGAGCCGAGCATCCAGGGCAAACGAGTCCTCGGCCGTGGCCCCGCCTTCCTGCCAGCAGTGCTCTTCCAGTTGAAGGAGCTCCTGTGGCTCCACGGGCCTGAGCTACAGAACCAAAGGTCCCCCTCTGCCCTTGGTTGGGAAACTCTCCTTTCATGCCCCAGCAAAGGAATGTGCGCAAGATTGGCCAGTCCCCCTCAGGTGGGAACTGGGACATCTCCTGGGGCAAGCGGCTGCCCGGGCCTTGTCCCCTGGCCGGCTCTGAAGGCGGAGCTGGCCACCTGTCATTGGTGGCAGGACATGCAACCTCCAGCTGGTCTCCTGCTCTTCTGCGACCCCACCTCAACTCCCAGCTCTTCCTCGGCTCTCCCCTCAGTTTTCCTTGGCACTGGGGCTTTTCCAGGACGACATGTCTGGGTGGGCTCTCAGGAGGCCCCTGAGCACCACTGGTCATCCAGGGAGAACTGACCCATGTTGGCTAATGGTCCACCTTGCTAGCGGCCTGCTGCATGACCCAGGGCGGTGGCGAAAGGGAGTGTTGGCTGTCTTAGGTTGGACATTGGATTATTCCTCCTCAATCCTATCTCCCAACTTGGGGGAAGGATTATGGATATTATTTCCAAATATTTTGTATTTGAAATGAATGCCAAGAGAGAGAAGGGACCAAGAGTTTTGGCTTTTGGGAAAGATTCCAGGCCACTGGGTTTGTGCACATTAGCGGATGTCTGTTCTCATCAAGGTCAGCCCCACTCCCGGTGTTTCTTAGCTCTCACTAGCCCAAGTATTGCTAAAGTGTATTGGGGCCCCTTACCTGCAAGGCAGAGCCAAAGAGGCAGCCCCAAGGCACACCATCCACTCTAATTCCATGTGGTTGTTATGTTCTAGGTCATTCACCTTTGGTTCAGTTTAACTTTGCCAATGCATATCAGTTTGATATAGTCATGAATTCCAAAAATAGATATTGGATTATGTTTGTAAACTGGTCTGTACCTGGCATTATTAAGTTATGATTAGGGCTTTGATTGGGCCACATCAGTACGGTGTTGAGTCTCCACTGGTGGGTGGGGACTCACAGGTAAAAGATGTGGCAAGGGACAGAGTTAGAGATTTTAATGTTGGAGTTTTGATTTGGAGTTTGATGCTGGAGTCTTGAGCTGGAGCCCTGGGAAGTAAACATACAGAGGAAAGAGAAGCAAGGGACCTGAGCCAGGGGAAGAACACAGAAGTATAGAGATGGTTCCTTAGACACGGCAGAAACCCTGGGGAGAGAGACAGAGGCATTTGCCTGATAGTCTACAGCTGACCTTGTGGAGAAAACAGAGGAGCTGAGCCCAGAGAGAACAAAGACCCTGGAAGAGAAGAACCCAGGAAGCCTGAACCCTGGCAGACACTGGCAGCCATCTTGCTCCAACACGTGGGAATAGGCTTTGGTGAGGGAAGTAACTTATGCTTTATGACCTGTAAGCTCCTACCAATATAAATACCCTTTATAAAAGCCAATAGATTTCCAGTATTTTGCATCAGTACCCCTTTGGCTGACTAAAACACAGCATAATCAGTCTTCCTCTGAGCTCATTTTGCCTTAGTGTGAGAGTGAATCTGCTTGGGAAAAAGCAGGCATGAGCCCCTGACCTTTCATAGCTGAGAAAGAAGAGAGGAAGGAAGTATGTTCGAAGCATGCCCACATACATTACTGTACTTCATCCTTACCGTAGTTATTGCCTCATCCATTACACAGGTGAGGAAACTGAGGTTGAAAGAGACCAAATGATCTGTCCAGTTGATCTTGCTGGAAAGTGGCAGAGCTCAGCAGACCAGGGTTCTGGGATGAGAGGATTTCTCCCTCACACAGGTAGTGTCCACATGTACACCCCCCTGGCCACAGTGGTGAGTGGTGGCCTGGCTCAAATGACCTTTGGGAAAATGGGGTTCCTTCCCAGAGCTGGGGTTCTGAGCGGAAACCTTTTGAGCTGAGTGCTGTCGTCTCCTTGGCGCCTGGGGTGCTGCACGTGTAACACATCTGAGTACAGTGAAACTGGGAAGACAGGGTGAAGGTGAGACTGCGAAGGCCAAGCAGCAGGCAGCCCCACCCTTGGGGGCTCTTGATAGAGAATCAAGTGGAAGAAAAGAAGTGTCAAGGGAAGACAACATGGCAGGGATCCAAAGGAAGGAAAAACGCCCCTGAGAGCATCCAGCTGAAAATTTTTTTCCATTCAAAGGCCAGGTAGCCAGATGAGAGAAGGCCTTTTGAAATGAGGATTTTGCAGAGAGCACGTGGAAGCATTTTGCAGAAATCTGGGCTATTGTAAATAGAACGAGGAGTAGCAGGACCTGCAAAAATCAGTTTATAGTTAATTCCATGATCTCTTCTGTCATCCAAGTCTTTTTAGTTTTGTTTTCATGGTCATGTCTTTTTTTCCTTAAGACTGGATTTTTGGAAATAAGATTGAGATGAGTGTGTAGGTCATTTATTTTCTGTGGTCTTTTTGTTTCAGTAACAATCTTGGTTGAGATATAATTTACATACCAAATAATTCACCTATTTAAAGTGTACAATTCAATGGTTTTTAGTATATTCACAGAGCTGCACATTCACCATCACTATCAATTTTAGAACATTTTCATCACCCCAGAAACAAATTGCACCCCTTAGCCAGACCCTACCCCCGCCAATGTCCCAATCCCCCTAGCCCTGGGCTATCACTCACCTACTGCTGTCTTTATAGATTTTCCTATTCTGGCCAGTGTACCATTTTAATTCTTTTAATGCTTTTTTTGCCACTCTTTTTTAAAAAGTTATTTTCTTAGTGGTTGCCCTAGAGCATTCATAAACATTTTAACTCCAGAGTTGTACTAATTCAATTCCATTAAGTATAGAGACATTACCCTTCCATAGCTCTATTCCCTCTTCCTCTTTTTGAGCTATTATTGCTATATACCTTACATCTATTAACGTTACAACCCCAACAGTACCTAGAAATAATTATTACTTTATATAATTTTGTATTTATTAAAGAAGCTGGGAAAAGATAGGAAAGTATACAGTTACAGAGCTTGTCACATTCACCTTCTTATTGACTATTTCTGCTTCTCTACATTTGTTCTTGTGTGCTTGAGCTACCATCCAGTATTCTCTGACTCCCATATGGCTTTGCTCCCACCTGCCTCCTTCGTGTTGTTATTGTTAAATGTATTACATGTCTACATGTTATAAGCCAAAATAAAATTATACATATATTGTTTTAGATATTTCTTTCTAAGGTAAGTTAAGAATGGAGAATAAATATGCTTTTATGCTATGTTTTATAATTACATATTTACCTTTACTGGAGCTCTTGTTTTTTTTTCATGTGTATTCAAATTTCCATCTGGGTTTACTTGGTTTTAGACTGAAAAGTTCCCTTTAGTATTTCTTGTAAGGCACGTGTGTGAGCAGCAAATTGTCTGTTTTGTTTATCTTGGGAATGTCTTTCACTTTAATTTTGAAAGACAGTTTGCTAGATATAATATTCTGGCTTGACAGTTATCTTTCAGCACTTGTATAATACAGTTTACTGCCTTCCAGCCTCCATTGTTGCTGATGATGTCAGCTGTTAATCTTATTGGAGTTCTCCTACATGTCACCAGTTGTTTTTCTGTTGCTACTTGCTGATTTTCTCTTGTTCTTCTAGCCATTTTACCATGATGCGTCTGAGTATATATCTCTTTGCATTTATCCTACTTGGAGCTCATTGAGTTTCTTGGATATGTAGTTTTTTCCATCAGATTTGGGAAGTTTTCAGCTATAATTTCCTCAAATATTTTTTCTACTTGGTTCTCTTTCTCCTCTCCTTCTGGTACTCCCATTATGTGGCTGTTAGTGTGCTTAAGTGGGTCTCACATTTCTCTATTCACTTTTCATCATTCTATTTTCTTTCTGTTCTTTAATTTGCATTATCTCTACTGATCTTCAGGTTCACTGAATCTTTCTTCTGCCTGTTCAAATCTATTGTTGAGACCCTCTAAAGAATTTCTCATTTTGGTCACCGTACTTTTTAACACTAAGATTTCCATTATTTGATAATTTCTATTCTTTATTGATATTCTCTATTTGATGAGATATTGTCCTCTTACCTACCTTTATTTCTTTAAGTGTGACTTCCTGTAGCTCTTTGGATATATTTATAACGGCTACTTTGAAGTCTTTGTCTCTTAAATCTGACATCTGGTCCTCTCACAGGTAATTGATGTCTTCTTTCTTTTTTTCCTGTGTATGGGTCAACATTCCTGTTTCTTTGTATGCCTTTTGATTTTTTGTTGAAAACTGGACAATTCAGGTAATGTATTATGACAATTTTGTTGACTGATTCCTTGCCCCTTCTCCAGGGTTTGCTTTTGTTATTGTTGGCTTATTTGCTTTGTGATCTGATATAGACTTTTAGTGAATCTTCATCCGCCAAAGTGTGAAGCCTTTGATGTTGCCCCTTGGAGGGTACACTTTGGGTGTGTGCACAGTTGCCCTGGAATGACAGTGGTTCTAGCCAGGCTCTGGCTGTTTCTTTCCGTGATCTCTCTGCTAAGCTGTCTGCTTCACTTGATATTGCACCCAGCCCATTAGACTCCACTAATTACCCATGGATTTCTGTAGTGTTTTTTAAAAAATGCCCTTGGGCATAAATTGTTCTGTAATCTGATTCAATTAAATGCAGGCTGGGGTAGATTTTGAGGCCAGCCTTTGAGGTTTGTTTGGACCTCAGGAGGGCTTTTCTTAGCTGTCTCTTTGTCTGGTTCTTTTTGTTGTTGTTGTTGCTCTTAATTAAGAGGAGCCATGGCTTTCCTGCATCCTTAACCCTGGACTTTCCACACTCAGTTTCAGAAAGTCAGTTCCTTTGGAGAGCTTCTGGGCTCTCTCTTCTTGTATATTGCCTCTCTCCCTGGACAAACCCTTTGAGCCCCTCCTCTGGGTATTGGACAAGCCGTAGCCTCTGGTCTTCTCAGCTTGTTTCTCCCATGGAGGCCCTGCTGCATGAGTGAATTGGGTTGAGGGCACAAGGGGCTCTAGTAGTCTTGGCCTGGAAGTTTGGGGAAGGAGCTCTGTCCTGTCCTTGAGTAGGGGCAGGGAGGGGGAAGGGAGTTCCAAACTCACCAGAAATGCAGCCTTTTCAGCGTGGAGTTGGAGAAGCTGAGAAACCCTGGTGGCCTGCCCCTCCCAGGGAGAGAGGGTAAGTCTCCCGTGGAACCTGAGCTGGGAGAGAGTCCCTTCTCTCTGGCCACACCCACCAAGAGTGAAGCTCTGGTCAAGCTAAGCTGGGGCAGGGGAGGGAGTCAGGAGAGAAACGCCACAGACACCTCTCGCTGTTCTTACTGAGTTTTAGCAGATTCTCTTAAGTATTTCTTCACTTGCTATTTGCCCTTAGGACAATTTCCAAAGACTTTAAATAGTTGTTTTTCAAAACATTTTTAAAAGTCTTACTTTATATATTTTTTCCAGTTTTGCTTGTTTTTCTGGGGAGGGGGTCCATGGAGCTCCCTACACTGTCATCTTGGAAGTGGAATGGGTATTGTTTTACTGTAACGATAGAGGGGTTTTTATATTATGAATTTACCTCTGAATATAGCTCTGGTGTGTCTTAAGTTCCTACGGCAGCCTTAAACAAAGCACCACAAACTGGGTGGCTTCACCCAACAGGAATTTATTGTCTCCAGCCTGGAGGCCAAAGTCCGCAGGCAGGTGTCGGGGGGCGGCGCCTCCTCTGAAGACGGTGGGTTCTGGCAGGAGCCACTGGCATAACTCAGCCGCTGCCTCCTGTCTCAAGGCTGTTTTCTCCTCCCTGTCTTTCCCCTACTATTTATGTCCAAAATTTCCTCTCCTTGTAAGGACACTAGTCGTACTGGATAAGGGCCCGCCCCGATCCACTTGGGCCCCGTGTTGACTTAGAACATCCTAAAAGATCCTGTTTCCAAGTAGGATCACGATCACAAGGCCAAGGTCTAGAAGCACACCTTCAGTCTGTAGCAGGTGATATGCACTAAGTCTTGACAAGCCTTATTCAGATTTTCTGCTGTATTTTTAATTTATTTTCTAAACCCAACAGGTATTTGTGAGATTATTTTAGTTTTCAAACGGGTGGGTAAGAGGTTTGTTCATTTATTTCTTTTGGCTGTTCAGCTTTTTGGCCTTCTATTCCAGCTTTTGTTGGATTTTGTGGTTTGGAGAATAGCTCGTATAATTTCTGCCCTTTGTCATTTAATGTAAGTATCTTCATGGACAGCTAACTATTAATATTTGACAAGTTTTGCAAATGCTCCATCAATAATTTGAGAAAAAGATATATTCTCTGCTTGTGGGGCACCAAAGCCAGCATATGTTTATTAATCGGAACATTAATTCTATCTAGGCCTGTGGTAGGCCATACTCCAACAGGTAGAGGTGGGCTAGGAGGAGAACTACGTGCAGAGCGATTCTAGCTGGCTCCTGGTGGTCTCATGGGAAACGCTACTTAGTGCGGGTTTCCCAAAAGCTTCCCGGGTGTACAGAGTAGGCAGACTCCCCAAATTCTAGGCCTAGAAGAGACCTTGGAAGTTTCCTGGTTCCACTTCCTTGATTTACAAATGAAGAAATGGATGAGCCCAAGGGCCCGCAGCTAGCAAACTCAGTCTGGGAACTGAATTCAGGACTCTCGGATTCTGGTGAGGGCGTGAACTCTCTGTTTCCCCCTGCTGTTTGTGTATTTTATTTTGTTTAGTCTTCACTGTTATCTCTGAGACCGTTGGAGTCTTAGGAATGGGATAGGGACACATTTCTCATTTTTAAAAAAAGGCCTTCTATCATTCTTTGTAGGCACTTTACAACTTGAAAGTAATTGCCCATTTGTACAGTACTCTTTCCTATGCCTCATCTCATTTAATATTCACAGCCAAGTGATGTTTAGGGCAGGACTGGTGCCTCAGTCCTGTGAGTAAAGAAATCAAAGCTTAGAGGCTGCTGGCCCACGTCAGCACGCGTGTCCTCTGAAACCTGAAGCCGTGTACCCATTTGCAGTGTCCAAGAGGCCAGTCAGTCCCACTGTGGTAATTAAGTTCATGTGTCAACTTGGCCAAGCGATGGTGTCCAGGTGTTTGGTCCAGGTGTTTGGTCAAGCTGTGAGGTTACTTCGTGGATTTAAATAGTAAGTTGGTTGCATCTATGGCTGATGACATCCACCATCAGCTAAGGAGCTTGCCTTCAACAATAAGAGACGTCTCATCCAATCGGCTGAAGGCCTTAAAAGGAGAACTGATGATTTCTGCAGTCAGAAGGGAGAGTTTCCATCTCTGCTTCGGCCAGCCAGATTCTCCTGGGGAATTCATGGAAAACCTTCATCAGCGTTCCCAACTTGCGGTCTACCCTATGGAATCTGGCCTTGCCCATATCCAACAGCCTTGTGAGCCAAGTCCTATAATAAATCTCATAATATTTACAAAATATATAC
Source organism: Dasypus novemcinctus (assembly GCF_030445035.2). NCBI lineage: Eukaryota > Metazoa > Chordata > Mammalia > Cingulata > Dasypodidae > Dasypus > Dasypus novemcinctus. Next base: position 13,038,171 of record NC_080678.1, read on the forward strand.
ATCTCCTGTTGGTTCTGTTTCCCTGGAGAACAGTGACTAATACACCCACCTTGGCCTTGAGACAATGTTCAGACTCTTTCATTTCCCATGTGGCTCCTTTGGGGTAAAATCGTAATTTCCTGTAGGACTTTTCCTTCCTCGTTGGAACAGTACCTTTGATAGCTGAATGAGTTTTGTGGACACAGTGAGAAGTCTGAGTAATTATTATTTTAAAAATATCACTCTACTCTACACCTGCTATGAGTAGGTTATAATTGATTGGGTACACACCCAAATCATTTCTCTGCTGATCTTCTGGGCCAATCTTTGTTCAGTCACAAACTTTGCTTTCCTTTCTGTGAAGGAGCGTTTAAGTAACCAAATGTTAGCTGTTCTCTCCTGCCCATTGCTGTTACGTAGCCAGCCTCATGTTCTCATCTGGGACGGTGGGACCCACCTAAATTGGCCATGGAGTGATCAGGGCTCTTACTTGCCTGTCCTCAACCAGAGTTTTCATGTAGGGTTGCATTAATCGTCTATTACTGTGTGACAAATTACCCCCAAATCTAGGGTTTAGAGAGTGTACTTTATTAACTCATGCAGTTTCTATGGATCAGGAATTTGGAAATGGCTAAGCTGAGCATGAAGGAGCAATCAGAAGTCAGCTGGGGCTGCAGCCATTCGAAGGCTTCACTGGAACTGGGGCATCTCCTTCCAAGGTGGCTCCACGTGTGTGGCCGGCAAGTATGTGCCGGCTAGGGCAGGAGCCTCCCTTCCTCGCCACACCGACTTCTCAGCAGGGCTACTTGGTGTCCCGGAACATTTTGGCTGACTTCTCTCCAAGCAGGTGACCCAAGAGAAAGCGAGGCAAATGCTGTAATATCTTTTATGGCTTTGCCTTGGAAGCGACACATAGTCATTTCTCCAATTGGTTATGCCATCCTCCCTATTTGATGGTAAGGGGTGGGTACACAAGACTGAATTCCGGGAGGTGAGAATCATGGGGGCCCACCTGGAAGCTGTCTACCACAGGGTACATCAACCAAGTGCTAGGACCTCTCAACAGCTGTGTGAGCTGGTCTTCCTTGTCCCGATTTGTGGGAAAAATAGTTTGAATTGCATTTGAATTCTGTATGACCTCTTCCCTGTTATTGTGGATGTTGCAGTTGTTCCTTATTATTGTAGATGGTGTTGCAGTTCTGACAGCAAACAGCTGCTTGGTAGTTCCTGAATAAATGTGAGGTGGAAACGAGGGTCAAGGCTCTCAGTTCCAGAAGCTGTGAGTCCCCTGGTCCCATCTTTGTCTCCTCTCTTGTGTCTTTCTCTCAGTCCTTTATTTCTTTAAGTTCTGCATTGACTTCCCTTCAAGCCAAGCTATAGCTGAGCTGGCCTTAGCAACTGGCATCTGAACAGGGACCTGAAGGGAAAAAGTATCGCTTCAAGCAAAACTAAAGTGGCTGTGATGGCGCAGAGCTCTATGTGGTTTGGAAAACCTTTGAAGTCCTTGAGGGTTTGCTTGTACTTCCCTAGGAGATGGAGAACGTCCTGTGTGGGTACCAGCTCATCAGATAAAGCCACATCATGAATGCCAAGGGAAAACAAAAGGTCCTGTGGAACCCAGAACCTCCGGTCACGCAAATGGAGAGACAGATGCTGGAAACTGCATGGCTGGGGCTTGTTCCAAAGACTAGAATGGCTTTACTTCAATATCTAAACTACAGAACTTGTTCAAGCATGGCATCATAAAGCAAGTATGGGTTGGGGACAGAAAGAGATTAAGAAGGAAACTGAGAGGAGGAAAACTGAAAAAGAAATGCTGGATTATAAAAGAAAGCAAGAAGAAGAATTAACAAAAAGAATGTTAAAAGAAAGAAACAGAAAAGGTAGAAGATAGGGCAGCTCGAGAGTGTATAAAAAGTCAAATTAAAATCAATGTAGAAATTATTTCTAAGTTAGTAGATTTGGAACTGCTTTTGGTTTGTTCAATGTCAGTGTGTGTGTTGTAATTGTTTCAGTGTTTGTGATTGTTCAGGAAAGAAAGAGAGAAAGCAAAGAAGAAAGAAAGAGAAAGGAAGAGAGAAAAAGGAAGGAAAAAGAAAGAAAGAAAGAAAGAAAGAATTGTCAGTGTATATTTTGGTATCTCTGGATGGTGATATAATTTGATAAATAAAAAATTCTGAAAGAGTGCTATTCAAACAGCCAAAAATTAAATAAGTGCTTGTATTGTTACCTAAGTTTAACATGTTAATGAGCTCTCTATAATAATAAAAACTGTAAGTCTTGATTAATAGAATTACTATACGTTTCTTCATAAAAATAGTTCTTGCTTAAATTGAAATGAATAGTTTATTTTTCTTCATAGGATAAAATGAAAGATGTAAAAGTTAAGTGCATATTGAAAGGTAAAAAGTTTATGGGAATGCTAACTGAAAATTTTTTTTATCTTCCCACCCTTGCAGCTTGCTTGCTGTCTGCCCTCTGTGTCCATTTGCTGTGTGTTCTTCTGTGTGTCTGTATTTATTTATTTACTCCCCTCCTGCCATGACTTGCTTGCTGTCTGCTCTCTGTGTCCATTTGCTGCGTGCTCTTCTGTGTTTTTACTTGTCTTCCTTTTTGTTGCGTCACCTTGCTGAGTCGGCTCTCCACGGCAGCACTCTGCGGTGTGCAGCTGAGCCTGCCTTCACAAGGAGGCCCCGGGATGCGAACCCAGGGCTTCCCATATGGCAGATGGGAGCCCAGCTGATTGGGTCACATCAGCTTCCTGCTAACTGAAATTTAATAAGGTGTATTTTGTCCTTTATTTCTTTAAGTTCTGTGTTGCCTTCCCTTTGAGTCAACCTACCTATAGCTGAGCTGGTCTCAGCACCAATTTCCAAGAGAGGGGTGAAGTTATTGCCTATTGGCCCTCGGTAAGGGGCCCGGAAGTCAGCTCCAAAGCCAGTGCCATTGCCCCCTGCACTCTACTGACCCTTAATTTCTTCTATGCTCTTCTGGTTTTTCAGCAGTTACTGTGCGGCTTGTTTGGTTGTGCTGCGAGAGACTCAGTAGCTCCCTGCTTGTACGATTGGGTTTTTGGATTGGAACTCAGGGCTAAGGCAGCAAGGTGGAGTCCACTCCATTTGAGCTTAGGCTGGATTAAAAGAAATATGATGTCTAGAATCTAGGAGGTGAGAGTCCCTGGTCTGGGCAGAACTGTGTGGGATTGTGGGTACCTCATTGCAAGAAGCCTGTAGAAGCAGAAACTATTTAAAGCGGACAATCCCAGAGCAAGGGAAGAGCTGAGGAACTGGGACTGCTTAACCCCGGAAAAAGCCACAGAGCAGCCTTCCAGGGAGGAGGGCCATGGAACCAGGCGAGGCCTAAGGTGCGAATGGGCCAGGAGGTGGGTTGAGTCCTTCATCAGATGGCTACGAAATTCTCCAAACTGATGCCCTCAAGCATCCGGCCTGGCCCCTGGCAATCTGCATCCCTGGAAGCGATCAGAGAAGTCCGTCTTAAGATGCAGATCTCACCAGGCCACCCACCTGCTCAGAACACCTAGTGGCTCAGCCCAAGGCTCTGACTGTGAACTTGGCCCTGAGGCCCGGCCTGGTCTAGCCCTGGCCTCCTCTCACCCTGTGGGCTCCACTGGGCTCCACCCAACCTGGCTGTTCTCCTTCTGCAAACAAGCTCAGCTCCAGGGAACCTGCTGCCCACACCCTTGTGGGCACACAGACACATGCTGTAACATGCCCGTAGCGGCCTGTCTTTCATTACCGCCCCGAACGAGGGGTGCCCCATCCCCTTGGTTTACCAGCAGATGAGGCAGCCAAGGGTGGGGGAGGGGAGGGCAGCACTGCCCAGCCCTCCACGCTGCCCGCCGGAGGAAGCTTCAGGAGGGCCAAGTTGAACCTGAACGACACGGGACTGGTGACCCCTCTGCCTGGGCGTCCCCAGGGACCTGCTGAGAATGTCCATTTCCCTCTTCCTGGGCCATATGAGCTCCTGTGGACGCTTCTACAGTTAAATACCAAGTTAAAGGAGACATTTTCCGGGAGAAAAGAAATCGCTGAAAAAGCTAACAGGTGCTTTGTGCGCAATGGACAACACAATTCCAAAGCACAGGTGGGCTCTCCAGGGCTTTAAAGAACTGGAGTTAAATCCTGGCTCTGACTATCTCCTCTGCGTCACTCAATTGCTTAATCTCTGCAGATCAGTTCACCAATCTCTAAAATGGACTAATAAAGTCCATGTTTAAGGAGAGTTGCTTGAAATCACACATTGAAAAAGCTCTGCCTGGATGTGCTGGGCCCTGCCCCTTGACCTTGCCCTGACCTTGGCTTTCCTGGCCCTCCTTCATGCTTTCCACAGGTCTTTGGGGCCCTGGGACGTCAGGCTGATGGATGTTTCCCAGCAGGGGCCCCCCGGGCACATTCTTACCTACGACCCAGCCTAACGGACTTGATGTGAAACCAGGAGGGGTCCAGCCTGCCAGCCTGAACCCCAGCAAAGAGGCATCCGTTTCCTTCCCCAGCCTGCATGTGAAATGATGACTCGAAAGGCAGCAGAGGGATGTGCCCTGATGAGGTGGCCGGGCCCATGCCAGCGGCCCGCCCGTCCTGGAGCTACCAGGGGTGCCCTATCCCCACCTCCCTGACCTGGTCCTCCGGATCCCTGGCTGGGGAGTGGGGCGGGGGCTCGGGGCGGCGCAGAGGCAGTCCCTGCAGCCGCCTTCCCCTGCGCATGCACAATCCTGCGAGTTATCCACAGGGACGGTCATTGTCCTTCTGTGAGGGAGGGGCTGGCTGCCCCACTTGAGGTTGCCTGGGTGGGAAGTTGCGGCCTTCCCAGCCCACTCCACTGGGCCGTGTGGCTTGTGCATCAGCTTAAGGAAAACAAGCCTGGAAGAGGCTGACTGTGCTGGGGGGACCCGCGCTGACGTCCAGTGCGTGGGAGTTTGTCAGCACGGCTGTCCGGCATGGCCGTCAGTCCTCAGGCCCTGCTGGCTCAGCCCGCAGCGATGAACTCTGTCCTCCCCTCCATCCTCCCGTGCCGTGGAGCTCAGGCTCCCTTGCAGTGTCTGGACTATGGCAGTAGCCTCTGTCTTAGTGTCCTAGGGCTGCTGGGACACAGTGCCACACGCTGGGAGGCTTAAGCAGCAGAACTGTGTTCTCTCAGGGCTCTGGAGGCCACAAGGCCAAGGTCAGGGTGTCGGCGGGGCAGGCAGGGGGCTGGCTTCAAGCTTCTGGTGGCCACTGTCCCCGGCGTTCCTTGGCTGGTGGTCACATCATTCCAGTCTCCACCCCCGTGCCCACGCGGCCTTCTCCCCTCTGTCCGTCTGATTCTGCTCTCATGAGGACACCAGGCACGTGCGACCAGGACCACCCTAATGCAGTTTGGCCTCAGCTCGACTAATCACATCTTCAAAGACCCTGTTTCCAAACAGGGTCATGTTTACCGGACTTGGACCTGCCCCCAGTCCTCTCCTCTGGACGGCAGCACAGCCTAGCAGTGCCACACGCCCCTGCCCGGGAACCTTCTGTGGCTCCCTGCTGGCTTCCAGGCAAGGTGAGCGCCCTTGGCCTTCTGGTGCTGCCTTCCCTTCCCTCCTGGCCATCCCACCCTCCCTTCACGCTCAAGGCCTCCCCCCCAGCACAAAGCCAGGTGCATATACCTGTGAGGCCCAGACCCCTCTGCAGGTGGCAGCTGGGGTCAGTGACTGGAGCCCTCTGGGGACCCAGGAGAGCCGCGTGGGGTGGCTGGCCCCTCGGGGACAGGCAGGCTGAGCCACCAGCAGGACCAGGGTGGCAGCAGGGGCTGCTCCAAGGGTGGAGCATGCCCATGGGGCCACCACTGCCTCCCCTGCCTGGAGATCTGGGCTCCCCTTGCTGGCCTGGGCAGTGGCTTTGCTCTGGTGGGAAGCTGGGGGCTACAGCTTCCAGCTCTGTCGCTCACTGACTCTCAGCCCTCAGGTAAGGTGCACATCCTCCCTGGGCCTCGCTCTCCTCATCTGTGAAATGGGGGTGATGATAATAATATCCCCGTCACAGAAGTGGGAACGATTAAATCGGACCTTTACAAGCTCTTGGGGGCAGTGCCTGCTTACACCTGCTCCATGGGGAGGTGGCACTCGTAGCTGTCATTGTGCTTTTGCACCCATCCAACCTTGTGTTCCGCTGGCGCCTGCTCCTCTGAGAACACTGCCCCCAGCACTCTCCCTGCAGAGCCCTGGAAAAGCAGGCTGTGTCCTGGGGAAGTAGTCCCCGGCTGTCCCAGGAGGGGGAGGCAATGGCCACCTCCATGATGCAGAGGGAGAAGACCCTGCCCTGAGCTGGGGTAGCCAGGAGGGCTTCCTGGAGGAGAAGAGCTGGGCCTTGGGAGGAAGGTGAGGGAGCAAGGGATGTTGTCTGAGCTGAGGCAGAGGGGAGCAGGGCTGACTGCCCTTAGCCCTCACTCCCTGCACGTCCTTGGCCTTGTGAGGTACATGGCACGAATTCCTGCAGCTTCCGTCACCTGGACTGATGGCTGGTGCTAGAGACCATGTTCCAGGGGGTCTGTCTGTGTGTGGGGAGCACCCTGAGCTCCACGGCTGGGGGAGGAGGCCAGTCCTTGGGTGCCCCAGCCGTGAGCCCCCTGCTTTCCAGAAGAAGAGCTGGGCCAGGTGAGACCCGGACCAAGCGGGACCTGGATCAGACCTGTGGCATTCAGCTTGGGGCCCCAGGATGAGGGGCATTCGTGGACTATTTTGGAGCAAGAAAAGTACAGAATTTAGAGTAGGCATTTAGACACGTTAGACGGATTGGGGCAACCTACCCCAGAAAAGCATGTCCTTAAACGTAATTCATTGCTGCAGGTGGAGCCCATTCTAAGGAGGACCTTTAGACGAGGTGACTTCAGTTAAGGTGTGGCCCGCCTCACTCCAGATGGGTCCTGACCCTTTCCCTGGAGTCCTTTATAAGAGCATGCAAGTCAGCCACAGAGACAGAGAAAGCCACGCGAGGCAAGAAACTGAAGGTCTTTAAAAACCAGAAGGGGAGGAGAGGCCGGGAGAGGCCGCCGTGTGCACTGCCGTGTGACAGAGAAGCCCAGGACCTGGGGTCACCGGCAGCTGGCCCTCGAGTGCCGCAGTCTGCCGGAAGAAGCATCGTCTTGATGATGCCTTGATTTGGGCTTTTCCTGGCCTGGAAGCTGTGAGCCGCTACATTCCCATTGTTTAAGCTGGCCCATTGCATGGTATTTGCTTGGGTAGCCCAGGAAACGCTAACATGTGTTACGGCCAGGGGAATGTGTAATAGTGCCTGTCAAAAGTAAGCATTAAAATGCTGGGCTTAGATTTTGTGTGCCTTTTCCTTCCATGTCATTTTTCTAGAAATTCACTTTTCTTATTTTTTTAACAGAAGTGTCAATCTGTAATGGACTGGAAATTTAAAAAAAAAACAAGAAAGCACTGGTTCTTCACCACAGGTGCTGGGTCCGGGTGGCTTTGTCCAGCGCTGAGGGGTGGCATGGGACCAAGCCAGGCTACACTGTGAGAATCACCATGGTTCAGGCTTGCTAAGCCCAGAGCCAGCCTTGATGCACCCGTGAGCTCCTGTTTCTATTTAAAGATTTGATATTTTGTCCATTACAGATTTTTTTTTTTTTTTGCATTCATTTGACTTTTCAAAATATTGTGCTAAGATTTAATTGATCTTGACTACTGAGTTTTGGTGCTCCTTTATCTTGGCACCTGAGGTTAGTGTCCTGCCTGGGTCACGGGGGCTCCTGGGCCACCCAGCTGGAGGCCCCAGAGCTGCACAGGGTCCTGGTAGCTGAGACAAACCAATAAAGACTTTCAGAGCCTCATAAAGAGCTGTTTACTGGGCCCAGGGGGTGCTTGCCGTTATGAGCTGGGGGCAGGCGGAGGCGGTTATGAGAGGAATTCAGATAATGAAAAAGCTCTGGCTGAATATTAATATCTCCTGTACCCCTCCATGTGCCTGTGCTCTGAGAGGCCCACAGGAGTTGGGAAACCCTGAAAACTGGCTGGGTTTTGCTGGGCAGTCAGTTGGGGGTGGTAAGGACGGAATAGTCTGTGAATTCTCCTACCCTTTAGCTATCCTCATGCCCCTCCACATTCTCCTTCCAAAACTGGCTTCTCGGGAGATTCCCCGCTGGGTTCATGTGTAAAGAGGAGGCGCTCCCCGCAACACAGGCGGAGGTTCTGGAATGTTCTCCCAGGAGTGGGGAGGCGGTGTTGGCCTATTTCACCTCTGTGGTTCTTGCAATTGACCCTGTTACCAAATAGCCTTAAAGGCAGCAGCACTTTTTGAAAAAGGGAAATGTTCAGCTTCCCAGCAATGGTCTCCTCGCCGTCGCCTTTAGTTCCTCTTTCCGTAGCGAGGGCTGGTCTCTGCAGATTTCCCAGTGTGCCCTTTGCGCGTGGGCCTGGAGCGTGGGTGGTGGCCAGCTCTCTCCGCCGGGCTCCTCAGCAGCTCGCTTGCTCCTGGGCTGCTGGGGCTTCCAGGCCTGCGCGGCCTTTTCCACCAGGGGGCTCAGTGTCCGAGCGGAGTGGAGGGGCCGGCACGTCCAGGCGCACCCCCACTCTAAGGTAAGCCGGGGCCTCTGCTTTATTTTCTGGACACGCAGAGACCTTGGAGTTTGGATTCTCGAGTGCTCATGCTTGGAAGCTTGGCTGGCCACGTTGCCTTGTCTGTGCATTCTAAAAACTGCTCGAGCCTGCAATTGTGGTTTTGTGGAGAGGGGTTAATCGTCCCTGTAACCCCACCAGCTCTCTCCTGATCTGCCATAACGTCTCCTAAACAGGCCCATTTGCTCTTCCTAGAAAACGCCCCCAGAATCTCCAAAACCCCTGAGATGGAGCAGTTGGGACCCCCACCTCCGAGGATGGGCAAAAAGTTGTGCCTTAGGTGGACGGACGTGGCTCCCGCCAGCTGCAGCCGCCACCTGTGCTGGCCCCCCACCCCACCCAGCTGTGGTTGGACCGGGCGGGTGCTCCTTGCTGACTCAGCCTCCGGGATGCAGGGCTGGATGTCTGCCTGAAAATGTGTGGGAGACTTCATCCACCAGCTGCGGTCCCCGAGGCCGCGTCCCGGGCCTCCCCGCGGGGCCCTGTCATCGGGGGGGCCTGGGGGCACATGCTGAGCAAGCACCAGGCGAGCCTTCTCAGGACGGTTCAGGGAAGTGCCAGGGACCCCCGAGCTGGCTGCCAGCTGAGTCAGCGGGAACCCCCCCCCCGGTCCTACCCCAGGATCGAAGAGCCAGAACCGCCGCGGACACAGGACGAGGGCAATTCCCTCCCAACAGTGTACCATGCGACTTAGAAGGAAACAACAGGGATTCCCGTTGCTTTTGCAGATGGTACATTCTACTTACAGAGAGCACCAATAACACAGACAATGCAAGAAAGCAAAACGTCCCCCCAAACTCTACCACCGGAAATAGCCATCGCTAGCTTTACGTGAACCTGCTTGCAACGATTCTGCGAAGTTCAAAACCGACAGAAAGGTAGACAAATGTCACCGGTGCGTTCTGATGCAGGCCGCTCACACCAGGTCACGCCATGCTGTGTCCAGCGGCCTGGCGGTCACCCTGGGTTGGGGACTCTGGTGTCCGGGACATGGAGAGCTCGTATGTCTGAGGAGGGGCCGAGGCCACCGCAGGCCTGGCTGGCGAGTGTGTGGGCACGCCGTTGTGTGCTCCTTGCTCCCGCCAGGGGCCTCACCTTAACCGAGAGCACCTTCGAAGGTCCCACGTGGGGGACACACCCACGGACCACAGGTCGACTCGAATGTGTCTTCTGGGGGGGACGTGGCTCGGCCCGGGACAGGCGGCCTCCCCGCCGGAGCCCCTGGCGTCTCAGAGGCTGAGGACGGGTGGGGGGTTTTCTCGCGCCCTCGTCCCCGCCGTCCCGCTCCAGCCCTCTGCAGGTGGCGCCTTATCTGGCCACCTCAGCTTCCCTTGAGGTAAACCAAGTTCACATTCATAAACATGTCACAAGATTTTTCGGTTCCTTTTTCTCTTTAAATTGGAAGGAGAAAAAATGTCAAGTCTGCTGGGGAAGAAAAAACAAGAACACAGAAATCGGAAGAAACCCCCAGCCCATCCTTCCAAGTGAGTGGGAAGCGGAATGAAACAATTTCAGGGCTAAGTTCCTAGGAACTTGGGGTTCCTAAGGCCACCCGCATTTGCTAATACACGAGGGCGTCGTCAATGTCAATGTAAGTGGAAATCCTACGTCAACGGGAGGCTCTTGGGCCTTCCGCTGGCCTCCTGTCTCTCCCCACAGGCCCCCGTGGGAAACCGCTCTGCAACTTCACACCCTGTGCCTCTGCGGCAGGGCCGCCTCCCTGCCCCCTCGGCCTCGCCGCGCCCTCCTCTCCCAGCTGGCGGCCGCACAGGCCTCGTCCTCTGTGCGGACGCCTCTTTGGCCTCCCCTGGCCATCCCGCCTTCCGCCTCCCCAGCTCTGACCTCTGCCTCCCTCTCCACGTCACCTTTTCCTCTTCTGCCTCTTCCAAGGACACCAGTCATTGGTTTTAGGGCTCACGGGGATAACCCAGGATGACCCCATCTTGACCCTGAGCCTAACTCCACATTCGCAGGTTTGGGGGCATGGGTGTGCCTTTTGGGGTTCACCACTCAATGCTCTGCAGCTATGTTTTGAGAAAGGCTGCAGGGAGGCCCGAAGGATGGTCCAGCAGCCCGAGACGGACCCCCAAGGTCAGCACCGGGTCAGCCTCGGGGGGGCTTCCTCAAGGAGACGACCCCACGTTGCCATTTGGTGTGGCCTTGGACACACTGCCTGCCCCCGTGGCCTTGTGCTCCCCGTCTATGAAATGGGGCCTCCCTGGAGGTTGTGTGTGGCGGGGCCTGGACTGCTCTGTCCTTCCTCTCCACCGTCTTCCACATGGCGAGGCTGAGCCCCAGCGGGGAGGACCTGCCTGGGGTCCCTGCTGAGTGGCCTTTAGAAGTGAGGACTCTCGGCTCCTCGTCGGGAGCGCATGCTGGGAAAGTGTGCTCGCCTAGGCTTGCACCTGAAGGCCAGGCGTACACAGAGAAGGAAGCCAGGCCTGGCTCACTCGTTCACTCGTTCGTTTATTCCTTCACGCGCTCACTGCCCACCTGGGCTGTGGGGAGCTCCTTCCTCCCCAGCAGGAGCCGCTGGAGCCAACAGGTAAAGCAGGGGGCCGTTTTCCATCCCACCCCTCCCAGCCTGCCCCGGGGACGCTCGCCGAGCAGTGGTGGCTGGGCAGCCACATGCGGTGGAGGGTGGGGTGTGCCCCAGGGGCTCTGGGAAGCAGTGGCACCCCCTCTTGAACAGGCAAGGGGAATGGGCCCACCCCCGCGCCGGCCGGCCCTGACGTGGGGCCAGCTGAGGCCTGGAGGACACAGGATGACTGAGGCTCTGACCCTACCCTCCAGGCTTCACCATCTTGTTGGGACGTGGAGGTGGGGCAGGTCTGTCCTGTAAACGAAATTACAGAGCAACGTGACAAACAGATGATGGGATAAGTGCCAGGTGTTTCGGGAGGCTCCATGGAGGAGATGGTGATTCACTTGGGTCTTGAAGGATGAATAGGAGTTTACTGAAGCGTATCTGTTATCTATAGCTGTGAACCAAAATACCCCAAAAACTCAGGGGCAATTTATTTACACACATTTATCACTTCTGTGGGTCATGAGGCTGGGAGCAATGTGCCTGAGGGATTCAGGCGCAGGGTGTTGGCCAGGGAGTTCACTCACGGGCGGGCGCCTGGCTCATGACAGGGCAGCTGAGGTTCCCTGGGGTGAGTGATGGGAGAGAGCGCGAGAAGGAGGCTGTGGCTCCCCATCCCTTCCGTGCTCCAGCCGTTGGTGCAGTGCCGCTGAGAGCAGCCACACTCAAGGGCCTGGAGACCAGGAGGCGGGCTGGGGCACGGGGGCAGCTGGGGGAGAAGCTGCAGAGGCGACCTGAGGAGGGGTGAGCAAGGGGCGTCCCGAGGAGGGGCGGCCAAGGAGGAGGTCCGCTTTGGGAAGTGGAGAATCACCCAGGAGGATAAAACTCACCGTGGAAGCAGCCAGCGTTCCCCCCGTAACGCCCGACGAGGACGGTGTGCCGGGGCCCCCTTCGCGGACGCGGTCATGGGTGTGGGGAGCTGGCCCTGGCGTGCGGATGGAGCTCCTCAGCGTCCCGGGGAGCGTGGGGACGGTCCCTGCTTAGTGCCTCCTGTGACATGAGCCCTGGACGGGGTGTCTCCGGGGTCGTCCAGAAGCCGCCGGCTTCTGGGTTGTTCTGCTGTTTTTCTGTCCAGGAGAGGCAGTGAGTTCCCCACAGGGCCACCAGCTCGAGGAGCACAATCCTGCGTCGCTAACATGGGAAACCACCGCCCGTGGCACCCGAGGACGCCCGGTTGGCCTGGACACGTCCTCCCGGCCCCGGGCTGCGGCCGAGGCGCAGGTCCTCCGGCCTGGGAGGCCGCTTGCCCCTGAGGCTCCCGGCACGGCTGTGGGGAGCCCCCAGCACCCCCTCTGCACCCACCCATCCTCCTGCTTTTCCGGAATAGCCCAGGGAGGCGGCTGCGTTCCCGTGTCCCCAGTGGGGCGGAGGGGCCCCCTCAGCCGGCCCATCCCTGGCGCCGCGCGGGGCAGGGAGGGTCCCAGCGAGGAGCAGGCCCACGCAGTGCCCTCCTTTCCTGCTCCTTGCTCTGGGGGCCATCTCCCCAAAGGGGCCGTGGACACCAGGATTCCCGTTCCAGCTCCCACCCTTGGCCTCAGCTCTCCGGGCCGCAGCTTGCACGGGGCGGATTAACTGGCCCAGCCATGCGTCCTGCCCTGCGCAGACCCTGCCACCCGCAGCAGCGCTTGGCCACCTCAGCGTGCATTGGCCTCTCCCCGGGAGCGTGTTAAAATGCAGGTCCCAACTCAGCAGGCCTGGCCGGGGCTGGGAATCGGCCCCGCTAGCGAGCTGCCCGGGGGCTCCTCTGGACTGCGCGTGGGGGACCAAAGGCTTACAGGGTAAGCTCTGGGGCCTGGTGGCATGTGGTCTCCCCCAGCCTGACCCCCCCCCCCCAGCTGTTCATTCAACATCTCCAAAGCCCTCACTCAGTGCCTGGCGCAGAGCAAGGCTCCAGAACCCAGCTTCGGGCAAGGCGTTCTCCCTCCTGGCGGGAGTAGCGGGCCAGCAGTCCCGGGCGGCTGCGATCAGGGGGCGAGGGGCTGGCAGGTGGCGGGGAGGGGGCACACGGGCTGGGGGAAGGAAGTCCTCGGCCGGCTGGTCCACGCATGCCGGGTGGGGGCGGCAGGCTCTGGTCGCTGAGGAGCCCCGGCTCCGTCGTCCCGGCCGTCCAGGGAAATGAGGGGCTGGAGCCGGAGATGCGACTGGCTTTGCCCCCTCACCTCTCCGGGGTGGGATGCGGGGGGTGAGGAGGAGACTGTGGGGCCCACACTTTCGGAGCAAAACTCCGGGGAGCCCTGGAGCAGGCAGCGGGCCCGGGCTGGGGGCTCTCGGGGGCTAACAGGACGCAGGGCTTAGCTCCCGCCCCCGACAAGCCTGTCCCGCCCGCACTGCGCTGGGGTGGGGGGCAGTGCAGGGCGGCTCAGCAGCGGGGCCGCAGGCCCAGTGGGTCACCAGGTGGCCGGACACAGGTCGTCCGCCCTCGCTGAGCTGGAATAGGACGACGCATTTCAGAGGCTTAGAAGAAACCTGGTCTGGAGTTTCAGTGACCAATAACCACGGTGGCAATGCCCCCCGCCGCTGAAGCGGGGTGTTGGAGCATGTCTGCCTGCGAGGCCACCGCAGAGAGGAAGTGGGGACGGGGGTCCTGGGCCCTGGGCTCAGCTACGACAGCCCTGCTGGGTCTCCGTGAGGCTGAGGAGCCCCCGCTGGCCCGAGCTGCTGTGTGGCCCTGGGCAAGTTCCTCCCTTTGTCCCTCTGCAGATGCAGGATTGACCTCCACGGAGTGGTGGACGTGGGGGCGGAGAGGGAAGGAAACCGGCTAGAGGGCACTTAGAGGACAAGCTGTGTGGGGGCAGGCTGGAGGGGGTGACGGGGCAGGCTGGAGGGGGGCAGGCTGGAGGGGGTGAGGGGGCAGGCTGGAGGGGGGCAGGCTGGAGGGGGTGAGGGGGCAGGCTGGAGGGGGGCAGGCTGGGGGATACTTAAGGGACAGGCTGGAGGGCTCGAGGTGGTGGGCTGGAGGGCTCGAGGGAGCAGGCTGGAGGGCACGAGAGGGTGGGCTGAGGGCAGGAGGGAGCAGGCTGGAGGGCAGAATATCGTCACCCTTTGGAAACAAGCGGTTTATTTACTTGATAAATACTTTCTGGGTGTCCTCTGTGCACAGACCCTGAGGGCACTGGGATCTGCTGATCCCTGCCCCGAGTCATTCCCAGTGTGGCAGGAAGGGATAAATGCAGCCTGGACACAGCGGCAAGGCTCGAGTGCTCCTGGGCCTGGAGGGGGGTTAAGAGGGAAGCTCCCAGTGGAGGCCCCACCTAGGGGAGCCCCACAAGGTACCTTAAGTGTCCCCCAGGAGAAGAGGGAGGGAGGAGAAGGGTCCTCCAGGCAGGGGAGCAGCATTGCCAAGCCACAGGCGGGGGAGGCGTGCTGCGGGGGGAGAGAGCGGGGCTGGACTCCAGTGCGTGTGGAGGGGTGAGGCGGGAGGTAGCGGCAGGGGGGAGGGGGGAGGCGCCGGCCTCAGGCAAAGGCCGGAGCTCACGGGGCGTCACTGCCCGGGGACAGCGGGCGCCCCTCGGGGGCTGTGGGCAGGGGTGCGTGGGGGTGCTGGCCCAGGTGAGAGGTGACGGGACCCCAGTGGAGGCGGGTCAGGGAGGGGCCGGGCTTGAGAAGCGCTGCTGGCCTCAGAGCTGCATTCCTGAGCACCCCGACCTGAGGGGAGAGAGGGGACGACTGCGTGTGTCCTGGCAGGGCGTGGGCGGAGCGTGGGACGGGGCGGCCTCCGGCCTCAGACCCCACTGTGTGCTCAGGGCCAGGGCTCTAGACTCCCCACTTGGGCAGTACCAGGACAAGGTGCTGGAAATGTAAAGAAAAGCATACGTGAGCGAGAGGAACTGACTGAGTGCTTACCCTGTGTCCCACACGTCCCTGTCCCAAGCACCTCCCGTGCTTCCCTTACCTTATTCTCCCCTCTTCTCCCCACCTTGCCGCGAGAAGGCCGAGCTGCCGAGGAAGCAGAGCCGGAGGCCCAGGGCTGCGGGCGGCAGAGCTGGCACCCGGCCCAGCAGTCGGGCTGCAGAGGGTGTCGCTGCCCGGGGCGCGCAGCTCCGCGGCCGCTGACCTTGCGTTTGAGTCTGTTGTCTTTCTCCCATGGCCAGCGGGTGTGACTTTCGGGTCCCTGTTCTTTCCTGTAGGTCAATGGGGCCTCGGAGGTACAGAAATGGATGAAGAATAACCTGTTACGACGCCCCCAGCGAGACCCCTCCCTTCCTCCCTCCCTTCCTTACTTTAATGGACTAAGCCCTGGGAAGCCTCCCCCGGCAGGAAGCGGGCGCCTTGCCCTGCATTTGCTGCGTGGTTCTTTCCCATAGGGAAACCTTCTCCCCTAACCCAAGGACCAGACTTTCATAAATCATGTGCTTATCATTCCCTTGAGTTTTGGATTATTTTTTTTTATCATATCCAAATGTAGTCACAAAAATATTTTTAAGAGTAGTCTTTTTTTTTTTTACTCTTTATAAAGGGGTATTATGTGGTATAAATCTTTTTTTAACTCTATTTTTCAGAACAACTTTAGATTTACAGAAAAATTAAGAAGATAATACAGAGAGTCTGTATAATCTTTTGGGGTTTTTATTTTTTTCTAAAAGTTGTTGCTCTTTTGGAAAACAGCCAGACATTGTCTCGTAGAGTTGAGCATTCAAAACCTCACAACCCAGCAAATCCTCTTCTAGGTATGTCTGAGAATATTCCTAGCAGCCCTGATCCTGGTATCAAAATATTGGAAATCGCCCAACTCCTTTCAACAGAAGTAGATAAACAGTCGAGTGTGGTATATTTACACATTGGCATACTATGGAGCAGGAAGACGGAATAATAAACAACAGGCTGCAACAATAGGGATGAAGCTTAGCCAGACAATTTTGAATGAAAATAAAGGGAAGCCTGAGAGCCTTTTTCTCCTTAGTATGTAGGCGATTTCAAAAAGTTGTCCCAGCATTTTGGGGCAAGCTCAGCCAAGGGTCACACCTTTTGAGAACAGAATGAGCAGCAGGCGCCGGAACAGGCAGCCTCTGTTGGCAGGAGGACCACCCCAAGGGATGGTTTGGAACTTGAGGGATGGACAAGTTGAGGTGAGGTGACCAGAACCGAATGTACCTGCACAAAGTCCTCATGAGTCTCATCTGAGCCTGAAGGGCCCTCTGTGAGGGCCAGAGGAGGCGCCGGTTCCCATGGGAGACACAGGGGAGAGACGGGCCCTGGAATTGGCCGCACAAATATTGTGGTCACCAGAGAGGAGACCCGCAGTGGGCAGGGGAGAGCCTCCAAATGCCCTGGCTGCACAGACTGTCCCTCCACCCAGCCAAATTCCATGCTCGCCTAGCAACCCTCAATTTTCTGAAATAATTTTTATTGTAAAAACAGCACATGCTTATAAAGGAGGAAATTAAAAATGCATAAAATAGAAAGAAGGAATAAAAACCATCCATGCTTTTACCACCCGCGGTTACATTTTGGAGCCCTACATTTCAGTCTTCTCCACCCACTAATAAGCATATTGTACACATAATTGTAGCTCATGTTTTTTATCCAAACGTTTTCCCATTATAAATCATTTGCAGTCATGATTTTTATGAATGTATAATACTCTGTTGAGTGGCATTCCTCCATCCATATCTATCTACGCATCTATCCATCTACCTGCCTACTATCTGTCTTCTATCACCTATCTAATCTATGTCTCTATCTATCTATCTATCTAGCTAGCTAGCTATCATCACCCATTCCACCTTCATGCAGTGGAATATATATGGACTTCTCCAATGATTGGTTATTTTGGCCATTTCTAGGTTTTCATTATTATAAGTAATCCTGCCAGAAGTACCTTAGTGCATAAAGCTTTTTCAGTATTTAAATTGTTTCCCAGAAGTGGAATTTTTAGATAAAAAGGTTGAATGTATTATATCGAAGGCTCATAATACTCACTGCCAGATTGCCTTTCAAAAGAACAACAACATTTTACCTTCCTACAGGCAACCTGCGAGCAATCCCACTGCAGGGTATCCTTACAACAAGCCTACTCTAATTTTTAAATAGCTCTGCTACTGTCTAATAACTAATCGAAACTCATCGATGGTAGCCTGGGAAAGAAAGGAGCTGTCCTAGACTATCAGGTCCTGGAAAAGTGCTGTTCCTCCGTGTGAATTGTTACGCTGCTCTCCTGGTTGATGACTAGCCTGATGTCCTGATGAGGGCACCGGCTACTAGGGGGGCTCATTGTTTGACACCCCCCAAAGTCTGTTTCACTCTCATCTTCTTCCCGCTAGGGGCAGTTTGCTCAGGCAGTTGTATAGATCCACTGATCTCAGGGAAAGATGAGTTCCAGCACAGTTCTAGGAGATGAATCATGATTGGACTAAATCGGGCACCATGACGTCATTCCCCGTGGCCTGGATTGGTTCAGGGTGAGCATGTGATGCAGTTTTGGTCAATGAAAAGCACGTGAAAGTCAGTTGGGTGGGAGGGACTCGGCTGGCTTGACCCTTCAGCCCTCTGACCTATTCTCTTCTTCTTGTCCGGAATGCAAATAGAATGCCAGAGGTGCAGCAGCCACCTTGTGACTATGAGTTGACATGCATAAGGACAAAAGCCTACATACCAAGGATGGCTGAGCAAAAAGATGGACAGAGCCTGTATCCTTGAGCTGCTGAAATACTCTTGGCCTGCCTATTCCAAGACTTATTGCTATGCAGGAAAACACCTTATAGTTTATGTCACTTTGGTTGACTTTTTGGGTTCTTGTATTTGAATGCATTTCTACTGAATGATATGATAGCACTCTGTATTAGCAATATTAGGTAAGTAATGCTAGCTGCTATAACAAACACACCCTAAATCGTGGTCACTAAACACATTTATTTCTCACGTCACAGCCTGATGTGGGTGGCTTAGGCAGTGTCCCTCCAAGCAATGATCTGGGGATCCATCTTATGACCTTTTTCAACACAGGGTCTCCAGGTTTCCCTTGGAAGAGGAAAAGAGCATAGACAACTGTTTTATGGCCAAGCATGCATCAATTTTGCTAACATGTCTTGGGGGCTGGGACAGTCACATGGTCTTGCCTAACTGCAAAGGTGACTGGAAAATGTAGTCTTCCTGTGTGTCCAGAATGAAGAAATGGGAGTCTTTACTAGATGCCCACTGAAAGGGGGAATTCCAAAGACAAACATGCTTGAGTCATAATTTGCCAAAGACCCATCTGGTAATGGGTGTTTCTGGATCTGGGGAAGGAGGCTGGTCTAACGCGCAGCACTGAGCTGGCTGAAGATTGGCAGACTGGGGATCTGCATCTAGGTTTAACCTGGCCACTTGTCTGATCTCCCTGTTTTTCCAGGTTGGATTCCTGTGAAAACTGATATTGACATTTCCCAAAAGTGGGTTGGTACAAAATAATTTGTACCTTCTGAAAAGATAGGTAGCTTGATTTAGAACGGACCAAACAGGGTCTAAACTGCCTTACCCAAGTTGTCTCCTTTTAGATTCATTTTTCATAAATTCATTAATTTAACAATCATGTTCTAAATTTGAAAAATGTAATTAAAATGTAGAAGTATTAGCATGGACTTTTACCATTTATCTTTATATTGCTCAATGCCCATTTTAAATGCAAATATGCATTTGTATGCAGGATCACAGAAATGATGCAAGTCGTATTTTGTAGCTCATACATGCATATGTGTTTAATTTTTGCTAGGGCAATGGAAATGCTACACAAACTGACTCAACAGTCTTCCTTCTGCTTCTTGATGCAATCACATTCTACAAACATCTTTACCTCCAGCTTACTGATGAGCAGGGAAGGATTGAAATGTGAAGGGACCGCGTGTTGCCGATCTTTCCCTTTCCTTTGGTCATCGTTTTCAGCATGAGTGGCTGGCTGACACGGGGAAGTGACATGAGCAAAGAAGGATGTGACAGGCTCCTTGGTCACTTAGGTTTCTCAGAACACCGTCGCCTGCTTTCTGCATCGGGTCTGAGCAGAAAGCATGGGCTCTGGGTGCTGCAGGCACCTTGGCTTACTCAATAGGAGATGGACACGCTTACCTTGAACCACTTTGCGCCTGGCTGAACTCCCACGCACAGTGAACCCACGGCAATTCTGTGCTTACGGGGCAGCGTGGCTGCCAGGTGCAAATGAGGGGACAGCAAGGCCACACGTGTGCTGGCCCAGCCCCTCCGCTCAGGCACCTGCCCTGTGGTCCCACCGACTCCACTTACAAAACACAAGACGGAGCGTGAAGCAGTTCAAGTCGGAGCAAGCAGAGTGGTGACGACCTCCGAGCCCAGTGAGGCTGCCCTGGTCACACGCCGTGAAGCTGGCCCTGCGGCCAGGTGAAGGGAGGCTGGGCAGAGAACAGCTTCTAGATACAGGGAAGAGAACATGCAAAGCCTCAGTGCCTGGCCAAACCCTCTGCTTCCTTCTGTGCTTTATGGGGAGGGGGGATTGGAGATTTGGAAGGGCTCCTTCTTCCCAGCTCCTCTCCGCCCCTCCTGCTCTTTCCCCAGCCCACCTCCATCATCACTCTTGGCCCATGGCCCTTGGCTGGCAGCCGGGATCCCATATGGTCCCTCCCATGGCCACCTCTCCAGGCTCACCTCCACCCCATCCTGGCCCTGGCCCTTTCCGACTTTCTGACCCGGGGGTGGTTGTTCTAAAAGGGGCATGGCGATGTCTGCTGCACAGGTTCTTGCCTGGTGGGGGGGAGGTGTGAAAGGAAAGTGCTGCTCATAGATGCTATCAGGGGACCCTGGTTTCCAGTTCTGATAAATCTGCTTGATGCTGGAAGGGATGGGGCAAATCTGGTGAAGGAGATGCAAAGAGATGGGAAGTCTGTAGGATGAAGAGGATTGGGGCGGGGGCAGAGAGAGGAAGGCCGTATCTCATTCCTGGCTGAGCACCTCTCGAGCCCCAGGGCCTCTGCTGTTAGGTCGAGCTGCCCATCAGCAGCCATCCTTAGCTACCCCAGGGTGAGCCAGGCTGGAGCCCTGCTTGCCACTTCTGGTCCAAGCAGATCTATTTCTGGCAGTTTTATTTTGGACGCTCTGCTCCTGGCGTGGGAAGGAAGGCAGGAAGTTCACGTAGGTGGCTGGGCCCAGAGGGAAGGGGCAGTGCGTGGTTGTTCCAACCAGGTCCGGTGAGGAGTGGGCTGCCCTGGAGGCTGAACTGTGCCGCCCTCGCCCCCACCCTTGTGGATGGGTCAGCAGAAGGGGCATCTGGCTCAGCTGGGGCCAGACACAACCTCTTCTTGGGCTGAAGGAACCCACAGCAGATTCACTAAAGCACCGTCAAGTTATGAGTGATGGAAGCCTCCCTGGAACCGTGGAGGTGGGGCTGGTTTCCGAGGGGCCCAGATTGACAGCACCTCTGTCCCTTCCAGGGTTATGCAAGGATTCATGGAAATAACAACATATTCCATGGCAGCCCGGGGCCTGGCACAAGCCAGCTGTTCAATAAATGGTGGGTTTGCTGCTTCTTCCCCTTCCTTCCCTAAAGCAGGCGTCTCAGGGGTGAAAAAGGAGTTGCACTGGGGCAAAACGGCAGTGGACTGGAGAGCTGGTCTTTAGGGCACCAGCCAGGGTAGAAATGCAGAGACCAGGGAGTGGGGACCACAGGAAAGAATCTGGGTTGGGATGGGCTTTCAAAACAGGAGTGGCAGCTGCCACATTCCGAGTACTTTAGAAAGGAAATGGGGTAAATTTCAAAATCTCAGACTGGTGGGTTGTATCTTGGATGGAATCCATCCTTGGCGTGGATTCTGGGACATGTGGTGCAGCAGTCAGTAAAGAAAGTGGAGGTGACAGAGGAGCAGTGAGGTTGGCTGGTTGATTTGCTTTTGAATCGCCACGGTCAAGAAGAATCAAATACTTGCAAGTGAACATAGGGCAGCCCAAAGTGAAGTCATTTTCCTTCTTTAAGGAAACTGCCCTGCATGTGGGCTATGCCAGAGTCTGGCAGGGCCTCTGGGAGGCCCTCTTGAAATCATCATGAGCTACAGAGTACAGTAGAAATCGGATATTGGTCAGTGAAGGTAGGACTGGGTTTCGTTGTTCAACCAGCTGTGAATCTGTTAAGCCTGTGAAATTGCTAACATTTGACTCTTTTGACCTGCAAAAATGGTCATTTCATGTGGTTGGCCTACTCTGTATTGGACTTGGGACTGCCTAATTCCCTTCCAACACAAACGTGCTGAGTGCTATGGACCTCAGCCCCTGCCTGGAAGAGCAAAAGGAGCTCTGATTCTGGGGTCAGGGTTACATCCCCTGGGGTCACAAAGGAGCTTATGTGGTGTGCCCAGCACAGTGCCTGTCCAAGACAGGGGTCTGGAAACTGCTGGTTCCTGCCCCGTTCTCTGCTGAGAGCCTTTGCGATGTGACCTCATCTCGGCTACATGTGGTAGAATGGGGCCTGAGCAGGATTGAGGACAGGATGGATAAAGGTTAGAGCTGGAGGAGCAGGGAGTGCTGTGGCTTGGGTCTGGGGTCCAGGGGAGGAGCTGGGGTAGGGGAGGGTTGGGCAGCAGGTAGGGTCGAAGATGGGAGGTGCTGGGAGGTGCCATGAGCTGAGCGCTGTTAGAGGTAAAATGTGGGCAGGCACTCAAGTATCTGTTCAGTGAGTTAGTGCCACCCTGTGCAGCAAAAGAAGCCACCTCCAGACTCAGTGGCTTCAGCATCAAGCCTTCGTTCTCCCAATCGAGATTCTTCTGGTTGATTGCCAGGCTCGCGGGGCAGCTCTGTTTCAGGCCGTGGGTTGGATTGGGTCTGGGGTCAGGATGAAGGGACAGAGGCTATCTGGGGTGTGCTTTCCACAGGCAGGGTGGGGGATCAGAAGCTCTCCAAGGAGTAAGTGGAAATTTACAAAGCCCCTCAAGGCTTAGGCCCAGAGCTGGAAGCCCATCACTACCGCCCAAACCCCACTGGCCAAAGCAAGCCAGAGGCCAAGCCAAGGTCAGTGGCCAGGAGAGGGCACTCCCCCACGGAGGTGGCGGGTGCAGAGTCCCCAAGAGTCCTCGAGTCCACCACAACATTTAAGACCACAGCAGGGCCAGGGACACCAGGGTCTGCCCAAGCCCAGAGTGACCCGCGTGTGCCCCAGCTCCCTAAAGGTGCTGGTGACTCTGATGATTTCTAGGAAAGAGAAAAACAGCTGCTCCTTATTGCACCCCTGTGTGCTACTGCCATGACCGCACGTCCTTGTGACAGCCCTGCTGGGTGGGAGTTATTATTCCATTTCCCAGCTGAAGAAACTGAGTCTCAGAGAGCTCGGGTGGCTACTAGGGGCAGGGCCAGGATTCTGAAGCAGGTGTGTGCACTCCACGGGCTCGAACCTGTGTCTACCTCGAAGACCTGTGGCCCCAGGAAAGGAAATTCCAGCTCCCAAGAGACTGCAGAAGACACCTGAGGCAGAGGGGTTCCTTTTGGAACCCCAAATGCGGAAGCGTATGGGCCACTTTGCAGATGTTGCTCTTCTCCATCCTTAGTCCCAGTGGTGGTCTGAAGCTGTATGCACCCGAGAAAACCGTGCTCTTAGCTCCCATCCATTCCTGTGCTGGTAAACCCTTTGCAAGAAGGATCTTTGGATAAGGCTGCTTCGGTTAAGGTACGACCCACCTGAATCAGAATGGGTTTTAATGCTCTTACGGGGGCCTTTTATAAGAAGGAAATTCAGACAGATGGAAAGAAAGCCACGGAAGCAAGAAGCTGCAATCAACAAAACCCGGAAGGGAAGGGGGAGACCTGCGGATGTTGCCGTGTGCCTCGCCACGTGCCAGAGGAGCCCAGGGTGGCCGGCAGCTGGTCTGCAGGACGAAAGCCTCACCTTGATTTGGACATTTTCTCAGCTTCAAACTCTAAGCTAAGAAATTCTCATTGCTTAAGGCACCGCATTTCATGGTAGCTGCTTTCAGCAGCCTCAGAAACCGAAACAGTCAGTCACCTTCCCAGGTGCTGCAGTGGCTGCCCCAGAGCAGCCTGGGGGTAGGCTGAGGCTGTAAGGGTGCAAGGGGAAATCTCTGAGTCCCGGAGCGGTAGGGCGTGATGAAGCCCTCGGTCTCCTCTTCATCTCACAGCCTAGTACGAGGGTGCTTCAAGGGCCCTGTCGTGACACGGCCCCCACGGCCACCTATGGCTGGGAGTGATGGCCCTACGTAATCGCAAGCACTTGCAGCCACTTCCCTTGACCTCTGAGTCTGAGCTTTGGGGTGCCCCAGCATTCAGGGCACCCCTTGGCCTTGGAGAATGATATCCCAGGACCTAAGAGCAGGGACACTTGTATTCCTGAAGAAACTGGATGCTATGACTTTGGGCTATAAAAAGGCTGGGTATCAATGTTCTTTGTGCGCCTAAGTGTTAGGGAAGGAGGTGCTGTTTGCTTCAAGTTTGCCTCCAAAATTAAATAAATTAACATAATGAATTCTCACCTCATTTGCATACACTGCTAACTTGATTTTAGGGGGAAATGCTGGAAAAGAGTGTTGTGGGTGCACAATTCAGAGTCTGACCTATTTTCGGGGCTGTTTGTGTCTGCAAAGTTTGCACATTTCTCTCGGAATGAAGCAGCTGGTGCTGTGCTTTTTAGAACAAACTGACTGTGCTCAGCCCGCCCAGGAAAGGACTTTTGAGAAGTGGGTGCCTCTCCTGGCAAATCTCGGGGCCTCAGGAGGGGGCTTGGCCTGGTGGAAATCCCGCCCTACATCTCCCAGATGCCTCGGGTTCCCACCCACAGCTGGAGGCCGCACCCGGGGCCAGCACTGGGCATCTGACTGCTGGCCCCCACCTGTGCCAGCACTCCTGGACCCCACCTGTGCTGGCGCTCTTGGGCAGGCGGGCAGGGAAGGTGAGTCTCCCTGCCCCTTCCCCGTGCATTAAAATACCCGGGCCCTTAAACCCCTGCTGCTGCCACAGCCCCCCAGGCGCAGACTAACCGAGTGGTGGGGGGAAGCTCCTGGTGAGCCCCTCCCTGCCCAGGGGGTCTTCAACCCCA
Source organism: Dasypus novemcinctus (assembly GCF_030445035.2). NCBI lineage: Eukaryota > Metazoa > Chordata > Mammalia > Cingulata > Dasypodidae > Dasypus > Dasypus novemcinctus. The sequence continues at coordinate 13,062,318 of NC_080678.1, forward strand.
CTTACCTTCCTGGGGAGCCCTGGGCTACAGGCCGCCTGCTGAGCTTGCAACAGAATCTCATTCTTTGGGGAAAAAATTAAATTCCACTGACAGTGGACTAAGTGCTGGCCCCATCCCTGGTAAATAAACTTTTCCCATTACAATTTCTCCTTTTACTAGATGAATGAAGACAGGGCTCTCGAACCCCGGAATGTGCATGTGAGTACAAGCACACGTGTGCACGTGTATCGGTGGAGAATTTAGAGTTGGAAATCAGTGGCCAGTTAGGATTTCTCACCATTAGAAAGATGGAGAGAGGAGCAGATGTAGCTCAAGTGGTTGAGCGCCTGCTTCCCACATACAAAATCCCAGGTTCAATCCCTGGTACCTCCTAAAAACAAAACAAAACAAACAGAAAAACCAATTCTCCCTGGGAAGTAGATGTAGCTCAGTGGTTGAGCCCCTGCTTCCCACGTATGAGATTCTGGGTTCAATTTCCTGTGCCTCCTAAAAAAGGAAAGAGAAAGAGAGAGGGTAAAATGGTAAACCTGTTCCCGGACTGAGAGAGCCACATGACAGCTGCCTCCACCACCCAGACGGGTCATCTGTGTGTCCCTGTTGGGGCAGTCAAGCACCCTCCTGGCTGCTCTGTGGGCCTGGCTCACGGGCTACCACCTCCCTCCTTCTTGGAGATCCACGCCATCCCCAGGCGCAGAGCTGGGTCCAGCCGCTGGCCCCGGAGCCCAGCTCGGCCCTCCCTCTTGGGACTGCGTGTGGAGCTGCCGACGCAGCCGTCTGAATCAGGTCTGCAGTGAAAATTATTCTACCCACTCCTCACCCGCCCTCATCCCACCGTTACATTCTGGAACATTTCGGGCCAAAGATTCAGCCAAACCCCCGAATTAGGCCCTGCACTTTGCAAGAGTGTTCCTGGCTGACACCGAATGAGGGGAATTTGCAGAGACGTGTCCTCAGCTTTGCCAAGCGCCCGAACACCTGAGTCAGGTGCCCAATGTCACGGATGCAGGGAAGGCAGGAAGGAAATTCCGCCCAGGCTCTGGGCAGCTCTCCCAGAGAGGCCTGGCCAAGGGCGCGCAGGGCCTTGCCTCCCCTCGTCACCACACGGGGTACCACCCCTGCCCTCCAGCAACTTCACCTGAGGAAGGGTGTCAACGGGGGTCCCCACTCAGGTCTCATGCTGCCTGGGTTGGAATCGTGGGGCGGCGCTTGTAGAGAGCTAACCTCTCTCAGCTCCACTCCCCTCATCTTAGAACATGTAGCACAGTGCCTGGCACAAATAATGTTCAATAAATGCTAGGCTGCTCCAGCATCTTCTGTCTCCTCACATCCCCACCCACCCCCTGGAAGTAATTTTTTATTTTTCAAGAAGCTCCAGATAACATAATGTTACATCAAAAATATAGGGGATTCCCATACGCCCCCCCTTTCCCCATCAACAACACCTTTTGTTAGTGGGGTACATTTGCTACAATTGCCCCCATGCCCTCTCTTGCCTCGGGATTTGCTCTTCAGCTGTGGCTGGGAATGGGACAGGGATGGCCAGGAGAGAAGCCTCTGGAAAGTGGCTCTCAGGATCACGGCCGCCCCTCTGCCCCGCGGCCAGCCTCGTGCCAAGTGGGAGACCCGCCGCCGAGTCCTCACGGCCACCGCAGCCCTGGGACCCCCGCGTCAGTCCTGGCTGCGGGCTTCTCCCTCGGGGCTTCCCGGGGCCTGGGCCTTGTCAGGCACAGGACAGCTGCCCCAGAGCCACGCCTGTGCTCTAGAAGCCTCCCCCGCCCAGTTCCCAGCCCAGCCCGGGGCCCGGATGCAAAGCGCGGGTGCCGGAGCCTGGCTCTGCCGCTGAATGGAGCTGAGTCTCTGCGGAAACGGCTCCCTGCCCTTGAGATGCGGTTTCCGCCTCCTGAAAACGGGGATAATGGCGCATCCCTCACTGAGTTGTGCATGGAACCAACGAGACGAGGGCACGGAGCACTCTGTGAACGGGGGCGATCTTGGGGCGTCTCCGGGATGACAACTGGGGCTTTTGGGGAGTGAAGATTGGCGATTTTCAAACACTGTAACCTAACTTTTTTACAGGACGGCTGAGAGCCTGTAGGCAGGTATTAGTGTCCCTATCTTGTAAGTGAGAAAATCAAGGCTCAGGAGAAGCAAGAGTCAAAGTGTGGGTGACACAGGGCAGCCTCAAGAGTTTAGAGACTGCCCAGAGCAGGGGCAGGCTGGGTGCGGGGCGTGGGTTCCCACAGCCGCACCTTTGGGAGTCAATGGGTTTTTAAAGTCCCTGTGTGGATCTTAGGGCTGTTAAGACTTTGATGAAAGGCAGGAGCTAGCAGAGAGGAGAAGGGAGAGGGCCTCTTCTCGTGGGCTTGCCTCTCCCCAGCTCCTGGCCTCCTCCTCCGGGTTAGAAGCAGGCTGCGCCTCATACCACGTGGCCGTGGGGCTCCGGGGAGCAGTACCATGCTGGCAGTGCTGCGGCCAGGGTGGTGCCAATGTGCCTTTGTGTGGATCGGAGCCCAGTGCCCTGGTGACGTCAGTTTACCATTGCACGCTCTGAAGCGCTGGGGACGGGGCTGGGCTGACGCGTTCTCAGGCCTTCAGGGTGGCACCCAGGATTCGGGATCACCAAGTGTGGGCTGCCACACCCTGTCCGCGTACGTGCTGCTGGTGCCTTACAGGTGCTGGGCTCCCCGTCCTCCCTGCTGGACTGCGAGGCCCTGAGGGCTGAAACCAGCTCCTCTGCATCTTTGAATCCCCAGAATCTCTGGGCTGAAGGTAGGGGCTCAGAGATGCTGGTAAAAAGAGAGCCAAAGAGATGCTTTGGGATTTGAGAAGAAGCTGGACAAGGCGTGCTCCTCAGCAAGAGCCGTGGGGGAGAGGAAGTACACGGTCTTTTCCGGCTGCCCGGCGAGAAACGTGTTAACTCTTGCAGAAACCACAGCCCCCCCGGGCTTCGGAGCTGAAATTCCTGAAGGAAACCAGAGATTGTTTCACAAAAATACCCTTCCAAGAAGAGCAGCTTGGGGAGCGGACAGAGGTCAAGTGGTTGAGCGCCTGCTTCCCATGTACAAGGTCCCATGTTCAATCTCCAGCACCTCCTTAAAAAAACAAAAAACCAGTGCTGCTGGCTTCATAAAGGCAGCGGAGTGCGGCCCCCTGGTTTGGGGTGACAAGTGTCTGAGCAGCATCGGGCCACGCGGGGTTTGGGCGGCCGGCTCCCCTGGGGTGCCGGGGGCCGTGTCGGGGTGCCAGCCTCCAGCCGACGCGGCAGCCTGCAGGCGGCAGCGGCCAGTGGCAGGAGCCTTGTCGAAGTCCCTGGCTGCGCTGTCACAGTCTTGCACGGGAAAGGGAGGAGAAGCCAGGGCTCTCTAAGCGTGCCACTTCCTGCATCGGGGACTCGTTCTTCCCTGAGAGTCCGAGGTGGCAGTTCATGGAAGGGTGCACACAGTGGGGCTGAGCGTGGCAGCTCAGCAGGTGGGACTGTCCCATCCCCAGGGTGTGCCTTGGGCCATGTGAGCCTCCGGAGAGGAGCCGCGACAGGTCGCTCTCTTTGGCTTGTCCTCTCTCCTCCTCTTCTCTCTGCCTCTGTCCTCTCTTCTACTTCTCCTCCCTCTACTCTCTCCCCCCTCCTCTCCCCACCCTCCCCTTTCAACCACTAAGTGTGACCACGGGGTCGGTAGCCCCCAGCCCCCCACACTGAGATCCGTGTCCCAGGTCTATTACCTTCCTGCCGGGAGCCCTGGGTCAGGTGACCTGCTCTCTGGCCTCCTTTCCTTCATCCGTAAAATGGGAACAAGAAGAGCCGTCACCCCTAGGGTGCTGGTTAGGGCGGGCCTGGGGGTCACCCTGCAGCCCGCAGCCCACCGGGCAGCTGCTCATCCCACACCCACGCCCCCCACGAGGGAAGGAGTCCCAGAGGGCCGTGAAGGAGAGGAACCGCCAAAGCCCCCCTTAGCGGCTCCGCCACCCCCCTGTGGCTCCAGGTCAGGGAAGGAACCACAGCCGGGGACATCAGAGACACACCAGGCCACCGAGCCTGGGGCCCCGGGCACAGCCCCCGAGGCCTGCGAGCCCCTGCCTGACGCCTGGGCCGCCCCCGGGGTGGCCGCCGCCGTCTCAGCGCGCAGCTGGCCCCCTGCAAACGGCTAGCGGCGGCCCCCCGGCCGCGGCGGCGTAGCTGACTCTACCCCTTCTGCTTTTCTGAGTTTTCCAAAAATTCTCTTGTAGTTCACTGCATTCATGCTTAGCAAAACAAAAACAGCAAATACCATCGAGATGGGAAAACCCAGAACATTTGCTGAGCACTTTTGCTTTTCTGCTCTTGTTGGGAACCCCCGGGGGCCGAGGAGGGAGAAGCGGCTGGGGCTTCTGTGGGGGCTTCAGGTCGCCCCACGGCAGGTGGGGGCAATGAGGGGGCGCTGGGGCGGGGGGCCTGGAGAGGGCGTGAGCGGGCCCTGCCCCCCCCACCCCGCAGTCTCAGTGACACCTCAGCCTGCCCCTGGCCTTGGCCCCAGGGCCTGGAGTGTTGGGTGGGATCTGCCTCTGGCCTTGCCTCTGGCCTCCCTGCTCCCTTCCGCCAGAGCTTCTCTGGTCCTGTCACACCCCCCCCCCTCCGGCCACTTGCCCTGGGGGATACTGCTTTCCCTGTTCCCCACTTCTGTTGGGGTGCCAGTGATAAAAGCCCAATCCCTGGGTCAGGGCCCGGCTATTTGGACCCAACCGTTTTGCTCCTGAGGACATTATGAGCCCAAAACAGTTTGGCTGCGAGCACTTTAATCAGAATTACCCCACGGTCGTGGCTTTCATCTAGAAAGTACTGGTGCTCCAGAGCGAACTCCATTAAGCCAATTTAATCCTTTTAACCATTTTCTGTACAGCACGGTTAAACCATTTCCGATGCTTCCATTTCCATTTTGCTGATTACTTTCACAGGGATCAATTCTTTTGCGTTTGGAATTTTACAGTGGAGATTTGCTCCATAAAGCAGTTTTTTTCGTCCACATCAAGCTTTACTAATTACAGTTTCTGCCGCTGAGCGGTCACATTTCCGACAAACCTCGTTTTCCTGGGTCCCTGAAGTTTGTGTTATTTTTCAGTCAACCCATGACTAAAGAGTGAGTCAGGGAGAGAGTGGGGTGGAGTGGGGGAGAATGAAGGAGGGGAGACGGAAGGTGCCGGAGAGACTCAGAGAGAGGCGGAGCAGCCCGAGAGCAGGAACCGGCTGCAGCTGGCCAAGGATCGTGTCTTCTGAGTGGTGCCTTCTGGAACATTCTAGCTGGAACGGACAGCTGAGGTGTCTTGCCACCTGGCCCGTGGGTTGGAAGGGTGAGACCAAGGGGCTGCCGCGTGAACAGAGCCTGGCTCAGAGGGAGTCGGGGCAAGCAAGAGGGACCGAGGGACAGCGGGAGGCCCCTGGCCTCAGCCAGACCGGCCCCCCGCTGCCCTGCGCCATCAGCCGGCCAAGCCCCCTTGCTTAGGCTTAAGGTGACTTATCTGTGGTTCTGCCCCTTGCAATGAGCACGTCCTCCCCAAAGCCCCAGCGCTCGCTCGCCAGGCTCTGCCTGCCCTGTCTCACCTGCTGGGTTGTTAGTTTTTTCCTATTGCTGTTGAGGTTGATCCTCCCTCCCTCCCTCCCTTCCTTTCTCTTTCTCTCAGACATTTCTTTCTCTTTCTCCTCTTCTTTCTCCCTCTCTTTCTCTCTTTCTTTCTTTCTTTCTCTTCCTCCCTCCCTCCCTTCCTTCCTTCCTTCCTTGTTTTAGGTTTACATAAAAATTATGCAGACAATACAGAGTTCCCACATACCTACCCCCCATTATTAACTCCTTGCCTAGTGTGGTAGCTTTGTTACATTGGTGAAAGAATATTATTATAATTGTACTATTAACTACAGGCCATAGTTTACATTAAGGTTTGCTGTTTGTGTTTTGCAGTTCCGTTTTTTTTTTTAAATTTTATTCTAGTATCCCCTGGTGTTTTTATGCCACTGACGGCCTTTTTGGGAAGCCCCCTCTCTCCTCCTTGCTACCCTCCTTTGCTGGGTTGATGTACCATGTAATATTCCCTCTTCAAATGTCTAGTAAGTGCCTGACATATTCAGGACAGTGTGTTTGGAAACAGGGGTGGGGAGAACATTCAAGAAAATGTTCAGTCTTGCTCTATTAGGGGTGCTGATGCAAAATACCAGAAATCTGTTGACGTTTGTAGAGGGTATTTATTTGGGGTAGAAGCTTACATTTACCAGACAATAAAGCATAAGTTACTTCCCTCACCAAAGTCTGTTACCGCATGTTGGGGCAAGATGGCTGCCGACGTCTGCCAGGGTTCAGGCTTCCTGGGCTCCTCTCTTCCCAGGGCTCCGTTTCTCTCTGGGCTCAGCTGCTGTGCTCTCTCCACAAGGCCAGCTGTAGACTCTCTGGCAAACAGCTCTGTCCCCTTCTCCAGGGCTTTTGCTGTGTCTAAGGAGCCGTCTCTATTCCTCTGTGTTCTTCTCCTGTGTGTTCACTGCCCAGGCTCCAGCTCAAAACTCCCAACTCTGTCCCTGTCACGTCTTTTCCCTACCCACCAAGGGGGTGGGATGCTACGTCCTACTGACGAGGCCCAATCAAAGCTGTAATCATTATTTAATGAAGTAGGAGTGAAACCTCTGAATCCAATATAATCTAACATGCCCAGAGGAAAAGACCAGTTCACAAGCACAACTCAATATCTATTTTTTAGAATTCCTGAGTAATGCCCAGCTGCTCCATGGGCTAAGCCTCAGTTTCCTTTCCTGTAAAACAGGTTTACTTGCAACTTCCACACGTGGCTTGGGGGAGGAGGAGCAGAGGCTACGTTTGCACAGTGCAGAGCGTCTGGATGGTATAAGCAGCTGATAATTGTTTGCCATTTGAACAGAGAGAACGCCCCGGTCGGGGCGAAGGGGCCCCAGATGTCCCCTCGGTGGTCTCGTGGCTCCTAGAAGCCAAGGAGGTAATGTCATGAGAGTGGCCGCCTCTGATGGGACACCCCTGAACTGGGGACCAAGCAGGGTCAGAACTCTGCGAGGGTCAGGCTGATGGTGTCCCAGAGCCCGCGGAGGGCAGAGCAGCAGGTGGCAGCCTGCGGGACGGAGCCCCTGGAGACCTGGCCGTGGGCCTGGCTGCCGTTTCGCACTCTGGGTCTGCGTTTTTGGCACGCATACTGGAAGGCGAGTGCTCAGAACTGAGCTGGTGCCACCTTTCTCCTGGAACCTCAGCCACCAGCCGTCAGGCTCTGCTGCTTACCAGAAACCTAGACTGTGCCTGCTGCAGCACCCTGTGCCTTGTTCTGGCCAAGACCTTGGCTGCAAACAGGACTGTCTCCTCAGCACAGCTCTCACGCTCCCGAGCCTGCCCCAGACACTCTGGCCCTCCGCGTGTCACTCCACAGGACTCATCCTGCAGCGTGAGCTCCTCGGCCCCTTGCTAAGCTCTGATACTGTGAGGCACAGCTGGTGTGAGTGCCAGGTTCTGGGAGTGGGGAAAGCTGTGGCCGGTGTTTTTAAGAACATTATTTTATATTTGGAAAACTAAGAAGACATTTCTATTGTTTGAATAAAACTAAGCAGAGCTTGAAAAAATAGCCCTGGCCATGGGGAGACAAAGACAGTGGGGGTGGAGGGATAGCAGAGTGCCAGCAGGGGACTGGCTGCTGTCCACGGCTGTCACTTCTCACTGCTCCATCAAGCAGAGCCCAGAACTTTCTGCTTCACCTGGATCAACCCTGACCTGATGTAGCCTCAGCTGTACTGTTCCACATCCTCAGGCAGCAGGATTGGAATGTTGTGTCAAAAAATTCCCTCCTTCCCACAGAGGACATGTGGGGTGTTATTGAGAACAGGCTGTGGGGGTGGTGAGGGTTGCGTGGGCTGCACACATATTCTAGGTCATGAGTGGGGAGTTAATGGTCTAAGGAGCACGGACCATCTGTTGGGGATGAGGAAAAAAGTTTTGGTACTGGGCGGTGGTGATGGCAACACATTTGAATGTAATTAATACCATTGAACTGTGCATGTGAAAGTGGTTAAAATGGGAAATTTGGAGCTGTTACATATGTCATTATGAAAAGTTAAAAAAAAAACCTGCAGAGGGGGCGGGGCTTGACCTGGGCCGCGGAGCAGGGTGGCCCAGTGGGGAGGCGGGCCGGCGGCTGTGGGCCACCTGGGGAGATCTGTCCTGCCTCCCTCAGTCTTGTGCAGGGACCCTGGGGCCAAAGGAGACCGGCACCCGGGGCCCTGTCCTCTGCTCTGCCCAGTGAGGACGGGGTGAGCCGGGTCTGCGGGGCGGTTGCTGTTGATGAGTTGGGTGACTGGGGCAACTCAGCCTCTCTGAGCCTCAGTTTCCATCTTTACACAGTGGAAGGAGCCCCTGCTTCCCCAGGGTGCCACCGAACCCCCCTTCTGCCTTTTTTTTTTTTAAGATTTAGTTATTTATTTATTTCTCTCCCCCCCGCTCCACCCCGGTTGTCTGTTCTCTGTGTCTATTTGCTGCGTCTTCTTTGTCCGCTTCTGTTGTTGTCAGCGGCACCAGAATCTGTGTTTCTTTTTGTTGCGTCTTCTTGTTGTGTCAGCTCTCCATGTGTGCGGCGCCATTCCTGGGCAGGCTGCACTTTCTTTCGCGCTGGGCGGCTCTCCTTACGGGTGCACTCCTTGTGCGTGGGGCTCCCCTATGCGGGGGACGCCCCTGCATGGCAGGGCACTCCTTGCCTGCATCAGCACTGTGCATGGGCCAGCTCCACACGGGTCAAGGAGGCCCGGGGTTTGAACCGTGGACCTCCCATGTGGTAGGCGGACGCCCTAACCACTGGGCCAACCACTGGGCCAAGTCCGCTGCCCCTCTTCTGCCTTTGGTTGGCATCAAGTGTGCTCCTGTTTTCCTTCCCCTGTAAGACTTGAAGCAGCTTCTGAATCCCAGAGAGCCACGGCTAATAACAACAACAACAATAATAATAACCCACACCTGTTGAGCGCTCACATGGGCTAAGCATTGTTTCAGGTGCTATATGTCCTAACGCCCTGAACCCCACCAGCCTCCCGTGAGGCAGCTACGATGATGACCCTCATTTGACAGATGGGGCAACTGAGGCAGAGAGATGCAGCAGAACTGGCCGGAGGTGCTGCAGCTCCAAGTGGATGCTTCGGTGCCTGAGTGTGGACGGCCTCACCAGCCTGCTCTCTTGAAAGCAACCCGTCCCCGGGCGAGAGGACGGCCACCTGGCCGGGCCCTGCGCCACTGGCTCCCCCAGTGCTTCTGGGAACACAGATGCCACCCCGTGAGCAGGGAAAGGGCCAGCCGGGTCTCCCCAAGCCAGGAGTGTTCTGTGGCTTTCTTTGTCCAGCTTCTCCTCCTCTTTGGCTTTCCCGCACTCTTCCATGCTGGTTTTTTGCACCTATTTGTTTTTTGTCCCATGGAGTATAACCTGACAGTTGAGGAAAGTGAGGCATAGAGAGGTGACATGTCCAAGGTCATGTGGGACTCACCCAAGGTCACACGGCACTGACAAGAGGAGCTGGAATCAGATGGTGGCCAGCGTTATTTTACTTACACAATTTCCTGTAAAGGAAAATTTTAAGCTATAGAATGTTGGAAATGTAATAGGGTGAAGGGGAGAGAAAGACAGAGAGAGGGAGAGAATGGGGCTCATTGTTCCTCGTTTCTGAGGGAAATAAACCACTGCCTGTGCTTTGGGACCCCTGTGTGGCCTGTTCCCTCTCATTGGGGTCCCAACTTGGGGACATCCCCTTGGCAAGCCATCGGACCCTTAGGATTAATACCAGATAAGGGCATAAGGAGTTACCCTGTGACCTCGCAGGGAGTGCAGAGGGGTGAGTGCAGCCCCCACTCCCTCCCCCAGGTCCCTCTGGTGGGGGCGCACCGGTAGCGCCTAGTGGAGCCCTCTCGTCCTGGGGTGGGGGTGGTTTCTCTGTCAGGTCTTGAAAGGGGCAGCATTACAGAGGCCTCCGGACACCTGAGCCTGCCTTGCTTCCGTCTACACTGGCAGGCGAGCCCGTGGGCTTCGGCCGGCTGCCGGGGTTCAAGCCCGCCTCCCCCTCTCCCTGGCTCTGAGATCTTGGGCCAGCGGTGTACCTGCTCTGTGCTCAGCTTCCATGTGTGAGAAGAGGTGGGTCTAGCAGCACTCGCCCAGCGGGCTCTCGTGAGGCGCCCTGGGATGGGCAGGGACGATGGGACGGCTGTGCGCAGCACACGGGGCCCTCAATAGGTGTCAGCCGGCTAGGATTAGCACGGTCGCGTTAGTCTTGAGCACAGCTGTAGTTACATGCCAGGGTTGTTGGAACCTGGTTCCTGGGTTAATACCTTCAAGAAATGGGATGCCAAGAACCCTTGCAAAGTTGATGCCATGATTCCTGGCTGTGGCGCCAAGTCGTGGTAGGAAGGACTGAAAGTGCATTTATACCTGTGTGACTTTCAGCATGTCACCTCACATCTCCGAGCTCAGTTTTCTCACCTGTAGCGTGAGAATCTATTGGCTGGAAATGCCTTTCATGGTGGGGAAGAGAAAAACTCAACCAGTGCTGGTTTCGATGAAGAGGGATTTAAAAAATTTTTCAACTCCCTGGAGTTTTGTGAGTTTGTGAGTCTGGAGGAGACAGTCCAGGGTTATGGCAATGGCTCAACAGGGCCTCCGAGAAAGGGCCCAGGCTCGCTCTAGCTTCCTTCCATTCTTAGCACCGTGGCTCTGCTTCACACTCGCTGTCTTGTGGTCTCAAGACGGCTGCTCCACCACCAGCCTCTGGTCTATGTTCCAGTCAGGAAAAAAACCAGGGGTTCTGTGTTCAGGAAGAGGAGTTGCTTTAGGGCCTTTGGCCTACGTCTTCTTGGCCAGAATCATGGCGGGATATGGACTATTTTAGCTCTCAGCCTCTGTAGTGGGGGAAGATAAGAGGAAAGCAGTTGTGGGTACTTTTCAGAGAGCAAATTCTCAGAGTCTGCCATGGGACTTTGGGGAGGTAAAATGCTCATCCTGGGCCTGGCTCAGATTAGGTGCTTACTAGAGAAATCAGGTAAGCGATGAATTCCAAAAAGGGAAGATTATTACCTCGCAGTGCAAACTGGACCCTAATAAATGAGTTTGCTTCTTGTTCTTCTCCTGGACTTCATTAACCTGGCTGGGGTTGCCCTCACATTGGGTTGCCCTCTTCTACCAAGGTCCTCCTGAATCGCCAGAATGGGGCCATTATGACCCATCTCCCCAATTCATGGACTCTCTGTTCAGACTGGGAGCTTTAGGATGCCTGGAGAAACTTGGCTGTGCCCACCAGTGGCAAAGCCAGTACACTGTGTCAGCCTCAGGCCTGTTGGTGTGCCATCTTGATGACCCTGCACGTTCCTGGTTCAGTCGATGATCTCACTGCCAAGGTCCCGAGAGGTACGGCCCAGGTCCTGACTCATGGGGGAAGTTATAATCATGTACTGTGTGGCTTTATTTCTAAGTGCATTTTTAAAAAAATGTGTTCATCCAGAAGAAAATGCAGCGTTCATGATACTTTATTAACTAGAGCACCCTGGGTATTTTGGGCGATGACATTTCCTTTGGGATCCTGATGGTTTACTGACCTTGGTATGTTGTGCCGCCTCAGGAGGGTAAGGAAGGAACATTCATTAATTTCACAGCCGTCCCCAGGCCTCATTTCACAGCCAGCTCATCTCAACCTGATCTCAACAGCTAATGACCATGAGCCTCAAACAGGGGTCATTCCTCCAGGACTTTGATGAAGGTGGGTCTCAGGACGTTTGGGACCCAGGAGGGGGGACATGGGGATTGTTAGACAGGAACAACCGCTGGGGTAATCAAACTTGCCTGCTGGTTCCAGGTGTGAGTCAGGGTGAGGCTGTGCTGAAACTGGACATGGGCTGGGGCCGCTGACCTCTGGTCTCCCAGGGAGCAGAAGCTCATCACCACGGCTTGTGATTTACTCTTAGATTTGAAGGGGGTAGAGTGAGTTGAATAACAATCCCTTGGCAAGTGGGAATTAAAAAGATCTTTCTGTCCAGCTTTCCTTGTTTTATGGACTTTCCAGGGTCCTTGCCAACAAATCGCCTGAGCTTGCCGTGGGCTACTGACACAGGATGACATAGTGGCGCTGACTGGGTTTGAGGGCTGGCTTGGTTGATGCTTTTGCTGTACAATCTGAAAAATGGTATGGACTTTGTTGGGGGCGACTAGCTGTATTTGTGAGCTAGAAAGCCTTGTAATTTAAAATCCTAATTTCTGGTAGTGTTTCTGAAGTTCCTGGTGTTATTTTACATCAATTCTTAAATATCACCTAACATTTATTTCAAAGGCACTTCTGATGCCTTTGCGCGGAGCTGAGGTCTTTTCAAGGACGGTCTTATTTAATCCTTGCTGCGACTATGAGGGAGGAAGTCGCTCGCCCAAGGTCACTGTGGCAGTGTGGTCAGAGCCCAGAGTTCCCGTCACTCTGAGTTCACTCTGGAACACATGGCCAGGCAGTGGGACCAGCAGGTGCTGGCCAGGGATCAGGAAACCTGGGCTCCGGTCGACCCCAGCCAGACCTCCGTTTCTCTCCCTGTGAAATGAGGGCTGGTCTCCCAGGTCTTTGAGTGCGATGTCCTCTGGGTATAGGTTTCTGACAGTGAGTTCTTGTCAGAGGGGCGTGAACTCTCACGGAGTATGAGGATGCGTGAATGCGCCTTCTCAGCCCTGTGAGTCATCTAACCAGCTGTGAGCATTGGGCTAACTGTCCAGTAAATGGGAACCAACCACTCATTCCTGACACAAATCTCGAGTTTAGGGGGTTTCTAGAATGACCCTCAAGTTCAATTATTCACTAGAAGGGTTCACAGAACTCACTGAAAGATGTCATACTCATGGTTATGGTCTACTGAGGTCTACTGTAGATTAAAGTCAGCCAAGGGAAGAGACTCCTCGGGCAGAGTCCAGGAGGAGCCACATGAAGATCTTCTGGTTGTACTTTCCCTGCGGAGCCACCGATGGTTTTGCCTTCTTCTAGCCATAGTGTGTGACAAGAGCACAGAGTATTGCCAACTGGGGAAGCTCATCTGAGCTTTTGCTATCCATGGTTTTATTGGGGCTTGCTAATGTACAGCCCACGAGCTGACCTTTATGCTCCAGCCCCTCCTGGAGATTGGCCTAATACCTTCAGTCATGAGTTCTTTCAGAGGTCAGAATTGATATTACATGACCCAAAATCTCCATCAAAAATCCATCGTTAGACTGTAAGGTGGCCAAACCCCCCAATCAAACAAAGATACTCCTATCAGGCAGGACATCCTGGGGCCTAGAGATCACCAGCCAGTAGCCAAGGGCAAAGCAAGACCCCTTTTAGGGTCATTAATTCTTCAGTACCCAGCATCTTCACTAAAACACTTGCCTACAGGCATAATCCATCCACTCCTGCTTTTCTAGAATGTTCTCCCACCTAGTTATAAAGCATTCTTCCTTCTCTGAGGTCCAAGTCCTGGCCCTCCACCTTACAGAGGTATTTCTTCTTTGCCTACTGCTGTCTGATGATGAAAGGACATTGTTGGTTAGATGTTAAAGCAGGAACTTCTGCAAGTCCAACTCTAGATCATTTTTCTCAGATACACATTTGCACAGAGTTTCACATACTCACAAGGCTGAAAGAGGCCTGGAGGACCTTGTACTCCCCTCACTGCTGTGTACCGGACTCCCTGCTCAAGCTACCCTGACACATGGCCTTCACCCAGTGCTGGCCTGCCTGGGTTTGGGTTTCTTTGAAGTGGGCCCTGAGATAAGGGTTTGGATTCAAGTAGTTTAAGGGAGGTAATCTCAGGAAACTCTGGTAGAAGAGTGGGGAGATGAGAAAGACTAAGAAGGAAGCAATAAAAGGCATGTCATTAGGTTGAGTTAACATGTGGACAGCTGGGTCCCAGTGCTGCTGGGGTGGAGTGGGGCTTCGTTACCGGGAGCTGCTGGGGCAAATTACCACTTGGCTTAAACAACAGAAGTTTATTCTCTCACTCTTCTGGGGACCAGAATTCTGAAATCAATATGTTGGCAGGGCCGCCCCCCACCCAGAGGCTCTAGGGGGGCTGCGTCATTGCCTCTTCCAGCTTCTAGTGGCTTCTGGCATTCCTTGGCTTGTGGCAGCGTCACTCCATCTCTGCCTCCTCTTCACTCAGTCATCTTCTCTCTGTATCCCTGTGTTTTCTTCTTTTCTGTCTCTTGTAATGACACTGGACATTGAATTTAGGGCCCACACTAATCCAAGATGATCTCCTCTAGAGATACTTACGTAATTAAATCTGCAAAGGTCCTTTTATTCCAAATGAGGTCACACCCTGAAGTTCCAAGTGGACATATCTTTAGGGGACTACCATTCAATCCACAACAGGGTATCGAGGAGGCAGAGTGGACGACACCTCATAGGAAAGGCAACTGAGGGGAGGGGAGTTGGTGTGCTCACCCACCAATTCTCCTTCCGTCATCAGTCGAGGGCTGCTTCTGGGAGTGTTAACTCTATGGTACTTCTGCATGGACCTGGCATACTCCCCAAGCAGGACAAAAAACACTCAGGTAGAGAATCCCCACTATTTGAAGCTACTGTGGGCATAAACAGGGCCTTGATAGTATCTGCTACAGTGTACCCCTTGCTCTGTTCAGATCCTCTTGGACCCCTTGTTAAGTCTATGCTGTCCATCCCTGATTCTTCAAGGTGATGACTGGTCACAATTTCTTAAGAACAAACTAAAATATGAAGAAAGAGGCTGTCCAGAAACTCTGTACCCCATACTTATCTATTACAGATGCCACTGGCACCATGAAATCTACCAGGTCTTTTGGCCCAAGTAGCAGAGCCACTTATACCACAGCCTGAACCTGCTGCAGAACTTTCTCTTGCTCTGGGCCACAGGAAACTTCATCCAAGTAATGGGCTGTAGCAGTATTCCCAAGTGTGGAATATGTTGTCTCCAAAATCTGAGAAGGCCTACGAAGTCCTGTGTCTCTTTCCTTGGACAAGGTACAATAACTTGTCCTTTGACCTCCAAGTCACCGAGGTGCCAGGACCCTGCCTTTCTGCACAGTGTATCTCCCACTCCTGCTGCACATGTTAATTCTGGTAGCCCTGACCTGCCCAGTGGGCAACAGAGCAGGATCCAGGGGCTAGAGAAGGCCATCAGACAATCAAATGCAGTTGGAAGTTGGTGGTGTGCATCGAAGTGGTAAGGGTAAGGGATGGGGGTGGGGCATGGCCATTACCTGCCACACGTGTCTGGCCTCCCCCGCAGCTGATACTCTGGGTCTGAGAACAGACTCAGGTCTGGGTATCAGGTCAGAGACCATGATTTTCCATGACATGATACTCGCTGATACGCTCCTTCTGCTCACCTGTTGTTGATCTTTTGGGCTATGAAGATGAGCAGTACCTTCACTGGCTGCTCATTTGTCTTGTCCCTTTGGCACAAGATGGTCTATTGTCCATCACCACAGATCCCTGTGGGTCAAGACCTGCCATTTGCTTTTCCAGCCTTGCAGCCTCCTGTGGAAATCATGTCCATCTTATCATACTTAGGTATTGCCACCTGGCCCCAGTGAGTCCAGATTCTTATTTTCCCCATTGACAGTAGAGAGCCCAGGTCCATAGCCAGACCCCCTACCAACAATCCTGACCTAGGTGGACTGCCCCTGCTCCTCCTCCCACACTGGCACATACCTTACTGCTTTCATGAAGGACCTGTCAGCTGGGACTTCTCTTGTCTTGCCTGCTCACTTCCATGAGCCTTTGAACCCATCCCTTGGTCTTCATTATCAGTCTAGAAGTCATGAAGGAAGGTGGGGCATATATAGGTGAGGGAAGCAGCATTTTGCGCAACATCCAAATCAAGTGAGTGCTTTGCTGGTCTCCAGGCGAGGGGAGGCTGTTCTCCCTGCCAAGGGGAAGGGTGCCTTTCTCCTGGCCCAGAGGGCTCGGGGTCACCTAAAGATTGAGGTTTAAGGTTCTCCACCTGCGTGTCCCTTCCCCAGGTCTCACTCTTTCCTTATAATGGCCTGGCTTTGGCTGCTGGGGCTGAGAATTCAGTCTCCTTTATGACTCCACTACTTCTATCATCAGATTTTTTGTCTGATTTTCAATACAGTCCACCTTTTGGCTGCAGAGAATAAGGATCTCTCTCATGCTGCTCTGGAGGACATCTGGTTCTTGCACCATACCTTTAGTTTCTAGGTGGCTGACCCTGAGCTTGTCATTTTCTTCCTTCAGAGTTTTGATGGTAATCACAACTGGCATTCCTTATAACGTCCCTTTGGTGCTAAAGCTATTGCATTAGCCACATATCCCCTTTCACCTATACTTCATTCCAGTTCACCAGGGGAAGAGTCTTAGCCATAGTGAGGTGCAGCTCACAGGAGGGGTCATCTTAGCCCCCACGGCGGTACCTTTGGCCATCTGGTTGGCAGGTGATTCAATTCCAGAATCCCACCCCAAGGGCTTGCTTCTCAGGACCACTTCTTGCATAAACCGTCTTGGGTTCTGATCCCCCAGAGGCAGACTCTTGAAAAGAGCTTCTCAAGAAACATCAATAGAGAAGTGATGCAAAGGAACCAAGAAAGGTGTGCTATTAATCCAGTTACTAACTGGAGGCAACCGGAGCTCATTCCCACTGAACAATTCTGAGCATCAGAATAGAGCCCACCTCAGAGGTGAGGAAGCAGAGGTATTTATGCTCCATCTCTTCAGTCTGCTTCTGAGGGCTTTGATTCTCCAGCTCTTGCAGTAATCCGCCTTGGGCATCCAGGGGGGACTGCTGAGGGGATTCAGGTGGCTCTCCCACCAAGGCTTCTGCAAGGCTCAATGCTCCAGAGCAGTTCATGGGCCTTGGACAGCCTAGGCTCCTGGAAAACCCTTTCTCTAGAATGAAAACTGATGTCCCTGGACATCACCCCTTGCACCTAGCTCCTTCTTCTCCTAGGACAGCTCCTCGGGCATTTGCATACACACCAATTGTTCCCTGAGTCGTTTTTCTTGCTGGTGAAACTGAGCACCCTGGGGTCTTTACCTTTTCCTTATGACAGAGATTTGCCTCTGCTCACCATCCAGTCCTCCTCTTGGGAAATGGTCTCGGATGTCAGTGCTACCACCAGACCTTTGTCCCCCAGTGGAGACTGCAGAGGTGTGACACAGAGTGTCACAGTGTGACCATCCCTTGTGCATACGGCATGCCAGCCTCCACTCATGCAGATCACGGTCCACAAGCTTCGCCACCAGCCTGAACTGCCCTTATTTGCTACCCACACAGGAGGTCCTTCGGGGTGAGAATGGTGACTTGCTCATCAGTGTGCTCCATGCTCAGTGCAGTGCTTGGCACCCACCTCACAGGGATTTTGTTTTGGTCTTGCCACAGAGGTAGGGACCCAAGGTATGGTTTTGGCTTCTTTGCCATCCACATCCACGTCCTGCCCTCCAGGTGAGAAGTGGCTAATCTGGTTGGGAGAGCCTGGTATTCTTTGGGTCACATTTCATGCGCAGGCATTGTCATGCCCCTGCAAGGCAGCACATGGTCACAACCACACTTTATTCCACCTGTAGCCAGGTGGGGTGGCAAGTCAGCCCTCTTTATCCTTGTGCCTTGGTAAGTAGACTCAGAGTCCATTCCACTGTCTCGCCACTTGTGCTTTGAAGAGGGGACTATAGCCAGGCTACTCCATGCCTCAGCCTCATGCTTTAGGTCCTCTCTTCCTAGAAGCCCTGCACTGGGGCTGTTGGGTGCTTGCTTAGCTATGGAGAGGATCAATACTTCATTTGGCAAATATGTGCTGTGTCTTTGGCAGAAAACTGAGGGGATGGATTCAGACCTTAAACTCCACCCCTAAATTCTAAGGTGCTGCTGGGAGAGCACAGGGCAAAGGCTTGGTATATCCCAGTGACTGCAGCAACAACCTTCCACATTCAAAATAAACATTTGTGGATCAAATGGATGAGTGTCAGCTGCAGCCCTAAGCCTCCCACCTTGAAGAAGAGTTTGTGCTTCTGGGTCAGCCTGGGCTTCGTCATGGTCGTAGTCGATGCCTGTTTGGCTTCATGGGTGTCTGACCCGGGAGCTGAGATAACATGAGAGGCTCCTAATTGTTTTGGGAACCTGCGGGTCTTCCTTTGGCCGGAGCACAGGGATTTGCAGTAACTGGAGTCCCTTTTCCTCATTCCTCCGCATGGATGACTGATGAAGCTGTTGCAACAGACAAGAGCCAGGCCTGCCCTGGACCTTCTCCCAGAGTCTGGAAGCAGAGATCCTGGCTAATCCGTTTTGTGACCCTGGTGCCTGGCTCACTAGGTGCCTAAGAAGTGGATGCATTCCATGTCCTCTTCTCAGGGGCCTGAGAGAGTGAGAAGCTTGCCCAAGGCCTCACAGCGCGCAGCAGAGAAGGCAGATTCCCCGTGGTCTCGGCTGCAGCCCATCTCATCCAGCCCCTCAGTGAGATGGTGAGAGGCCAGGGCAGGCCAGTGGTTTTTCCAGGGCTCTTTAGCAAGTTTGGGCAATAGCCAGGCCTGGATCCTGGCTGCCCTGATACACATTTATGTCCACTCCTCCTACTGGATTCTATTTGTTTTGTTCCACACACGAAAAATCAAGACAACCGAAAATAGAGAAAGTATTCCAAGCTATAAAGAGAGAAAGGGAGCTGTCTGTGACTTTTGTTGTCTTCTGGGCTTGGGGATACCCACCTCTGAAGCCCCTGAGACCTCGCCACATTTTGTGGGGTTTAGTGTCTGAGCTTTGGGGACTGCTGATGTCATTTGTCTCATGATGAAGAGACACTGTGATTTTTTTATTTTTTATTTTTTGGTTTGAGGATGCAATATGATGCACTGGAAAGGACACTGGTAAATCTAAAAAATGCATACTTTGTGACCTAGCAATTCCATTTCTAGCATCTTTTACAGAAATTCTTGCACATGTGTACAGAGATTTATGTATAAAGCAATTTATTGCAGTACTGTTAGAAACAAATGTCCATCAGGAGAGGAATATTTAAATAATGCATAGAAAATCCATCCCTCTGAATGCTCTGTAGTCATTGAAAAGGATGAGGGAGAGCTATCTTTTTATACCAACATGGAAAAATGTTTGATATATGCTGTTACATGAAAAAAATCAACTCTCAGAAAAATGTGTGTGGGAGAATCCTGGTTTTTTTTTTTTGTTTAAAGATTTATTTATTTATTCCCCCCTTCCCCCACAACCTGTTGTCTGCTCTCGGTGTCTCTTCTCTATGTGTTCTTCTGTGTCTGCTTGTATTCTCATTAGGCAGCTCTAGGAACCGATGCTGAGACCTTCCAGAGTGGAGAGAGGTGATCATTTTCTTGTGCCACCTCAGCTCCCTTTTCTGCTGTGTCTCTTATCGTCTCTCCTCTGTGTCTCTTGTTGCATCATCTTGCTGCAGCTCTCTGCATTGGCTGGCACTCCTGCACTGGGTCACTCCTGCGTAGGGCAGAATTCCCACGTGGGGTGATACCCCAAGTGGGTCAGCACTATGTGTGGGCCAACTCGCCACATGGGCCAGTGTGCCTTCACCAGGAGGCCCTGGGCATTGAAACCTTGACCTCCTATATGGTAAACAGAAGCCCAACTGCTTGAGCCAACACCATTTCCAGGAATCCTGTTTTTTTAAATAAAATTATGTATGTAAATAAATACATGGGAAAAGATCAGGAAGGGTACACAAAACTGCAGAGAGTGGTTCCTTTGGAGATGAAGTAGATGGTGATGATGGGAGAGTAAACTTTTATATTAATTTTTATGTATGTTTGAATTCTTAACAAACAATTAACCCAGAAGATTATATTAATATTAATAAAACATTACTTTTGTGATTTAAAACACACAAAGAGAAGCAAATAAACAAGGGCTTCCATGTCATTCCAACCTATGTTTGATCCATGTATTAGTTATCTATTGCTGTAAAACAAATCAATCCAAAACTTAGGGCCATAAACTGCACGCATTTATTTTTTCCCAGTTTCTGCGGGTCAAGAATCTGGGCATGGCTTAGCTAGGTCTTCAGGCACAAGGTCTCTCATGAGACTGGAATCAAGATGGCGGCTGCGGCTGTGATCTCATTTGAAGGCTCCACTGGAGGAGGATCCTCTTCCAACATCACTTAAGTGGTTGTTGGCAGGATGTGGTTCCTTATAGGTAGTTGGACTAAGGGCTTTAGCTTCTTGCTTGCTCTTAGCCCGCCGACAGTTTTTGGCCATGAGTCGTCCTTGGTTCCTTGCCATGTGGGCCATTCTGTGGGGAAGCTCACAGCTTGGCAGTTGCTTCCCTTGAATGAATGAGCCAGTAAAAGAGCAAGACAAAGTCTTTTTGTAACTGAGTCTCAGAAACCACACCCCATCACTTTTACCATCGTCTGTTCACAAAAGCCAATAGCTCCAGCCCACACTCAAGGGAACGTTATCACACAAGTCGGGGATGGTTGGGAAGCAATGTGGTGACACCTACCACAACCCCAGTTCCTTTCATGCTCCGTTCACAAGCTGTTTCATTGGCCAAGTTACTTTGCCTGTAAAATGGGGTGATAGCAGCTGGCTCACAGGAAATGGTGAGGGTAACATGCAATAACCTGTGAAATAGCCACACACAGCACCTGCACCCTGCAAGCTGTGCTTCCCTCCGCTCTGCTTAGCCAGAGAAGAACTGTGGATTAAACATTTTTCATGATTGTCCCCATGAAGTTAGCAATCTAGCCACGCACACTCTGCTCCTCTGGTAACTGACTTTCAGGGAACTCTCCAGATAAAATTATGTTCATGTCAAGGAGCCTGGAATAAAGAGCTCTCTATTTAAAGAATGCAGGATCGGGTACAATGTTAGTAATTGCAACACGGGCACGAAGGTGCCAGATATTATGGAACGCACAGGAAAAATGGGGCCTTCTACAGCAGGTCTCAGTCATTAGCAAAATTTCACATTCAAAATTAGGCAGAAAAGGAAATTAGTGTCAAAGAGTGATTGCAGCCGCATCATTAACGTGACGGATGTTGGTACAGGCTCACGCTAATGACTAATGGGATTTTCCTTCGGGAGACAATCGAGCAATTTGGTGGTCAGCAGACAGTCTGAGAATCAATCATAACCATAGTCAATAATTTATCATTTCTATTTAAAGTCTGGAATCTGCATCAGCTGGAACAGAAGTGAGCCCCGCTGGAGGAAGGTTGGCATCCAACAAAATTCCGAGCCCCGGCTAAGTCTTTTTAAGCTGGTGTCCATCTTCTTTCTGGTGCAAAGCAAACAGGAAAATCGTTTGAATGATCAGCTTCTGATTCCATTTAGGGGCAGAAGCAGCCACATGCTACTGGCTGCAGGGACTTCTGGGTTTTGATGTTAAACTAGATTTAACTTTACAAGTTCATCTTTGGTGATATGAGCAAAGGTCTGACCATCCGATAACCCCTGGCTTATCTCACTGGTAGTTGCAAGGTGGGGAGGGTTTAGCTCCCACTCGCCCTGGAGGGCACTGTGGTTCAGAGGGACCAAGTATTTCCAAAGGTCGCCAAGTTAGAAGTGACAGAGGAGAACTTCTGACCTGGATCTTGTGTCATGTCCTTTCAGCATGAATAATATCAATAACAATAATAGCAAGAAGAACAGCTAATAGTTGTTGAGATCCTACTGTATGCTTGGCACTTGCTGAGCACTGTACACAGGTTATTTTGATTTGATCCTTACAGATGGAGACTTCGATAGGTTGAGTAAGTTGTCCAATGTCATACAGCAAGGAATTATGGAGCTGACCTTCAAATCTAAATCCTGGTCTCCTAAGTACCACGTTACATTGAGTTGCTAGATGCAGGAAATTGATGCTAAACTCTTTTTACCTTAGCTGTCTCCTCTGTAAAAATGAATATTAATGTGCCCCACTCATAATTTCAGGAATACGTTGCTTGGTAAGCTGGTATATAGGGCACCCAAAGCCTGAAGATACCTGTGAACCAGGTGATTGCAATGTCTGGTCACACTGTCAAGCCAGTGCCCCATTGGTCTGGACTGAAGCCACCATCTCCATCCCCCCATCTCAAATCCAATGAGGCATGAGTCTTCCCAGTTTTTCTTGACAGTCTTGTGAGGCAATATCCCAATTCACACTCATATCACAGTTGGTCTACAGATGCTGCGCAATTAATTTCTGCTGCTTTATGCCTACGAGCTCCATCTTCCGAATGTTTCTGTGATACCCCCTTTCTTTTCGGGTTAAACCCAGGCTTCTCAGGGTAGCATTACAAGCCTTGCTCTCCTTCCAGCCTAAATCTAGCTCCAATCTGCCTCCAGAATACTCTCTCTTCTGCTTGTGCCCAGTGGCCTACGAGGTTTCTTCTCCTTCTTTGCCTCCTTCTTGTTCCTCTCCATCATCTGTCTTGTAGTCCTTGTCTTCCTCATTCTCACCAAGTGACAATGACAGCAGCCTCTGGTTCCCTGTGAACCCCCACCAGTATCCCCAAATCCTCTGGTTCCCATTCCTGGCTCGTCCCTGTCTCTGAGCAGGGGTCCTTTCAACTTCTTCTCAAATTGGGGGATGCGCAATTTGGTGCCACCTCCTCACCTGGGAAGTCCTGGAGAGATGGCCAAGGTTGGAGGCAGGGTCAGGACTGGAGAGAGGATGAGCTGGCTATTCACGGAGCTATCCTCCCAGCCAGTGGCAGGGACATCATTGCGCAGGTTGAAAGCCTTTCCTTCATCTCCTTCTCATTTATACGGCCCGAGTCTGCCTTTCTGGTTCAATAGCACGGTCCCCAAACCTCCCTCCTGAGGCTGTCAGGCTTTTGGGGGAAAAGAGAACGCCATGGGTGCACATATGTTAACTTGAGAGAAGGCTCCTAGCTTCCATCAGATACTTGCAGGAGTCTTTGTCTGGAAAAGGGAGCACCTGCCAGGCTGGAGTTGCTGGAGGGCAAAGGCTATGTGATTTCAGTTATCCCTCCCCACGATTCTGAGATTGGAAACCATTGGAGCACAGAGTGGACAGAAGCATATCTTTGTTGAAATGCAAAGAATAATGGACAAATACACAATCACAGAGAAAGATTTTAATTAATGGTTTTCTCTCAGCAACTGCTAGATAAGCAAAGAAAAAAATGAGCAAGGTTCTAGAAAAGTTGAACCACATAATAAACCAGATTGACCTAATGAAATATATAGTACCTGGTTCCAACAATTAGAGGATATGTACTTTTTCCAAGCATATGATTAACATTTACCAAAACTGACCATTTATTGGGCGTTAAAACAAGACTCAATATATGCCAAGTCATCAAATCATATGGAAATTACACTCTCTGACCACAATGAAATGTAACTATATATCAAAACCCTTCATCATAAGCTTGGAAATTAAAAAGTACTGCCAGATACTTCATACATCAAAGAAGAAATTATATAATGGAAACTGTAAAATATTTAAACCGAATGGTAATGAAAACATTATGTAACAGGCAGGACAGGTAAAGTTAAGCTGGGCTTACAAACAGCCCCTCTTCCATCTTGTGTGTGTGTGTGTTGTGTGTGATTTTGTAAATCACTTTTAATTTAAAAAAAATTTTTTAAAAGAACCTTTAGATTGCATAAATGTTGCATAAAAAATCCCATCCAATGTCAAGTGGCTTGCAGAGTAAGGTTTGTTTCTCACTGCTGTTGCATATTCATCACTAGGAAGGCTTTCTGCCTTGTATCACCTTCACTCAGAGACTGAGGCTGAAGGGCCTTCCACCATCTGGAACGTTACCAGTCCCTGTAGTGGAGGGCGAGGGCAACTCCGGAGAGACTTAAACATCAGTTAAATGTTTCCCAAGTGTAACATGCATCATGTAAGCTCTTATTTCCTTGGTTAGAACTTGACCAGGCCTAATTTGAAGGAGTGAGAAGTCCACTACTCCCATGTGTAGAAGGGTACCAGATATCAGCGAATAGTAGTAATGGCTGCCACACAGATTACAATACATGGGATACAGCTAAAGCTGTGGACTGAGGGAAATGGGTAGCCTTGGATGCAAAATATTAGAAGAGAAGGAAGTCCAAAAATAAATGAGCTAAGAATCTAATTCAAGATGGTACGGGAGCTGGCATGACTCAGGTGATTGAGTGCCTCTCTTCCACATGGGAGGTCCCAGGTTCAGTTCCTAGTGCCTCCTAGAGAAAAGACGAGCAGACACAGAGAGCTCACAGCAAATGGATACAGAGAGCAGACAGCTACCACAAGTGACGGTGGGTGGGGGGAATAAATAAAAAAATAAATCTTAAAAAAAAAGATGGTAGGAAAAAATAAAGCAGAGTAAATCCAAAGAAAATAGAAAAAAGAAAATGATGAAGAGCAGAAATTAATGAAACAGAAAACAAAGATAGATAGGATCAATAAAACCAAAAGCTGATTCATTTAAAAGAAGAACAAAATAGAGAAACTGAGGGCAATTTAAAAAGAGAAAGCACAAACAAAAAAATTAGGGTTTTCTTGCCAAAAGGTCAGAAAGAGTCACCTTTGTTGACAGTGACAGTCAAAAGCTTGCTTCCTCTTGGTGAATAAGGAATAAAGTATCCTTGTGAAATGGATGCACAGAACCAGACTTGTTTAAAACCCTGCTCTGGGGTGGATTTCCACCTTGTGAAGGAAGGCTGGGAGACAAAAAACTCCATAGTCAATTTGTTACTTGGGCTTTGGTTTTGTAGGAAGCTATGAGCCTCAGCAAGTAGGAGGTTCTAGAATGTTCCAGGTACTGTTCTAAGCATTTTTACATGAAGAAATTCATTTATCCTAATGTGAATCAAAACCTAGGTAGTGGTCTTACCCTTTATGAGAGATGAGAAGACTGAGGTCCAGAGAGTTTAAACAGTTTTCCCAAGGTCCCACAACTAGGAAGTGGTGGAGTCAGAGTCAACCACACGTAGCTGGACCCCAGGATGCAAGCACTCAGCTACGCGACTTCCGTGGCCTTGAGAACAGAGTGCCAACCCAACCGCCCACTGACCAGGGACAATCCAGGCTCTCCCTAACATCACCGTGTGACAAGAGCCCCAGGGATCTCCACCCGGTTATCATTTGTCATTTTACTTTTTTGGGAGTTTTTGCACTCAGTAGGGTTTCACTTTAACATAATCAAATGTAACGCTTTTTTCCCTTATTGACCCTGGTTGAGAAGTTTCTCCACACCCATGCTTTGTAGGCGTCCACCCGTTTTCCTCTAGTACTTAAAGGGTTTCCTCTAGTACTTAAAGGGTTTCAGTTTTATATCTAAGTGTCTGATCTATTTTGGGCTTTACCCCAGGTTACAGTGTGAGAAGTCATTCCAATGTTGACTTTTTCCATATGGCTCTCCAGTTATCTCAACACCACTCATTTAAAAAAAAACGCATCTTTTGCACAGAAATTTGCAAAGCTACCTTTCTCATATAATAACTTTCCAGAGGCAGTTGGATCTATTTATGGATTTTCTTTCTTCCCTTTTGGTCTGTTTCTTCACGTGCCAATACCAAACTCCTAATTACAGGCTCTCCAGGATGCAATGCCTGGGACCACCAGCTCTGCATATGGCTCTTTGCTTTTTGGATCTTTCAAGCAAACTTTATAATCAGCTTGCCTAGCTCCAGGAAAAAAACCTGGTGGCATTTTTAAAGTTGGAATTGCATTAAATCTATAAATTAACTTAGAGAGAAGTGACATCTTTATGATGATGAGCCTCTTTAGTCAAAAACATGGCTTGTCTCTTCATCAAAAAATATAATTTTGAAGGAAAAATACATTTTAAGAAGATATATGCAGAATGATACCATTTAAATGAACTTTTAAAAACACATAAAACAATAGTCTATCCATGGATCCATGCATCTGTTGTAAACAGACTAAAATTAAGGTGTGAATGGCCCATTTTCAGGGCAATGGTTACTTCTGGGAAAAGGAGCAAGAATGAGAGGTGTGACTTTAGCTGGTTTTAAGTCATTTTAGTGAGGGGGGTGGTGGGAGGTGAGAGGGAGGGAGAGAGACATCTGAGACAAATACGGCAAATGTTTAATCTTGGTGGAGAAGAGTCTAACATTATTTTTCTACACTTTTCTGCGTGTTTGAAATGTTTCATAATTAAAAACAACAAAAAAAAGAGCAGCAAAAAGAAAAGATAACTGTTTCCACTGCTTCAGGGTACTCCCAGAAAAGAGCACATTTCAATTTCTTTTTATGTGGTTCTGTTGGTTGGGCCTCTGTCAGGGGAAGCTGATATTTCTTTCTTTCTTTCTGCAGAAAGGAATTCTATTAAAGACTTTGCAGCTATGCTGGCAGCTGGAGTGGGAAGATTTCCTTTCTTTAAATGGGCATCCTTTACAGTTCTGAAGCAGACATGAGGTGGTGCAAAATGAGAAGTTTAATGTAATCTCCCCACACTCTCCTGAATTTGTGATAAGAAGGGTTTCACAGTATTAAAAACTTGTGTCTTAAAATGTTGTAAACATCTCATTTTCTTACTCTACATCCATCCACAAGATTTAAAATCATTAGGAAAAATAAAAAAAGCACCACACTTCCAAATAGAAGTGGGAATCATTTCTTCTCTCGACTATGCAATGGTTTTAAGAGAGCCTTATTTAGAACAGCTGACTGGAAATTGTATTTTCATAAACTGATTTATAGCGCAGCCCTAATACCACCCTTTTCAATAGGACTTAAGAAAACAGTTCCAAAATTGAGTTATTGAGTTGGTTCGTTCAGAACAATTTTCCTCTATGAGAAAAAGTTTTCACTTTATGAGAAGTGGACAAAATCCCTGCCATCGTGTTTTCAGAATTCATTACCTCGCAGCCAACACACTTCAGGAGGCCTGTGTTTGTTTTCTGAAGCGTGCTTAATGGGAGCCTGCCACTGGACGCAATTCCTTCATTTCTATTCCCGGCAGTGGGCTTGCATATATTACAATTGCTTCCTTAGGCCCACACAAGCTTTCCAGAAAAATGAGCATTGCCTTAAACACCCCGCTTTATGTGAGGAGAAACAGTGATAGGCAATTAGGCCTGGCGGCTGCGTTCCACCTCCAGGCAAGTCTGCGCCTGAGAGGACGGGAAGGCGCTATGGGTGCCACCTCCGCCGGCGAGGATCCTCTCCTGGCTCAGTTTCCTCCTTGAGGAAAGTCCCCATCAGCCTCCTTTAAGAAAAGAAGAATTAAATTGCTGGGGAGGTAATTAATTCTTGGAAAGAACCGCTAACAAGTATGAGGCGACCTTTTGTGAAATCTGCTGAGGATAATCAACTAATTCAAGCTGGGATTCCCAAATGAAGGGCTTGGGAGGATTTGTAGTGCCTCAGGAAAAGAAAATCTTGTTATAAAACTTATAAAAGTCGCTTTCCTGAACTAGAATGGAGGAATGAGAGAAGTGTTCTCAATGGGAAAATTTACCAGAAAAAATTTCCTGAGGAAAAAACTTGACCTTGATAAAAATGTTTAACTGAGGAAAAAACTTGACCTTGATAAAATCCTTAATTGAGGAGAAATACTTGACCTTGACAAAATGTTTAATTGAGGGAAATACTTGACCTTGATAAATTTTTCGTTGAAATCATAAACATAGAAGAAACAGGGCTGAGAAAGGAAAGAAAACTGGTTTCTCGTTTAATTCCCAGTCTTTCCATTGGATTGAATTTTGAAAATCTCGGTTTTGTCCTCAGTCAACAGGGGATGAAGTCCCCATGTGTTTGGGCAGTCACGGGAATGGTTTCTGATGCAAGACTGTGACTCAACATCCAGTTTGTGATCCTTAATCTTCCCCCCAAAACCTCATCCTGCTGTTTCCTGTTGCTATTCATCACCCCAACATTCTCTCAGCCGCCCGCGCTGGAAATGTTGGCAGCCTCTTCAGCTCCTCCCATTCCCTGGCCACCCACAGCTATCAGTGACCAAGCCATGTGATTCTACCTCAAAATACCTCTTCCATCTGCCCTTCCTAGATCCCAGGCCACTGCCTGCGATGACCTCCTTGCCTCCGGACTAGTCTTCTTTGACCTTTTGATCCTATCAAATCCCTAGATGGAGCTTCCTTACAGGCAACTTATTCTGTCACTCCCTGCTCAAGAACTTTCAAATGATCCCCATTATCTATGGCATAAAGTCCAACTGATAGTCAGGCTTCTTTATCCAGCTCTGACTCTTCTCCAACTATCTCTGCCCCTCTTGATAGCTAGAACCAGCCATCCTGGCTGCTCTTTGGTTCTGTGAGTACTGTAAGAGTTTTCTTGCCTCAGCACATTTGCACTTGCTGTTTTCCTTATCTGAGGCCCTAGCACACCCATTTTTTCACAAGGCTGCCGCCATCTTCAGATACTGGCTTCAGTATCATCCTCTCAGAGAAAGTGTCTTCTTCACCCTGTGATTCTGTCATTGTACCACAGTAACCAAACATCCTTCAGCATAACGATGGTGACTGATGTTTTTATATTTACAGACTTGTTTTCTTATTTATTGTCTGCCCACCCCCCCTTAAATGATAAACTCCACGGGGCAGGAAATGTGTCTTTTTTATCCACCCACATGTTTTTAGTATCTGGCATGGGAAATGTCATATAACAGGCAATCAAATTTATTTATTGAGTAAATGAGCGAATATTTTTAGGGTACATTATTAGGGGTAGAATTACTATGACAAATATGCTGTGCACATTTTTGAGGCTTTAGAATCACATCTCCAAATTGCTTTCCAGACAATTTATACAAATTTGCCCTCCATTAGCAGTGTGTGCAATTGACCATCTCATCACATATTTGCCAGCCCTGAGTATTAGTTTTAAAATTGTTTATCACTTCAAGGGTCAAAATCGTTTGATTAGTGAGGCAGTTGAGTGGTTTTTCGTCTATTTTTGTCTTTTATGTTCCTGTTTTCTGTGAATTTTGTCTATTTTTTATTCGGCTTCCTTTTACTCTTTGCTTTTAGAGCTGTTGTGTCTACACGAGAGCCATTCACTGCCCCGTTGGTGATGCTGGAGCACCACAGCTCTCGGTTAACCTGTGCAGCCTCTGCACCTTCGGCTCACATTTAACAGGGGTTTCTCTTCTAAGCTTTTAACTGTGGTTTTATTTGTAACTTTGAGCATGATCTGTTGTCTGTCTCCAAGACCTTCTAAACAACTGATTAGTTTGGCAGAAGCAAAAATTCTCAAACCAATTATTTGATGTTGATTGAGTGTGCTTTGTGTGCCTTGTCTAGGGCTCTGGGCAGGTGTAGACACTGACTCTGGCTCGCTGGGGAAAGAAGAAGGGCTCTAAACACAGTTGCTTACTCTGTATTTGCTTCATTTTCCTCACAAGAACGGCAGGTGTGTTTTGTGCGTGACCGACGTGACAGAGCTGTTCTCTGAGAGTCAGGGGATGAGGCCCTGCATTTGTGCACAGGAGCTGGGCAAAAGGTTTGTGCATACCTCCGAAATGGTTTCAGCTGAGGCCAGAGACATACAAAGGTTTAAATCTTGGTTTCCTAATCCCAGGCGTCCATGTGAACTTGTTGACCTTAAGGAAGGGTTGGGTCACCCGTTCATCCATTCCTCCAGCATCCAGGAGCTGGGGTTTCAAAGTGGGACCAGAGGGCAAGGCCCTTTTCCTCCTGGCTCCACCTTACGGTAAGAGGCAGGGAGACATGATGAAGAAGGTAGTGTCCAGCAATTCCACTCCTAGGTAGAGACCCAAAAGGACTGAAAACAGGGACTCGAACAGATTCTCGTACAACCCAAGTGTCCATTAACACATAAATGGAGCAATGAAATATGGTCTGTCCAGACAATGGAATATTATTCAGCCTTAAAATATGAAGCTCTGTTACATCGCACAACATGGACGAACCTTGAAGACATGCGAAGTGAAATAAGCCAGACATGAAAGGACAAGTATTGTCTGATTCCACTTTTAGAAATATCTAGAATAACAAACTCATAGAGACAGAAAGCGGAGTCGAGGTTTCTAGGGGTTGGGGGAGGAGGAATGGGGACTTATTGCCTAAGGGGTACAGAATTAACGTTTGGGGTGATGAAAAAGTTTCAGAAATAGATACTGGTGATCCGTTCATGATGATGAATGTACACTTAGAAATGGTTAAAGTGGCAGATTTTATGTTATATATGTTTTACCATGATAAAATGCTTTCATAAAGAAGGAAACAAACAAATCAGGTGGCAGGTTAAAGAATAATACAGCTTTGTTTTGGATAGATTGCTTGGAGAGGTACTGTGAGGAGGTACATGGGGGCGTGTGGATATTGGACAAGAGCCAAGCTCCAGCTCTCCCCCCCCAAATGTTTCCCCCTTAAAATAAAATGGGCTTGACCTGAACAGTTGGGCTGCTTTCGCCCTTGGGGCCACAGGTTGGTGACTGGGTGTTGTTGATCCGTGGCTCTGAACCCTGGTTAGAGCATTCGAATCTCCTGGGGGCTTAAGAGCACCCTTGGAAGGGCGCCACCCCCAGAGATTCTGATTCCCTTGATCAGGGCGAGGCCCAGGCATCAGTCCTTTTTAAGTCTCTCCAGATGACTTCCTGTGCAGCCAGGCTTGGCATCCTGTCTTAGACCATCTCTTGGAAAAAGAGTCACCAGCGTGGGGGCACTTTCCCACCTGGGCCCCGGGCATGGCTCCTGCCAAGGGGTTGCCTCTCGTGGGAAACGGTGATCCCCACAACCCCCATTGAAAATAGGATCCTGCAAGCCTGGGGAAACTCATAGAAATGCTCTGCAAGGAGGCAAAGGCCTGAAGTGCTTCCTAAAGTCAATTAACTCTGCGAGGTGATAGTTCCTTTACGTGACCCTCAAGCATGTTTGCATTCATATTTTTAACTTGTGTGTGACCTTTTGAATAGCCCCCTCTGGGAATTCAAAAAGGCTCATCTGATTTTATGAAAAACGAAGAGCCTTTTGTAAGCCCCTCAATCTTGTTCCTGTTTTTCAATTTGAGTTCTTCTGACTCGAAGACAAGCCCAGGTGAAGGCCTCGTTGTACGGCCAGCACGTTTCTGCTCAGTGAAACCCCAGGCTGATGCTGGCAGCACCACACGCTTCCACAGAATTTTAATATTTTGACTCAAACCTTTGCAGCCAAGCTTTCAGTTGACCAAGACAGATTCCCTTCTCCTAAGACAAGGGTTCTTAACAAGGGGTCTGTGAGCGTGACTTGAAATTCAAAGAAACATTCTTGTGGGGAGATGTCGATGCAGGTGTGATCTATTTATTAAATAATGCACAGTACAGTGTGGACTTAGTAAGGGGCCCATGGTTTCCACCTGACTGGCAAAGGGGTCCATGGAACAAGAAAGGGTAAGAGCCCCTGCCCTAAAGGGATGATTCCTGCACAATTATGATTGAGTGGTGATGGGTTTAGGGAAAATCGTTGGAGACCAATGTATTTTGGTTGGGCCAATTGGAATTAAATTAAGATGTTATGTCCATAACCATCCCAGGGTCCACAGAATGGAGAAATAGAGTATGGATTAGAGTGGACTTACTGATATTCTATTTTGGAACTATTGTGATTAGTAATGGAAGTAAATGTAGCATTGAAGTGGAGAAAGTGGCCATGGTGTCTGCTGAGGGTAGGGAGTGGGAAGAAGAGATGTGATGTGGGGGCATTTTCAGGACTTGGAGTTGTCCTGGGTGGTGCTGCAGGGACAGTTACTGGACGTTGCATCTCCTCCCATGGCCCACTGGGTGGACTGGGGGAGAGTGTAAACTATACTGTGGACCATTGATCATGTGGTACATGATCAGTGCTCAGAGATGTATTCATCAAGTGCAGTGAATGTCCCATGATGATGGAGGAGGTTGTGGTTATGAGAGGAGTGGGGTGAGGGGGGTGGGGGGTATATGGGGATCTCATATTTTTTTAATGTAACATTAAAAAAAATGAATAAAGACAAAAAAAAAAAAACAACCACAAAACAAAAGATCCTATGTCCAAATGCTTGTCCTTGATGGCAAGGTCCAGGGGGGAAGGAATGAGCATAGCTGGAAATGAGGGCAGTTGCCTTCTTGGTTCTGTTCATTTTGAGACTCATTATGGGACTGACAGTAGAATATCAGCTGCATGAGCCAAAAGAATCTCTGGGCTGCTTGGAAGCTGGGTCCCTGCCTTGCCTGGCCACTCTGCCAGGCAACCTTGGGCCAAGCCTGTTCCTCCTTTTGGGCCTTGTTTTCTCCCTGCAGAATGAGAGTTTGGATCAGATCACCAGGGAGGCCACAACCCTCTTGGACAATCTATGATTCCATGTTCTTGCCCAGCTGAGAAGATACCCCTCCACCCACAGCTGCTCTGGGGCCATGTGGCTTGATACTTGCACTGACTCCACTGCTCGGGGAGGCATCCTGTTGACACTGTCAAAGTGGGGGCGGAAAAGAGGGCTGTCCCGATGGCTGCGTGGAGGCAGCATGGAGTCCAGGCAAGTTCTCTGTTCTCTGAGGAAGAAAGGAGCCTAGATTGGGAGAGGGGAGGGGTGAAGTGCCTCTAAATAGAATACTGGCTCTCAGTCAACTGCTAAGAGGGGTGAAGCTACCCCTTGGGTGTATCTGTTGACTGAGGAGTTGTGAAGCCTCCACGAGGCCCCATGCGGGAGAGTGCTAACTGCCCCCTCAGTACCCACTCTTTCCTTTTTCAGTACTATACCCTCACATTTTTAGCTGAGTGCGGGATTGCCACGGATAAAAACTGGCCCTGTGACTAAGTTTTGGCTGGTGGGATAAGAGCAGAAGGGCTGTGTGCAACTTCAAGCAACTGTCTTCAGTGGAAGGGGTGCACCCTTCTTTGTCCCTTCCTCTTTCCTTCTGGCTAAAAGATGACTTAGTGGCTGGAGCTCAAGCAGTCATCTTGGATCAGAAGGCAGAAGCAGCTTGCTCAGGATGATAGAGTGACCAGACAGAAGGAATGTGGACCACTGATCTGGTAGAGTGCTGTAAGAGATCTAGATGGCCCTCCTCCAGGCCTTACTTAAGAGATGTGAAATTCTATGTTGTTTAAGCTGCGGTTACTGTTTGACCATAGGAGCATCATTGCATGGACAAACCGATTCCTAATGGATAGAAGCCCCTTGGAGACTTTGTCTTGAGGGCGGGTCTCATTCTTTGACTTATTCCTTATCTATCCTCCCTGCAAAAGTTTTGCAGGGTGTTGGCACTGAAAAGATGCTGCTAGAGGGTCCACTTCCAAGGCAGCTCACTGACATGGCTGTTGGATCTCAGCTCCAGCCTACTTGAGTGTCCTCATAACATAGTGGCTGGCTTCACCCAGAGAGTGAGCCAAGAGAGCAAGGTGGAAGCCATGGGGTCTTTGATGTCTTTTATGACCGAGTCCTCAGCAGTCCTACTTTGTGTTGTCATGCTATCCTGAGTCTCAGCAGTCCTACTCTGCATTGCCATGATATCCCCGGGTCTCAGCAGTCCTACTCTGCGTTGTCATGCTATCCCGGATCTCAACAGTCCTAGTCTACGTTGTCATGCTATCCTAACTCTCAGCAGCCCTACTCTGCATTGTCACACTCTCCCCGGGTCTCAGCAGTCCTACTGTGCATTGTCACAATATCCTGTTCTGTCCTATTCGGTGCGGGAGGAACTACCCAAGGATGTGAAAACCAGGAGGCTAGAATCCTTGGGGAGCATCTTGAATTCTGCCTCATTCCTTCCTGGATCTGTTTCCCCATCCCTAAGAGAAGGCACGTCATGGTTTTCTTTTCACTTCCAGAGTCTAAACTGGAGGTGCCAAAGAGATGCCTCATGTTGCCTTGGATCAGTGGGACAGATCCATTATTTGACAAAAGACCACAAGAGATGATCAGATGGGAGAGGCCAGAAAAATAAGTGGTGAGAGCTCAATTTTCCCTTCCTGCAGCAGGGCTGAACATACTGCTCAAAGACTCAATCTCGTTTGAGGAGGGAGCAAAATATATTACAGCATTTGAGCTGAGCAATTACTTAGGCCAATGGATGAGAAAAGGAAGTATCTGTCAATAGCTAGGCCAGGAAAAGGGCCTCTTCCTTCCAGGCCAGGCCAGCGGCCTGTCTGCGGCTGAGCTGGTCACGGGCCAGAAGGCAGTCCAATGGGCATTTCCTAAGCAGGTCCTGGCTAATGACAGTGACACATAGCCACTGACTTTCTGTGGGGGCAGCACTGAAGGGTGTGCTGGAGCCAACCTGTAGCTCCTCACGAGAGCCAAAGGTTAAGTCTTCAGGCATTTTGAGAACTGGTACAGCCCCCAATAAAAACTAAATTACATAAACTCATTATTAGATTATATTTAAGACAAAGGTAATAAAAACCCCAAACTTATTTTCTAATTATTTAACTACATTTTGCTGTCACCTGCATTTCTGAGGTAATTTATGTCTCTTGTATCTGTTCGGTGATGATGCTATAAGAGATGGGCTGCGAAGAGCTCCTCTTCCTAACTCTGCCCCCGCCACCTCAGGTTGGTAGCTTCAAGTTGGCCATGCAGTATTTACACCACAGTAATTGGCAAAGGCTACAAATCAGTGACACCTCCCCGCCCCTCCCTCCGCCCACCCCCTGCACTCCCACCTATGGGGAGGAGCCATCTGGCCCAAAGGGTGTCATTGCCCTGGGGGAGAGGGCACTTGGGTGGGGGTTGCCGCCCCGGGCTCCAGTCCCTGATCCACTGGCTCGTGGGTGGCTGAGCAAGTGTCTTTGGGAGGAATGGGGGGGTTTCTCTGGGTGGCCTCCTGGCCCTATAATCTACACAGAGCTCTTAACTTCAAGAGAGTCCATGGCACCCCTTAACTTGCCCTAAGGGTGGGTCCTGTTTGGGGGGCTGATCTGTCAGGCCTAGGGTGCTGCTGAGATTGTGAAGTCAGTCTCCCCAGGCCCTGGAGGATGTCCAGGAAAGGACAAATACAGTAGGAAAAGGAAAATTCCAGAAGCTTCCATCTAAATCACTTACAAATGTCAAAACCTTACTGTTTTGACAGCTTTTTGCCTTCCTCCTCCCCACCCTCTGGCCCTGACCCTACACATCCATTTAATTGGAAGGCTCTGGAAGAAGAGGCCAGAAAGGAAGGAGTTAATCCAGTTGCCGCCACAGGAATGACTCTTCATATTGCCTTCCGTGCAGCAGACCATTAAAATGTAATATTAGGTGGATCACGGTCCATTTCCTGCATGTGCTGGGGCCGCAGCCTTTGGCGGACTCTGCTCGGTTCCCCGGAGCCGTCCATCACGCTGGCGTGGGGAGGGGAAGCCCGCGTGGGGCCTTTGGCTGGAGTCTGGAGAATTCGGCTCTCCTGTTAGAGCCCTGACTGGCCTGGAACCCTTGCTAGGGAGGGGTAGAATCCAGGAGGCCCGATCGTGGGCCATTCACCCCGGAAGGGACCCCTGGGGCCCCACTTTACAGATTGGGAGACTGAGACCCAGAGAGGCCCCCAGAGACCCAGAGGCCACCAGAGCCCCCTGGTGGATCCTGCGGACTCCTGGTCCCGGAGGAGAGGCATGTGTGCGGGGGGGGAGGGGGGGGGGGAGGCTGGGAGCCTGTTGGAGGGCCCACCTCCGCCTGCTCCTTTCCCAAGGTTCCAGGACGCGGCCGGCCCCACCTGCGGTGCCTGGGAAGCAGGGCTGGAGTCGGGGGGCAGGGAGGAGCACTCATAATGGGGAGACCTCTCCCCTTCCAAGTCACACCCTGGGAAGCTCTGGGCCCACGTGCCGGGAGGGAGCACATCCGGGTCAGGGCAGGAGGTGGCAGGCCTGGCGCTGACCGCCCCTGTGACCGAGGCCCATCTGCACGGCAGCTACTCGCCCTGCCCAGTACCCAGGCACTAGCCCGGCCACGTGGGAGGCGCCCGCGCTCCTCCGCTCACCGCCTGGTCCCTGCTGGACACTTGGCTCCACCACCGCCCCCTCCTCCTCTGCCACCTTCGTGGCTCCCCGGGACTGCCTCCCCTGGCCCTCCCGGCATTTTCTATAAATATGCCCTGCTCCCATCATTCTCCTGCACGCAGCCCTCAGCGGCCTCTGCCGCTCACAGCCAGAGTCCAGCTCCCGACCTGGCTCTCCCGGCCGGGACGATGTGACTCGCCCTCCTCTCCTGAATTCGCTCTCTGCGAGCAGGAGTCCTCCCTTCCTCGGATGCGGCGGGCTTGCTCATCACTGAGGCCTTTTCTCTGCTGCTCTCTGTGTGGAATATGCTTTATTTGACCGAAAGCGCTACTATTCCTCCAAGATGGTGTTCCTCTGGACTTGGAGTCCTCCGCTGCGGTCCGTCATCACGGCTGATGGCCATCTGGCTTTCCTTCAGCTGCCTTCCCCTCTGGATGGCGAGTCCCGTGAGGGCAGGGCTATGTCTGCCACGTTTGCTGCCGTGGGCTTGGCACAGAGCAGCCGCTCGGCTGAACTGCATTCAACCAGTGAGCAGAAGCCAGAGGGATGAGAACTTTCTAGAAATTTCCAAAGATGCCACACCCTGCCCGGGATGGTAGTGAGTTTTCTGTCATGAGGGGTATGCCAGCAAAAGTTAGAGAGGAGCCAGTTTATGCACTGTAAGGAGGATGGACCTGGATGACCAGTTAAAATGTGCAGCTTCTAGAATTTTCCTCTTGTCCTGATCTGGAGGTTGAGGGATAGAGAGTGCACAGCAGAACAGGTGGGGTTGGATGGGGGGAGGTATGGAGTAAGGGCAGAAGAAGCCAGGGGAGAGCAGCCTGGGGCGAAGGCAGGGCAGGGGCGAAGATGATGGAGGCTTTCTGCATAGCTGTGCCCAGTGGCTCGTGCCCGGAGCCGTGCTAAGGGCTTTACAGTAAATGATGACCACGGCCCTTGAGGAAGGTTCCATGATAAGTCTCCTTCCACAGAAGAAGCTTAGAGGCTCATGTTGGTTAGCTAATGTGCCCAAATTGTGCAGCTGGTTGGTGGAGGGGCTGGGGTTTGACGCGGGCCGTGTCCCTCCAGACCAGAAACACAGCTGTGCCACCCTTCCTGCCCGTGGGAAACACCTCTGTCCTCACACCGCTGCCACCACCTCTTCTCACTCTGGCCCTCTGTGTCCCCCTTTCCCATCCTGCCTTGGGGCCGTGCCTTCAGGTACGGGTCACACCCTCCTGCTGGCACCCGCTGTTGGTCGCACAACTTCAGCAGTGCCTCTGCTTAGGTGCTTGTCCAGAGAGGGTTCGAGCGTGCTTCCTCCCGGGCTTGTGCTCGGAGCCTCCGCCAGGTGCCAGTTCTGGAAACATCTTCCGGGTTCCTCCGTGAACCCAGGCACTGCAGGGGAGCACAGGAGTGCGCTCAGTGGCCAAACCCCTTAGGCCCAAAGACTCACTTCCTCATCGGGGTCCAAGAAGGAAAGGATGCTCTCCTTCTCCCCGGTCAAAAATACCTTTTAATAATGAGAGCATTCGCACTGATAGTGAAAACGCGTTGGAATATTTGCCTGCGCCGGCACCACGCCAGCACAGCGAAACACTTCATACACATGACCTCATCTCATGCTCATGTCAACCCACGAGGCAAGGTCCCCAGCTCTTCCCTTTCTATCACTTTACAGATGACAAAATCGAGGCCAGAAATGAAATGCCGGCAGTCCCACTTCTCCCTATCAGAGCCAGGACTCAAACCCGGTTCCATCTGATTCCCAAGCCCATATGCTTACCTCCCTCGGTAAACTGCCTTCTAGGAGGTTCGTAACAGCTCAAGTGGACCTCGCTGTGAGTGGACGGAATCAGATAATGACAAACCTCGGGGCTGAGCAGATGCCTGCTTGGATGCACCGCGGCAGCCACCGTCCTCTGAGACACGGCGCGCTGGAGGCAGCCGCTCGGAAAATTGAAAAATGATGAAGGCCCAAGGGAGGTGACCATTTTGATATCAGTCAATGTGTTATGTTGTGGGGGAGACTGGGCACAAGCAACAAGGCCTTTTGTCATAGCCGTCTGCAGGGAGAGGGAAATAAGTCACAAGAGCCAGTGCCGAGAGGGAGAGGGCGAAGCTTTGCCGCCGGGTCCGCTTAGCGGCAGGGCTCCCCCTGCTCTCGGGGCTCCCTCCCAGTTGTGGGGGCTTTTATTGGACTCTCAGCCCTGCCCCTTTCCCCTGGGAGCTCAAGACACGCAGGGAAAGGGGCAATTTGCTCTCGCACCCGGAGCTCCTTTGGGACGTTGGCCGTCCAGGTCACAGTTTTATTATGACTGCAAGGGTACTGTGGGTGCGTTTTTGGGACATTGGAATTGCCCTGCTTGACATTGCAATGATGGATACAGGCCGTTATACATTCCGCCCAAACCTATAAAATCGTGGGGCGCAGGGTGTAAACTATAATGTAAACTATAGTCCATGGTTGTTAGCAGTGCTTCAATACGTGTTCCTCAATCGTAACGAATGGACCACCTAATGTAGGATGTTGTTAAGGTGGAAAGTGTGGGAGGGGAGGAGGTGGGGCATAAGGGAATCCCCTATATTTTTGATGTAACATTTATGTAACCTAAAGCTTCATTAAAAATTTTAAAAAACCGAAATATTATAAAAAAAGAGTCCGTGGTAACTGACTTGACAAATGGGCTTCATTAAAGAGAAGCTCGAAGAGGTGGAGGTGGCTCCGGAAGGCTTCTCAGAGGACAGCAAAAAGGAAAATTGGCAGGCAGGCCACGGCGGCTGCTAGAATGCTCTGCAGGCCGCACCAAGCCCGGAGGCCTGGAGCACCAGGGGAAAGAAGCCCGGGCTGCCCCTGCGCGGCCTTGACCTGCCCAGTCCCACGCCCACCGCCCCACTCCCCCCTCAGCCTCCAGGCAAGCCTGGCGTTTGCACAAAGCTCTGCCCGATCGCGCCAAATGAACAATTGGATAAAAGCAAAAACCAAAACGAAGGATGAGCTAGTGGGGAGGAGGAAGGGCAATTCTTTTTATTGAGTACTGCTGGCGCCACGTACTACGCTGGGCACTTTGTAATTTCATTTGATCCTCTTTCCATTCCTTTGAGACGCGTATTAAAGGAAATAGGAATTCGCCTTGTTGGGTCCCTGCCCCGGGCCAAAGCTCTCTCACACGTGTTATTTCCTATTACAACAGCCTCATGTGGTTAGAACACAAACCGGGCTGAGAGCGGGCAAGTCACTTGCCTGAGTCCCCGAGCAAGCCCCTGGTGGGACGCGGGTCCCATGCCACTCACTCCAGAGCCCACGCCTGGACCTAGGCCCCAGGTGAGGAGGCTCGCAAGGCTGGCCCAGGTAAGGAGAAGCAAACTAATCCAGTGCCACAGAAAAGGAGTTAGGGATGGGGGGTCAGCTAGCTTCTGGGGGTACAGCAGGGGTCCTCAGACAGAGGGGAAGGCAGACACAGGTATAGTGTCCCCCAAATTCATGTCTACCTGGAAACTCAGAATGCAAACCTTACTTGGAAATGAGCTCTTTTGCAGTTGCAATTCAGTTAAGGCTCTCAGATAAAGCGCCCTAACTCCAATCACTGGTGTCCTGATAAGAGAAAGGAGAGAAGAGAGCAACACAAAGTGGAGGCCAGACTGGAGTGGTACATTGACAAGCCAAGGAACACCCAGGAACGCTGCGTCGGCCAGAGCCCGAGAGGGGGTGGGAGGATTCTCCTCCAAGCCTCCGGCGTCCTGTGGGCCACCTGCTCTCGCCCCGGCTGGGCTGGTTGTGGGCAGCAGGCTCCGAGCCAGGTTGGAGGCAGCCTGGACAACGTGGAGGGGACAGCGCCCCAGCACCCCGGAGGCACGGCTGAGCGAGCTGTGTGTCCGGAGGCACACCGCAGCCTGTGTTGACAGAGCTGGTCCCCACGTCCGGGGAGGGCCCAAAGGGAGATGAGGTTTCCCTGGGCCCAGGAGGGCCTGGGGCAGGCGCCGGCAGCGTGTCGTCTGCCGTTGGAGCGGGTGCCGGGTTTCTCCAGGACTGTCCAGCCGGCCTGAACCCCGTGTGGGCACCGAGGCTCAGGTCCCAGCAGCACAGCGAGCAGCCGTGCTCCCTCTGGGGTTGGGTTTCCTTGAGTGCACGAGAGGCAGATGACAAACCGTCTAGTGCCATCGTGTCGTGCTCTCAGCACGGTGCCAGGTGTGCAGGGAGCATTTTCCCCTCTGGAAATGACAGAGAATATGATGGATAACAACCGTCTCGAAGAAATAGGACTTAAAAAGAAAAAGTTTGAAAAACCAGCCTCAGCTTAGGTTTGTTCATGGTTTGCTACCAATTTTCATGAACCACAGAAAAAGATAATATTATCACTTTTTCTTTAGTACCTTCATAGGGCCCCTAAACAAGGGTGGGATTCCGTCTCCTTTATGGTGCTTAGATTACACAAAAATATCCTACTTGGGGTGAAGGGAAAACTTTTTTACAAACTCTTGCCCTTCTTCTCCTCAAAAGCCAGCCCTTGCTCCCACTACCCCAATAAAATCCAGACTCCTTAGTGCCCCCTGGGCTGGATTTATGCATTTCCCCGGGCTCAGTCTCCTCGGCAACCTCCGTGGGTGCCTGGCTCCTGCCCCACCCACCTTCCCATCTTGCTGATTGAGGCAGGACTCCAATGCCCCTCCCCCAGGCTCCCTCCCGCCCTGTCCTTCCTGGCCACCCCAGGATGTGTTGCTGGCGCCTGGGCTTCCCGGCTGCCGCGCATCCTGGACACATGTTGGCCCACCTTCCTTCATCTGCGCCCTTCTCGGCCGGAAGCAGTGGGCAGCAGCGCCCATGGTCGAGCCTTCTTTGTCCGCCGGCCCTGAGCGGAGAGCAGGTGCTCCATCTTGGAGAAGAGGACATTTGTCAAGGTGCTGTTAGCAGGGCTAGTGAGGAATCTAACACCAGGATTCCATCAGCGCCCCCAAGGAGCAGGCACAACCCTTCAAAGGGGCGACTGAGAGCTTACAAAGGGTCTGCTTACGACCATGTGGCAAGGGGAAAGCAGGGAGGGGCAGCGTCCCAGGGCCGGCCCCCTCTGGATGGTCAGGGCCAGGGAGGGAAGCGGTTCCTGGCCAGGCTGTAGCTGGGGGGCAGAGGTGCTGGACAGGGGGATAGCCTGGAAAAGAAATGCTTCGGCCCCCGGCCCTCGGCCTGCAGGGGTGGCCCTGGATGAGAAAGCACCCAGCCCCTCCTGCTCCTGGGTGCTGGTTTCCAGCAGGGCTCTGTTGGCTGAAGCTGGAGGGCAAAGGGGCTTAGCAGGTGCACACCACGGAGGGCAGCCCCCTGGACAGGGTGGAAGGGACAGAACTGGGGGGACACGGAGAATCCCCAGCTCTCAGGATAACCGGGTATCCTGGGGCCTGGGTTTGCCATCATGTCAGGGAGAGTTGGTTTACCTGCAGCAGATCTCCAAGGGAAATCTGCTGTCAGTACTGTCCTTAGACCCCTCCAGTGCTGCCCTCCCTACCCGGAGGGCTTGGCCACGGCTGGTTGGCAGTGCTGTCTGGGAAGGAATCCTACATACCTACGAGCACCCACGTGGACCCTGAACCCCACTTTTTTCTTTTGAGAAGTTCTCTGGCCCTCTCCTCCCCACCTGAAGGGCTCCCACCCGTGGGGTCGTCCTGTGGTCCCAGTTCCGCCTCCAGGGTGGCCTGGCAAGGGGATTGTGCCCTCTGGCTGCGGTGGCCGTTCATTTGCAGAATGAGGGGAGATCTGGCTGCTGATTTTGTGTGGCTCGAATTGTTTATATAGACAGAGACTCAGCAAACAATTTGCCCTGGCCCCACCCCTTGGGGCAGCCCTGCAAGTCATTTCCCGATGCCCCTCCCCAGGGGTCTGAACTGGAACCCTGGCCCCTGCGCAGACCCATCCGACCACTGGGTCGCAGCCTGGGAGCCTTGGAGGGTCGACGCAGGCCTCTGCTAGTGGGGTCCACAGACATGGCTGCGGTGGGACCCCGACTCGGTTCCTGTCTCCCAACTGCAAGCCCTCCTGGGTGTGGCCGGGTCCGCCTCTCACCCCTGACTTCACTTAACCCCATTTCCTGGTGTACCCCGTCACAAGTCTAAGCGTGCCACCATATTCTAAGGGACGTTTTGATTTCACAAGTTATTTACCCACCGGAAATGAACCTACAGGACTCACAAGGGAAAATTTCTTTTGTTTTTTTTTTCATTTTTTGGCAGGGGGATAGGAAGGACTCAAGAACACTGATAATCTTTGAACAGATGTCTTCCCCACTCTCACGCGCAGCTAGTAGGAGGACAAATCACTCTCATTTTTCTGGAGGACAATCTGGCAACCCTTACCAAAGCCTTCAAGATGTTCTTACCCTCTGCCCCAACCATTCTCCTTCCAGGGATTTACTCAAAAGAAAGCATTCGAGACGTGTACAGAGATGCTTCTCCAAGGAGACTTGTTCAGAGGTGGTTTACAGTAGTGAGAGGTTTTTAAAAGATCTCGAGGGCCCAACATTTGGGAATGAGTTAAATAAATTATAGAGCATGTTTACAGTGGAGTCCTAGCCAGTCATTAAAAACTTTGCTGCAAGAGAACAATTATTGCTATGGAGAGATGTTTATGATCTAGTTTGCATTTTTTTATGTGTGACAAAACAGGACGGGCAGTGGGTCTCAGTTTTGTAAAAAAAAAAAAAGAAACCAACCATATGTCTGTACAAGTATAAAAAAAGATTGAAAGTATATCATACTGTAAGCAGTGGGGCTGCGCCTGCATTCTTTACCTTCATTTTACTACTTGAAGAGTTACCACATAGTGCAGGTCCAGTCTCTTTTAAAGCACTGAGAAAACTGGACCTGACTACCTCGGCGCCTCCCCAGAGGCCGCCCACCCCAGCCAGCCGCCGGAGCTGCCCCTTGGGTGAGACGGCTTTTGTGGAAGCAAGTTACTGGGGCCTGCTGGATGCCAGGGAGGAGGGTGCAGGGAGGGGAGCGACTCCAGTCCCCCGGGAGGGGCTTAGCGCATGCCGAGCGGGGTTCCCGGGGCAGTGAGGTCGGGGAGCAGATCGGGCAGCAGCTCAGGGCAGGACGGGCAGGTCAGGGCAACTGCACGCAAAGCGGCCTTGCCCGAGGACCCGGGCTTCCAGGAGCAGCCCTGGAGAGTGTCTGCCAGGTGGGGGTGAGCGGGACCTTCAGCTCTGCAGGGGGTGCCCCTCTGGCTGGGGTCTGCCTCCGGGTCAGGGTGTCGTGTTGGCAGTGAAAGTGATTAATGCTGCTGCATTGAATGGGCTTCAAGTGGGAAGGGCCGAGCTGTGTATCTGTCACTACAATCACACGTTTAAAACATTTTTAAAATCTAGTCATTGCCCCCTATTTCTTGGGTGGCTGTCGGTTGGATTTCTCTTTTCCTTGCAGCTGAACCATTCAGTGTTCGAGCCAACAGAGTCACCTCTTGGCAGTGGTCTTCGCCAGTGACTTTGATGTCCTGAACCTCAGTTTTCTTCCCTGTGAAATGGAGACAAGGGCCCAGGTTATCGTGGGGACGAGACAGCACGAAGTACGTGATGAGCCGAGCCGAGGGCCTCGCCCACGGCGGCTGCGCAGTCAGCGCTCGGCGTCGGTTTGGCAGAGTGAACGGGGAGTTAGCCACCCGGGTCCACGGCCTGTTGCCTGTCCCTGGGGCAGGTGGACCCCCTCTGCCAGGCGTTCTGCCGGGTCGCTTGTCCGTGTCCGAGTGCCACCCAGAGGCCTTCCTGCTTGCCCCCACGCTGCCCTGCAGCCCGGCAGCCCCTCACGGGGACAGTTCTTCCGGGGTAGGTGTGGCCCCTCGCGCCCTCGTGCCCTGGGTGGGCTTACAGGTGCAGACACGGGCACGCACCTCCCAGCACGGCCGGAACAGAAGGGGAACACCCGAGATTCACGCCTCCCTGGCCTAAAACAGCCCCCACCCATAAAAGGACGTGCTCTCCCCAGGAAGATTGCCGGTTTCTTTCCTCTGATAGCCTCTGCGTACTAAGCCGTTGAGTGGAGGCCTCGTTTCCGCTTTTTATGGACAGCGACAGGCCCCTGAGCAGCCTGAAGGTGGGAGGTGCTGAGCTCTGACCCTGCAGGTGGTGCAGAATCATCTTTGCTTCGCCTCCCCGGGCACTGGGGCGTGTGGCCATGTGTGGACTTGAGCCAGTCTTGGCCTTGAAGGGACACACTCTGCTGGGCAGTGGACAACCTGGCTAGCACCCAGAGAGGGACTGTACCCAGGTGCTGCAGCGGGCCTCAGGCCGGAGCAGCAGTCCCCGGGCCGTGCCCAAGAGCCCGCCCTGCACACCTGCAGGCACACACCTGCGCACACACACACCTGGGCCAGGCTTCCCAAGAGGCACCCCACCTACCCGCTGCACGCCTCTGCCAGTGAATTCAGCCTTCTGGGCCTCAGTCTCCTCATCTGCAAAATGGGCATAATAATGATTCCCACACAGAGGGTTGTTGAGAAGCTCGTCGGGCAGCCCCTGGCCCACAGGACGTGCTCACGGGGCCTGCCTCTGTGGTTGGATGGCGGTGCATGTTGGCATGAAGAACACGGCTGGCTGCACCTGCCTGTGCAGCAAGTGGGCACTGAAGATCAGT
Source organism: Dasypus novemcinctus (assembly GCF_030445035.2). Taxonomy (NCBI): domain Eukaryota; kingdom Metazoa; phylum Chordata; class Mammalia; order Cingulata; family Dasypodidae; genus Dasypus; species Dasypus novemcinctus. Next base: position 13,106,756 of record NC_080678.1, read on the forward strand.
CCCAGCGGCCCCTGGGGTGGGAATGGACACTGGGGGAGGGGGCTTTCCAGGTGTGTGACAGGTAAGAGGCAAAGTTGGGAGGGAGCCAGGAGAACAGACAAGCTGAGCAGCCCCCGGGAGCGGGCACGGTGGGGTGGGCAGCAGAGGGCAGCTGGGGGCCAGATGCCAGGCTGGGGAGGGGGAGTCTGGGCATGGGAGGCAGCGGTCGAGGGGGCTGGGTGCCACTCATCCCAAAGACCCCACCCCCAGGCCTTGGCCCTGCCTCTGGGTGGGGAGAGGTGAGGCCACCCGTCCTCGGACCACCTCGGAGGATAACCTGACCAGCACCCCTCAGTCCTGGGACCTTCTCCCAGGGAACCGAGCCCCCCAGCCTCATGGTCGGCTCCAGAAGACTCTTGAATGGATTCAGGCGAAAGGAGATGAGGAGCTCCCCCGGGGCTGGAACAGAGAAGGGGAGACGGAGGCAGAGCCCAGGTATCGGGGCTGGCTGCGAGCCGGGCTCCTTGGGAGGTAGCCTGGTGGCAGCGTCACAGCCGTTCCCTGTCATCAGCTCAGGGCCAGCCGAAGGGCTAGGAGCAAGAGCCTCGCTTACCTGGCGCCAGACAGGCTTCCAGGAGAAGATGCTGCAAAGAGAAATTGGAGACGCAATGCAAAGTGATGGCTGCAAATGAGATGTCACAGCCCACTCCCTTCCCGGGAAGCATCTTCCAGCTGCTGTGGACGTCGGTGCCAGCCTGGACGCGAGTGGCCTGGGAGACAGATCATTGGGGCGGACTCTGCGTCCCTGTCACCCTTGGCTGCTGGGACAGGGTGACCCGCTGTGCAGCCTGACGGACCCGGGCCTGGAGACCACGGCCCCGTCTTTGTGGGCCTCTAATGAGCCTCGAGCATGTATTTTTAGAAACAGTAATGAAGGCTTTTCAAGAAAATGAGAGACCCTGTAAACTGCATTATTGCTGCTACGTGTGTGTGGCTGGTTGGTTTTCATTAACGTTTTTAAATTACGCTGGTGAATTCAATAATTTCCAGCTCTTAAGGAGATTAGGTTTTAATGGATCTTGAGTTTGTGGAGTGAAGGGGCATGTGAGGTGAGATTTGGGGCCAGTGAGCTGTGGGGTCCAGAGTGGGGCGGGGCAGTGAGGAAGAAGAGGCAGCAGGGACTGAGGTTTCCTGGGAACGTCAGCAAACTTGCCCCCATTTCGCAGACAGGCAAACTGAGGCTGACGGCTGTTGTGGCCAAGACCCCCCCTTATCTCCTCCCTCGTGGGGTCTGACACCAGGAAGGTGGGTGAAAACCCCTCCCTGGGGCCTGCCTGCGGGGATGCTGGGGACCAGCCCTCAATCTCTGGCCCTCAGTCCCCGGCCCGCGGAGCGTGACAAGCTCAGCCCTGCACATGCGCAGCCCCGGCAGCCCGCCCCAGGCCCTTGGCACTCTCTGACCCTGGGGGTGAGCTCGGGAGGGGGCTCACCAGATTAACGCCGGGGGGCGGGGGGCGTGGTAAGACTGGAAGGCTTGGCAGGGCACTCCGGGCCCCTCGAATAGGCCTTCTGACCCCTTTTCTGCTCTTGGGGAGACCCCACAATCCCTCCCGCTGGCCCAGAGGCCCCCAAGTCCCGGCCCCGCTGCCTCTGCACAGTCCTCGCCTCTGCAAGCTCTTTGCCCTCCCAGAGCCCTCCACGAGCCTGGAGTCCACGCAGCCCCCAGCCTCAGCTGGAACGTTCCGCGCACAGGGCGGCCTCTCTGTCCCCGGCTAGCACTGCCGAGGGGCGGGGGTCTGCGCAGCCCCTCCTCGCCGAGGTGGTTGCTCTCCTAACAGGGTGGCGATTTATTGAACCCCTGCCTTCCCCGATGGGGCACAGTCTCGGAAGCACAGGGGCTGCCTCCGGGTCGTTCAGCACTGGCCTGGCCCCAACACCCCACAAGGCTGCGGCGCTCTGTAGCAGCTCGAAAAAACAGCCACCGAGTGAAAGAGAAAGATGCAGGTGCCAAGGATGCGCGGGACGCCGGTGCCGGGGTCCTGGTCTAGTCACCCCGGGCAGGGGCCACTGCGCCTGGAGCTGACGAGGCCCAGATGAAATCAGAACCCCAGGGTGCGGCACTCGTGACGTGGGGGCCGAAGGAGGGGGAGAGAGTGCCAAGGCCAGGTTCCTCAGGGATTTGACAAGCACTGCGCTCCTCTTGACTTCACAGAACGTGAGAGCTGTGAACGGGCAGCGCCGCCCAGGGCGGGCAGAGCAGAGGGAGAGGACAGGCTGGCCCCGCCGCCTCCTGCCCGTTGCCGTGGCCACCTTGTCCGGCCAGGCCTGCGTCATTTCTTCCTGGAGGCTCTGTGGCTGCCCTTCCTACGTCCAGGCCCACCTCCCTCTGATCCGGCTTCCACCGTGTGGCTTGAGGGATCCAGAGGGAAAGCAAGCCTGCTCCTGTCCGCCTCAGACCTTTCCGAGGCTCCCCAGGGCCAACAGGGAGCATCCAAAGGTGCCTTTGCGGCTCAGCCTCGCTGCCCTTCCCTGCCTCGTCCCCCATCGCCCTCCCCTAGTCACCCTGAGCTCCAGCTGTCCTGGATTATTTGCAGCTCCCCAGACACGTCCGACTCGAGCACGCCTCCATGCCATTTGCTTATGCGGTCCCCTCTCCCTAAGCGGCCTGTCCCCGTGATTTACCTGGACACATCACACTTTCCTTAAGGTTCAAATTAAAAACCACCTCTGGGTAGAACTCAAACAGGACACCCACATCCATAGCAGCTCTACCCACCGAAGCGAAAAGCGGAAGCAGCTGACGGAAGCCTGGGTTAACACAGCGTGGGCCAGCGGGAAAGAGCGACGCTGTTCAGCCACTGCAGTGTGGAGGGGTCTGGAAGGCACGATGCCTGGGTGAAATAAGCCAGACACAAAAGGAGAAGTGTTGCATGATTTCACTAACGTGAAATACCTAGAATAAATAAATTCGTAGAGACAGAAAGTCCTGACCCATGTGATGAGCTGGCCCACGCGCAGTGCTGATGTGCGCGAGGAGTGCTGTGCCACGCAGGGCCGTTCCCCCATGTAGGGGAGCCCCACTTGTGAGGAGTGCGCCCCGTAAGGAGAGCTGCCCCATGTGAAAAAAGTGCAGCCTTCCCAGGAGTGGCGCCGCACACACGGAGACACGGATTCCCAGTGCTGCTGACAAGAATATAAGCGGTCACAGAAGAACACATAGTGAAAGGACACAGAGAGCAGACAATGGGGGAGGGGGGCAGGGGGAAGGGGAAAGAAAGAAATTTAAAAAAGAGGCTAACGGGCTGAAAGGAAGGGGAAAGGGGAGTTTCGTCTCACGGGTACAGAGTTCGGGGTGATGGCAAGGTTTTGGTAGCGGATGGGGTGATGGTAGCACAGTAAATGTAATTGTCACTGAATTATACACTTAAAAATGGTTAAAAGGTGCAATTCTATGTTAGGCGTGTGTGACCACAGTAACATAGTCATCTCCCGGGGCGGCCTTCCTCAGCTCCCTGGGTCAGACGTACGCCCACTTGCCTGGGGACAGCCCTCACCCCAGAGGATTGCATGGCTTGTTTCCAGGGGTGTCTCCATCTACACAAAGTGAAATCAACAAGTACTTCCCGCGGACCCAGCTGTGGTCCGCAGCGAGCACCCAAGGCTCCTCAGCAGGACCCCGGCAAGGGGTCTCAGTGCCAGGCCAGTGGGCTCCGTCAGGCCCCCCAAGACCCGCCCCGCCAGGGCCCCTGGGCTGGCTTCTGGCTTCTGGCGGCTTGTGTCGTAGCGCCAGGAGGCCGAGCAGCATTTTGCAGCTCCCGTGTTTTCCCTTTACTGGCTGCCACCGGGAGCCGGGCCGCCTGGTGCCTTCAGATAAAAGGAGGGCTCGGCTTACAGCTCGCCGCGGGAGCAGCTGCTATGACAGTGCGCAAGGCGGTGCTGTAAGAGGGGCCGCCCGCGGCAAAGACACAGAAGGGACATGTTGGCGCATTCGTTTGCATACATCCCGGCTGTAATTTTCCCCCTCGGGAGGATGCGATGTCACAAGTCTGACAGGCATTCAACAACTGGGGTAAGAAGGGAAAAAATAGCAAACTGCCAGTGTTTCAGAAGCAACACTTTCTTGGCAGAAGGGACGTGAGAACAACTTGACACGACGCAGGGTTCAGAGTTCTGAGCTGTGCAGCGACAGATGCTAAAGGCATAATTGGCTTCGGGTGCCCGGAAGTGGCTCTGAAAGCATCAGGGAAAGGGGAGCCCAGGCTGCAGGGGGTCCCATCTAGCTCCTGGGAAGGTGGTCTTGGGTTCCGTTTGTATGTGGGCGGGGGGGGGGGGGGAGGCAGAGAGAACTTGTCATCTGTGTGTGAGTTTATGTGACAGGTGGTGTGTGTGTAAGTGTGAGTCTGTGCTGGGTGTGTGAGTGGCCCATTTAAAAGCCTGTGAGTGACTAAGGGTGTGTGCAGACTTTGTCAGCTACTTCAACAATAACGCCATATAACAAACTGCTCCAAACCATGGTAGCTGAAGATGGTGTATTAGTCAGGGTTCTCTAGGGAAACAGAATCAACAAGGGATATCTGTTGATAGTAAGGGATTTATCAGAGTCTCTCAAGCAGCCGTGGGGATGCACAAGTCCAGGTTCCGCAGGCAGGCTGCAACCAGGAGCTCTGATGAAAGTCCAATGAAGATTCTTGATGAGTTCTGGGAGATGTTGGCTGTCCAAAGACAAACTGGGAAATTCTCTCTCAATGCTGGACTCACTTCCCCTTTTAAGGGATTCCACTGATGGGGTTAGGCATCACTCATTGCTGAAGGCAATCTCCCTGACTGATGTAATTACAACCAGCTATCTATGATTTACCACTGCAATATAGTCAATGGTGACTAAAGTCCATAAATGCCCTTGAATTATAGTTAGCCCAGTGCTTGCTTGACCAAACAATTGGGCACAATTATCTGGCCGAGTTGACACATTAGCCTAACCACCACAGGTGGCAATTACTTAGTCTCACTTTTGCTGGTCTTTGGGTCAGCTACAACTCGGCTGGACTAGGTGGGACTTCAGGCTCCTGGCTCTGGGCTCCAGGGGCCAGGCTGCAGGTCAGGTTCAGGTGTGCCTTGCCTCCACACACCCTCCTTGGACCTGCAATGGCCTTTTGTGTTCATTGCAAAGGGGTGTGTGTGTGTGCGTATGGGGGTGGAGGGAAGCAGGGCCTGGGGTCTGCTCCCTGTGTGTCCTCCTGGGGCCCTGGCTGGGGGACAGCAGTAGCCTGGAGCACACTCTCCTCATGATGGATCACCCCTGCACAAAGACATTTCAGGCTCTGCACTTGACATGTGGCCGAGTCCAAGGTCAAAGACAAGGAGGATCCTCTGCTCAGCATGAGATCACAAGGGGAGTGGAGAACTGTGGTCAATATTCGACCTACCACCAACCTCCTATTCGTGAGGCTTCGAGGGTGTATCAGTGTTCTGGGGGTATGCTTGTATGTCATCGAGCACTTCATGTGTGTCAAGAGACCATGTGTGCGTTCATGGGTTTTGTCCAACGGTCATTATACTCCCGGATGAGCCTCCATAGAATTATTTCAGTGAGATGCCCAGTGGGGGTCACCCAGGAGAGAAACGCCGGGGTTTGTGGAACTGTTGGTGGCATTTGGATTTTAGTGCGATGTTATCACATCCGCCCCCGGTGTGGAAATCATAAACCACAGGAAGCAGCTCTGTGTGTCCATCACCTCTGAGGAATGTGATTTTTTGGTCCTATCACCAGCTCGTAAGAAGGGGGTGGTTACAGCCAAGGAGGCTTCACTCTCCAATCTATGTACGAGAGCACAGCCATCTCTCTCTCGGAGGCCACCGAGCAGAAGGTGGAATGAAAACTAGGCTTGAGGGGCTTCCACCCACGCAAAGTGAGTTGACAGCATCCCTGGGGTAAGGAGAAAAGGCAGGTCCCAGCTGGGGCCGGGGCCCCGGGGCCGGGCAGGAGTCAGTGTCCCGACGCCTGGGGCTCGGGGAAGAGGCTAATCGGCGCCCACGTTCTCCCCCAAAGCAGGCAGAGGCCCACCCTGCAGGGGCACCTCCAGCCGTTCCTCACGGGCTTCGGGCAACTGACCCAGCCTTCCCATGTTAGTCACACTTGCCTTTTATTTTTCAAGAGATGAATTTGTAGTTTTCATGATGGGAACATTTCAAATTAGCTCTTCGAGGCAGGCTGCGCATGTGCTGGGTATGTGGTCTGCAGTTGGGAGTCACCAGGAGAGGGGACAAAAGGTGGGACCCTCCGACTTCCAGGCTTCAGCCCACGTGGAGGGACATCTGAGGGGTGTTTACCAGCACACACGGGGTGCCAGATGCTGTGCAGTACTGGGGCTGCAACCCAGATAAGGCAGGTGTGGTTGTTAGGCCTTTGTGGAAATTACCTTCCAGTGGGGAGCTGGACCCCAAAGAAAGAAACTGACAAGTTTAACAAATGGGCCGCGAACAAGCCTACAAAGGGCACAGATAGCAGAAGACCCCACCCAGGCTGCGGGTGAGAGATGAGGAGGAGCCGGCTGTGCCCACACTTGCCTACGGCTGCAGGTGGGTGCCTCTGGCTTTGCTACGATGGGAATGGTGCCTCCCACTCTCAGGTCACCAGGAGTGGCCCTGAGACGGCCCCGCCTCGCCCGAGATGAGCTGGCGTCACAGGTTTAGTCCCGTGCCCCTCGCTGAAGCTGTTGCAGCTTGTTAGTGTCGGCGTCCCCCCTGGCCCTGCTGGGAGCTGGACCACCTGCAGGACTGTTTTGGCACCTCCAGTGGCAGGTGGCCAAGATCACCTAGAGGGGCGGGCCCCTGCACACTGGTGACCTTCTCTTCCCGCCTGCTGGTGAAGGCAGCCTCGCCCCAAGGCCAAAGGCAGGGACCGTGAGGAGATGGGGAAAGCAGAGAGCTGGGCCCCAGGAGCCCGCCCCCCCACCCCCGCCCCCTGTGCCTTTCTGCCGTCTGCGATTCTGGGGCTGTCACAGAACTGCCAATCATGGGCCCTGCTTAGGGTCTGCATTGAGACATTCAGTGAGAAGGTCAGGACAAGGTCAGCTGCTGAAATGAAACCCGCCAAGGTCATAGAAACACGAAACATCTGAGCCAGAAAGGGGTCCTAGTTCCTCACTTGTTTGCTCACCCAGTATTAGGTGGGCACGTGCTAGGTGCCCCCCTGCTGTGGCAGACAGAGTCTGGGGAAACAGTGGAGAAGCAGGCAGGCCTGCCCCCCACCCAGGAAGCCTGCAGCCGAGAACGTCTCGACGGGCACCGCGGTCTGGGCTGCAAAGGAGTGAGGCAGGACATGCGGAGGCAGGGGTGGGCACCACGTTTACACTGGGGAGTTGGAAAAGGCCTTCCTGAGGATGCGGGGGAGTTAACGAGGTACGGTGGGATGATCATCTGAAGTTTTAGTTGATTTCTTTTCTTTTGTCCCCAAAATGTCCTTTTATCTCCTTCTCTTCTACCCTGTTTAAATGGACTTGGGATGGGCCATCCCAGCAGGAGAGGAAGAATCTGACCTTGATTTTTCCAAAGCTAAGTTCTTGGCCTGGTATTAGATTCTGATGAATACTTGCTGAGCTGATTTTCTCACTATAAGGGAGAAATTAGAGGCTGGAGGAGAGAGAAGAGGTTTAGAGCTAGACCCTGCTGTGGTCTAAGCCTTCCCCCCTCCTCCCCAACCCGAATCCCGTGGAGAGAGGATGACGGATTTGGAGACTCGAGAAAAGAGGAGGCCTGCGCCCTCCCAACCCCCTGAAGTCAACGCTCTTCCATGATCCACACTCACAGCATATCAGCAACAATTTCTAGCTTAACTTTACTGTTAAGTGCAGGAGAATTTAAATACTCGTAAAGGAATGTGGCCTAGAATCCTTATACGTTATTATTTTCTCCAGTCTTACGTGTCTAACTTGATTGATAGCCTTTTTTGCAACTTGTCTTTACCAAGCTTTACCAAAATACTCAGTTTTCACAGAAACAACTTTTTTTTTTTACATTTGTATCTCATTGGTTTAAATAATATTTAATAAGATTGCATAATTGCAATAACAAAACTGCACAAACAAGTTTGGAGCCATTGTGCTTGCCTCCTGGTAAACATACAGTTCAACAGATGGGAGCAGAAGGGGGCCGGGCACCAGAAAGCAGCCCCCAGCTGAGCGCCTCCGTGAGCTGTTAGCATCAGGCAATCTGGTCTGCAGAGGGGAAGGAGGGAGTGGTTAACCCAGCCACTCTGCTAAGTGCACGTTGGTTAAGAGAGCTTCTGCTGTATTTGTCTCTTAAGCTGGGTTCCCCCCCTAGAGCAGGCCCTGAGAGGAGGATTGAGCGTAAGAAATGCAAGAAGTTTTTTGGGAGGTTGGAGACCTTGTTGGAGGTGCTGGGTGAGTACAGGGACAATAGGGACAGGGGCATATAGTTGAGGCTGTGTCCAGTGGTTGAAATGATGGAAGATGGACTCTAACATGGTAAGGAGGAACTATGGGGCAGTGCTTGGAGAGCGAGGACGTGGAGGGGTCAGGGTGTGGGTTCTCAACAAGGCTGCAGAATGGGTACAGCGGGGTCATGTACGCTAGAGGGCTGAAAGAGGGAAGACGGTCTGAAATCACGGCTGCAGGCTGAGTGGAAACTGAAGTCATTGGTGGCCAGAGGGATAAGCAATTGCGAGTCAGGCCGTGGGTGGAGTCACCCACATGGACATGAAACTGTTATGGCAGCACGTGGGTGCTGGGGTTGATGGTGGCAGCATGAGGGTCTTCAATGACAGAGGGTGACAAGTTGATTTCCCGGGGCTGCAGGGCAGATGAGCAGCACTGTTTCCAAGAGGGAAGGGGACCTCTTGGGAACATGAGACAGGAGGGAAGGGTATGTTATAGCAGATGGCTGCTGCACGCACCTGAGCTCAAGCCCGCTGCAGATTTGGGAGACTGCACCCAACATGCCTGACAGGGCCCCTACCCAAGTGGTGTCCCTGGAGGACCAGAAAGAAGCCAACCTACACCTCACCCCAAAGAAGCCTTCGCTCTGTCTTAGGAAATTAACTTGCTCGTTCCCATTGGAGTGAAGAAAAGCAGTACTTGTCTGAAATTCTTCCACCACACGGAGGTGGTTAATCTAGCCACGCAGCCCTTCAAACTGAATTATACAAACTAGCTTTAAAAGGAAGTTTATTAGATGGACAGAGAAGCTATATTCCTAGTTGGGAAGATAAAGTATTGCATAGCTGTCTATCCCCGACCTGCAGCTAATGTATAGATTAAATACAGTTCATTCAAGATTCCAAAAAGATGTTTGAAATCAATATGCTTTGATGCCCCATGAAAAAAAAAGGATAAGCAAAAACTTCAAAGAATGTTCTTGGAATTAAAAGCAACAAAGGTGGAGAGGGAGGGAGTGTGGTCTGAGGCCTCTGTACCCAAGAGCATATCATAAAGCAAAGTTCTTGAAACCACAGAGCTGTTTCCCACACAAAGAGAAACAGATGATGGAAAAGCCCAGAGAACCCAGAAACAGGCCTGAAAGCTATTACCACGTGACCAAGGCCACTTTCCAAAGCAAGCAAGAAGGCAGGGTGTGTTTCTGAGTATGTTCCTGTGCTGGGTAGCGGGATAGTGGTTTAGAATGCAAGATGAGGTTGGAGCCTCACAAGACCATGCATCCAATAAACTCTAGGTGGAATAGAGTGTTAAATATAGAAAACCAAATTTTAGATAAAGCAGCAGAACAGAAAGTAGAATGTTTATCAGATCTGTGGGTGAATTGCTCAACCAAAAAGCTAGAGAAGCAACTGCAAAGACCAAGCTCGGTTGGTGCGAATGGGAAGGTGTAGAAGGTCTGAATAATGACAACAACAGAAAACATTTAAAGAGAACACACCAGGAGGATACTTACACCAAAAATGATTGCAACACGCTTTTAAAAATATGACAAAGAATTAATATCTATAATATTTCAGAAGCTTGCTCACGCTCTTAATAGCATCAGGAATCCAGAAGAAAACCAGGTGAAGGCTGTAGAAAGTCATTCGTGGGAGAAGAACAAATTGCTAATAGTGAAAGAGATGAAACTTGGGATACCGTTCTGCATTCATTTAAGGACTTATTCTTTTTTTTAACAGTTTGACTTTAAACCACTGAGATGTGGTGCAACTGACACACCAGCCTTATCAGTGGGTACAGTATTTTTCAGGAAAGCAAAATGGTCATATGAAGGAAGATTGGTCAAATTTATACAACGTGACCCACTCCACATCTGAAACATGATGCTAAAGAAACAAGCAATTGGAAGCACGTCAAATGCATGGGGATGTGCTTCATTATTTCTAATAGGATATTGGATAGCAAGCAAAACATACAGAAACAGAAAGGACCTAAAAGCCCCAAAATAAGAAAAGAGCTTAGCATATTGTAGCACATCTATCAATGGAATCTATCCAGCCTTTAAACCTGTATGGAGGAATATAGGGAAATGTTAAAGTAAAAAAAAAAAAAATACAATGCTGTGTGTGAAAAAAGATTGTAATGCTGTAGGTACAGCTCTATCGCTATCCTATCTGTATCTACATCTATGTTGTAGCTATACTGATGTTCCTCTCTAGCTCTGTATCTTTCTCTCTATATATAATTGGCATGTGGGTAGAAAAATGACCGAAAAGTGAACTACAAAAATAATAATAGTCATTGTTAAAGGCTGTGGGTCTAAAGATAACGCTATAAAATTTTGCAAAAAAAAAAAAATTTATATAGTTACATAATCTTTCTTTCTTATCTTTTTTTCTAAATGAGTTTCCCATGCTGGGAAGCAAAGACCCAACATTTGCCTGAGTGCTAACTATCCCCTCTAGGATGGGGTTCTGAAAAGAAAAATACCTAAAACCAGAGCTCTCCACTGAGAACCTGCCCGGATGTGCTGGCTGCCCATTCTCCCACCGGGAACGAGGGCAGGGTCTCCCCACTTTCCCGATGGCCAGGTCTGCCAGGGACAAGGACCAGGGGAGACTGAGGCAGAGACCCTAACTCATTGTGGGCCTGGAGGCGTTGGGGGTGCAAGAAGCTCCGGATTTTTACTACCTTTGGGAATTACGTCTATTTTAGACGGACTGTGAATCACAGATGTGCCTCCTGGTAAGCTGCAGAGAGGAGGTTGGGTCTCCTCTAACTAGCCAGCTGAACACTTAGGGACGCCCGAAGCCTGGCCCACCAGGACGAAGGGCCGTTGACAAGTGTCCAGACGCTCAGAAATTGTCCTTGAATGCAAGTATCCTCTGAAAGCCTTCCGAGTGCATGCAAGCTGTTTCCTTCTGCTCACTCCTTCATTAGAAACATTGATAAAGAGCAAAATCGACCAAAATGCCTCTGAAGCTAGATTCTTTGAGTGGGGGACCATCACTGTCCACCATGGACCTTGAGAGGCCTCTTACTCCTTCCTAAGACTTTTACCTTCCCAGGAGAACTGATCCTTTTACGAATCTGATGAAAATCGTGGTTATAGAATCTGCACATGTGCATTCAGCACCCCTTCTTCCTTCTAACAACCCCCGATGTTCTTCCTGGGACCACCCCTCCCCCATGCAGCCACATTTCTTGGCCAGTGCTGACTCCAAGCCCACGTTCCCGGGACTGCTGAGGAAGGGCGAGCCCACCCCCTCTCTCAGGGGTTGGCTTGGGCTGGATGTGTGCCCCAGGTTGGCCAATATGGCATGGGGCGGGGGGTGGGGTGAGTGTGCCAGGGCTTCTAAGAGCATGCTCTCCCTCTTTAGGAAGAGAGCCCGAGGAAGGAGCTGGTCCTAGAGATGGCAGAGCAGAAGGGGAGAAAGAACCCGGGTCTCAAGGTCATCCCTTGACCTCTGGAACCCCCTAGCCTAGCTTTGAAGCCTGCTTCTCCTCCCCTTTCCTTTTGTGAAAGCTAATTCATGTTCTTTGAATTAAATCAGCATCTGTTAAGTTTCTTATTACAGTCATCTAAAACATCCTCCCACCAAAATAGATGCAGAATTTTACATTCTGCTTTAGGGAAAGAAAAGACCCTTTGAAGCTCTTTATGGGAATCCTGACTCCAGATTAAATTCCTCTGTTAACTACTAAGTATCAGTTCATAATGACGAAAATATTTCCCAAGTAGAGTGCTGCATGTGCTGGCCTCAGACCCCTGAGCTTAAACCCCAGCCTCTCAGCGTTGGTGGGACGCCGGTGACCCTGCCCACCCAGCAGGGCTGGGATCGGGCAGGCGGGGGCGGGCGTGAGGCTCTCCTTTCATCTGCCAGACGCACAAGCACCCATTCTGTGTGAATCCCATGAATGAAGCATGAGCCATATTATCCAGAGAAGCAGAAAAATCATGTATGCTACTTATACCAGGTACATTGCCAGATGAACTAGAAATAGTATTTGATTTGTCTGAAAAAATGTTATCTGCTGATGAAAACGTAACACATTTGCAGCTAAACCACAAATCTCGATACTCTGGTCTTCTGCGCGCTGGATTCTCAGGGGAGCCTGTCTTTTCTGGGACCTCCCTCTCTACTCATTTCTTCTGAAAGTTGCCATGGGGTGAAAGCAGGGTTTCCAGGGTCCTCACTTCATAGACCAGCTACACACTTGCCGCTTTCACCTCCTTGCTGCCATTTGACCCCTGTGCTCCGTGGCACCAAGCCAAACCCCTCCAAGAGCTCATTTCCACCTGCACCCCCCCACCCCTCCACCCCTCACCCAGTTCGTGCTGCCCCCCTGCTCTGCATTTGTGCCTCGGCTCCTTCTCCGTCCCTTCATGCCACCTGCTTCTTGGGGAGGGTTCCCCCAGCAGGCTGTTGGGCTCCCCGTGAGATGGCACATTCCTCGTCCCCAAGTGCACAGCCACAGTGGAGGGAGGGGAAGGAGCCCTGGGCCAGGGGTGGTCAGCTCAACCTCAGCCTGTGTTCTTCTCCTGGGCCACCTCCCCCCTCGAGCTCCCTGGTCAACTCCTTGACTTCTGGTGGTTTCCCTCAGGGCTCCACTGTGGCTCCCACTTGTCAGATACCATTTAGGGACCCCATCCTCCATCCCACAGAGGGCTTTCAAGGTGTCACCTGCAATTGCCGGCCTGGTTCAAGTTCTCACTCATAGGCTTCTGGGCCCCACATAGGTTAACGGAGGCAGTGGATGATTGCTTCCGTGTTCCCAGGTCATTCTGTAAGAGCCGGGCATCCGGTCTGCCCAGGGCACACAGGGACTGTGGGGCAAGGTGACCTGTCTCACACCAGCCTGATGGCGCCCCGGTGATGAGCGTGACCCCATTGCCTGGGGAGGGGTGGGACAGACAGACCCTGAATGAAGCCAGCTCTGCCCCTGGTCTGGACCAAGGAGGTTTCCTCGCAGTGGAGACGGTCACGAGGGGGTGATGTCCACTGACTCTTCCTTACCCATTTCGGTTAACTTGATGTTGCTTGCTCAGGGGGAGAACGCTGCTGCCACAGACTTGGGGGGAGGGGGATGGAATCCACCCAAGTCAAGGGGCCACCGAGCATCTTGGGGACAGAGCAGATGGAGACCAGCAGTCCTCTGGGCCACGCGAGCTGTGGACACACCGGCCCTGTGAAAGCTCCGCTCTGGTCCGTGTGTGTAAGCGGCAGCCAGCGCTGGTCCCCAGGGAGGCTGTGACCACGTTTGACAAAGTGCCACCAGGAGAGGCTCTCCGTGGCAGCCGGTCCAGCGCCCGTGAGCGCAGGTTGTTGATGAATTTCTGACAGCGTGGCCCTGGCTGATAAACCCATCTCACATCCGAGGAGGGCCCAGCATGTCTCTTCCAGAGAAGTGAACTTTAATTTATTTAAATGTAATGGAAAAGCATATGGAGGGGAACGGAAAGCTAATTTAAAATAGTGCTCAAAGCAATCAATATGTTAACAGACTCCTTCAACTTTTACACTTGGCTGTAGGAAAAAAAAAAAGAAAGGCCACCTTTAAATCCTGAGCTGATCTCTTCCCTTCCCCTCCTTCCATATTATGAAAACAGAGTGGATTTTTTTTGGATGACTGATGCTGAATCCTTGGGAGTTTAAATCAGCCATTCTTGTAAACATTAAAAGATGCTTTTGGAAACATAAATCATCTGATGGAGTTGGAAGTGGTACTGGAGATACCCTTAGTCAAAAAATAATTTGCTGTGTGTGCTATAGCAGGCGAGGCGTAAGCATGATGTCTCGAGATGGAAATGTTGCTTGCTTTGTGCACTGCAGCTTTCCCATCTTTCCAGACAGTGCAATGATCCTCCCCTAATGTTCTTATGAGAATCCAGCAGGATGGGGAGCCTGAGCTTGTTTTGCAAACTGCAAAGCAGTTGTTCAATTAGGCCTGGAGTCTTACACCTCCCTCTGCGGAGAGGACAAATGAGGTCTTCTCCTCCCCACCCCTCAGAAGATGCAGCACGGGCTCAGCACCATGGCCCTCCCAAGCGCTCAGTGACTCCAACTGAGCTGATTGGAGGAGCCCAGGTCTGACCTACCCACCTCTCAGCCTCCTTGTACACAAGTGTCACAATGCCTAAAATTCCACCATTCATGAGTCATTCCTTTGTTGTGGACTCTCCTTTCAGACTCTGCTGCTCGGTAACATGGTGTGGAGGACGAACAGAAACTTTGCAGCCTAGAAGGACTGGGGTTTGAATCTTGCCTTTACCTCGCTTCCTGGCCGCATGGATGTCACCAAGTCCCTTGCTGCCAGGCTCATTGCTTTGCCTGTGATGTGGTCATGAGGTGGGGAAAGAGGTGGGAGAAGGGTGCTAACTCAGCACCGGAGGAAGACCAAGGGGAAAACTACCATCTGGAGGACACCCAGCGGCAGGGGAATAACCCACCCCCCGCCTAGAACCAGATGAGACCCGATGACCTAAGGTCGCCCACCTCCTGACCACCGCACGCTCCCGACACTTCCTGACGGTTCCCGCGCAGGTCGGCGGGGCTGCGGAGCCAGTAGGAACTGTCGTCAACCCCCCTTTTGCAGAAGGCAGACCAGGGAGAGTGTTGGGACTTCCAGGTCCTCATTTGCGATTTCCGAGGAGGAGGAAGTAGGGGGAGTCCAGCCTTCACAAGGCAGCACCCCAGCCCCAGCGGGCACGCCTGGGCCGAGCCCACCCGCCTGTCTTGAGTGTCCTCTCACTTCACACTCCGGTCTCCTGCTACTATCCTACTACTCCTCGAATTCTTTCTTCGGCTGTGTCGAGACCTTCCTTCCCTGGGCTGAGGTCTTTCTCCAGGATCTCCTGGGGCCTCCCTGACATCAAGGGGGTGATCTAGGGAAGCAGATAAAGGGCCCGGCAGCCTTGCTAGCTCGTCCTGTGGAAGGTCAAGTCCCTCTGGGTGGTCCATTGAGAAAACTTGCCCTCAGGAGTTCGGGACCTGCAGGCCGCGCCTTCCAGCCCTGAGGGGGGAGCCCGGCTGAACGCTATTCAGAATGGGGAGTGGGGAGTGGGGAGCCACCCCCTGCAAATCCTGGATGCATGCCCCGGGCAGTTTCTGTGGCCTTTGGGTATAAATTCCCCTCTTCTTTTTTCCTGTTCTGATGCAAAGAGCAACTTCTTTTCTTTGAAACCGCATTGCTCACCAGTGGTCACCCTCTGTCGGTTTTGGTGTTCCTTGCTCCTGAAAGCATCTCAAGGTCAACTGTTTCCAGACTGAAATTTGGAAATGAGCTGTGGACACCACCAGCATCCTGGATGTGCCCACCCCTACCTGGAGTTGACTTTGCAGGCCTGGCCTGCCTTCCAAGATCCTGGGGCTTCTCCCTGCTCGGCTGCCAGGTGCAAGCAGCTCTCATTTGCTTATATATTAAAAGAAGAAGAGGAGGAGAAGGAGGAGAAAAGGAAGGGAAGGAGGAAGGGAGGGAGGGAGGGAGGAAGGAAGGAAGGAAGGAAGAAAAATGGCAAGTGGCTGCAGGACCATTTTAGAATTTCACATGTAATCAAAACCTCCCTAATTGCATTTTCTCCTGGATAAAGGAGGATTTTCAGGGCCATCGCATTTCCTCCCGGCAGCGTTTAAGGGTAAACTTCATTTCCACTGTGTGCCCCTGACCCGGCCCCCCTGCCTGAGAGGTGGCACATCGAGACCAGCCAGCCCTCTTGCAGGAGGGGTGTCCTAGCTTGCCAAGAACTTGCCAGCTTAAATGTCATCATGTTTACCGAAAAGGTCTTTTGCCTAGTGTGTGGAGGTAACTTCTAGAAGGTTAAAAGGTTGAGAGCTGTTCCCCAAAGAGAAGGTGAGACCCTGGAGAGCTAAGTGCATTTCTCCCAGGGTGGGAGGAATGTGGATAGTCACAGCAGAGAGAGGCCACGTCAGTGAGAAGTCTCAGAAGGTAACAGGAGACTTTTTAAGGGTCCAAAAGTCAGAGGAGGCAGTAAAGTCGTAGCCCCCAAAGAGACAAGGGGAACCTGAGAGCAAAAGCCTCGGTAGTGAGCAAGGATGCCCTCAGGCTGAATCTTACATGGTTCTGTGCAGTAGCCAGAAGAGGACATAAAGAACCAGATTCACAGGAACACCAACTACGAAGGCCCTAAAGAAATTGCATACCCAGTCTGAGAATTCATCTGTGTCAAAATCTTCACGCCAGGAATTTTCTCTTCCAACCTGAGGAGTGTGGGACCCAGAGATGTGGAATCCAGGTAAGAATCTGTAAAACGGCCTCATCTCAGAACCAGACAAGGAGCACCTGAGCCGGCTTCTGGCAGGGAGGCTCCCTGAAGCCACGCCCGCAGCGCAGGACTTGCCCTCTAGACCTGCTCACTGCACATTACGTGGATCAGCGGGAGACGCTTGTGTCACATTCGAAGTACAACAGCAGGTCACCTGGTGGCGTGGCAGTCACAGGCAGGGGGTGGAGTGCCAGCTCCACGGCGCCCAAGCTGTGCGGCCCTGGGCCCACTACCTCACCTCAGCCCCACCTGCAAAACGGGGTCAGAGCAGCACCCACCTGAAAGGACGGCCTGCGGACTAAATGAAGTTACCTGGAGCGCCTTGCCGGAGTGAATGGAGAGCTGGCAGCGCGTGCCGGGAAAGGCTGCTCCTCTGCCTTCCCGTCGCTAGTGTCAATCGGCAGGGCTATTGTCTTTCTTTTTTTAAAGATTTATTTATTTATTTATCTTCCCCCCTTCCCTTCCTCCCTGCTGCGTTTACTGTCTCTGTTGTCCTCTCTTCTCATTTTCTCTCCTCTAAGATTCACCGGGATTCGATCCTGGAGACCTCTAATGGGGAGAGAGGTTCCCCGTCAATTGTGCCACCTCAGTTCCTGGTCTCTGCTGCGCTTCACCTTGACTCTGCCCTTGTCTCTTCTGATGTGTCATCATCATGCTGTGTGACTCACTTGCGTGGGGCACTGGCTCACCACGCGGGCACTTGCACGGGCACTGGCTCGCCAGGCAGGCACTCGTGCAGGCACTGGCTCGCCACGCGTGCGTGCTTTCTCTTCTTCTTTTTCACCAGGGATTGAACTCAGGTCCTCCCGTATGGTGGGCGGAAGCTCTGTCACTTGAGCCACCTCCGCGTCCCAACAGAGCTATCTTCAGCTAACCCTTTTGTTGGCGTTACAAGGGTCTGGATTACGGACCACCTTCGGGTGTCATCAGGGAGAAGGGCTTGGACCGTGTGGTCCTCAGCCACACCCGTGGCCTCCCCGGAAGCCCCCCGAAGCCCAGCCTGTGCCCCTCCTGGCCCTCGACTGCGGCCGTGCTCCGGCCCCCAGGGCAGAGGGTGGCCTTCAGGGAATGGGGACGCTGCGGTGAGCCGTCCCTCGGGCTCACTGCAAACCAGCCAAGAGCGCCATGCCGTAGACCCCGAGCTATAAATGGGAACCTGGTGCTAATTTTAGAAACCGTGTTCACAACTGTGCCGTGTCACGGAAGGTCTGTAATTTCCTCTGGCTGAGATGAGAATGTGCAGAGGAAAGTGCATTTAAAATGAAGAAGGTGAGGGGACGCAGCGGCCCGGCAGCTTCGGTCTGACGCCAGCCTTTGTGGTCACTGGGGTGGAGGACTTGGACACTGTCGGCCAGACCGGGTGGCCTGGGCTGTGGGAGGGCTGCGGAACCACCAGGGTGGTGGCATGCTAGCACTTCCGAGGTAGGAGCCCCAGGCCAGGAAGTGACCTCGGTGTCGCAGTGTGGACGCCCCACACAGGCTGGTGGGGAAGATGTGACACCAGCGAAGCCCTGGGAGCAGCCTCGTGCCCTGGGTTGCTCTTATTATTATGGTGAGACATGGGACCCCTCACCATTCTTCTCCCCCCCTCCCCAATCTGGGCATGTCCCTCTTGCAGGTCAGGCCAGAGATGATCAGGTGACCTGGGTGTCCAGCTGCGGCCGGGGTGCCAGGCAGAGCACGGCTGGTTGCAGGGCTGGGCAGGGCTGGGGGCTCACGGCCACCAGGCGCAGGGGCCACGCCCGGACACCTCGCACGACAAGGCGGGCTCCTGGGGAGGGGGGCCTGGCCAGGCGGGGGAGCACGGGCCCGCCAGACAGGCAGGCTTTCACCCTCGGCCTGTCTTCTTCCACCGTGTGCTTCAGACTCCGCGTCATCCCTCCTGGCCTCAGTTTCCCCAGTTGTTAAGATGGGTAACCCTCACTTCCAGAGCAACTGCGTCAGGCATCCCCCAGGGGCTGCGCTTTGGAGCACACTGGGCTCCCATCCCAGCACCCGACCCCTTGCTTGGGGTGACCCTCAGCCCCTCGGTCCCTCTGTGACTTGCAGATAACTGGGTGCAGAGGGCTTTCAGTCCAGGTGTGGGCTTTTGTCTTCCCATACGGAAATAAAACTGTTGACTAAACGCCTGTTCCAGCTGTCAAGGTCCTCAGACTGCTGAGCAGGATGTGTGGCTTTTACCCCGTATCAAATATCCAGCCGGAAGCGAGGTTTGGGCCAAGGGGGCAGGTTGTCCCGGGAAGGCTCTGCTCTGGAAAGTGAAACTGAGAGGCAGGGAAAGCGGGGCAAGGGTGACGGGGCGGGGGGTGAGGCCGCCAGACCCTGGGCTTCTGGGGTGCCCCCGGTTGAGCGGGGCGCCCCGTGGCTGTGCTGGGGCCCGCACCCCCGCGGGGGAGGCGAGCTGCCCTCGCGCCTGCCGGCGGGTCTGCCCCTCCAGGCTGGAAGCCGGGCGGCTCCTCGGGGACCTCTGCTTAAAATAAAACGCGAGGGGCAGGAGCGCCGGGGCGGGGAGGCAGCAGGCGCTGGCCGCCGTCCAGGGACCGCGGGGGCGGGCGGGAGCCGCATTCCAGGGCTGCGGCCGGCCTTCCGGGCAGAGGGTCCCAGGCCGGGCCAGCAGCTGGCCCTGGGGCTCCGCTCTGGGGGAACCCGCACCCACTCTGTGTGAGTGTGTATGAGTGTGAGTGCGTGTGAGTGGGTGGGCTGTGTTTGAAGGCAGGTGAGTGTGAACGTGCGCATGTGAGAGTGTGCATGTGTGTGCGAAACAGCCCCCCCCCACGGCTCAGGTCCAGTTGCCTTGCTGCTCGTGGCCCCCCTGCTGTCAGGCCCCTGCGGGAGCCTCACCCCCCTCCTGCCCTCATTGCCCACAGCCTGGCCTGGGCGCCGTGCCCTCCCTCTGGTTCCCACATACCCAGCGGCTGTCCAGCTGCCGTGTTTGCCCAGCGCCTCCTCCCTCCACCTGGAGGGCCACACCTCGCCTGTGTGCGGCTGCCGAGACTCTCCCCAACTCATCAAGGCCACCTCCTCCAGGAAGCCTTCCCTGCCTGGCTGCTCATTCCCTCATCTGAGCCACTGCAGCGCTTGTGTGCTTCTCCATTTGGCCCACACCTGGGGGTACCCGTTTTGTGGTGTCGAGAGCAGGCCTCTGGTGTCAAATCCTGGCACAGCCACCTGCCAGCTGGGTGACCTTGGGAAGCCCGTAGGGCAATGAACCTGAACTTGGGAAGCCACATCTCTCAAACGGAGGCAGTAATTCTACCCTGGCAGGCTGTGGGGAGGAGCAGATGAGAGAATGTCCACTGTGCACGTGGGGGCCGGGGCCCGGGGCCTGTGGCCGTGAGGGCGGGAGCCGAGACTTGCATCCACCCCGGCTCGGGCCCGCCGCGGGGGCTGCCGAAAGTGGGGAGAGCCGAACTGCCCGAGGGGGGCTGAATTCATGCTCTGGGGTCTCTGCGGGCATCAGGGCTTTGGGAGAGTGGGCAGAGCAGAGTCTGGACTAGGTTCGAATGTGCCCCCACAGTGAGCTGGGGGACCTTGACGCCCACCTCTGAAGATGACGCTGACCTCGCAGGGGGTTGTGGCTGGATGAGGGGACACGTGGCTGCAGCCGGCCCAAAGCGGCTGCCCACCCACCCCTTTCTTTCTGCCTTCTTCTCTCTTTTGCCACCTCCCGCTTCCTCCGGGTTTCCTCTACTTTGGGGCAAAGCAATGTGAACGGGGGAGGCTGAAGGGGCCCCTGTGTGCCCCAATCAAAAGAGGGATGGGAATGGTTGGCGATGCGGATTCCACGGTTTATAGCTCACTGCCAAGGCCTCAGGGTGACCGGTCAGCCTTCTTTGTCTTCAAGTGACAGGAGCTCTGACTGCCTAAAGCAGACAAGGAATGTGCTGGAAAGATATGAAGAAGCCTGCAGACTGTCAGGGAGGTTCAGGGCCTGGGAGAGTGGGAATGGCTCCCAAATCCAGAGGGAAGTCCCCAGCTTGCCAGGCTCGGGTCCCTGGACCACCCATCACTGATGATCCCGCAACAACAGACCCGGCAGGAGAAGGTCATTTTCCCAAATCGAAATCTGCCAGCCATCCTCAGAAGAAAAGGGGCATCTGGTGGGCGGCAAAAATCGCAGAGGCCCAGGCCCCCGGGATCGCAGGGAAAGTTGGGACTGGAGCCCGGCCACCCTGCGCTGGCGTCCGGTTTCTTCTGCTCCGAGACCAAGCTGTAGGGGACAAGTTCAGATCTGCTCCACAAAGACGGCTTTGGCTTTGCAAAACGGCCCCCAGTGCATGGACCGGAGTCTACACCGAGATGGTCACAGGAGAAAGCACAGGCGAAAAGGCAGGAGTCTGGGGTCTCCAACCTGCCTTCCCGAACGAGAGGGGCAGGGGTTTTTTATGGATTCCAACAGGGGAGGGTGGAATGGTCACCATCACAACGGCAAGTACACTCGAGGGTGAGCCTGGTTTGAAATACCCACGAGTAAAGGGAAGTTGAGTCAAGCCAGTTTCAGTAATCCCAGGTATTGACTTTTGGTGTTCTGTGATAGACTGGAAAATGAAGAAGGAAAAAAAGTAGCTATGTAACGATTCTGCAATCATAAGCATTTGTTATTTCTTAACCCTCCGTCATAGTTTCAGCCTTCATTTTCACTTCAAAACAAACTGGGCATTTTTATCAACTAAGCAACTAAAGCGTTTAGGTGACGGAGGTCAGGGCTGCCCCAGTTGAGGCCCTGGTGTCTAGAAACGTAGGTGGACGTGGATTTAAACCGTGGTCCCCCCGCAGGCGGGGGCCTGAGCAGGGCTTTGGCGCTCCAGGGTTGTGCGGGTGGGGGCAGCTCCGGGAGGGTCTGCCCCGGCTGAGGCTGCCCCCCCACCCCGGCCTCTCCGTCAGGTTTTCCTGGGCTTTGGGACCTGGGGCTGATCCCGATCCAGCGTTTCCCTGCTCTCCCTCCTGGCTGACAGGTAGCACGTCGTGCCCCACCCCCCAGCGGGGGCCCCATTTCCTCAGCTACTCCGATTTGAACTGACTCGCTGGCGCCCGTGTTTATCTCTTTGCCTGCCTCAGGCCCCAGGATTCGGGGTCTGTGGCCACGTCCGCCCGCTGGCGCCCGCCGCCCCCTGCGGGGTGACGGACCAGCCCCACGGCACGTTAGCCGACTGACCACTCTGCGCCTCCGTTCCGGCCGTGAGGTGGGACTGAACGTGCTTATTGTGAGGCTTATGGGGTGTCCACGAGAGCAGGCTCAGTAGCGCCAACCGATCTGGGCCTCCTCGAGCCCTGCGCGTGACCCATCAAGAACGCACGGGGACACAGGTGAGCCCCAAGAGCCTGAGGAAGATGTTGTCATGGATTTCTTAGGGAAGCACGAGAAGCTGATCGAAACGACATAGCAGTGCTTCTCCAATTCCCCTCGGAGCGTGTCTCTCCCCAAGAGCCCACTTCTCCTGGCCGCTGCCCCAGTCTCCTGGCCGTCTGCTGGGAGCCGAGCACTCGCGTGGCCTCTCCCATTTGCATTTCCCCTGAAAGCCGGGTTTCTGAGCTGCACACAGATGCCCATTCCCTCATCGGATGGGGCAGGTATGCAGGGGAGGCTTAAGGCTTTAACTCTGCTTTCACAACGTGACGCTCTGAACTGGACATGTGGCCACTGGTGATGATCCGTCAGCAGTGGCTCCTGGCACGGTGAGCACTGCAGCAATGAGTGACCCCAGGGCAAGGAGTCCCCAGAGGCCTGGGCTGCTGGGGTGTCTGGAGGCTGCGCAGACGGGCTGGCTTCCAGGGCCCCAGTGCCTCCTGCGGGGCTCCCCTCTGGATTTGGAGTTTCTGCCCAGTGGGAAGTCAGGGCTCAGAATGCTTGAATTATAGGTTTCCATGGGAGTTCATTTTGTTTTTGTTTTTGTTTTTTTAAGATTTTATTTTTTATTTATTTCTCTCCCTTTCCCCCCCATCCCCCACCCCAGTTGTCTGTTCTCTGTGTCCATTTTGCTGCATCATCTTCTTTGTCCGCTTCTGTTGTTGTCAGGGGCATGGGAACCTGTGTTTCTTTTTGTTGCGTCATCTTGTTGTGTCAGCTCTTCCTGTGTGCAGCGCCATTCCTGGGCAGGCTGCACTTTCTTTAGCGCTGGGTGGCGCTCCTTACGGGGCGCACTCCTTGCACATGGGGCTCCCCTACGCGGGGGACACCCCTGTGTGGCAGGGCACTCCTTGCGCGCATCAGCACTGCGCATGGGCCAGCTCCACATGGGCCAAGGAGGCCCGGGGTTTGAACCGCGGACCTCCCATGTAGTAGACGGACGCCCTAACCACCGGGCCAAGTCCGCTTCCCCATGGGGGTTCATTTTGGAGAGCATGTTGATGTCAAGGGGGACGGCGACCTGGTCAGGCCTTGCCCAGAGCCTTCGCTGGCTCCCCAGCACCACTGTAACTAAGCCTTGGCTCTTGAGGATGGCTTCGGGGCCTCGGTGGTCCAGGCCGTGCTGGGCTCTCAGACAGACCTGAACTGTCATCACCTCGGGCCCTTTGCGTGTGCCTTTCTCGCTGTCGGCGCGGTCTTAGCATCCCTGCGCTAACTCCGAGTCACCCTCCCAGTTCAGCTCACTCGCCCTCGGCCTCGCTGGCTTTGGTTAGGAAGAACACTGCCTCTTGAAAGAGGCCCCTCCTCGGCCCTCACCCGTCAGCATGCTCTGCCTGACTGTGAACCGCCTGATTTCTCCTTGGAGCGTCCCCCGCCCATAGCCTCTGAGCTCTGTGAGGGCAGGAACTGCGTCTCTCTTGCCTCCACTGGACCCCCAGTACCTGCCACGTGGTGGGACTCATAGAAGGCTCAGTGAACCAATGAAGGAACGTTCTCGTTCTGTTTCAATTCCAGGCCTTGGCCAAGAAAGTCTTGGTTCTCGTTTGAGCTGATTCATTAGACATTTGTCTCTTAAGTGGTGTTAACTCTGGCTTTGAATGAAATTTAAGAAACAATAAATACTTTGTTTTTGGTTCTTGGGCCAACATAAAAGACAGTTTCTCAGAGCCCCATCCATCTGCCCCATGGACGCGAAGCCCCCTCTCAATGAGAGGAGGAGTGGACATCCTCAGGACTGGGGAATGAGCCATGGACTAGAGTAGACTCACTGGCATCCTGTTATCGCCTTATGGTGATTCTAGCAATGGAAGAACTTACATCACTGAGGAGGAGGCAGTGACCGCTGGAGATTCTGAGGGCAGGGAGAGGAAGAACACTGGGGCACTTTCAGGACTTGGGAACTGTCCAGAATGACATTACAATGACAGATAAAGGCCGTTACATATCTTGCCATAACCTACAAAACTGTGTGGGAGAGAGTGTAAACTACAGTGTAAACTGTAATCTGTGCTTAGTGGCAATGTTCCAAAATGCGTTCGCCAACAAATGCACCGCACCAATGAAGGATGTTGTTAATGTGGGAAATGTGGGAGGCGTAGGGAGTGGGGAATATGGGAATTCCCTATATTTTTAGGTAACATTTATGTAATCTAAATATCTTTTTAAAAAAAATAAATAATTGAAGAAAAGACAGTTTCTTGCATTTCTGGAATCTTGCTTGGGTTTAGTCTCTTTAAAATATGAAAATTCTCAGTCAACTCAATTATTTGCTCAATGAAAGAAAAAATCTCACATAGAGGTTTGGTTAAATTATCCCCCACCCCCCCTGCAGCCCCTGACCCCCAGCCTGGCCCCAGTTTTGGGGATTCGCCTTGTGAATTTCCCACAGGCCCAACCCTGGGCCGCCTGGCGAGCACGAGGGGAGAGCTGCCCGCGCAGCTACAGTTTCTGTTTCCATTTTCAGCTGATTTAATGCTCTGGGGGAAAATGCTTTGAAAATCGCCCCTCCTCTCCCACTGAGCCCTGCAGCAGGTTGGTTTAGCTTAGTAATTAGCAATCACAATATGAGCTGGGATAATTATCCCCAAAAGTCAAAAGAAAAACACAGATGTTTTGAAAGCTGCACAGTGGAGATTTTGCCTTTCGATTGTAATAATTTAGCATGTGAAATGAATTAGATGCTGACTTTTCCTGGACTAAGTGTCCAAGGTAGGCTCAGGAAAGCTGTGTTTTGAAAAAGAACAGTCTTTGTTGGAGGGGGGAGGGAACCACGCAGACATGACAATTTTCAAAACCTAGCAAGAAGCAAGGGAGGCCGGATTGAATAAATTAATGAGTTCTCTGCCTCTGGGATTTGAGGTAGGCTTTCCCATAATTGAAAACTTGTGGGATGTTCTTTTCTGCTGGAATACAAAACTACAGGTGTGTGCGCGTACAGCCTGGCCCGGCTGGACGTTCTCCCAGGCAGATTGATTGAAATGGATCTGGACAGCTGAATCAATACCTCCAGCCAGCTCTGGAAAGGCTCTGAGGCTGCTCTCTCTAGGTTCCAGAACTTTCCTGTGGGTACCTCTCCATTTACTCACCACGATTTCCTCCTAACAAAGGGAATGTAATTATCAGAAGGATCTTCAGCTAACAATCCTGCTTTGTCCCTGACACTGATTAAAACGATCAGATCCCTGGGAAAAGAGAAAAGGCTCAGCTAAGTGTGGGCCACTGGCCTGTTGGGTCAATTTTGCCCTGGGCTGCATCCCAGGCCACCCCGGGAGCCCTCAGGAAGTTTTGCAAAACAGAGTCATGCAGCCATCTGGGTGAGGGGACTTGGGTGGAAGTTCAGATTTGCTACTGAGTCACTTGGTGCTTGTGGGTAGACCCTGTCCCCTTTAGGGCCTCAGTTTCCACAACTGTAAAACTGACATTGGTTCCTATGAATGTGTTCCAGGCTGTGCACTGCGGAATTTTAGTTTCGAGAGATGCTGACGGGTGTTACACGATCAGCACGTGCCACATTGCACCTAAGGCAGCGGGTCTCGACCAGGGCGAGTTTATCCCTGGGGGACACTTGGCAATGTCTGGAGACGCTGTCGGTTGTTCGAACTGGGGGGAAGGTGCGTGCGCCTGTCGGGGAGAAGGTGGGGACGCTGCTCAACATCCTTCAACGCACAGGGCAGACCAAACCCCAAAGAACTTTCCAGCCCCAGATGTCACGAGGCAGAGGTGGAGAAAGCCTGCTCCTTTGTCGCAGGTCCTGTTCCAAGACTAAAGGTTATCAGCAGCCCTGCCCTGTGCGCTTGTTGGACCTTTAAGGCAGCAGTCCCTGCATTTATACACAGGCAGAACCCCTCGTGCTTTCCCACCTAGCGTGGGGTGAACGTTTCTCAGAACACGCGCTGGGAAATACCGAGTCCGATGTGGTCCAAGGCTTTCTCCTGCTCTGACCACCTCGGACACTGGGTCCCGGGAGCAGAAATTCCAAGACTGACCCGGCGCCCCTCCTGAGCGTCCTGGCGCAGCGCGTCATCCACGTGCACACAGTGTTTAGGGACGGCCGGGGGAGTCGCACCAAAGCTGGCCCTAGCTTAGGTGTCCTGACGCAGAGCTGGAAGTAGGACCCTTGTTCAGGGGGCTCACTGGGGACGCGCTCTGGGCAGAAGAGGAGGGGAGAGGTGGCTCGGGTGAGAGCTGCACCTGCGGGCGGGGGCCGCCTTGAGGCAGGAGGGCCTGCCATCGTCGCCTCCGGGCAGCCAGCCTACCATGGGCCTCGGACGGGGGACAGCACGGTCCTACAGGCCAAGGGCCAGTTCTCTGGAGAAGGGGAGGCTGGGGGCTGCTGGGGACCCTCACCGCTTCTGGGGCACGGCTGGACGGGCAGGCACAGGGGACCTGGGCAGGTGCCGACAGCCTCTGTGGCCTGTACCTGAGCGTGCAGGTCCCTGGAGGAAGCTCTTAGAGGCAGGCTATTAGAAATGGGGAGGGGCTGAGGCCGTAACCACCCCCTCATGTCCCCCGAAGCTTACCAAGACTGGTTGAGGGGAGAGCGCGGTGGACTGGCGCTCTCCTCTTCTTTCAGCCAAGAGGGACATTTGGGCTTGAAAAATTTCTCCTCCACAACCTTCAGGGCTCTGATGACTTCTGAAAATCATGAGTGCCCAAGGAGTGGGGGGCGGTGGGGTGGGGGGCCTGGTGGGAGGACTGCGGAGGAGCAAGCCACCACCACCATCAACTGCTCCTTGAGAGGCCCCCAGCCAGGGACCGTCTCAGAGGAGGAGCCTGGTGTTCAGAGCGGTCCAGTGGCTTTCCAAGGTCACGTGGCTAATAGGTGAGAGAGAATTGTGATGTCTGGTCTCTTTGCACTATTTCCCAGATGGGCCACATCTTCGTAGGGCTTGCGGGGCCCAGTGGCAAAAACAAGAGTGAAATATTCGAGCACACAATGGAATGAGATGCTGGTCCTCCCGTGTGAAAACACACGGATTGAAATCGGACGCCAGTGGCTCCTTCCGTCCCACACTCCCCGCTCCCGCTCCCAGCCCTGAGCCCCAGGCTGCCTGGCCTGTGTCCTGGGTGTGGGCGGCAGCTGCCTCCCCCGGGGAAGGTGGAGGCCCTGCTGGCGCAGACTTAAGAGCAGCCGCCCTTGTGGAAGGCAGGCTGAACTTGTACTCAGCGGTTCTGCTCCCGTGCAATGGCTAACAGCAGCCTTACAGTCCTTCATGTGGATTTGCTGCAATTTTCCTGAGCAGTAATTTATTGTTGGACAGTTGTTTTTTCCCCCAGATTAAAAATAGATATACATTATAAGGAACAATTCAATGAATGTCTTTGTATATTCAGCTCTGCCCACGTTTTGACTAATTCCCTTGGGATGAAGTCTTAAAACAATTCCTGGGTCAGATTTCTCCAGGCTTTTTCCACATACTGCCAGAAGGCACTCCAGAAGGACCGTGGTGAATTAAATCCGGAGCTAACGGAGGGAATGCCTGCTCCTTCGCTTTTTCTCCTCGGCTAGGAATTATTCCTGTTCATCTTTGCCAACCTATTGGAGAAAAAAACTTCCTAGAGTTTTAACCTGCCTTTGTCTTTGCTGGGGAATTGAACATGTCCCCCGTGCTTCTCGGTTATTTGTGTTTCTCCTAGTGGGAAGTGCCCGCTCGGGAGTTCTGCCCATTTTCCTTCTGCTTGTCCGTCTTGTTAGCACTTACTATATGTTCAGGAGATGACCTTTTGTGGGGAATGCCATGCCCATTTTTTTTCCTAGTCTGTCATCTGCCTCGTTTTCATTTTGTGGGAATCCAGGGTTGAAACCAAGAAGGAGCAACTGACCAAACTTGTGGCTGAAGGGATGACCTCCCGCCCCTACCCCACCCTGCCTTTTAAAATGAAAGCTGGGAAGCAGATGTGGCTCAAGTGATTGAGCTCCTGCCTACCACAAGGGAGGGCCATGGTTTGGCTGCTGGTGCCCCCTGAAGAAGATGAGCAAGACAGCCAGCTGAAGTGATGGACAGGCACGGCAAGCTGATGCAACAGGATGATGCAACAAGACATACAAGAAGAAAAAACATAATGAGAGGCAAACAGGGCAGGGAACGGAGGTGGCTTAAGCGACGAGGCGCCTCCCTCCCACATTGGAGGTCCCGGGTTCAGTTCCTGGTGCTTCCTACAGAAACAAACAAACAAAAAAGAAGAGGAACAGACACAGCAAGTGTTGATAAGGCGATGGGGAAAAGAAATAAAATAAATCTTAAAAAAGAAGAAAGCTGGCCTAAGACTGGAGTGTTCCGTGGGAAGAAAAGCTAAGGGGCCCGGCCTACGCTGTTCCTCATTTCACAAATCCTGCTGCTAATTGCCCAATTTGGAGTGATTAGGCGGCAACTGTTGGCAGCAGGAAGTGGTTGCCTCAGCGGCAGGGCAGCTGAGGCTGTTTTCCCCTCGTCGGGTGGAGGCACTGAAGGTCCTGCGGCCGCCCCGCGCCCAGGGCCTCTGCCCTGGCAGCCACGTACCCCTGCGCCCCGTGTCTGAGAACCGGGCTCCAACGCGCCCCGCGGCGCTGCGAGGCGCCGAGCCGAGGGTTTGGAGGCTGCTCTCTGACCCGTGCGGGGTGGTGACTCTTCATCTGTGCCCCCACTGTGTGCTGCGACTCCAGCTGCTCTCCCTGTCCATAAAAGAGGATGCTCCCACGGCGCGGGGCGGAGGGGCTCCTGGGCCTCTCTGCGCGGAGCTCCGGAGACGCCGTGCCGGCTGCAGGGGCAGGAGCGCACCCTCCCAGCCCGCGGGAACGGGCAGCCCCGCGGAGGAGACCTGTGTGACCAGCGCGCCCCAAGTCGCAGGGTGGCCCCGCGCTCAAAGTGAGGGCGCCGGGTTCCTCAGGCCACGCCTCCA
The DNA here is from genome assembly GCF_030445035.2 of Dasypus novemcinctus. NCBI lineage: Eukaryota > Metazoa > Chordata > Mammalia > Cingulata > Dasypodidae > Dasypus > Dasypus novemcinctus. The sequence goes on from NC_080678.1 coordinate 13,135,641, forward strand.
CACGCGCGTGACCACCCAGCGCCGCGCCGCACCCAGTTACCCCCGGGGGACCCCTGCAGGGGACTCGGAGGGCCAGGCACAGCCGCAGGTGTACACGCGCCCTCACACGTGCTCACACTCACACCTCAGACTCACACATTCACACGCCGACTGGTACTCATACACGCACGCAGGACGTACGCACCGTCACACACACCGCACTCGCACACTCGCGCACTCACGTATTTTCAGTCTCCTCGTCACCTCCACGCTCACACACATGATCATATACTCACACTCCAATACACACCCACACATGCGCATTTGCACGCTTCACACACCGGCACATGCTCCCACCCTCATACTCTCACCCACCCTCAGCACACTCTCACACTCATGCACGCACATCCTCAGGCTTGCACACTCGCACCCACTCACACGTTCACACACGAACGGCCTCAGAGCTCCGCTGTGCCCAGGACACACCCAGGAGCAGCCGCACGCAGGCAGAGGCCCGTTCAGAGGACGGTGGTCAGGGCGGCCCCCGACCTGCGAGGATGGAGGGACCCCAGAGAGAAAGGGGACGTCCAGTGAGGAGAAGACGCAGCGCCGGGGCCCCCACCCCGCCCGCGGGCCTCCTTCTGGGACAGGGGCTGTTCCTTAGGCCCGAAGACCCTCCCGAAGCAGCCCCGAGGTGGCCTCTGAGATCAGGGGCTCTTAACCAGGGGCCCACGGACCCTTCGGGGGTCTGTGGAAGGATTTCAGGGGGTCCGTGAACTTGAATTGAAAAAAATCAACTTCTCTTGATTTTCTCTGACCTCTAATGGCCATCTCGCCTTTCCTTCACTTAGGAACACTCGCGATGAAGTCCACTCATGTTCATTTCATCTCACATTACAGCTGTCGCGCACTCGGACAATGGCTTGCGCTCACCAGTGCTTCCACGTCATGGTAGCTGTTAGGCCCGATGTTGGTCGAGTGCCATAAAACTACCTGCCGCTGCATGCTGAGAAGGGCTCTGCGGTTTTCACCTGACTGGCAAAGGGGTCTGTGGACCAAAAAAGGTGAAAAACTCCTGTCGTAGGTGGACAGATTTTTACTAAAAAAAAAATCAAAACCCTAGAATTAGTTGCTAGCCAAATACAGAGCATCTGATCTGTGCCAGCCCGCGGGGGTAGAGTCGATGGGCACAGCCGGGGCTGCCTTCCTGCAGCGTGTGCCCCTCAGAGAGGAAGCCGAAGGGAATGGCGCTGCGAGGCGGTGGGCGTGTGGAGGCCGGGGAGCGCCGGCTGGCGGCAGGGAGCGCCCGGGCACGGGCTGCGTGCGGGCAGAGGCCGGGCAGCGGGCTGGCGGAGACCCTGCTGGGGGGGCTCTGAGACCCAGGTCGGGTGGGGCTGAGAAGGTTCTGTTCGTCTGTGACTCAGCAGAGGCCGATGTTGTTTGTTTCACACAGGATGGTTCTCATAGAAAAGTGAGCAGGAGGGGGAAGTCACAAGAGTTTCTTCATCTCCCCCCCCCCTACCGCAGGCCTCCGGGTGGGCTTATCTGAGTACATGCCTAGTAGCAGTGGCAGGGGATAGTGACCCAGAAGCCCAGATGACTTGTTTTGGCCCAAACAGCCACCAAAAGGGCAGCAGGCTTTACCAGATGGTCATTTCAAGATGGGTGGCCAAGGGGACTGAGCAGTGAAGTAGGACCAGCCATGCCCCGCTCTGCAACTTACTTGCTGTGTGTCTTTGTACAGGTCACTTGCCCTCTCTGGACCTCTGCTGTAATAGGACGGAGCAGGGCCGGTAGATTGGAACCCTGTACTTGAGGAGCCCATGTGGGGGATCAACAAAGGGCGGGTGGACAGGCATGCCCGCCAGCAGCTGCCAGGCAGCGGTCAAACGCCTGAGCAGCACTGTTTCCGGAGAGATGCTATTTATTCCTTTCTAGGTTTCAGAACAAAACCCCAGAAGCACAAACCACTTACTTCTCAGCCCCCAGGGATTTCTTTCCAAGGGCTATATGTGCTAACCCAAGACCGCTGCATCAAAACCGGGAATTTCCTTTCAACTCTCCTCTGTAAACTCCACCAGACAGGCCGCTTGTCTGCTTGTGGGGTCGGTGGGACCCCGCCCGGGCTCCCCTCCTTAAGGGAAACTCGGTCCTGACCCGCAGTGGCCTGCAGGCCCCAGGACAGAAGTTAAACTCTCACCACCCTCGCAGGGAGTGGGAGGGGAGACTGTGATTTCCCAGGCTGCGCCTTCCTTCCGACAGCCACGCCACCGGGCCCCCCGACACGCTTCACGGGACCCGAGCAAGAACTCCGTTACGCAGTGTCTTTGTTATGAGACCCTTTGTATTGCCCCCTGTTTCCCGCCTCTTCGCCGAGCACTTTCTTCTCACTCTGGACCACCACCACCAGCGAGACTCTCCTGTCCCTAAGTCCCATAAATAAAGCCCACAGCTGACACGCGCCGAGGGCGTGCTCTCGTCTGGCCGACGCGTGCCCTTCGGGAGCTGGGCCTCATCTGGCCCTTTACAGAAAAAGTATGGCAACCCCTGCACTAGATAGTAGGGTTGCTAAATGTCCAGAATACACTGAACTTCTGGAAACAGAGCTTTTAAGAATAGGTTTCTGGAGCGGATGTGCCCGCCTCCTGCATAGGAGGTCCCAGGTTCAGTTCCTGGTGCCGCCTAGAGAAAACAAACAGTGAGCAGACAACAAGTGAAAACAACAAGCGAGAAACAATGAGCAAACAGACAAGGGAGCCAATCTCAGGGTGGGGGGATTTATAATGTATCTGGGCACCAAAAATATCCAACTAAAACATATAATAGAAAATAAACTACCTTTAAAAACAAGCAAAAAGACCGCAGAGCAGACAATGAGCAGACAAGGAGCAAAAACAAAGGAGCAGGGAGCAGATGTGGCTCAAGCAGTTGAGCCCCTGCCTCCCACACGGGAAGTTCTGGTGCCTCTTAAAGAAAAACACACAGACAACAGCAACAGCAACAACAAACCTAGCAGAAATGCTGCAATATGGGTTCAAATTGTAACAAATGCACCGCACTATTGAAGGATGTTGTTAATGTGGGAAAGTGTGGGAGGGGGAGGGAGTGGGGCATATGAGAATCCCTTATGTTTTTTATATAACATTTCTGTAATCTAAAGCTTCTTTAAAAAAAAAAAAGAGCAGACAACAAGCAAAAACAAATGAGCAAACATGAGCAAACAGACGAGGGAGCCAACTCAGGGGAGCCAACTCAGGGGAGCCAACTCAGGGGAGCCAATGTGGCCCAGTGGTTGAGGACCAGCCTCCCACGTACGAGGTCCTAGGTTCAATCCCTGGTCCTGGAACCTCAAAAAAAAAAAAAAGAACAGACTTCAACAAGCGTTACTGGGTACTGCCTTTAGGGCCAGTCAGTGGGCTAGAGGCAGTCTGGGAAGGAAGGGAGACCTATAAACACCTCATTTAGTTTTCGTACATTTGTATGTGTAGCTCCACCTCTATGAACTACCTGTCGTCATGTAGGATGAGCACAGGAGAGAAAGTTGGCTCTGCCTAGAGAGCCCGAGGGGTGCTCCTGAACGTCTGAGTGGAAGTGTGAAAAATGATTACACGGTGTCCTCAGAATGAACAAGGGCATCATGTCAGCAAACTTGGTGAAATAAGGACCCCAAACCCAACCTTCCATTAAAGTAATGACCAAATGGCCAAAGTAATCAGAATTAACTTTTTAGAACTGTGGGAGTGAACAGAGGACTGGCAGCACCCTGGGAGCACTTTTCAGGGAAGAACAGCTGAATCTTGACAGGAACTCTGAGTGCTGTGGGCTTTTAACTACCCTACTTCCAATTCCCATTTCCAAATCCAGAGCACCCAAAAAAAGGGAAAAAAAAAGGGAAGAAAAAAGAAAGAATATATTTGTACCCTTGGGATAAGGAATGATTACTTAAACATAAGCTATAAGTAAAAATGATTTATGAATTTGATTACATTAAAATTTTTAAAAATGAGCATGGCAAAAGCCTTTTACAAGGTTAAAACAAGCAACCAATGAGGAGAAAATGTTGTACAAAATATTAAACAGCATGTGATTCAGATTACATAAAGAAAAGCTACAAATTGCTAAGAAGAAAATAGAAGAAAAGTAGGCAAAGAGTGCGTACAGAAAATTCCCAGAAGAAATAAAAATAGCCAATAAACATAGTAAAAGATGCCCTCACTTAATAATGGGGGATATGCAAATTAAAATTAGATGCTGTTTCTCACCCATCAGATTGGCACAAAATGTTGAAGTTGGATAGCTTCACATAAGCAAGGATGTAGGAAAATAGCAGACATACACACGACTGGTGGGAAGATAAATTGGCAGGACTGCTTTGGAATGCCATCTGGCAGTGTCTAGAAAGTTTGAGTCTGCTCCTGTCCGATGGGCCCAGCAGTGCCTCCTCTGGAGATTCAGACCCTAGAGAAACATTCAAAGTTGTGCCAAGGAAGCCTAAATGGGGATGTTCACTGCAGCATTGTTTATAATTGGCGGGGGAGGGGTTGAACACTCAGCTACTTCATTTCCTCCCTTCAGCATTTCTTAGCCAAAGAAGCATTATTAGGCAGAATGTGGTCCCTTCCCCTGCAAATCCTTACCTCTTTATGGCTTTTTAAAAAAAAATCAGAGCTGATCCACAGGTCATAGTGGACCTGGGCCGACAGACAAGTGCTCTCTGGCTTTGCACAAAAGCAGGGTGGCCCATCACTGTGGAGATGTCGGGCTCCACGATGAGTCAGAGCAGTGTGGTGCAAGACAAGGCGCCTGGACTGTGGGCCCCAGCCTGGAGTGTCACTTCCTGATTCATCACTTGCTGACTGTGTGACTCTGAGCCCATAGCTGATCATCCTCAGTGTCATTTTCTTTTCCTCTAAGATGATGCAATGCCCGGTGATGAACCGAGATGCTACTGTTTGAAACGTACCCGGGACAGCCCTGGCTCCTGAGGGTGCACTCAGGGCTGGCCAAGCACGGCCTTTGCCACCTCTGAGAGCTGTTTGAGAGCTCTGAATTGAGCAAAGCAGGAGAGTATCTCTCTGTCCAAGCTGGAGCTGGGGTCCCCCTTTTGCTGCACTTCAAGGTTGTAGAAGCCAAAATCTCCAAGCCTCCTGTTTAGCAATCCTCTGATGGGCCTGCTGTTCTGTTTAAACTTCTGAACAGAACTAATCTAAACTATGCATCCCCAGAAGTGTCCTGCCAAGGGCTGGGACCTTGTCATTGGCTTCAAGTGGCCCTACATGCCTCGCCACTCTCAGAGAAAATCCAGGTTGGAGTCTGCGAAAGGAAAGACCCGTGCAAGAGGCTGGTGGTGTGTCTCCTCCGTGGTGCTCTCCTCCTAGGGCAGGACTGAGGTTCTGAGTGACAGGGGGACTCAGTTTTCTGGTAAACCTTTCTGTATTACGAAGTCCCCTCTCCTTTCATAAGAGTTGTTTTTGTTATTTTATGCGGCCAACACATGAAGAGCAGTTCGGGTCACAACGGCACAGTAAGCTCCTGCTTCAATTCAAACACCTGGCTGGCTCCATGTCTGTAGCAGTAACAGATCAAACGTAGGAAGAGAAAACAAAAAGTGTGTCTAGGCTCAAAATGAAGGTGAAACTCTCCCGGGACCAGACACGGAATGGAACTAAACCTGGTGGCAGTGTAGCTCCTGGGCCCCGTCCTGGAGGCCTGGGGGAGAAGGGGTCCACGCAGGAAGGGGGCGGCTGGCCTCCGTCTGGGCCTGTGGTTTGTGGCAAGCCCTGGTCAAGGCAGGAGAGGTCCCCATGGCCAGGCCCAAAACGAGGCCCTGCGGCTCCGTCACCAGATCCGTGATGTCCCTTGAGGTACCCCCACGGCGAGGGACCATAGACTGCCATCATAAAACAGGAACAGGGAGGCTGGCTGGAAGGAATTTGAGACCCCTAGATGGAGCAGAGAAGCAGAGGGAGAAAATGACAGTCAAAACCAAAGGGAGAGGCCATCGCCTCGAAATGAGCATGCAGACTAAAGTTGTAAAATTGATTCACAATGAAAATTTCAAAATCAAAATCTAGTAGGGCTGTCAGTAAAATCAAGAATCAGAACTCTAAACCTTTAACAATAAAAGGAACTTTATGTGAAGACGTTAAAGCAAATACATTTAAGATGTTTTTAGAGAGCAGGAATAACTTTCATTTCTTGAGAAAAATGGGCAAAAATAAAAAGACTAGTGAATATGGAAAAGCACCTAATAGAAATCAGAAATGAAAAAAAACAGTCATTGAAAATAAAAGGTAATTGAAGAGATAAACTCCAAGTTGAGAATTAGAGATTTGGAAGCTATTACTAGGGGCTTCGCCTGGAAGGCAGTACATAGAGGCAAATAATTAATATGTAGGAAATATGGGGGTTATATTTAGAAGGGCCAAAGTAAATTACAGGAGTTACAGAAGAATAGAATGGAGAAGCAATATTTGAATAGATATTAATGGAAGATGTTCCAGAAATAAGCAAAGCCATAAATCCCCAGACCCAACTGAGCTCTGAGGACAAAGTAAGACAAACACAAATAAATCTTCACCTAAATACATTGTAGAAAATAGCAGAATATTAAAGCTAAAGAGAATATCTGTAAAAACAACCAAAAAAGGGAAGCAGATGTGGCTCAAATGATTAAGCTCCCGTCTGCCATCTGGGAGATCCAGGGTTTGATTTCTGGGGTGTCCTGGTAAAGGCAAGCTGGCCCACGTGGTGAGCTGGCCCAAGCAGAGAGCTGGCGGGGAAAGCTGGCACAGCAAGATGATGCAAGAAAAAGAGACATAGACAAGAGGCAGTAAGAGACACAGCAGACCAGGGAGCTGAGGCGGTGCAAGAGATTGAGCACCTCTCTTCCACTCTGGAAGGTCCCAGGATCGGTTCCTGGTGCTGCCTAAAGATAAGCAGACACAAAAGTATGCACAGTGAATGGACACAGAGAGCAGACAATGGGGGATAAAGAAATAAATCTTAAAAAAAAAAGCAAAAACCAAACAAACAAAAAGAAAGAACAGATGAATTAAAAGGAACATCATTAGATTGACAGCAGAATTCCCGTCATAACAGTAGTAGTCAGGAGACAATGGAGGAAGGTCTTTTAAAGTGCTGATAGAAAATAATTGTAAACCTAGAATTCTATACCTACATAACTGAGAACATAAGAGGAAGGGAAAAATAAAGACGTCTTCAAATATAAAGGTTGAAAGAGAGTGCCAACAGACCCTCCTCAAAATCACTTTTAAATGATGTATTTTGGCAAGAAGAAAAGAAATAAACATTGGATACATGGGGAAAAAAGCCAGTGAAAACAAATAGGTTGACAACTATAAAAAACAAATGAACCCTACTTTTGTGTTTAAAGAATAAGGTTAAAACTAAAATGCTAATAAACAATAACAAGATAGGGTGGTATCCAGTAACTAAACTATGTTGGTATTTGTGATGTGTCCTGGAGGAAAGCAGAAAGCTACATACATTTTGACTTTCTTCGAAAAATTTATAATTAAATATGTATGTTTAAGATTTTAAAAGGGGAGTGGGTGTAGGGCAGTGGTTGAGCGCCTGCTTCCCATGTATGAGGCCCTGGGTTCAATCCCTGGTACCTCCTTAAAAAAAAAAAATTTAAGGCTAAGCCCTAAAAATGGATAACACTTTAAGCTTACCATCTAAGCAGAGCGAATGGAGGGGTTATAGTACAATTATCTGTCTAACAGAAGGGAGAAGGTGAAGAAAGTCTAACCGGAGAAGAAAAAGGAAGGTGAACACACAAAAAAGGATAGAAATTAGTCTAACCCTGTTAGTAACCAGAGTAACTTACGTAGACTTACTAAAATAAAAAAAAAAATTGTCGCATTGAATAAAAATACAAAATCTGTGATATTTTGTTCATAAAAAAATAAAGCAAAATATACAGAAAATTTGAAAATAAGGAAATAGATAAAGGTACACCCTGAAAATGCCAAACAAAGGAAAACTGATCAGTAATTATAATATCAGGTCAAAGACAACTGAAGGCATAAAAAATAATAGGAATGAAGTGAGAGTCTACATAATAATAAAAGAAATAACCCATAAAAAATTTGCTTCGTTATGATTCATACTGAACTTTAAAGCTAAAAGAAGTTCTCAGAACATAAGACAAAAATTGAAGTACAGGGAAGCAAACGTGGCTCAACTAATAGAGTGTCTGTCTACCCTATGGAAGGTCCAGGGTTTGATCCCCAGGGCCTCCTGACCCATGTGGTGAGCTGGCCCATGCACAGTGCTGCCATGCAAGGAGTGCTGTGCCACGCAGGGGTGCCCCCATGTAGGGGTGCCCCGTGTGCAAGGTGTGTGCCTGCCAGGAGAGCCGCCCGGCATGAAAAAAGCACAGCCCCGCCTACCCCAGGAGTGGCGCCACACACACGGAGAGCTGATACAGCAAGATGATGCAACAACAACAAAAAAGAGATGCAGTTTCCCAGTGCCGCGGGATAATGCAAGCAGATGCAGAAGAACACATGGTGGACTTGGCCCAGTGGTTAGGGCATCCGTCTACCACATGGGAGGTCCGCGGTTCAAACCCCAGGCCTCCTTGACCCGTGTGGAGCTGGTCCACGCGCAGTGCTGATGCGCACAAGGAGTGCCGTGCCACGCAGAGGTGTCCCCCATGCAGGGGAGCCCCACACACAAGGAGTGCGCCCCGTAAGGAGAGCTGCCCAGCACGAAAGAAAGCGCAGCCTGCCCAGGAATGGTGCCACACACACAGAGAGCTGACACAGCAAGATGATGCAACAAAAAGAAACAGAAGTTCCTGTGCCACTGACAACAACAGAAGCGGACAGAGAAGACGCAGCTAATCGACACAGAGAACAGACAACTGGGGCGGGGGAAGGGAGGGGAGAGAAATAAATAAATCTTAAAAAAAAAAAGAATATACAACAAATGGACACAGAGAGAAGAAAACGGGAGAAATAAATAAAATAAATCTTTTAAAAAATTGAAATACAAGAACTTGAGAAATCTATTCATAATGACAGGTGAGCACACTTCCACGTCCATTGATCGAGCAGAGAAAACCTTAGTACAGACATTGAGTTGTTGATTTTATGAAAAAATACAAAAATAACCCTGCAGCCAACATACATTTGTAAATTATTTTCAGTGTGTCTATATGGTTATGAAAAGTTATCATGTAGTAGAGCTTGACTGAAATCTCAACAAATAAGAAATAATATATAAACTCTGTCTCTGAGCACAAGAAATTAAATTTAAAAAATCAATAGTAAAAAGGTAAATTTTTGGAAATTTTAAAATGTTCTGCCAAATAACCCGTGAGTTAAAGAGGAAATCACTGTAGACCTTACAAAATATTTGGAAGTAGTGAACAGTAAAAGAAAAATTTATCCAAATTTATGGAATGTAGCAAAAGCAGCGTTCAGAGGAAAAAGTATACCCTTAGCTATAAATGGGTCAAATGTTCAACTCACGTATCTAGAAAAAGAACTTCAAAGTAAACCTAAGAAAATAAAAGACGAAGAGAGAAAATGGTAAATACAGGAGCAGGAATTAGTGAAATAGAAAGCAAAGAATCAATGTTACACTTGAGAAATTTATGAGTAGGGCTCTGGTCTTTATCAAGATGTTTTTTTTTTTAATTTTTAAAAAAGATTTATTTATTTATTTCTCTCCCCTCCCCCTGCCCCCCCACCCCGCCCTGGTTGTCTGTTCTCTGTGTCGATTTGCCGCATCTTCGTCTTTGTCTGCTTCTGTCGTTGTCAGAGGCACAGGAATCTGTGTTTCTTTTTGTTGTGTCATCTTGTTGTGTCAGCTCTCTGTGTGTGCAGCACCATTCCTGGGCAGGCTGCACTTTCTTTTGCGCTGGGCGGCTCTCCTTACGGGGCGCACTCCTTGCGCGTGGGGCTCCCCTATGCAGGGGACACCCCTGCGTGAGGGACACCCCTGCGTGGCAGGGCACTCCTTGCGCGCATCAGCACTGCGCATGGGCCAGCTCCACACGGGTCAAGGAGGCCCGGGATTTGAACCGTGGACCTCCCATGTGGTAGACGGACGCCCCAACCACTGGGCCAAGTCCGCTTCCCAGGATGTTTTATTGGCACCATTTCTTCGGTAAACATATTCTCAACGCATCACTGATTGTGTAGTTACTTGTTTAATGTCTGTCTTCCCTTTGAGCATGTGTGCTCCATGCTTGTTTTGCCCACCATTTCATTCCTACCATCTGGCTCCTGGTAGACATTCGTTAAATATCTGCACACTGAATGCCTGAAAGAGCTAAACTTGCCTTTGAGAAAATTGCTTCACTAATCTGAGCCTCACTTTCTTCATCTGTCAAATGGGGAGAACGAAGCCTCCCTCAGACTGATAAGTGCAAATGGCCATGCACATGGAGCTCTTGCATGGTTCCTGTGCGCCCAGCAGCCCGCCCCACTCCTCATGACCCCCAGCGCCCTGAAGGCCGGGGCTTCGCTTGATGTGCAGGCAGGACTGAGGCCACCTTGAGAGGAAAGGGAAAATCTGGCAAAAGAGAATCCCGAGTGGGGCCGGGGCAAGCCTGGACTTGGAAGCGGAATCTGCGTATGCAGCCCTGCCCCTCTGGCTCTCGCTTCCTTTTTCTGAAATTCTCTTCCCTGGCATCTTGGGGTGGCTCCTTCCTTTTATCCCTGGGGTCTTGACTCAGGTGTTTCCTCCTCTAACAAAAAGCAGACAAAATGGCCTGTCCGGCCTAAGGCCCAGGCCCTCCCCCACTTCCCCTGCCCTGCTGTGGACCACAGGATGGCTCCTGCAAATTTGGGGACAAAAAGCGTTTTCCAGGCTCGCTGGCCCATTGGCTGCTCCTGGTTAGGTTAGGCCAATGGGAGGAGGTGGCTGCACATTAGATGGTGGGAGGAGGGAAGAAGCCAGGCTGTGTCCTCCCTCTCCCTGCTTCAAGGGCCACCTCCAACAGGGCCTGCATCTCCTCTGTAGTCCCAGGTTCTGCTGGACAGTCCTGCCCTCCACGGTGCTCCCTCCTGGCCTGGCAGCACCCTCCTTCCCACTTGCTAATTTCTGCCTTAGCCGCCGCATCCCCTTGGTCCCTTCTGCCCTTCCAGGGAAGGGAACTCCTTCTCTGCTTTAAAGTCCTTCTGCTGGGCTCTCTGAAGTGGGGTCTGCTCTCCTGGCTGGAGACTGACCGAAGCTCCCCGTCAGCCAAGCCTTCCCTCAGCACCTCAGGCTCCCGGTCACCTGACCCTGTGGATGCTCTTCAGAGCACTAACCGGAACCTGTCTGGTGTCTTTCTCTTCCCATGGGAATGTAAGCTCCTTGAAGGCAGGAGGTTGTCTTGTTCTCCATGGAGCTCGGCACGTAAAAGGCACTCAGCAAATGTCTGTGGCCCTGACTGCAGCGGGCACATATATGTGGCCTGGGACGGGCCAGGTGCTTTCCATCTCCAGGTCTCAATCTCTCATCTGTCAACGAGAATTGAGCTTGATGTTATCTCTTGAGAGTTAAATAGCTGGAATTCTGAGATTCTGGGCCTTCACTTGGTGCACGTCCATCATTATTCAGCCAATTTGGAAATAACTCAAAATTGCAAGTTGCTTTTATTAGCCAGGCTAATAAAAGTCAGAAATCACCAATTCCTCAGAGTGCTTTGTTCTGCTGGAAGGCCATTTGCCCTGGGACTCCGGGGCTCTGTATTAAAAGCTTAAGCGAGTGTGCTCATTAGGAAGAAATGGAACAGAAAGGCCATCACTCAGTTTCAGCAATGACCTGACAACATGGGCAGCTCACACAATCCATCCTAAATACCAATAACTACATAATGAGGGCGTTGGAGGCCAGCGGCGCTCAGCCAAGTTCATTGGAACCTGCCATTCTAGGCCGTTTCTAGAGACACATGGGAAAGGCTGAGCCTTCGTGTTTTGAACTTGAAAACCAGCCACATGTTGAATGGTCATTTCCATGTGGACGCGCCACAGGTCTTAGAAATCTTTTACCATATGCACTGGGTGCTTATTTGGGCGGCTTCTCTGACTCCAGCCTGGAGCCCATCCCTTCTGGTCTAGACCGCTCCCTAGCCTCCTCCCCAGCTTCCAGAATGTCCCATCCTCAGCGCCATCCCTCTCCAATCCATCCTCCACTTGCCATGGGAATGGCCTTTCTAAAACGCTGGTACGACTGAATCATCCACTTCATAACCTTCAACAACTCCCCATTGCTTTCAGGATAATTTCCTGGCTCCTTAGCGTGGAATTCAAGATTACTCATGTCTGATGAATTCTCCAGCCCGGGCTTCAACCTCCCCTTTGAACGAGGGCGGTAAATCCATACTCTCAGGGCTGCCCCACCAGCCCCTGGATTGTACCCCAGAGCCCTTGCTCTTGCTCTCCTTCCCTGTCGAATACCCTTCCTTCCTTCTTTGTCGCACACTAAGTAGTACCTTTATTTTTCCTCAGTTTTAGATGTATGTCTGAATCCCTAAACAGTATGCACTATAGCTGAGATAGTTTTAAAAGTTTTATGTAAATGATGTCATATTGTATGTGTTCCCCTACAGCTTGTCATATTTGCTCCACATTATGTTTTGGAGCATGCTGCATGTTGACACATGTAGCCCTCCTTCGTTCATTTTCAGTGCTGTAACGCATTCCAGTGTGTGCCCGTGTTCGTGTGTGTGCACACATGCCCATGTTCACGAGTACGTGCGGGTGCCCATGTTCGTGTGCACGTCTGTGATCATGTGTGTGCGCACGTGTCCACGTTCACACACGTGTGTGCACATGCTCGTGTTCGTGCATGTGTGTGCACATGCCCTCATCTCTTTTCTTCTTGAGGAAGAGTTTGTTTCCAGGTTTTTGGGATCACAAAGCTTACTGCTGAGAACACTACTGAGCATGTCTTGTGCACACGGACAAGGTCTCCTCGAGGGTGTTCAGGCAGACGTGGAGTCACTACTGGTGCTAGTGCAAACACAGCTTCGGGTTTACTAGGTGTTGCCAAATTATTCACCAAAGTGATCGGAGCAGTTTATGCGCTCAACAGCAGTAGGTAAGAGCCTTCCACTCCACATGCTCCACCAAGCTTTCTATTAACAGATTTTTAAATTTTTGACGATGAGAGGATGGGAAATAGGATCACTTTGTTGTTTTGATTTGACATTTCCTTGACCCTAAGTAAATGCCTGTTTATAACCTTTGTTCATGTTTCCCTTTTTCTTCTAGTGCTCCTTTTTTAATGATTTGAAGAAATTCTTTGTGTATTTTGGATAATAATTTTTCTGTTATATATGTTGCAAATGTGTTTTCCAGTTTGTGGTTTCTCTTTTCCTTTTGATGGTAGCTTTGATTAGCAGAAGGCCTTTTCTTTTGTTTTAAATTGTGTTATTTGTTCTCTACTGTTTATGCTTTTTTGTTTTTCCCTCACCAAGAGATAAGAATCCATTTTTTCCCCATATGGATAACCAATTTTCCCAGCACCGTTTATTGAATACTCAATCCTTTCCTCTTATAGTCCATTTTTCTCTTGAATAAAAGAGTGGTCTTAGGCATCCTTGTCTAATTCATTATTTATTAATTATTATTATTATTATTTTCTTTTGGAGGCACTGGGGATTGAACCTGGGACCTCATGCATGGGAAGCAGGCGCTCAACCAACTGAGCTACACTTAATTTTTTTAAAGGAGTGCTTGTTAATGTATCACACCAAGTATAATGTTTATTTAGACTTTAAATTTAAATTTATTCTATCATGTTAATACATTCTTTTTCCTGGATTGCTAAAATTTTTTAATAGAAAATGAGTGTTAAATTTTATCTAATGCATTTTCTACTGTTACTGAGGTGCTAATATAATTTTTTCTTATCTTAATATAGTGAATGTATCAATGAATTTGCTAATATCAAACCATATTCACAACTCCTAGGATAAACCCAACTTGGTGACTTGGTGATGATGTATTATTTTTTATATTCATTGATGGATTTGGATTGCCAATATCTTACCAAGACTTTTGCATGTTACTTGTGAGGGAGGTTAACCAGTTATTTTCCTTTCTCATACTGTCCTTACCTAGTGGTTTTACAGGACAGTTGTACCAAATCATTCCAATTTTTTATATACTCTTCCATAGAATAGACCATTTTATGAGACTAGTATGGCCATCAGAATAAAAACATTTGACCCTAACAGTTTTTTTTGGTGGGCATTATTTCAATTTATTTAGTGGTCCTAGAACTACTCAAGTTTTTTGTTTTCTTCTGAGTCAGTTTTGGTAAGTTAACTTATTCTTTAAGGTGTCATATTCTTTCAGGCATCATATTGGCTTCTATATATGACTGTCATTCACCCATTCAAAAATATTGGTTGTGTGTCTACAGCATGCATTTTTCTATGTACTAAGAATATAGAGAACAAAATAGACAAAAATCTGGTTGTCCTAGAACTTACATCCAAGTAGGGGCAGGCAGGCAGGCAGGCAGGCAAAATGAATAAATTAATAACATGATATACTAGAGGTTAAAACAATACAAAACAAAACATCCAAGAAGGGACCCCAGAAGTGCTCCAGGCAAGCGGGGCTATAGGTTTAAATAGAGAAGAGATGGGTGTCATTGTTTGTATTCCTTCATTCGTAAAATATGTATTGAGCACCAGTGAGGAGACAGGTCCTAGGGTCACAAATGGAGAAATAAACTGACAGCTTTCTTGCTTTTGTGGAGTTTACTTTCTTATGGGTGAGACAAATGAGAATCAGGTAAGCAATCAAATAAATAAAAAGGAGATCTCTTGATGGAGGAAAGCAATAGATGCTTTGATTGTGATGACTGGGGCAGCCTGCACGGCTGAGGATGGTTAGCAAACACCCTCTGAAGGGGTGGCCCTGAGGCTGGGACCTCACTGGAGGGTGAACCCCTGGGGGTGATCAGCTGGGTTCCTGGCTGAGAGCGGGGCACGAGCTAACCCTGTTCAAAGGCAACCCCAGCGGACGTTGCCAGAGCATCCCAACCTTCCAGCTCTTTCAAAGTCACCGGGGATGTTCCACCAGCCACGCCAGCCACAGCCATTATAAGGCATAAGCACTTGCTCCTTGTCTAAGGGAGTTTGATGGGACTGATGATTGATTTGCACCCTGACAGGGAGAGAAATGTCATCCTCAGAGATGTGCTATCCAAACAGTAACAGCATTTGAAATTCACTGGGCAGGACTGTGTTTCTCCATTTTCTAGCAGAGTTCAAGTGACATTTCCTGCCGGTTTCCTCTGTGCTACCTCAGATGGGTCAGAAATGTGTTTACGTGCTCGGGTGGTTGCGCCATTTGGCTACTGCTTCACAAGGAAGCAGGCATATGGAGAGGTCAGGAAAACAAGCTTTTAAATACACAAATAAGAATGATGCCCTGTTTCCATGTTTATCTACACTTTGTACATGTGGGTTTCTAGTACCTTAGAATCACTCATTTTTTTCCAGACACTAGTCAGTATTGCACATATTGAAAATAACAGAACTCTTCTCCACTAAAACAAACATTAAAAAACAGTCTTGGGGGAAGTGGACTTGGCCCAGTGGTTAGGGCGTCCGTCTACCACATGGGAGGTCCGCGGTTCAAACCCCGGGCCTCCTTGACCTGTGTGGAGCTAGCCCATGTGCAGTGCTAATGTGCTTAAGGAGTGCCGTGCCACGCAGGGGTGCCCCCCGTGTAGGGGAGCCCCACGTGCAAGGAGTGCGCTCTGTAAGGAGAGCCGCCCAGCACGAAAGAAAGTGCAGCCTGCCCAGGAATGGTGCCGCATACGCGGAAAGCTGATGCAGCAAGATGACGCAACAAAAAGAGACACAGATTCCCGTGCCACTGACAACAACAGAAGTGGACAAAGAAGAACATGCAGCAAATAGACACAGAGAACAGACAACTGGGGCGGGGGTGGGGGGGAGTAAATTAAATAAATCTTAAAAAAAAAAACAACCAAGAAAACAGTCTTGGGAGCAGGTGTAGCTCAGTGGTTGAGTGCCTGCTTCCCATGCACACAGTCTGGGGTTCAATCCCTGGTACCTCCTTAAAAAAATAAATAAATGAATAAATGAACGAATGAATGAAAGCAGGTAACTTGCTCCAATACTCCAGTTATAAACCCGCGTTGCACATTCAAAACTTAGCATTTATACACCAGCCATCCTCTGACTCCTACTGAAACCATTTGGGGCCACATGCTCTGGAGGACTGAGATGAAAAGCCCTGGTCAGCAGCTCCTATCCGTCTTGGATCCTTCTAGCAAGGTGGACCTTCATTGCACGCAGGGCAGGTCTCCCTTCATGGGGTTTCTGTAGCCTAGGCTTAGACCGTCCCAGGCTTGCCTGAGAGAGCAGCAAGTGAAAAACGAGGGCTCGATATGACACAGCCTTGGCAAAAAACCTTGGCTGGTCTTTTAATATTCAAAGGAGAGGCTATGGCTGCTGCTTTTCTTACTTTCCCCAGCTTGCTCCTTTTTTCATCTGACTTTTACCTTGTAGTCCCCTACAACTAATCTGTTCTGGGAACAACTTTAGGCAGCTGGAATCTGCCTTTTTTCTCCTACTTTAGTGAGGAAATTTTACTCTTTAAAGCACTTTATGTATTATATTAAACCCCAGCACCAACTACTGTTCTGGTAAAAGTAACAGGAGAGGCTTGTGAAAAAAGATCACGTCTGAGTCCAGCTCCATCACACAGAAACACAAACTCCAAAAAAGGTTCAACTGACATGGCATTGAACTCTATCTGCCATGTCCATAGAACCTGTGGGTCTCTGCAGCCCTCAGAAGAACCAATACCTGGGGTTGTATCTACTTTATCTGTCTCTGGGACTCTGCTGAGGTGTGCATAAGGGCAAGCCCTCTGATAACCTCCCGGCTCTTTTTGGAGACTCATAGCCATATAAACTCATTTGTCTTTCCATTTCCCCCTTGATCCAGGTCAAAAAGCATTTTAAACTCCTGGTATTATATGTAGACTGAGATATTCTGTTGGTCCGAGTTGACCCTTTTATTCAAGGTCATTTTCTAGTTACATCATCAGCTGGTACTTGGTAGTAATCCCTCGGTGCCAGGGAGGCTCATCCCCGGGAGTCGTGTCCCATGCTGGTGGGGAAGGCAACACATTTACATGCTGAGTTTGGCCTCGAGACTGGCCACATTTGAGCAACACGGAGGCTCTCAGGAAGTAACTCTTAGGCACCCTGCAGCTCTAGGCCTTGTTCTTATTTCAGGTGCACAGGCTCACAAGCATAGTCATTAGTATCAAGGGCTCATTGTAGGACCTTTGTTCTTTTTTGGTCTTTGCTGTTGCACTTGGGGGATTGTTGCTGTTCCTTTAGGGACTGCGATAGAGCTCCCCTGGCTAGGAACTCAGCACTCCCTCAGTTGTTGTTTTTAATATATACCCAGGGGACCTGAATCTCTGGACTGACAATATGATAACCAGGCTCTGAGCCTCAACAGACTTCAATTCCTACACTCTGGTTTATTGGACTTACCCCACTCAGCTAACATGGAGGTGAAGAAGGTCAACCACCACACCAGAGAGCCAAGAGTGCCTACAACTGAAAGCAGGAGGATTGCATCCAGCATCCATGTGGAATCTAAGCCCTTTCTTGATATAGATGTGGAGTGGACACAACCATTCCAAGGTCCACAGGATGGAGGAATAGAATATGGATTAGAGTGGAATTACTGATATTCTATTCATAAACTATTGTGATTAGTAATCAAAGAAAATGTGTCATTGGTGTGGAGAAGGTGGCCATGGTGGCTACTGGGGGTGGGGAATGGAAGGAAGAGATGAGATGTGGGGGCGTTTTTGGAACTTGGGGTTGTCCTGGGTGGTGCTGCAGGGACAGTTACCAGACATTGTATGTCCTCCCATGGCCCATTGGATGGAACGTGGGAGAGTGTGGGCTATGATGTGGACCATTGACCACGAGGTGCAGCGGTGCTCAGAGATGTATTCACCAAATGCAATGAATGTCTCATGATGATGGAGGAGATTGTTGCTTTGGGGAGAGGAATGGGGTGAGAGGGGTGGGGGGCATATGGGGACCTCATATTTTTTTAATGCAATATTAAAAAAATAAATAAAGACAAAAAAAAAATGAAGCACTTTATGAAAGAAAAGGTAAACCAACTCTGTCCTTTCTGCATCCAGCTAGCATGCGGTTTTGCTGGACTTGGCATTGCCATGCACTTGATATTTTCAAATCAGTTCCTCTTCTTTGCTCTTCCTAAAATTCTATTAGGTGTCCTGGTCCAGGGCTGGCCAGATACTGTTCCCCATTGCTCTCATGGGGAAACTGAGGCCATCCAGTCCCTGTTCCCTCTTTTCTCCACCTCCGTGGCCATCAGTCAGACCTCGCCCTGGTCACTACGATTCCGTAGTGGTCCCCTCACTGGCCTCCGGACTGCAAAATCTGTCTCTGCCAGTTTCTCTGTGGTCTAGGTCGGCTGAGTCACAGCCGCGTCCCTCCCATGGAAGCAGAAGGGACTCTGTGCTGTGATCAACCAGGGCAGCATGTGGGCATGAACTGTCCACGACCGTGGGTGGCCTCAGCTGTCTGCACCGGTTCATCCAGAACAGGGCTCTGCCATGGGGTAGAACTTAGATGTAGCCAATGCCGCCTCCACATCTGAATGTGGAATGAGGTGCTCAGAGTTTCTGAGCTAGCTGGGAGCAGAGCTGAGATTAGACCCCGTGCCCCTGCCTCCTTGGTCAGGGCCCTTCTCATTGCATGGTGAATCTCCTCAAGCCCCTTGGAACTGACCTTGGTATTTCATGAAAGAGTATTTGTCAAAATACGTGTTTCTACATTTTCCTTTGAAAACCCAGGGGTAGAAGACAAGTACATTTTGCAACCATCCATTTACAAAGGGGCATTTAAAAAGTGATCATTGGTGAGATTCTAACCTTCTGGGCGAAGGACGCTTTTTTTTCAAGTCCCTGCTCAGAGGTTGGCAATGCCTGCAGCGCAGCCTCGGCGGTTCCAGGTGACTGGGGCCAGCCTCCTCTGGCAGGAAAGCTCCCGGCTCGGCTTCCGAGGTGGGGCACACCCAGGGCCCATCTGCCCCAGAAGTCAGACCTGCTCGGCTCTCCCCGGCCCCGTGCTGGTGCTGGCATGACCTCAGCTGCTGCCTCTTGCAGATGCGCAGGGCTGCTTGCTGGGGGGGGGGAGGCAGTGAGGTCCCTGCTCCCCGCCACGCCAGCCCCACCCCCCACGGCCGAGGGCGCCCACGTCGGGAGCGGCAGGCAAAACTCCTGCATCCTCTCCCTGCTTCCCAGGCTGCTACTGCCCGGGTATTTCATATTGGAATAACGTTTTCGTTTTTATTTCTTCTGAAATGGCACATGGTGGGATTAAA
Organism: Dasypus novemcinctus; assembly: GCF_030445035.2. Taxonomy (NCBI): domain Eukaryota; kingdom Metazoa; phylum Chordata; class Mammalia; order Cingulata; family Dasypodidae; genus Dasypus; species Dasypus novemcinctus. The sequence goes on from NC_080678.1 coordinate 13,155,019, forward strand.
TTGATGTTTTGAGACATGTAGAAATGTTACCAATAAGTAAAAGTTCCCAAACAGGTTTAATGGCACTGTTGCCCTCAAAACCAAGCCAGCCAGTAGGAGCTCAAGAAACCTTTGTGTCGTGAATTGATGAAAATACCAAAACCCTGAACCACGGGGCAAGGGAAAGGATCACAGAGAACTGAGTGTTTGAATTTTATATTTTAGCTTGTTCTTGCTTTAAGAAAAGCGTGCCTCCCAACGTTAATTTTTAATATCTAGGAACTTCCAAGTTTCAGCCTGAGGCTAAACAGAAATACCAGCGAGTCTGGAGAGATTTGACGAAGTGACAGGAGAAAAAGGAGAGCGACGCTTTCTGCCTGAGGGATCATTGGGAAATCCAGGATACCGAATGAAATGCTCTCGGGGTCAGGTTTTCAGAGGATGCGTTCCCTGTTCGGTTTGTGTGTGTGCGGCATGTTTCCTTCTCTATTTCCTCACTCCATTATTCACTGCTCCCAGTCTCCCTCCACCTCTCAGGCTGTCCCCCTTTTTCCCATACCTTTGGGTCCCCCCAAAGCCTAAAGACAGGACTTTCCTACTGGGACCCAGAATCCAGGGCCTCTCAGGACACAAGGAAGGCAGAAAGACGTGCTAAAGAGAAATCGATGGTGCTGCAGGGACAGATGCTGGACCTTGTGTGTCCTGCCGTGGCCCACTGGGTGGACTGGGGGAGAGTGTAGACTACAATGTAGACCACTGTCCATGTGCTGCAGCGGTGCTCCAAGGTGTATTCACCAGGTGCAGTGAATGTACCACGATGATGGAAGAGGTTGTTGCCGTGGGAGGAGTGGGGTGAGGGGGTGGGAGGTATATGGGGACCTCATATCTTTTGAATGTAACATTTAAAAGAAAATGAAGAGAAAGAAAGAAAGAAAAGAAAGAAAGAAAGAAAGAAAGAAAGAAAGAAAGAAAGAAAGAAAGAAAGAAAGAAAGAAAGAAAGAAAGAAAGAAAGAAAGAAAGAAAGAAAGAAAGAAAGAAAGAAAGAAAGAAAGAAAGAAAGAAAGAGAAGAAAGAAATCGGAAAGCAGAAGGGAGGAGGGAGGAAGGAAGGGTGGCTTTCCACCTGCCAGTCCCGCTCCTGGGCCAAGGTCAGGGGCAGCCCCCACCCCCTCAGCCAACCGGGCCGCAGGTAGGAGTGTGTGGCAGGCCTGGCAGCTGATGTGGCCACCGAGTCCCACAGCCCTTCCACCACCCTATCCCATGGCTGCCGCCTGCATTCCCGAGGGCCTGCCTCAGTTTCCCTGCTCAGCACTCCAGGTCTTCTCCCAGTGCCGACACCTGTCCTGAGCTGCAGGCAACTTGACTGGCCGCTTGGTCCCGCGGGCCCACTCCCACCCTATCCGGGGCTCCCTCTTGCTGGGATGAGGCAGCCTCCCTGGTAGCAGCATTGTTTTTCAAAGTCCCTTTCCATGTCCCTGACCAAGCAGTCCAGGATTCTGAGGTTTCAGCGCATCTCAGACCCCAGCCCTCTGGGGATGGGAGAGTGCGAGGGCGTGGCAGGGAGGCAGGTGCGGAGGAGGTTGTTAGCCTTCCTTTTTCCACCCTTCCACCACGAGAGAAGGGCCGTCGGCCGCCCAGCTCCCCCTCGTGTGGGAGGAGAGACTGGCTGTTTCTAGATGCTAAGGAGGGGAAGGGCGTGCTCAGCTCAGGCTGTGCTTGTTGGCAGGGGTGTGGCGGCCGGAGGGGCAGGAGGAGGAGAACCGCGCTGGGAGGACGTGGGCTGAGCGAGGGCCTGTCGTCCCTGCCATGGGAGTGTAGGCACCGAGCAAACTCCTGACCTCGCAGCCCGCACGCCTGTAGGCTGCTGGTGGCCCCTTCCCCAGGCTGCAGGGAGGGCATGTGGCCTATCCAGGCCATGGCGCCTGGAAGCAAACACCGGCCTCCGGCTGCCCCTTCCAGGCCTCATATCCAACCGTCTCGTTTCAAACTCTCTGAGGGCCAACGATACGTACAGAAAAAGGAGTGGAGAGGGCGGCGCACTTGGCCCAGTGGTTAGGGCGTCCGTCTACCACACAGGAGGTCCACGGTTCAAACCCTGGGCCTCCTTGTCCCGTGTGCAGCTGGCCCATGCGCAGTGCTGATGCGCACAAGGAGTGCCCTGCCCCGCAGGGGTGTCCCCCACGTAGGGGAGCCCCACGTGCAAGGAGTGCGCCCCGTATGGAGAGCCGCCCAGCATGAAAGAAAGTGCAGCCTGCCCAGGAATGGCGCCACACAGTTAGAGAGCTGACACAGCAGGATGACGGCAGCCAAAGGAAACACAGATTCCCGGGCCGCTCACAACAGAAGCGGACAAAGAAGACACAGCAAATAGGCACAGAGAATAAATAGACAACCGGCGGGGGGGCGGGGAGAGAAATAAATAAATAAATCTTTAAAAAAAAAAAAAGGAGTGGAGAGGAGAGCAGTTTGGTGGACCCACCCGCTTTGACTCCATTTCAATGAAACCTCCCAGGACAGGTGGATCTGCAGCAGGAAGCAGGTGGCGGGCGGCTGGAGGGTGGTGGGGAGGAGCACGGCAGCTGCTCCACGGGGCAGCGTTTTATTTTGGGTGTGATGTGAATATTTTGGAACTAGACAGACGTGGTGGTTGCACAGGATTGCAAGTGCACCACACGCCACTGAATTACTCACTTGAAAATGGTGACTTTCATGTTATGTGAATTTCACCTCAATCTTATTTATTTTTTAAATGTGAGGGGGGTGGGTGTAGCTCAGTGGTTGAGCTCCTGCTTCCCCTGTATGAGGTCCCCGGTTCAATCCCAGATACCTCCTAAAAAAGAGAGTGAGCGAGCGAGCAAGAGCACCTGCAGGCTGAGAAACGGTGGCCCAGGCCGGGCGAGCGATGTCTGCAGCCCCTGCCATCCTCTCTCCGCTCTCCTGCCCTGGGCAGACGCCTGGACCCCAGCCACGTGAGCTCTTCCTTTGCTAATAAAAGGCCCAGGCACAAGTGGGTGGGCGTCCTGAGAGGAAAACAGATCTCGAAGGCCTGGGTGCTTCCGGAAACATCCTGGGAGGATTTGAAGGGGTTCCGAGCTGCCTCTCGAGGCACAGTTGGAAACCCCTTATTACATTAATTACTCCCGGTTGGAGCCGAGAGCAGCGCTGTCCCAGGAAGCTTTTAACATCCTACACTAGGCCGAGGACGTCCCCCGGCTCCACGCAGAGAGGAACGCGGCTCTTGGGCTCTTGAATTATGCATGGTGGGGCCAGCAGCGGAGCTTGCAGGGGAGAGGGACAGGCGGCGGCCTCAGGGGACAGTGGCCGGCCGCTCCTCTCAGCTGCTCCCGGCTGGCTTTGCTGGGTGCGCATAGCTGCGCCTCTCTGGGGAGGCATCTGGGGGTGAAAACGATCATTTCAGAAGCAAAGGTTAAAAGAGCAAGCGATGGCTCCGAGCCGGGCAAAGGGGGCAGCTAGGGCAAGGAAGCCGGGTGGGAAGGGTCGGCCGGGGCTCCCGCAGTGGGCCTTGGAGGGTGTTGAGAAGGTTCACGTGGGAAAAGCCTTCAGTGGATGGACGAGGGTGCCCGGGCGTCAAAGAGGGGCTGGGGTGGGAGCGGGGTGGCTGTCTGGGGAGAAGCCGGAGGGTGGGGGGCTCGGCCCTTCTGGGCGTGGAGCATCCGAGGTCTTGAAGGAGCGGCGGGCGCGCGGCTGGTCCTGGCTTGACGTTGGGCATCTCTCCCGCCTCCTCCTGCGTGGCGCACCCCCGCACCCAACCCACCCCCTGTCCCACCAGCCACCCTCGGGGCTCAGGGGCAGGCCCTCTCAGGAGTGGGGAACGGAGGTCAAGCTGAGGCAGCTCAGGGCGAAGGAAGGAGCCCTGGTTCTGGCTCTGAACTGCGCTCACCGCCCCGCGGCTGGAGGGGACCGTGTGCCCTCTGGGCCGTGCTTCCCCATCTGGGGGTTGCACCTGGGGGTGACTCAGTCTTCTCCTGGCTGGCATGTACTGCTTCTGTCTTTCCCTGGATGGTTCCAGATGGTTCTCAGCCTCTCCCTGTCCCCCCACGCCCCAGGAAACTGGGCTCCCCTGAGCTCATCCCGACCCACCCTCACCCAGGACGGGAAGGGGCTCCTGCCTCGCCCTCCAGCCAGGCTTAGGAGGGGGATCGGGGTTCCCTCCCACCCTGGGCTGGCCCCCGTCTTACGTCGCAGTTGAGCAAAGTTCTGGGCAGGTTTCCAGAGTCTCTCCAAGCGGCGGCAGTGGCCCAGGACCGTGCGCTGTGTAAAGCCCCCAGCGGCCCTGGGGATGGCCTGGGCTCAGGTGCAGGCCCGAGGGACCAAGGCGGGCAGCCCCGGCAGGGTCCACTGCCACCCCCCCTGGTCTCCCGAGCCCTCCCAGGGACCTGCTGAGGAGAGTGAGCGGGAGGTGCCCCGGGCAGACGGTCTCCAGCAGGGCAGGTGGGAGGACGGGGGCCCATGCTCCGGGCCCTGCGCCCAGGCCCCGTGCCAGGCCTTCGCCTGCTGAGCACGCCGAGTCTCACGACCCTCAAGGCTGGCCTGTTTGTCTTTGTTCACCTGGACACGTGGGGTGGGTGAGGCCGGCCATCCTAGTGAATGACCAGAGAGCCACCGGCTGCATCCTAGGAACGCGAGGGGCTTTGGAAGACAGGGGCTGGGCCCAGGGATGTCCTGGGAAGGGGAAGCAGGCTGGGGCCGGCCCATGGTGACCATCTGAGCAAGGTGCTCTCCTGAGAAGCTCCAGAAGCTTCTCTTTCTCATGGTCCTTGCGATCAGGGCCAAGTCCTCAGGGTGATCTGGGGGTGCCCCGGCTGTGTCTAGAACCTCATCTGCGCTCCCCCACCCCCACCTCTGGTGCCCCACAGGCCCTGGATGCCCAGCCTCCCATGTGACATGGACTCTGCCGACCCCTCCCCACTTTTGTGGCCCTGCCCTCTACACCTTGCTTCGGTGGGGACCAGAGTTCTGCAAACACACATGCCCGCTCAGAGGTGGCAAGGACAGGTGGAGAGCAGCCTGAGGGCCCCCAGCCCCTCCCCCCATGGCGCTGAGGCTGTCTCTGCCTGGGGGCCTCCCTCCCACCCTCGGGGGAGTCCAGTGTCCAGCCTGGCATCCTGGGTGCCGGATGAGATGCTCCAAACCAGGCCTGGGTCTCCAGCCACCCGGGCCCCACCAGGTGAAGGATGGGACAGGGATGCAGCTGTGCTGTGCCTTCAGCACCTGCCCCCCCCCAGCTCCCAAGCAAGGGAGAGAAGACGACTTGGGCTGTCCAGCCAGGCTGGGCAGAGGGGAGCAGCCTCAGGGGGGACTGGGTGCCCGCGGGGCCTTGAGGGCACGGGGGCAGTGATCATTCCAGGGCTGGCGCAGCCGGGCTGAGGTGGGGACCCGCCCTGAAGCCGGCTCCCTGACCTGCTGAACGTAGGCTGTGCAGACGTGATAAATAATTCAAAGGCTCGCCATTTATGCTGCAGGAGGCAACACTTCCCCTCCTCCCGACTCCAAGCTTAGTGGCAAATGGGCCTCCTGGGGGAGGCTCAGGGTTGGCAGACCCCCGCCCTGACGCCCTGTCGCCCCAGTCCTCTCAGGGGCTGGCTGCTTAATTGGAGGAAGCCCTGGACGGCGGGGCCCAGGGAAGGCTGGCAGGCTGGTCCAGGGGCCACCCCAGCCCGGCAGGAGGGGCTGCTCTGAAGGGAATGGCCAGGGACGCTGGCAGCAGGGGCTGGGGCAGCAAGGCTGGAAGAGCCATCGGGCCACTCCTTAAATACCCATCCCAGGCGCGAGCCGCCTCGTCCCCCTTCTTCTTCCCAATCCCTTGATTTACAGACCAGACGTGGAGCCTCAAGAAGTTACTTCCGGTGCCCACCAAGGAAGGGCACCCGCCGAGGCGTGGCGGACCCTGAGACCTAAACCTGCTCTCTTGGTTGCACCCCACCGTCCCCTTTGTGGTTCTCTTTTCTCCAAGGCATCAGAGCTGGAAATAGGCTCAGCTGTCGTCCAGCTGTGGACGGGAAACCTGAGGCCAAGGCCACACGGCCAGTGCGAGCTGGAACCAGGAGAGGTGGGTGAAGGGGGTCCTGCCCTCCCAGGGCCTTCGAGTTCACGCTGTGAGTGGGAGCCCGGGCTCTGCGTTTCCTTGGGCGCTCAGCTAGCCTTCTGGTTCAATGACGTTGAACTTCCCCAGGGGTAGGGCAGAGGAGCAGTGAGGGCTCTAGGAAAGCCCCTGGGCCTGGGACTCGGGGACAGACCCCCCATTGCTCTACGTGGGTCCAACGGGCCTCTGTTGGCAGCCAGGGAAGCAGCGGGTTCCTGGTGAAGAACCTGATGCGTTTCCAAAAGACCTCAGCTCTGCAGCTCCAAATATGGACATTAGCATCAAAAACGCCTGCCTTCTCTCTTAACTGGGCCGGGCAGGAGCGCCACGTGTTCCTCAACAGCTCTGGCTCTCCTTCAGCCTGGGAGGATTTACCTTAATGTTCTCTTCCTAGTTCCTCCCAATGTGTGTTCCACCTGGCAGACGAGGAAGGAAAGAAGGCGCTCAGCCTCCAGGGCGGCGGTCACCGGGGAGCCTGAGTTCTCCTGTCGTGAAGATCCAGGTCCAAAGTTATCCGAGGGCTCGAGGGCCAGGTGGCAGGAACCAAGAGCCAAGCAAACTCCCCGGACCCAGCACGGAAAGGCTCAATCCGTTAGTCTGTTGGCAAAATGGAAACTTCCGGAAACAGGTCCCCCAGAGACCAGCTGCAGAGTCACTTCCTGCTTGCCAGGATAGGGGTAAAGATTAGGGGAAGGGATGTCCTGCCAGACTGGGCTGCCTTTGGCCCCACTCCCAGGCGGCCGAGCCACAGCAGTGAGCAGATTTGGTCCCAGCTTCCTTGCCAGCCGTGTGGCCTCCGGTGCTCTCTGAACCTCTCTGAATCTTAGGTGCCATAGTTTGGAGATAAAAATACAGCTTGTGTTTAAATTTGGGTCTGCTTGAACAGAACACCACGCCCCCTTCCTTTCAAGGAACTCTTTCTTCCAGTTACATGGTTCTCGGCTAACTAGGCTGCTGCTATTATGAGACTCGGGGGCATCCCATAGCGAGGAGCCCCAGTGCACATGGCAAGGACGTAGAGTTCTCCTTCCAGCTCCACTGCCACCTCCCACCACCCCCTGCAAGGGGTCTGTGGCCAAGGTGCAGAGAGCTAGGCCGCCCAGTGAGACAAGGGCCATGGTTATTCAGGCACAGGTGAATATTGAATGAATGAAGGCGGGGGGCGGGCGGGGAAGAGCTTTGCAGCCCAGTCTTGGCTGAGAGAACCAGATCAGCTCATCCTGGTAAGAAGGGACCCCGACCACCACCCAGATGCATCTCTAATCTCTCGGTTCCAAGACTAAAGGAGGATCAGGGCTTTGCAGCTAGGAGGTCACACAGCTAAACTCCAAACTGGACTAGATTTGGTGTCTAGCAGGAATGCCCTATTAAGGGGTAATTTTTCTCCTGTTATAAATCCATTAGGAAATTAAGAATCTGGGCTTTGACTTTAAAATATGGAATGGAATTTTCTTCAGAGCCCTCTGGGTAATTTTTTTCCTTGGTAAATGCAGAAATCTAATGAATTGAAATCCTTTCATTGAGGATAATGTTCCCAGAGCTGACTGCTGTTCCATAACCAGACTTGCAGCTAGGAACATATTTCAGAAAAAGTCAACATAAAATCTGATGGCATTTATCCTGAGCTGGGACTGAGAACTGTTGACCACAATGATTGAGAACCTACTATGTGTTGGGATGTGCTGGGTGCTGCACCATGGGTGTGGGGGTGGGGGGAGGAGAGAGGGAGACAGGCAGACCCAAAGATGGTTGAGATGTACTCTCAGACGTTAACAGCTCACAGTTTGACTTGGGAGAGACAGGCATGAGAGAAACAGTACAGAGGCAGTTTTGCACAGACACGTATCAAGTGCAAATTAGGGTACAATCAAAACAGATTAGCAAGACAACTGGGCAAGTTAGTGAATAAGCAGTGAACTTGGTGTGCAGCCAGGGGAGGCTACTGTGCAACCTGGATGGATGAGTGTGCCACAAGGCACGTTAGTGTACAACATGTGATCATGCTAATTCCCTGCCAATCTAGAAATCAGACTTCCAGCAAACCTAAGCTGGAGACCAAACCTGAGATCGGGAACCACTGGGAGCTGGAGCAGTAAGGAGAGTGAGGCTCTGCGGAGCCCAAGCACTTGCCTTTGCAGGAAGACGGGCCCCTCCACCTCCCACCCCCGGGCCCCCCACAATGCCTGCGCACCGCAAGGCATGAGTTAGCAGCAGGAGCACATGTGCAGCCACGAGCTGCCCCGTCAGAGAGCGGAGGAGCCAGGGAAAAGCTCGCTTAGAAGCCTGTGCCCCGGTGGAGAGCGCCTGGCGTACTAGGGAAGACGCAGCCGGCATCTCCGTGTTAACTCATGCCCCAGTGGTCCTGAGCGATCGCTGAGAGCAGGGTGGTCCGCCCACAGACGTACGAATTCTGAAGCACGGAAAACCTTTTACCGAGGTTTTTGACCAAATGGTTGAAATTTTACGTGTCCTAAGGGTGACCGTACAGACCCAGGATACTTGGTTTAGTTTGGCACACATTCTCCAGCAACGCTGGCTGAAGTGCGGGGGTGTGCGCACGTGCGTGTGGGTGCTGAGTGTTAAGTGCATTGGGACTGGGTCAGCTACGAAAGTAAATGGTCAGGTGGAGTTTTACAGAGAATGGGCACTTGAGCCGCCCTCCAACTTGGGGAAAGGGCATTGCGAGTGGGAAAGGCATAAACACACGGACAGACTGTACTGACCCCCAAGATGAGAGAATAGTCTTCTCAGAATATTGAGAGCCCTGTCAACAGAATGGCATCTACTCTGCACACCTCCCAAAATTGGCATCGGAGGATTAAAAGTGCTCCGAGGAGCTCGTAGATGTGGCTCCCGAGCTGGGAGATGTGTCCCTCACTCGATTAGGGAAAAGAAGCCCTCTGTTCTGGTTCCGTTTCTTCTGAGCACCGGTGTGATCTGGTACAAATCACTCCCTCTCCGGGTCTCCTTTTCTCTGTCTGTAACAGGAGGGAATCATAATCAGCATTTCTATCAGAATCACCTGGGAAGCTTCTCTAAGCTCTAGGCCCCCCGGACACCACCTGGCGGCTCCACCTGTGGTTTCATTCGAGCATGCAGGTCCTATGGTAAGAAGCCCCCAGCTTCCCTGGGTCGGCATGATTAGAGTTTGTCCTCCTGTGTGCCTCCTGGCAGCTCTAATATTCTAAACTGTGCCCTGCCCCCACTTCCATCTCGAAGCCTTGGTTTTGTTAAAATTGGGCAATCACAGTACCAACCTCGCAAAGTTATTGGGAGAATCAAATGAGATAATTACGAGGTGCTGGGCACAGCATCTGGGTGGACGATGGTAACTCCTTGGGTTACCTTGCATGGGTTTGAAACCATCTGGCGGGGGGAGCAGCTGTAGCTCAGTGGTTGGTGCCTGTTTCCCATGTACAAGGTCCCAGGTTCAATCCCTGGTTCCTCCTAAAAACAAACACACAAAAAAACAATGAAGTCATCTGGGGATGACTTGGGCGGTGATCACGTCCTCAAGCCAAGGGACCAGGACAGGTCAGCTCTGTTTTGCATTTGCAAATAGCCTGGAAGATTGGCAACATGGAAGACAACATCTGGAAGGCTCGATACTTTGTCCAGGGGTGGTCCAGCTGACTTTCACGAAGTCCTGGCAGGATGAGAAACAACGTAATTGGCACCATAATTCCTTAAATTTATGCCATACTTTGTGGTAAACATGGGTCTTTGGCATCTGTCATTCTAGTCCAGGGACAGTAAATATTTTTGATTTTGTGTGCTACATAGTCTCTGTCACAACTGCTCAGCTCTGCTGGTTTAGTTCAAAAGCAGTCAAACCCTATGTGTGATTGGGTTGGCCACGATCCGATAAAGCTTTATTTACAAATACGGGTAGAGGGCCGGGCTTGGCCTGCAGGCAGTAGTTGCCTGAGCCCGGTTCCTGTTGATCTGCATAATAGGACTGTGCAAGGCAGGCTGAGTGGAGAAATGCCCATTTTCAAAACAGGGGCATCAAGCCCCGAGAGCCATGGCGACTTGTAAAATCCGAGGGGTGGTTCTAATAGACACGGATGGAGCTGCCTTGCCCACCCTCGGTGCCATTCTTTGGGAACTGCCCCACTCAGAGCGCACTGAAGGTGCAAGCTCCGGTTGTCCTTTTGGTATCATGCGGCTCTTCTCGCTGCAATTGGTTGGACTAGGGGTGTCTCTCAGCCAAGGCCAGCCAGCTCTTTGATTGGCCAGTGGCCAGATTATTTCCCTTGAGGACTTGAATTACAATGTGAGTCTGAGAGGGTCAGTCTGCCTGCCTCATTTGCTTCACAGCGCCTGGCTCCAGGTAGGCACCTTAGAGATATTTATTAACTGAAAGAATAGGGAAGCAGATGTGGCTCAAGTGAGTGGGCTTCCATCTACCATACGGGAGGTCCAGGGTTCGATTCCTGGGGTCTCCTGGTGAAGGCAAACTGGCCGAGTGGAGAGCTGGCACAACAAGATGACACAGCAAAGAGAGACACAGAGGAGAGACAGTAAGAGACACGGCAGACCAGGGAGCTGAGGTGGCGCAAGAGGTTGAGCCCCTCTCTCCCACTCCAGAAGGTCCCAGGATCGGTTCCCGGTGCTGCCTAAAGAGAAGACAAGCAGACACAGAGGAACACACAGCGAATGGACACAGAGCAGACAAGAAAGAAGAGGCTGAGCAGCCTGGAGGCGTGTCAGGAGATGGGGGACACTAAAGCAGGAGGACACATACATTTAGAAGGAGAGAAAGGTGAGCGGAAGCCTGTGGGATGTGGGGTGGGGAAGAGGACGACAGAGGGGGGAGGGAGGGGGAGGAAGGCTTCGGTCCTAACTGCTTCCCAGGTCTACTAAAGTTCAGCAGACCCTGAAACAAGCTTCCTCTCTTGTGTGGGCGTCTGGCCTTCACCACGTCAAGGGTGTGGCAAGGTTAGGACTGGGCTTCCCGACGGCTCTTCCAGGTTTCCTCGGGGAGTCAATGCTCTCAACCCTTTGTATCGTCTATCTCACCAGTGACCATATCGAAAAGATGGGGGCCCCTCCCGACAGAAATGGAAACCAGCTTCCCTGGGAGAGCCTTCTGCACCCCCGGACTCTCGGCGCCTTCGCCAGGATTCTCAACACCCGCGTCACACAAGGACCCCGTTTCCCACCCTGCGTGGAGGGTTCCTGGGGGCCAGATGCCATCCCAGGCTGCGATGGCCTTGGCTTGCTCATTCACAGCGTGTCCACACACAAACACCCGCACACGTACACACTCACACAACACAACACAACCACATGCATCAGACACACACATGCCGCACAGCACCAACCACCCCGCACCATTTCCTGTTTTCCTCCCCGGTCAAGCCTGCGGGCTGCCAGGGTTCCCTCCCCTTCATGCCACCGGCATCCTAAATTCAGGGCTTTGAACAATTCAGCAATATTCCGGCTGTGTTCCCAGTTCCCCCTCATTTCCTCCTATTGTTCAAGGGGAACGTGTTTGATACTGTGTGTTTGTAGCCGAGGAAATGGCTGCAGGATGATGGGTGTTTGCCAGGTGTATCGGTGAAGGGGAAGACCGTTTTAAATGTTAATTCCTGGGCAAGGAACTAGGTGGGGAGCACATCCCCTGTCCTCCCCTTCCACGTATTTTTAAAATGCATTTAACAAATATTTGCAGGATACCCACTGTGCAGAGCACTTTGCCAGGCACCAAGAAATGAAAGAAGTCCTGAACCCTGGGCTGGAGAAGCTGACAGTTGGCAGGCGGGATTGTGGAGGCGGGGGGTGGTGCGGGAAAACCATTTGCTAGCCTTGCTGTGTGCCCGAGACCCTGCCAGCTCAGCCCTCTCCTCCCTGCAGCCCTAAGAGGGAGGTTCCATTTTTGTCCCCGTTTTATAGATGAAGAAGTCGTGCCTCTGCTAGCATGTAACATACCTATGAAGGGAAAAGCCAAGCCAGAAGTCACGTTTGCCAGGTCCAGTCAATGGGCCAGGCTCCCCTTGGGAATAAACAGACCCAGCAAAGGAAACCTCTGCAGCTGCAGGACAGGAGCTGGCCGGGAGCCAGCTGCTCACTGCAGGTGTGCAGCGGGGGCAAGGGGGTGGCCAAGAGTTAAGATGGGGCCCCTGGAGGCAGGAAGTTCTCAGGGAGATGGAAAAGAGGGTCTGCAGTCCAGAAGGGACCCTGGGAGCTGGGTTGGCTGAGAGTGCGTGTCCCAAGCACATGACTCTCAGGAGAAAGCCCCCAACCAGGTGGGAGGCTGAGCACCCAGCTCTGCACTGGCGGAACACGCTGCTCCCCTTCCCCTTTGCAACCCCCCCCCCCACTACCTCCCCAGTCCCAGCCCCACCCACTTCCCCTCTCTTCTTCAGGCAACGCTCCTGGGGTGCAGTCGGATGCTGGGTCACTCGGTGGCTGGGCGAGTTTAGATGTGAATCTGTTTTCTTAGGAGCAGAAAATTGCTTTTCTTTTTACAATGGGACCAGGGGAGAGGGATCTTTCTTGACTTGACGGGGACCTGGTTTTAATAATACACTCCAATAGCAAGGGGAGATTGCTGCTGTCCTCCAGGGTGCTGCACGTGCTAGTTGACTCAGCCCGCCGTCAGGAAGCTGAAAGGACCCAGGTGGACAGAGCTTGGGCCGCAGCTCAGGGACCGAGCGCCCGCCCGCCAGCCCCCCTCGCCAGTCCGCCAGCTCTGCAGGAATGCTGCCTGGTCCACAGCCTGGGCCCGGGCCGGCTCTGGTTCTGATGCCAGTGTCTCGTCCCCTCCGTCGGCACCTGGCACGTCATAGGTACTCGCAGGCTAGATGGATAAGTGACGCTCAGGAACGCGTGCGTGGGTGGCAGAAAGAGCAGGGGCTGCAGGAGACGGTGGAGGTACACGAAGCAGGGGGAGGAGGAGCAGGTTGAGAAGGAATGGCCGGAAATGCAGGAGGACCAAGGGAGAGGAGAAGAAGGTTCAAGAACGAGGAGGCCACAGTACCAAACGCTGCCAAGAGGCCGAGCGGAAGAAGACCAAGGGTGCGAGCCACACCCATTAGGGAGGCGAGCACTGCAACGCCCGAGAATAACAAGTACCAGTGAGGACGCGGACAGACCGCAGCTCTTGTGCCGTGTTGGTAGGAATGTAAAATGAGCTGCTGCTGTGGAAGACAGTTCGGTGGTTCCTCAGAAAGCGAAGACATGGGATTACCATACGACCCGGCAACCCCACCCCTAGAGATATGCCCCAAAGAACTGAAAGCAGGGGCTGGAACAGATACTTGTACACCACGTGCATGGCACCCCTGCTCGCGAGAGCCAAAAGATGGAAGCAACCCAGGTGTCCATCCACAGACGAATGGCTAAACACAGCGTGGGCTATCCACACCATGGAGTGGGAGTCACCGCCGAAAGGAAAGACGTCCTGAGAATGTGCGACGACACGGATGAACCTTGAAAACATTATGCTAAGTGAAATGAGCCAGCTGCAAAAGGACAAATAGTGTGTGATTCCACTTAGATGAAATATGCGGAGCAGACAAGCTCCTGGAGACAGAAAGTCCATCCGAGGTGGCCTGGGGCTGGACGGCGGGGAACGAACGGCCCCTGCTTAATGGGGAGACAGTTCTGTTTGGGGTGATGAGAAAGCTTTACTAATGGGTGGTGGTGCTGGGAGCACAATACTGTAAAAGTAATTCATGCCCCTCAACTTGGACTCTTAAAATGGATTTTAACCATTTTAAGGCAAATGTTATGTTATGTATGTATGTTACTACACACACATGCACACGGTATAGGAGGGTCCTCGGGGTATGGGCGTGCATTGGGGCTGAGGCTGGGGGGGCTCTGTTTGCGCCGTCCCTGGGCGATGCGTGGCTGCGCCCCTGTCCTTCTGGAGCCTTCTGCACCAGGGTGCATCCCAGAGGCTTCGCGGGCCTTTGGCCTGGGTCCCTGACGTGCAGGGTGGCAGAGGGGCTGGCGGCAGAGGAAGGCCCCGGGCTGGGCGGGCCGAGCCTCTCCAGCTGGCCCTGGACCGACGTTCTGGAGCTGCTTCCGGGGGTGCCAAGGCCGGGTGGGGTGGAAATGGGTCTTCTTCCTTGGTCCCTTGGATTTCAGCCACAGAGCATCTCTACAAAGGGGGTGCTGGTTTATCAAGCAGAGGCCGGAGCTGAGCTGCTTAGAGGAGAACCACACCTGGGCACCGGCTGGGGCCCTCCTCCCAGGCCCCAAGTCCTTGATTCCAGGCTGGAATGAGATTCCATCGGAAGATGTTTTCAAGATAACTGAGTGGCTTTTTAAAGTATTATGAACTTTTAAAAACAATCTCAATGGAACATATGACTTGGTGTTTTTTGTTTGTTTGTTTTTTAGTATTCAGGGATCTGAGCCAGGGGCAATTAGAATGGACACTTTAAAAATTCCCCTGCCATGCTCTGAAAGTGGTGTGCCAATGGCTCTCCAGTTACACGTGGATGTGCTCCAGGGATCCTGCTAGAATGAGAAAGAAGGGGGCAGAGTGGCTGTACTGCGCTCCCTTCTGCAAGCTGGGACCAAACCTGCCCTCTGTGCTGCCAAACTCTTGAGATGTCACCAAGCGTTTTCACTCTTTGTCTCCACGGCCTCTGAGATTTCCATGCCCAGAAAAGCCATCCCTGGGGAGCTGGTGCCGCTTAGCGGTTTGAGCACCTGCTTCCCATGGGCGAGGTCCCAGGTTTGATGCCCCATACCTCCTAAAAACAAAAGAATACGTTTTGAAAAGCCACCCCAAATGCTGGGCCCAGAAGAGAAACCAATGGCTCTGAACGTTGAAGGATTCCGACAGGTCTTGGAGTAAATTAGGGTACACCTGGGAGTTGAACCTGGCCTCTGACTCTAAGTTGCACAGAGCTCTGCTTCCACATCACTGCAAAAATCATCTCCCGAGAAGCTTTCCTCCCCTTAGGGCATCAGATTTTCTGAGCTGCAAAACAGGTTTGTCCGATGGACTAGGTGAGTGATTCTTAGACAAGGATCCCTGCCTGGAAGCGGGGAGGGGGTCTCCACATCTGGAAGGGGTATCGGGGACTGTTCAAGAGCCTGCCACTGGGTCAGACTGCCTGGGCACAAATCCAATGCGGAGACCCCCTCTGTACCTTGGGGCAAAATATCTACCTCTCCAGCTTGGTGAGTGGCCTGTATGAGAATGGAAAAGCTGAGTGTCTCTCTCTCTCGCTCTGTACGAATGTAGGAAGCTAAGCTGTGCCCAGGCTTAGGAACAGCGCCTGGCTCTTCTAGGTTAGTATGCCCTCACTGGAGCCTATTTGTCAGAATCTCCAGGGACGGGAGTGGGTTTGGAAAGTGCGCTGAGGCTGCTTCCTCCAGACAGTATGTGCCTGGAGGGCAGGGCGGGCCGGCCCGTGCTTGCTCTCCGCCTCTCCGACTGTACTTTGTGGGATGTTGGCCTCCTAGGAAACCTTAGTCAATACTCCTGGAGTAGGACTTGCCTAAACCCCAGCCGCGGCCCGGGTCTGAGCAGCACTGCTGCGTCGCCAACCTCCTCTCGCTTTCTTCCCATTTGACAGCCCTATGACCCCACCTGGACACCCAGCCCTCTGATCCTCCACCTTTTCGCCCCATCCTCAACCAGCCTAGACCCCCTGGGCCGGACCACAGCCCCTGCCCCCCACCCTCACCCCTCCCAGCCCTTCTCCCTGCTGAGCTTGCGCTGCTAAACCAGAACCCTCGTGCGTCTACCTTTCTGCCACCTTTTCTGGCCCTGCGCCCTGGAAGCCATGCAGCCACACTGCCCCGCCCCCCTGATCTGCTCACTGCGCCCCCGGAGAGGGGCTTAGGCCACGCCTGCAGGTTAAGGTTTCAGCCCTCTCTTCAGACTCCAGCTGCAAGTTGAGGTGGGTGTGGGGGGTGCCCAGAGCCACCCTTCCTTCTGACCAACTGGTTACAATAAGAGGTCCCTACCCCCTCCCTTCAGGTTTGATAATTTTCTGGAAACACTCACAGAAATCAGAAAAGCACTCTACCTAAGACTGCGTTTTATTATAGAGAAAGATACAGACCAGAACCAGCGAGGCTGAGTGGGCTCCCCAAGTGCAAATCTTCCCGTGGAGGCAGGAGGCACTGCCCTCCCTGCACATGGCACTTGGGTGTTTTGCCAAACAGGGGAGCTCCCAAGCACTTTGGTGTCCAGAGTTTTTATTGGGGTTTCATTATGTAGGCATGATTGATGGAATCGACACCCCTGGGGTTGATTTCAGTCCAGGGGACCAGCTGATAGGAATTCAGAATGACATGGCTCAGAGCCTCAGCCCCCTAATCACCCAGCTGACCCCACCTTGAGTCATAAATTATCAAGTGTTTCAGAAAATTCCAAGTTTCCCATTACCCTAGGGGAAAGGCCAGCCAAACTCCTGATTCTACAACAAGGTCTTAGCATTGCAGCATTCTGCCTTGGTATCTCCCTATCACCTCCAGCCCACCCCACCCCACTACCAGCTGATGACCTTGATCTCCAATGAGAAAAACAAAGCCACCTAAGGGAATGCACACCAGCTCCCACCCTCCTGCCTGTTTGTCTTTCCCGTACTGAGGACAGCCTGTCTCCTCTACCTGCTCTAAGGGCATTGCTCTAGCAAATTTCTCCTCTTTTTCCAGTAGCAATTTTCTCTATTAGTTCATTCCCATCAATATCTAAACATGCTGTACTTTCTCCTTTTAAACCAAACAACTCTTCTTGTGACCCCCAGTTCCCGACAGCTAACACCCCCTTTCTCTCTTTCCTTTCACTGCCAAACCCCTTGAAAACATTGTCTCACCTTGATGTCACCAATTTTTCTCCTCCCAACCCTTTATATTGTCCTTCCCACTTTTATTTTTTCTCTTTACCATTGTTCTTGCCATGCTATGCATTTGTCTGTTCATCACCTGCCTCCCCACAAGAAGGTCATCTCTTTGAAGACAAGATTTGCTGCTCTAACCTTAGTACTTGGATTTTCCAAAACCTCTCAGTAGCTCTTAATCTCATCTCACAGACAGGGAGAGGGAGGCACAGGCAGCTTGTCAACTTCCCCGGGTGGCACCCATGGTGCATCCAGCCTCTGACACATGTCTCTGACTCCTAGCCCAGTGCTCTTTCCTGCACCCTATTGCTGTCTGCAGCAAAGGGCCCCCACTTCTGATTCTCTAGGCTCCTGGTGGATGGGGCTTCCTGTCCAGCGGTTTTGCTGACGGGCCAAGGCCGAGTGAGAACAAAATCAAGACTCAATGGTAGTTGACCTGCACCAACCCCATCATCGCCCCCAACGCCCCACCCTCCACATCCGGGGCTGACCTGGAAGCTTTCCTTCCATCGCTTTCCCAAGCTCCCTAGTTCGGGGAAACATCAACTGCAAAGATATTACCTTTGGGGGTGTAATTAATTCAAAGGCAATTAGGTATTCAATAGTCCTTATTCTGTCTGCCAGTAGAAAGTAATGGAAAACCTTTCAATCAGGAACAGCTGCAAAACAATTTCGGCCCCGCCAAATAATCGCTATTACCCAGCAGAGTATTTGCCTATCTTCAGGAGGCTCTTCATTTCTGGTGCTTGCTTCATCTGAAGCCCCTGCTCCTGTGCTTCATAAAGGCATGGAAATCCAGGGGCCTTTTCTGACAGTCTGTGTCCATGCCCTGCCCCAGCGTGCCAGGAGTGTTTGCAGTGCAGAGGTGAACTGTGAGGGTGTCTCTTAAGGTCCAGCGAGCACAGGGTGCTGCTGAGCCTGGGAAGAACTTGCGAATCCATTGGGCCTCTCCTTTTTGGTTTGTGGAAAAGGGTGCTCAGGAGGCGTGCAGCTTAGCTTGGAGCAACAAAGAAAGTGGTTGTGAAATAATCCTTTTATGCAGAACTGTAAAGGTATAATATTTAATCTATGGAAGAGAATAAAATTTTAGGAGGCTAAAAATCATGGTGAGGAAATGTTCATTACCAATTACTGGCAAGCGTTTCCTGGCCACTCCAGCCCCGCTCGCCCTCTCAGGTTCATCCTCCCTCTACCCCAGCTCTCTTTCGATGCTTTCAGTTCCTCCTGAGCACCAGATGCCTCCCCCACCCCCACAGCCACCGTGGAAGCTGTCCCCTCAACTTGACATGGGTCTGATCCTCACACAAAAAAGCCTTGCCTCTCCCATGCGACAGGTGGGGAAATTGAGACATAGAGATAGTCACTCATCTAGGAAATGGCAGAGCCAGGAAACAATCCCAGGTCCATGTGACTGCATGTGCTTTCCCCCAAAATACAGACATCCCAAAGATGTTCTGGAGTGCATTGTCATCCATTTACCCAACGTTTAATGGGCATTTAGCGTACGTTAGGAGGCTGCCTCACGCGGTGTGCTCATCTGGGTAGCACGCACCAGGCAAAGTGCCCTGGTTTTGTGATCCATCTGATCTCTGAAACTCCCACATTCACCTTGCCTGGGCTCCAGGTCTGAGATTTCCCCCTTGGTTTATTGGTAAGGGGAATAAGGAGGTGATGGCTAGGATTACATGGTTGTGTTTTCAATTAAATGCACTTTCTAATGACTGTGTTTTGATACAGACACAGCACTTATTTCCAGGGACAGTGAGATAATGCGTTATGTGCCTCCTCCTGGGAATTATTGCTTGTGCCTGGTGTGACTGTGCCAGTGGCAGCCCTATCATATTAGACTCTGATGTCCTAAGTCTTGGCAAACTCTCAGGAGCTGCATGGACAGAAAGGTCTATGTCTGGCCTTACCCATCTGGTGAAGGTTCTTTGCAAAGGTGGGATATTGCATGAACTGGTGGGCCTGTGGCTCCTACCATAGATTCCTGTCTCAAGATCCCCCTTCTGAAGAGTCTTTACTTACTTATGACCAAGTAGTGGCTGTCCATCCATCCATCCACATCCATCCATCCATCCATCCATCCATCCATCCATCCATCCATCCATCCATCCATCCATCCACCAGAATTAATAACCTTTCTCTACTACCCTCAGGATAAGGCCCAGACTCCTAATGTATCAATTTAGGATGATTTTGTTCTAAGAAATAGAAGGTCTTACCTTCAACTGGTTTAAACAACAAGGACACTTGTTATATCACAACCCAGAAGCCCAGAGCAGGGCACACTTTAGATGGAGATGACCTGCCTGGCTCTGCATGGCCTTGTATGCTGTCTTCATCTTTTGTCAGAGGTGAGATGACTATAGCGGATCTGGTCACCATGGCCAGACACAGACATAACATGGTTCCAGAGAAGAAAAAGGTCCTTTGAAGAGGAAACCTTTCCCAGGAGCTCCCTTTCCTGAGAGCATTCTTTGGGTGGGGGTCTCTCATCGGATGCTCAAGGTAGTTCTTGTTCTGGATTGAACCATGTCCTCCACAAAGATGTGCTCAAAGTCCTAACCTGTCTGTGGGGGCGAAGTCATTTGTAAATAGGATCTTTGAAGATGTTGTTAGCTAAGGTGAGGCCAAGCTGAATGAGGGTGGGTCTTAGAGCATAGACTGGAGCAGTCCTGATAAGCAAGGGGCATTTAGACACAGCAGGGACAGAGGAGAGACTTGGCCATGACGGAGCAGAGGCTGCGTGGTGGACATGGGGCAGCCAGCCCCAGAGCCCTGCGGGCGTCACATGAAGCCCAGCCTTGCTGACATCTTGATTTTGGTCTTCTAGACTCCAAAATGTTGAGCCAATTCACTTCTATTGTTTAAGCTAAATAGTCTGCGGCATTTGTTACAGCAACTCTGACAAACTAAAATGGAACTTGTTCCCACACCCAGGACCCCAAGTGGAGGGGAGAGAGTTGATTTCTTAAGTGGTTGGGGGAAAGTCTTGGAAATGGAGGGCCTCAACGAAGGGATAAATTTGATGAAAGCAATTTTCACCCTGAGCGCTCACTGACTCCAGAATTTCCCATCTTGGTTAACAGGGTAAAATCCTGCACCTTGGATCCCCAACTAGAAACCTGGGTTTCACACACCCCTCCTTGTCCACCACCACCCATGTCGAGCTGGTCACTGAAGACTGTCAACTCCACTCCATGCTCCTGCTTCTGGTTCCTGCCCTAAAAGCCCCAGCAGAGTGTCAACTTCCTGCTTAAAAGCCCCTGCTGGCTTCCTCGGACCTGCAGGAGACCCTCTCCCAGCCTGGTGCCCGAAGCACTTTCAGTCTGAACCCACCCCTGACCCAGCATCACCAGCTTTTTCTCCAGTTCCTTCCCCCAACAGGCTTGCTGCTCCACCCATCGCGGGCGCTCCTGCTCCCCACGCCACCTGCCCCCACCGCGCGCCTTCTGCCTGGCACGGTCCTGCACCTGCCCCCTCCATCCTTCAGAGTGGGCCCAACGACCTGTTTCCAAGCTCATCCTCTCCACCAGCTGATGGGAGCTCTGGAGCCTCAGCTACCAGCTGATGGCACACGTTTGTGGAAGAAAGAGAGAGAGAGAGAAGGAGGGAAAGAGGGGGAGGGAGGGGGAGGGCCTGGGGCAAGTCTCAGCAGGTCCTGGCCCCCGTGTTCATCTCTGAATTGGCCACATCTTCTCTGATGTGTGTCTGGTCTTCACAGTTCCCCAGTGGAATTCCTCGGACCTGATGCGATGCCTGGTGAGGCCTCTAATCCATGTACCTTTCCAGGGGCCCCTCCCCGTCCCTGGCAGGGGTTCTGCAGGTCTTCAAGAGAGCCCACCGAACCAGCCCCTGTGGGACGCAGGCTGGGGGCGGGAGAGGGTCTTTGGTTGTGAAGTTCTAATCTCTGGGACGAGCCAGGAGGCAGCCGTGAAGGTGAATGCAAACCCAGCTGGCTGCCTCGGGGGCTGAGATCAGGCCAGGGGCCTGGAAACCACTAAGACACCCCCACCTTCAACAGGGCTGGGGCTGGGAGGCTGAGCGGCTGCTCGGCCCCGCAAAGTCCGTCAGACAAGCCCCTGTCCAGTGGACAGCCCTGAGCCTTTCTCTCTTATCCCCAGAGCTTGGCATCACACTGCCAGCACCAACGAAAAACAAGAAAACCAGGCAAAATCCAAACAACCTGCTCACCTCTCAGCTCCCCTCCTGGCACCTGGGACTTTGCCCCGTCCTCTCAGTCGTTCCCTTGGGGTCACTCTCCTTGTGCCCAGGAAGGAGGACAATCGGCAGAATGGCTCCTTTGTGCTGTGTGCCACCAGAGGGGGAGCTGCCAGGGCTGCCTGCAGACCTCCCGTACCCCTCGCTCCCAGCACCCTTGACTGGTGGGCCTCAGCCCCAGGAACAGAGGCGGGGCGGGCGGGGGAAGCTCTGACCCCGAGGTCAGAGCAGGACTCGACATCTCCAGCCTCAGGAGGAGGTGGGGCCAGTAACCTCTATCTCAGGAGCAAACGAGGAAGGCTCCTGAGAAGGGCTTTTGCTCAGTGTTGGGAGGGGAAGTGGGAGGGCTGGGGGGAGCCCTGTGGATCGGGGTGGGCCAGGGGTCATTGCAGGACTGGAGGGCCAACACCTTTGGGCCCAGGTGTCACGGTGGTGGAAAGTGAGGGGACGTAAGCCCTTCCATCCTTCCTTAGTTCCTTTAGAAAAGGCTCCATCACAAAAGCCTCCTGCAAGCTGAGATGAGGGGACAGGCGTGGAGCCGGCCCCCAGGAGGGAGCTGTCTGATGAGCATCTTTCTGGGCCTGGCACCCAGCAGGCAGTCCCTCTCCACTCCCCAGGCTCCACGGCATAAAAGGAAGGTCCCAAAGCAAGCAGCTCTTTACTGAGCACCTACTATGTGCTGGAGCATGCCAGGAATATGGGAGGGAGGAAGGGAGGTAGCCCTTGGCTGGGGTCCCCTCAGGAGCTGGGTGATGGGACAAGCCACCCCCGACACTGAGCCTCAGTTTCCTGGTCTGCAAGATGGGCACAATGACTAGCACCTAGAGCTGGAGAGATGAGATATGCATGAAAAGCATTTGGACAGCGTTCACGTCATGCTAGATGATGATGATGATGATGATGGTGATGGTGATGATGGGGAAATCTGGGCACCACAGAAACACAGGCTGGGAACCTGGTTCCACTGGAAGACTTCCAGGAGGAGGGCAGAGAGTTGACCAGGTGCATCAGTTTGGAGGGGCGCGCCTTCTGCTGTGATAACCCCTACGTCCCAGTGGCTTGGCACATACCAGTTTCTTCTTTTTTTAAAAAATTTCTCTCCCCTTCCCTACCCTCCCCCACCCAGTTGTCTGCTTTCTGTGTCCATTCGCTGTGTGTTCTTCTGTGTCCACGTCTATCCTTATCAGCAGCACCCAGAATCTGTGTCTTCCTTTGCTGTGTCATCTTGCTGCGTCAGCTCTCTGTGTGTGCGGTGCCACACCTGGGCAGGCTGCGCTTTTTTCACACTGGGCGGCTCTCCTTACAGGGTGCACTCCTTGCGCGTTGGTCTCCCCTACATGGGGGGACACCCCTGTGTGGCAGGGCACTCCTTACCTGCATCAGCACTGCGCGTGGGCCAGCTCATCACACGGGTCAAGGAGGCCCTGGGTTTGAACGCTGGACCTCCCATGTGGTAGGCGGACATCCTCAGGTCATGCTTATTGAGTGACTGAGAGTACAGGTGTCCCCTGTGCGGTGCCTTAGTGATCAAGGCGGCCTTACCCATGGGGCTCCCCAATCTCAACACAAGCCTCCTGCTCATCCCAGAGGGGCCCTGCGCTTTCCTGCTCCAGGGTGGAAATGGCACACACCAGCCCACTCACGGTTCTTTGGCCCAAGCTCATCGCATGGCCCCGGCTACCCGCAGGGAGGCTGGGGAAGCAGTGAACCATTTGAACACTCAAGGAGCAATAAATTCGCCTGTCCCCTGAGCGTGCATGGGGAGAGCCTTCAGGGTGAGGGAGCAACCTCTTCGAAGACCAGGGACAAGGAGAAGGGTGTTCAGGGCATTGCAAGCTGACGGGTGCCTGGCGGTGATAGGAGCAGGGAGGGTGGGGCTTGGGGCTGATGAGGATGGAGGAGAAAGTTGGAGGCAAGGGGACCGTCTGGTCAGGAGGCAGTCGTGCGGTCTGGACAAGGGAGGTTGAGGCCTGGACTGGGGCACTGGCAGTGGGGATGGGGGAGCAGGTCCTCCAGGTGTCAACAGGTGGAACTAGGAGACTGGCTGGAAGTTGGGGACAAGAGACAGAATTCAGAGCATTTTCCAGATTCTGTGTTTGGGCGTCTCATTCACTGAGATAGGGATCAAAGAGGGTGGGCCATTTGGGGGGGGCTAAGACAAGGAGCTCAGTCGTGGATCTGCCCAGGAGGCAGCCTGATGGAACATTCCAGGGCTCTGGCGAGAGAGCCCTGGGCTAAAGAAGGAGCCATCAACCCAGGAACACAAGCCCCTCTTGCCTGCAAGCCCGCATCACCACACCGAACACCGTCCCTAGGGGTGAGCCGCCCTTCTCCTCCTTCATTAGAGGAGAAGGGAGAGCAGCCAGTTTCCAAGGAACAAAGGGGCGCTGGCAGATTAAAGAGCCCTGTGTGTCATCCCAGCAACTGGAGCTCTGAAGCTGGGGAGCGATCAGTTCCCACACTGAGCACACTTATTCCCAGGCAAGGATGGGGAGGGACAAAAAATCAAGGTGCTGTATGTTGGCAAGTGGATTTATGCTTGAACACAGAGGACAGCAGGACACATCGCATATATGTCATGCTTTGTGATTGTTGAGGCAATTGAAACGCGATTAACCCCCTGGTTGTTGAAATTTGTCATCCAATATGTTGTAAAATTCTCTGCTCGGCAACTGGGCTCCTTGGACCTGCCTGCGCTGACCGAGCTAGTCATAAAGAGCCTCTTGCATTATTGAGTAAGAGAGAGAGTGTTCCTGTGCCCTCAAGCCCTTGCCTCTTTCGCTGTTGCCTTCTGGCATTTCAAAGGGCTCCTTTCAAGTCAACACAGATCCACAAGCTCAGCCTCCAGGAAGGAGCCGCAGCTTCACCCAGTCTCCTCTCCCCTCACTTTCTGGGGAAACTCAGGTTCTGGTCAGCCCCTCACAGAGGAACTGGCATTGGGTGCCTCACGGATCAATGCATATCTGCATTTTATTCCAGCCATTTCACAGATGGGTAAACAGAGAGGTGCAGAGGGGTTAAGTATTTGCCTGGTTCACCGAGCAAAACCAGGATAGGGTGGAAATAGAAACCGGAAGTCCTGTTTGGCTTATGTAAATCACGGCGGCAACTTGACCTCCGGAGGGGATAAAACACAAATCCTACTAGAAAAATAGTGGAAAAAACTACACGGGACTAATCCCTGCAAAGTGGCAGTCCTGGGAAATACAGCTGTACTTGTAGAAGCCTCTTTCCCTTTGGAAGGCCCGAGAGCCTTTGATTAAACAGAAGACTATTCAATAATAAATATTTTTCATACACCAGGTCAGAGAAGTTAGCAAAACTGGCTCCTTCCCAGCCCGACTGAGTCAGCAGGAAATTAGCCAAGGGGCAGATAACCTTGGGTTCTGTGGTTTTTTGGGTTGGTATTTTAAAAATACTGGGCTGGAAAGTCTAGGGACTGGGAAACACACGTGGACAGCACCCTCTGCGTGGTTCCCCAATCCCAGGGAACATGGGTGAGGCTCGTAGGGTGCTGGGCACTTCTGTGGGGGAAAGGACGTGGGAGGGGTTTGGGAAGGCATGGAAGGTAAGCATCCCAAACATGGTTTCCCTGTCTATAAAATGTGTCTAGTAAGGTCCACTCCTCAGGGTTGCCATGAGTGAAGCCGGCTTGGCAAGGAGCGCATTTGACTCAGATTCGAATGCCCCTGGCTGCACTCATGATTTAGTAGCTGTGAGTCCTTGGGCCAGACACGTCACCTCTCTGGGTTTATAGCTTCATTTATAAAATGGCGTGTGAACAGCTCCTGTACGTATGACCACGCTGTGGTGAGGATGCTACGGAAACGGAAGCGCTCAGCCATGACTGGTGGAAATGTGACTGCGCAGCCGGGAGAGCCTTTGGCACCATCTGGGGCGTTCCAGGAATTCTGCGTCTAGGTGTGCCCCCATAAGGCACCCTCTCACTTGGGTCCATCGACAAAGAGGTACATTTCAGTATTGTTTGGAATAGGGAAAACTGGAGCTACCTTAAATGTCCAGCAATACGGAAACGGATTTTAAAAATTATGGTATATTCATAAAACGAGTAATAAGCAATCTACGTGCATCAGCATGGAAAAATGCCAACCAATGAAAAATTGCCTACGGAAAAAGAAAGAGAGGGGTCTGGGGTTCCAAAGGAGGGCAGGGAGATGAAAGGGCTTTGGAGATGATCAAGCACCAAAGCTACTCGAGGAACTGGAATTTGTGTTGCTATTGCTACCCTGGCGCTTTGCCTGGGGCTTGTCCCCCCACAAAGTTCAGCTCCCCACCTCGTTCCTTGTTCCTTTTGTTTCTTTATGTTGCATTTTCAGAAGAAGCTTCCCTAGTGCTGCTTCACAGAAGAGCGCATGGCACCTGCCAGTCCTCCCAGTAATTAATATTCCGAATAAGAATTACACTGCCATTTCTATGAATATTTGATTCCGCGACTCTTCAAATATCAGCTCGGTCTCCCGCTGAATTGAAAGAAGAGGTCACTGTTGTCCCAACTTCCTGGGCCTGGGTTTGGGCTCCTGGCGGGAGGAGAAGCAGCGCCTGAAGAAATGCCTGCGGAGATCAGAGCCCCGTTGAGGCCCTAGGGAAGCGGCCCTGAAGGCTGGAGAGCTGGCTCCCCAAGGGGGCGGGACGGGCCCCTGGGGACTCTCAGGGGTCCCTCCTGGGCCAGGGAGTAATTGGCAAGTGGGCGCAAGCGCAGGTCTAGGCTCCGTCTTCGGGGCAGCCCCATGGGCAGCTGTGGGATGACACCTCTGCTCTCCCCTGGCAAGCGCTGGGCTCCTCCCAGCTTTAGAAAGAGGGACGGGGGCTTGCCTGGGCTGGGGAGCCCCCCACGAGGCCACTCCTCCCCACTGCTCAGGCTCCGACTCCTCCCTCCCAGGTCTCCCTGCCCAGGGCCTACCAGAGCCCAGACGCAGGGTGAAGGGGGGTGGCCGTGCGCATGTCGCCGCCCCTGGCCGGGGTCTCCAACCCTCCAACGTCGTCTTGAGGACCAGCCTCAGATGGAGGAAGCTGCACCAGACAGGCTGATGGCTCAGAGGAGGAGGGCGGCATCCTTTGCGAGCTCTACCCCACCAGCCACCGGCCCCCCAGCTTGGTCGTGGTTGCAGCCTCGTCTCCTCCCCCCGGGCGGGTGATAGAGCCTGGCCTCGGTCAGGGAATAAAAGGAGGAAACGAGAAATGACCAACTGCCCTGAAGTCACCCTTCGTGGTGGCACATGGTCATGTGCATAAATAGGCAAATAGAAGCAAGGGGGTCCTCGGGCTCCAGAGGGAGGCCCTTGGAGGGTGCCACCATGGGTGCCACCCTGCTGGAGTGGGGCGCTGGCCCCCTTCTCGTTGACTCGTACCTGAGCAGAGCAAGAGGCCCTGCCTATCCCTCCCTGCCAGTTGCCCAGCTGTGTGCCTAGCAGGGCCCCTCATTGTCTCACCTGTGAGTGGGGTCTTCACAGGATCCGCTTAGCTGACATGTCTGGAGGCCATCTGTACAGGGCTCCAGAAGCAGCAGCTGGAGTTTGTCACTCCAGAGGAGGCAAAGCGGTACCCCTGAAATCTGTTTGGTTTGGCTTTTTCTATGTTTTTCAATTCCCCCCCCATCCCCAATTTAGTAACCGATGCCACAATTAAAAAATGCATTGGGCTATTTTACACTAAAACTTAGATTTCTGGCTTCCATGCCCCATTCATCAGGGAGCTGGGACCCAGCTGCCTCTGTAGATGGGTATGTGGGCTCTGCAGGGCCACAGACCCCACCACTCCCTATTGCCCACATCTATTCCCCTTCAATCATTTCACAACCCAACTGGCAGCTGGCTGCATGGCAGTCGGGGCTCATGTGCAAGGCCCCCAGCCCAGGGTGGCACAAGGCCAGTGTGGGATCAGTGTCCCCTTGCCCTCTCTCTGGGCAGCGAGGCTGGGGGAGCACTCACTGTCCCTCCACGGGCCTTGTGCTCCTGGGAGGGTCTGACTCCTTTGCCCTCCTCCTACCTGCCGAACTGCCTCATGGTGCTGGCCTCGGTACACCCAGGCCCCTGTCCTTGGGAGGCCCCTGAGAAGTGCATGAGGCCAGGGGGCCCGTCCTCACCCTGAACCGGAGGCCCCCAGCTCGAGTGGGGATCGGTGGACCAGGCGTGAAGCCGGCTTCCTCCTGGGTGTGGCCCACGGGTTTCGGCCCCTGGGAAGGCTGAGTTCACCCGCACTGCCAGCTCCTCCGAGGCTGGGGGCTGTCGGCGATGACTTAGGAGAGGACAAAGTCACCTGCTCATCGGTCCAGATGTAGTTAAAGTTTGTAAATCATCGACCTTAAAAAGGGGCGAGTATCATGGACGATTCTTGGGGGGCTCAGAAGCAGGGAGATTTGAAGAGCAAGAGGGACTTGACATGCGGCCACTGTTTGGAAGACGGAGAGTACGGAGGTGGAAGGTGAGAAGGAGCGCGGGGCAGTCTCGAGCGGAAGTCAAAGCCCGGCTGCTGCCAGCAAGGAAACGGGACCTCAGGAGCAGTGGAGAAACGACTCCTGCAACAACCGGAATGGGCTTGGAAGCAGCTTTCCTCCCCAGGACCTCCAGGTAAGAGCCTCACCCAGCTGACACCACTGAATTTGGGGTAATTTGTTAGGCAGCGACCGGAAACTAATACAGATAATGAGATAACCCTTTCCGTTGCTTCTCACGGTGGGTGGTGAGGGGACAGACCCAAGAGACCTCAGTCCCACCCTTCATGACCCAAGGATGGGATGTGAGCCCCAGAGCGGGGAGGGGCTGGCCCAGGGTCTCACCGTGAGTGAAGAGGAAGGCTGAGGTTAACTCTGGGGCTGGGACTGGCATCCCCTTCACCAAGTGCCCATGGCTACAGAGATTCTGGGGGGAAGAGGGGGCAAGGCTCTCCCCTCTCTCTACCCCACCCCCGCTGGGCTTAATTTCATCAAAGCAATTTGGTAGGAGCTGGGTTTTCTTTGGTTAACCCCACCGCCCCAAGAACAGATCGTCCCTGGAAATGGACACTGGTATTTCATGACGCCATGGCCACACGACGCATCTTTTCAGAACCACCCTGTCATGCTGGGGAGTAGTTTGGACATAGCTGAGTGGTGAGAGAGCCAGGGAGGCGTTGATGTGGACCCCAGCTCTGGGGCCCTGAGCCCTGGCTGGCAAGGTGGACTGGAGTGGGTGTTGCGGCTGTGCAATCATGGGGGTGACCCACAAAGACAGTTTAGAAAGACCCTGGCCGAGTGGCAAGGATGGGTTGGTGGAGGTCGAATGGGAGGCAGGGAGGCTCCTGCATCAGCCCAAGGGAAGGATTCCATGGGTCTACACCTGCAGTCCTCAGGCTCCCCTGGACACTGGACTGGGGGAGCTTGTGAAATATGCAGAGTCCCAGGCACCACCCCAGAGGTTCAGATTCTAGGCCCTTACCCCAGACTTACTGAAATGGAGTCAAGGAATCTGCGTTTTAAAAGCTTTCCATATGCTTCCAGCTTGGGCAGAGTATGACGCTAACTGGAGCCGGGGATCCAGGGCAACCAAGAGCTAAGGAGGATACGGGGCTTTTCCCTCAGGTGGGCGCAGTGCCCATCACAAACAGCCCCTCGGAGCGTCACGTGTCTGCGTGTGGGTGCCATTCCTATCATCCTCTAAACACCACTTTGAATCATTTAACTGCATTAAACGCCCAATGGGGAAATGAAACTTGTTTAGAAGGGTCTGGTATTTCACATCTAAGATAGCAATGCTGCTTTAAATTGATCAAGTCAATGGCTCATTTTTGCTGTTGGCTGGGTTGAAGATCTTACCACAAGGACAAGCAAGTAAGTGAAAATGCGACTGACTGTAAACGTCACCTTTATCGGCGAAATGTCTATTGATGCAATTGCTTCAATGCAATTCATGTCAATTAGTAGCCATGGAATGAAGAGGTGAACTGGTCTGCCGCTGCTGCGTTGGAGAAAAACAGCGCTGACTGGGACATGGAGACTGATATGACCACAGGCAGAGACAGAATTTATTGAGAAGCTCTCCCAATGGAGGGGGTCTGAAGAACAGACTTCAGCCCCCCCGCCCCCAGCATGGAAGGAGTCTGAAGAGAGACTTCAGCCACTCCTGAAAGGGGGGAATTGAATTTATACAGAACTTTCCTAGGTGGGGAAATGATAGTTGGTGGGAGGGGTTGAGGGTCCCAGTGTGGTGCAGGGACCAATAGGAAGCCCTAGAGGTGAAAATTTTCCCTGATAGGGCTAGAGGGTAGTGGGTTAGGGAGTTCTGGTTCCTTGGCATGCTGCAGGAGCAGATGTTTCTTTGATCTGTAGGGATTAAAGGGCTTCTTTATCTCCCTCTGATATGCAGGTAGGGAAGATCTCCGTTTCCCTTTACTCCTGTCTCTAGGTGGTTTCTTTATTTAACCTGTGGGGAAGTGCCGTGCCCTTAGGCATATAGCCTTTCCCCAGTGCATATCAGGGGAAACTGAGCTGCAGCTTGTTAATTATTGCAAACCTCTAACGTGGTACCATCCCCCAAATCATACGGGGGCCTCATCTTGAGTTTTCTTGCGGCAACTTCTCACTCTTCACTCCTGGAGAGGACATTTGATTTTAGGAAATAGCTAAGTCTGATGGATGAGTTGATAATTAAGCCAGCTGACCCCAACAGGGCCATTCACTAAACATTCATGGGGCATGTCTGGGGATGCAGAGACTTACAAGACCCATTCCTGCCTTCGAAGGGCTTGCAGTCCAGGAGATGGAGACAGGCACAGAATCAAGGCCGAGAGTCAGAAACCAGGAGGCTGGTTTCCTCGTGGGACTTCTCAGCAGTGAAGTCCAGTGTAGGGCTCTGGACCCTGGAAGCCGTGACAGCACCTTGGAGTGGGCGTCCTACTCCTCGGGGGAGCCCTGGGGGGCGTGGGCTGTCCTCATGTGAATACACAAGGTCAGAGGGTGATTTAAAACCAGCCCCACTTCTTTTCTTCACTGAAGTTTTGATGGAGAGCTGAAGTTGGCTGCTTTAAGGGACCACAAGTTATTATTATCCTAAATCCAGGAGAGGTTTTGGATTGGACGTAGGAAATTTTCACAAGAACCCAAATTTCACGTCGATTTGTGATGGATTAGCATACCAAAATTGGCTTAAAGTGCACTTAATGGATGCATTACTGCAGAAGGGATCTGTCTAACCACAGTATTTCTAAATTTATGCGATTGAAATGCACTTCAGGTTACCGAGCAGTCTAAATTTGTCAAAGTCACAGAGTTGGAGGCAGGTGCTTGCTGGTGGCAGAGGTGACAGAAATCTGATGCCAGGGCTGCTGAAACAAATTTGAGAGATTATGCAGTGACCCTCAAGGGCCCCTCCTGGTTCCCAAGTGCAGCTCTTCCCTGCACAGGGAACCCCAACTCTACCAGCTCCTCCCCCCAATGCTGTCCCCTTGGAAACATCCTCAAATCTGGGGCATAAGGTGGTGAAGGGGAGCAGATCTTCACCCCAGCCTCTGCTACAGCGTTAGCTGAAAATTAAGGTGTTACCGGAAGGAAGGAGGTGATAACCTGCCAGAGCTAGAGCCTTAAAGATCTTCCCCTTCTCTGGTGGGGGAAACTGAGGCCCAGAGAGGGGGCTGGAGGTCACACAAAGAGTTGGTGGTAGAAGCAGGGCCTGGGTCAGCTGAGCCTTACTACAGGGCACGTCACAGAGAGTGACATGCTACCTTCTGCCCACTTCCCGACACACTCACGTGCTCCTAGCTCGAATTCCTTGGCATGGATGCACACTAAAGGTGTGGGAGTGGCCTTTAGTCTGCTCCTGTGTTTGGTTTCCCAGCGGCAGTCTTCTCACCTGTGAAGGGGAAAGGTAGTGTCGGCCTCACAAGGCTGCTAGGAGGGTCAGATGGTATTGCCTGGGAGTGCTTAGCAGAGTGCTTGTCCCGTGGTGGGGATCGGTCAGCCCCCCCCTTAGGAGAGACTGAATCTGGTGTGTCTCAGAGGTGAAGGCGTTCTGCCCCGTGTGTGGTACGTAGCAGGTGTTCAGGGAATGGCTGACGAATGAATCGATGAGCGAATGAATGAACGTTATGTCAAGGTTTCCTGAGGTCCTTGCACTGACTCTCATAGAATCTCTATCCAAGTAATAAATCAATTAACAGACACTTATGATGTGACTATGTGCAAAGCTATAGTTGATAATGTTGATTACTAATAGTAGGTAATTTTTTCAGCTTTTATCATGTACCAAGAATTGTGCTAAGTAATTTTCATTTTGTCCTTAACCCTGAAATCAGCCCACTGAAGTAATGTAGCTGTCAGCTACTTCCACACTAATGCTGTGTGAGGAAGTGCCAACACTCAGTGGCTTACAACAATAAGCTTTTATTCCTTTCGTTCTTATGTCTGCAGATAGGCTCAGGCGGCTCTGAGTTGAGCTGCAGGTGGGGTGCCTTGGCTCCAGTCTACAAGTTGAACTCGTATCTGCTCCATGTGTTCATTCTGGAATTTGTTCTTCTCATGGTGGACCACCAGAGCATAAGAGAGCCAGCCCAGCCCTGCAAACACATTTCAAGCCTCTCATCCAGTCACACTCACTAATATCTTATTGTCCAAAGCAAGTTATATGGCCAAGCCCAAAGTCAAGGGGTGGAGGGGTATACTCCACATACCTCGAGGCTATGACAAGGGTATAGCTGTGTAATACCACCTTGGGAAAGGAAGACCTGGGAGCAGTCACTCAATGTGCCACCAGTAGGTGCTTTTTAAGCGCCAACTGGAGGCACAGAAGGAAGAAGTGACTTGCCAAGGGTCACTCAGCTAGTATGTGGCAGAAGTAGACCTTAAATCCAGGGAATTCAACTCTAGAATAATGAAGGCCTCAGACAGCACACATGGAAGAAAATATTTATTTCCTTAATTTATTTTCTTAAATTATCTGTTTAATTCCCCCCCGCCCCCATGGTCAATACCATGTTGATGCCAACCTCTCTGGCGGTTACATATCCATCTGTCCATCCGTCCACCCAATTACAAACACTTAGCATTTGGGTGTTCTCTCAACTCCCCAGAATAACAGGCCCAAGTGCCATTCTTGAGCAATCTTTTGCAATTAATATTAAGGGGGAAAATACTCCCTCTAGTTAACCTCAGGCACGTGTATAAATAAACTTGGAAAGCCCCTGGTGGAACTTGTATCAAAGCGGCATCCTGATTTTACCTGAAAACAATTTGCTCTGTGTCAACCGTGATTTCTGACACCTGAATTTGAACGTGACCTGGGTGGGCTCGGCGCCATCTCGGTAATGGAGTGGTGTGTTTACTTGGAGGGAGGAGAGGAAAGAGTGGGTATGCCTGGCTGTGGAACAGGGTTCCACACGCCCTTGCAGGGGGGGCGGGGATTTCCTCCGTGGTGTTTCCATAGAACCCTCCCTGTGTTTGTTTAAACCCTGAGCGCTGTGGTCTGACAGCTGCCTGGCCCAGGGCCGTCTCTGCAGACGCACGCACAACCGGCCTTCTTGAATGGCTGCCTGCTCTGTGTCCCCCCCTGCCCCTCCCCGCCATGCAATTACTTGAGCATATAAACCTCACTGAAAGGCAGGCTTTTCTTGGGAGCTAATAAATAAGCCCCAAAGCCACAACGTATGTGAGGCCTTGAAAAATGGCATCATCATCTATGGGGAATAGTGAACCCTGCAAAAAGCAGCTCATTGTATTTTCAGAAAAAGGTTTTTGTTTAAAAAAATAATAAAGAACAAAATCACCCAGTGGCGTCTATATGGAAAAAGCAATCAAGTCTGCGATTTTAAGGCTGGTCTCTTTTCTGCATTAATCTTTCTTTGTAGATTTTATGTAAGAGCTATCATTTGCAGGAAAACAAGACACAGTTTGAAGAATTCCTCTCTCATCCCATCCTGCCTTCTGCAGTTATAATCCGCTGACTGGGGCCTCAGTTAGTTGCCATGGATGCTGAGCAGGAGGTATGACCTGGGAGTGGGGGTGCCATCCCTTCTGGGGCTGACATGAAGCCTCAAGCAATAAAGAGCAGAGTTTTTTCAGAAAGAGAACAGGGGGAAAGGGCCCATCAGGAATCATCCTTCACAGGTGCGCCGGCATTCTTCCTTACCCAGTGCGTCCAGCTCCTCTTGGACTTGCTTGGAGGAAGAGAAGGCCATGGGGACGTGGTATCTGAGCTCAGTTTCCCGAGATGCTGGGCTTGGTTCTCCAAGCGCCCCCTTGAGCCGAGTCTTCCAGAATCCAAAGTGTCTCTTCTTTGACGGCATCTCCTGCCCACAGACTGGGGAGTCAGCCACCTCCCGGCCCTCCAGCCGCCCAGCTGTTTTCCAGGAGCAGCCGCCCGGAGGGCCGCGGCGGCAGGCGCTGGCGCTCCGGGTCCCGCCGAGCCTTCCCTGCCCGCAGAAGCCAAGCAGCAGCAGCAGCAGCAGCAGCAGCAGGGCGGAGCAGCCGGGCGAGCCTACGCGGGCTGCGAAATTACAACAGAGGGCGCCGGACGCACCAGCGCCGTGGCCTTGAATATCAATGCATGGGCTCGCTCCAGACCGCCAAGTTCCCTAAAAAATGTCCCTGGCCGAGTGGCACCGCCAGACTTCGGGCTTTCGGTGTGCATTTTATTCGGACTCAGAGCATCACCCGAGCCGTATTTACTTGGAAGGGGAGGGGGCGGGGACCCAACCCACCGCTCGGCGCGCACGCCTTGATCTCACATTCCAGACTCGAGCTGATGTGTGTCAGCGCGACATGGGGCGGGGGGAGGGCTCTTTACGGGTGTTTCATTCGCCATCTGCACGTCACTCCCAAACTTTTCCTCCCTGCTCTCCGGGAGTCAGGTTGACATGCCCTGGATGCGGGGCTCGAAGCGCGGGGCTGGGCGCGCTCCCGCGGAGCCCGAGCCGCAGAGGCTCCCGAGCTGGACTCGGGCTTCTCAGGTACAAGTTGGGTGCCAGGCGCGGGCTAGGCGCGGGGGCAAGGCGCGGTGGGCTGGGGTCTGGGCCCGGGCTCGGGGGTCCCCCGCGCTGCCGCCGGTTCCGGCGGGGAAGCGCGGGCGGCTGCCGTGGCTGGGCGTTGGGAGTCCGGGCCGCGGAGGCTGCGCGCAGCCTCACTCTCCGCGGCGCTCCCGGCGCGGTGGCGGCGGCGGCCCAGGCAGACAATGAACTTGCGAGCGCGCCGAGACGAGGCAGGTTTGGGCCCCGCGCCTCTCGGCCCGGCCTCCCGAGGTTCCCGCGGGCCCCAGCGGGGGCGTCCTCCGGCTGGTCTTGGCTGCGCTCCGGACGCCCTGCGTTCCGGGAACCCCGCGGGAAGGGCAGGCGGGCGGGCGGCGGCGGGATTCGCAAGCCCCCTCCCTGACTCCAGGGAATGCGGCCGGAGCTCGGGGACCCGGAATCTGAGGATCGGGCGAGACGGGGAGTGCTGCGGGCAGCCGGTGGGGGGCGCACGCCGCGGGGCCCGCACGGGCAGGCTGTCCCGCGGAACGGCCCCAGGAGTCGGAATCCGGGCGCCCCGCGCTGCTCCGCACCGGGAGCTGCAGGCGGAGCACCCACTGACGGACCGACCAGAGCTTTCACAATGTGCGCACGCTTTGGGGGTGGAAAGGCCGAGAATACCTCCAGTCGCGCGCTCCACGCCCCTGCGCACTTCGGAGAAGTTTCCAGGCGCGGCCCGGACAGGTCGGTGGACATCGGCCACCCTCTCGTCGGTCTCCGACCCTGAGTGGTCTCCAGACCCCCAGCACCAGCCCCACAGCGGCTCAGGGCGAGGAGGTGGGGGTCCCTGGCGCCTACGCCGTGGGACCTGGTTCCGGGAGGGGAGGACGCGGGGGCGAGTCCGGGGGGGCGGGGGGGGGGGGAGACGGGAGCGCGGCGGGGGCCCCGGCGGCCTGAACTTTTGCTCCCGCCCCCGCCTCCTCCTTCCCCTCCAGTCCCCTCCCCGCGCCGGGCTGTGTCTCACGAGGCGGCGCGATTAGCGAGTTGCCGGTGATTCCCGGCCGGCGAGCCGAGCCAGGCAGGTCTGATGGGTCCTGCGGGGCGGCTGCGGGGAAACTGGGGTGCCGGGGTTGCGGGGTGGCGAAGCTGTGTGTAGCTGGGTGGCAGCGGTCCCGGCACTGGGGCGACGGTGGCGATCGCGAAGAGTGTGAATCTGTTTTGTTGCGTGTGCGGTTGAGGAGAACGCGGCGCTGTGGAAAGGGACGGCTCAGGGAGCCGCTGAACCCTTTGGAGCCCCCAGGGGTTGCGGGATGGAGACGCGGGGGCGAAGGGCGCCTCGCCTTTGGGGGGGGGATGAATGGAGTGCTTCCCGACTCCTCCGGGTGAACCCACTGACCCGTGCGCGCGAGAGAGTGTGTGTTCAGGATTGGGAGCCGCCTGGGTCCTGGGCACGGCCACCCGACTGCCCCGTGCGTGGTCCAGCCGCCCACGTTGCCCTCCCGCCCAGCGCTCGGGCTCGGCCGCCGCGGCGGGTGGAGAAGCCGAAGGAAGGCGCTCGGTTGCCGGCTGCTGGCGTCTGCGCCTCGCGGTGGGGGTTCGTGGAGGAGGCGGCGAGAAAGGGATCTGCCCCGGGGCTCCCCGGGCTCCCCGGGCCCCGGTCCCCAGGGGGGCGCGCGGCCGCTGTGCCGGCAGGGCCTGTTGGAGCGGATGCTTCGCCGTTACGCACGTTGGCGAAGTTAAAGGCAGCGAGTCTTCAGGAATGAAGTTGTGGCTCCAGGAAGCCCCAGGGCGCACCGAGGGTTGGGTCAGCCACGCTGCCCCTGTGGGGACTTGCTGTGGGTGGAGGCTTCCGAGCAGCACCCCCAGGGGCTCCGTGTGAGCTGTGGCTCCAGAGTGATGTGGGGTGACACTCTGGAGTAGGGCAGTTCCAAGTGCTGGGTGAGAAGGCCTGCAGGGCCTGAGGGTCCCAGGAGGAAACGGAGGCCTAGCAATTTGTCTAAAGTGTCTCAGGACTCCCCCCCCCAGCTTTCCTAACCCACCCCCCAGCCTCCAACTTGCAAGACCAGGATCCATCACCCGCAGTTGTGATGTGGCCCCCGGCAATCTCACTTTACACACTAGCTGTTGGATCAGGGCTTGGGTGAGGCATCAACGCATACAGAGCACACGTGACTTTGTTCAAAATAGCATCGGAATAAAAAAGGCCTCTTAATGAGTTAGTTTTAATTAGATAGTTTTTTTTTAATCAAAAAAGTTTTTTTTCTCCAGTACTCCTGGAAAGGTGGGGAAGCCGGCTCTGCTTAGTTGAAGACTGGAGAAAGAGCGGAGAAGCCACCCCAGGCTAATTCCCTGGGCTCCAGGAGCCTCGGGCCTTCTGCCCCGAGGTAGAGGAAGCTTTAGAGGAGTGCTGGGGGTTTTGCTTGGGCTGGAAGGTGCCTGAATCCGTGAGCGAAGTGTGGTGGGGAGAGGAGGAGGACCCCGGGCCGCTGGACACGGGGGCAGGCCCACACCTGGGGGAGGCAGCCTCCACTCATCCAGCCAAGTGGGGAGAGACAGGCCCCCAAGGTGCCAGGGCGCCTTCGTTTTCCAGAGAATTCTCAAGCTTGGATATTAAAGTGTAGGCTCCAGATCTCCAAGGAGTAGAGGTGGGGACAGAGGTGCACTGCCGGGAGGTTGGAGCTTGCTATCCAGCCCTGGGTTTATAGATTGCAGAGTGTGTCCCATCGCCAGAGGAAGTGACACCTGTGGTGAGACCCCGGGGTTCATTCCCCATTACGGGGCGGAGGGAGGAAAGATTCATGGTTCCCATTGTGCCTGCGCCGTGGCCCTTTCACCGGCCCGTGTCACCCCGTGTGTGCCGGTGTCCATTCATTCTGTAACTATTTAATGAAGGGAGACTGCAGAAAGCTCTTCCGAGGCTTTCCTTGACCGGGTGGCATGGGGAACCCGCTGCACACCCGGCCGAGTCGAGCCCCTGGAGAGGATGCTGTGGGGTGCGGACATGGCAGGGACCCTGCCACACGGGCTCACCTTCTGATGGAGGAGCAGTCAGCAGGCCTGTGCCTGACAAATTAAGTCTAAGCTGTGTTAAATGCTGGGGAGCACAATGGGGTGAGGAGAGCAGGGGCCGTGGGGTGCAAAAAGCAAGGAGCTTCTTTGCACAGGTGAGGTCACGAAGGCTCGAAACGGCCCAGCACCGTGCCCAAGGCTGCAGAGCTGCTGAGCGGACAGCTCGCCCGGCACCCGCTCTTCCGTCCCCACAGGCTGGGCTGGAGTCTCCTGGAAACCCCGTGACGAATGCACCGTTCCCGTGGTTGACAGCTCAGGCTTTCCCTGTCCACACGTCCCAGACCTCACGTTCCCTCCCCGCTGCCTTAGCTGGCCTGAGCTTGCTGAGCCACCATTTGGAGCCCATTTGTAGGAGAGCCCATTTGTAAATGCCCAAATTAGAAACTTTGAAGAAGTCGGGGCCGTCACGGGGGAGTCATGTACCTGATCAATCAGGCCGCGGCCATCTCTTTGGCAGCCTAGGTGTAGAGGTGACTGCTTCATCGCTGGCGAGAATAACACAACTTCCCTGCCCTCTGTCTGTAAATTGGGATGCTCGGGTATGATTCGAACTTCCTTCAAAGGCTGGCTTTGCTCCATGCTGGGAATAAAGGGACTGTTCTCACTTAGCTGACCAGGTAGTGGACGAGGGAGGGTATTTTGACTTGCACAATGTCTTTCTTGATTGTCCCAGGTCTGATTTCTTTCTTGAGAGGGCTCCTTCTTTAAAATAAAGCGCTAGGACAGCACCATTTATGTGTCACTGCATATCTTCACAGCTCAAAGTGAATCGTAAGGCAGCAGGTGTCCTGGTAGCATGTCCAGTCTAGATGTCCAGGAAGAAAAGGAAACGCTTGGTGTAGATTTGGGCCAACACAGGGTTGTTTTAAGGACGGGCTTGGGGTTGGTCCTTACAGCTGGCCCTGGCCGGGCCCCTCCTGATTCCTGCTGGCCCTGGACGGGGCAGGCCACATGCGTTCCCATATGCCCTCCTCGGCGAGCACAGCAGCATTTGAGCTAACAGAGACCCAGCTTTCCGCCATCCAGAGGAACAGAAGCCAGGGTCAAGGGGTGACAGGGGAGGAAGAGGCGAAATGAGGCGGGGAGGGGGAGGACAGCGGTGGCCCCAGAAGGGGAAGGCAAATGCGAATCAGCAAGTGGCAAGGTTGGGGGGAGGGAGGTGAGACGCTCTCAATCTCTGCTGATTTTCCAGAAGGATGTGCCGGCAATGCAGCGGCCTCTTTCGTCCATCCGCAGAAGCAGTTGGCAGCATTTTGGAGTCTGCCCCGCCCGCCGCCAGGTGCGGGCTCTGGGCCTCCGCCGAGATTCAGTGCTCAGTGTCCCGAGTGCGGCGCCCAGCGTGGTGGGCCAGGCCGAGGTCTTACGTAATGTTGTTGGTAAAGAGGCGCCTTGGCCAGCTGGGGGCAGCGGGAGCCCTGGCCCGCCCACCCTGGGACCTTTCATCTCCCGAGAGGCCCGAGTGCTGCTGTCTCCTCAGTGCATTTGTACTTGCCAGGTGCTTGTCACCCTGGCTGGCATTCAGTAAGTGCTCAATAAATGTTGGCTCTCGTGGCATTCTTTAGATCTCATGCACATAACCAGGGGTGGCTGGGCTCTGAAATCCCTGAAATTTTATGTGTGTGTGTGTGTATTTCCTGGAGGTGGCTCGTGAATTCTAGCATATTCTATATCATAGGACTTCTTTGGCCTCCTTAGGGCCAGGAGTTCTTGGATGTCTTAGACTCTTAGCTGGGTTTCCTTAGGCCGGTTGCTGTGCCTCTCTGGGCTTCTGTTTTCCTGTCTATGAGCAGGGGATGGGGTGAGTGGCTGCCCCAGGAGCCCCTTTCAGCGGCCACCTGGGCTGTCTGTGGATTTGTTTGGCTGTGCTCCGATTTGATGCAATTAAGCAGAATGCCCAGACCAGGTAGCCGTGGCTGGCACCGAGCGTATGAACTCGCTTTGGAATGTCACGTCGCGAGCCCCACGCAGAGCTTAAAAGAGGCCTGAGCGGGCGTGCGGGGGCCTCCCTACTGGGGCAGCTCACTCTGACACCAATTTCACATTTCTAGAACTAATTCTGGGCCAGGCTTTTTGGGTCTGTGAAGAAAGTGAGACTGGCAGATCCTCAAAAGCAGACGGTGTCATTATAATGGAAACTTGGGCACATTCCAGAATTGTGTTTGCGGTGAAAATATTGAAACAGGCTGCCCGGTCACCCAGGTGCCTGGAAAATACCGTACCATGGGTGAATAATTAGACCAGACAATTATTTTTCCCCTACAATTTGCTGGAACGGGGGGTTTAAAACTTTCTTTTGAAACGGCTTATGTGCCTGCTGGTCCCTGTAGCTGCCCGTGGTCAAAAGGCTAGTGAGGGTGAGGCCATGCCAGGAGAGGTGGCAATTCAGCTCCTCCCAGAGCAGCCCTGGGGGTGGGGAAGGCCTGCCCTGCCCTGCCCTGCCCGCCCCGGGGCCCGGGCCCAGGGTACCTTGGCTGTGAGGTGGGAAACTGCCTTTTAGAGGCTGAGCGAGCGCAGGGCCCCCTGGCATCCTCACCTGAGCAGCCTTGGCCGCCGCTGATGGCACCTGCTTCCCCACCCACGTTCAGCCAGCACCTTCAAGTTTCCAAGCCACCCTCTGTTTGGCCACCACCGCGCAGACTTTCCTTTAGCCTGGGTGTTTCGGAAGCTTTCTAGATTTTAGTCTGGGTGTTTCAGATCCCTTCTTGATTTTAGCCTGGGTGTTTTGGACCCGGCAGGCACTGGGAGGGGCAGCGTGGGAAGCCAGTTGGGTTTGGGTGCCACCCTAACCTGAGTCTGAATCCCTGTAAAGCTTCTTTGTTCCTTTATTATCACCCAGGGCAAGTTGCTTTGTTTCATTGCACCTCTGTTTTCTCATCTGCAAAATGGGGTCAATAATTTCTTCCTAGTGGGGTGGTTTGAGTAGTAGAAATAGTACAGTTTAGGGTTCAGGGGGGGTCCCCAAATTGAATGCCTATTTCTTGGCCAAGTTCTGAACCCGTGAAGAGGTAGACAAGGAGGAAGACAAGACAGGTGGAGACCAAAACGTGATGTTTCGGGAAGTGGATGAGGCTCAAGCACTTGGGTGTCTGCCGACCACATGGGAGGTCCCAGGTTCGATTCCCAGGGCCTCCTAAAGAAGATGAGCAAGACAGTGGGCTGATGTGATGGGCTGGTGCGGCAAGCTGACGCAATGAGCTGACCCAACTGGGGAGACACAATGAGGAGACACAAGGAAAGACAACAAGAAGCAGGGAGTGGATATGGCTCAGGTGATTGGGCACCTCCCTCCCACATGGGAGTTCCTGGGTTCAGTTCCTGGTGCCTCTTATAAACAAGATGAATAGACTGAGCAGACAGTGGGCATAAACAAAGGGCTTGGGGCAGGGGGGTGTGGAGAAATAAATAAATCTTGGAAAAGAAAATAAAAAATATGATGCTTGTCCCCTGAGGAAGGTGACGTTGGAGAATGTGGATGGCACAGGGGCAGGTGAGCATCCTAATCCTGAACCCAAGAACGAGGCGATTTGGCAGATGGGCCCACGTGGTCCCAAGCTGACTGGGAAAGTGCAGCCTCTGCGGGTGCAGTGGTGGCCGGCAGGGCGGGGCGCCCTTTGGGAGAGGCAGGGCGGGGTGATGCAGGTCCCAGTCGTTCCAGTGCTTCCAGGCTCCCGGGCAGGTGTGGATGCACCAGGGGGGTCACCCTGGAGGAGCTCCCCCTGCCTGGAGGGAGCGCCAGGCGCGGGCCTTGCCACCCCCTCCCTGCCTGGCAGTGAGAATAAAGGGCTGAGCCCAGGCCTGGCCCCTGTGAGTTGACAAATGGCATCTAGTAGGCCTGCAGTTGACAGGGGTGGCAGGCCACGGATGTTAGCAACTGAGGCCACGGTCACTGCTGTCTTCTTAGCTGCTTTAGGAAATGATCTGGCTTTACATCTGAGAAGGGAAAAAACGCTTTTCATTCCTTGGCTGAGCGTGGGAGTGATTAACCAAATTGAGATAATGACTAGCTGTGGACCTCGAGGCCTACGTTTTAACCTTAACCCAGTTCACAGGGAGCAGAAACACTGGCTGACGCTTAGCCTGGGCCTGCAGAACTTTCTCTGCCTCCTTTTCTCGCCCCCGCTGCCCCCCGGCACAAGGCGAGATGGGGCTCTTGTCCTGCCAGGAGGCCACTGGGCAGCCGGCTTGGCCTCTGCTCTGTGCAGGTGCCCTGGCCTCTGGCGAGGGGGCCTCCCCTTACCTGCCTGGCCTGACCCTTCACCTCGCCACCCCACCACCACTTCCTTCAGGAAGCCTTTGCCAATCGCCCTTGCCATCGCCCTCATGTGCTCCCCCACCCCATCCATCCAAGCGTCGGCTTCCTCTGCGCTCCCGCAGCCCCACTCCCCTGTATTTCTCATCCTTGGACCCAGGCCCCTCTCTACTGCCTTCAGTTTCCTGGGTGCACTCTGCTTGCCCTGGCCCCATGGGTCTCTAAGGCTGAGGGGGGGCATCTTGGGCTTGTTACATAACCGTGACCCCCGCCCTTTACTGAGTTACTGCATTAATTAAGAAGTAGTTTCCAAAAGCCCAGTTCTCTTGGAGAAGGGCTGTTAGGGGTTTCCTGCAGTCCTCTGGATGTGCACCAGAGGACAGGAGAGAATTCCAGATAACGGCGGACAGCACAGGAGAGCTAACATCTGGCCCCAGATTTCTAAAGGAGGCAAGAGCAAAATGGCGTAACCTTGGATTTCCTGGCATTAGGTTTTTGGCCTTTTAAAAAGGAGTAATCATGTTTTTTTTGTCTTTAGAGTCTTGGGGGGAAATGTTATGGAAACTTTCAGGAATATAAGCAGGGGCCATCTATTCAGGCAAGAAATGTGGAGACTGTTAGGGTTTGGTATAAATAGCTTGTCTTTAACGTCTACACTCTTTTGTTTGGAATGTAAATATTTGCATTAAAAATATAAAGCATGTCCTGGCATGTATTTATAGCTCCCATAACTTCTAAACTAGAAATCAGACTACTGGTCTGCAGAGGATTTTTAAATCTGATTTGTGAACGTGTTTATATAAAGCGTCTTCCGACCTACATTTGCTTTGTGCACTTTAGGGCTTGCCAGGATTTCAGGGTAACCCCGGGGTTTCCCCACGTGCACGTCTGATCATCTTCTCTGCCAAGGTGCAGCAGCTCCAGGCATGGCCAAGTTCTGGCCGTGGCCCCAGGAGATGGCCTTGTCTTGGCCACCCCAGCCGCAGTTCCTGGAGACCCAGGCCGAGGTGTCCCCAGCGCTGGCCTCGGTGTTGTAACCAGGCACCTACTGCAGAGCGGCAGCGGCTTGAGGGTGAGGCTGAGATGAGGAGGTGCTGGCGCAGGGAGTGGGGAGCTCTCGTTTCTGCTCCCAGGCTGAGCAGCGAGGGCCTGGGGGTGCCCTCCTCCCTTGGGTTCTTGGGGGCCTTGTCGCATTTGTTTTCTCTGGAGAGCAACCTGCTCTTGCTGGAGGCAGAATATCTTTGCGTATCTGGGCTCTTCCTTGTTCTCACAAGTGAGAGGTTTGGGGCCGGGCGGGGGCTTCTGCCGGTGTGTTGGGAGGAGGCCGTCCTCAGCCGTCTCTGGCAGCCCTTGGTGGAAACCTCTGGTCTCGCTGCCCAGCAGATGGTGAGTCGGGGGGCTGCAGCAGCCCTGGGGAGGGCGGGCCTGGCGTCTCAGTCCCCGCTCCGGGCTCGTCCCCTACCTGGCAGGCGCCCTTCAATCACAGGTGGACGGGCAAGTGGGAGAGGGGCAAGGAGGGCTCCGGCAGGGCACACGTCAGCACCCCAAGCCCCCAGCTTTGACTTCCTGGGTGGTTGGTGCCAAAGGCTGCCCTGATCCCGCCTTCCCCCCAGCCAGGGGACCGAAGCCTGAGAGAGCACGGCTCTTCCGCTTTCCTTCCCATCTCCACCTGGCGAGGGGCCCAGGGCCCTGGCTATGGGGGTGCCAGGCACCTCAGCTTGGGAGCCTTTCCTTCTTCGGGGTCACCCTTAGGGGAAGTGGAGGAGCAAGGTGGCCCTGGGTTCCAGTCCTCACTCTGCCCTGAGGTGCCGCCAGTGGTAAGCCAGGGACGTGGCTCTTGCATCCTTCCTCTGACCACTCAGCGAGCGCGCCTTAGCCGCAGGAAACGGCGCCTGGCCTCCGAGGTGGTGAGCCCTGGCGCGCCGGGCTCCTCGGGGGCTCTGCGTGTCCTTGCACCGTGGGAAACCCACGACCGCTGTCGCCGTGGTCATCTTGTGCCTGACCCTCATCCTCACAGTGTTTAATGAAGCTAATACGTTCCAGAGAGGCCCCATCCAGCGCCACATCAGGCCAGCAGCTCGAGAGCGTGATTTTGAAAGCCAGAGGCAATAGCTGCGTTTAGAACACCCTGAACTGGCCTCAGAAAGTTATCAGTAAGATAATTGAGGGGGAAGAAAGGACACTCCCAGTAATGAGGCCAGTATCAGCCTCACATTTTGGGTCGTCCTAACTTTGAGGAGCTATTTATACCTGCTCTATAGCGGTTTCTATGAGAAATTAGATAAGGAAAGATATTAAAAAGAGAGGAGTGGGAGCTTAGCTCGTCATCAGAAACGTCTTCCAGGCAAAAAAAAAAAAAAATCACTTGCCCTCTGGATGAAAGTTGAAAATCCCCATGTCCTTTGCATTGTACACAATTTGGCTCTTAGAATAAAAGGGATATATTAGAAAGCAGATGAAGCTTCTGTTGCCATTTGGGTCGTAGACAATACATTTGCTTTCTAGTATTAAAACTGAAGCAAATCAATAGAAAAATTCAGGCCTGCCCACTTCTGAGTCAGCCTCTCTTTTGGTTGAAGGAAGGGGGAGAAGATTTGCCCACTGGAAATCAGAATGGTTTGGGGTTATGTTTTATGAGATGTTTTGGCTTTCTTTTAAACATAGCTTTTATTGTCGTTATTTTTTTTTACATGCTCTTTCCTTGGCCCCAGAGAAGACTCAGCTCTCACATGGGGTCCTGATCCCCCTCTGGTGATGTTGGCTTAGAGACTGGATTGTTTGAATTTTAGAGCCAGAGTTTGACCTCATTTTGTAGATGGGAAAACTGAGGTGCAGGGAGGCCACACAGGACTGATTCCAGGTTTTCGGAGTCATAATTCAGACACTCCAAGCAAGCATCGTCCCTGAATTCTCAGGCATTCCTGGGCCCCCTTCCTGAGTGGCCCCGAGGCACTCAAGAAAGCCAGGAGGGCGGACAGATGGTGGCCGCCGTGC
Organism: Dasypus novemcinctus; assembly: GCF_030445035.2. Classification (NCBI taxonomy): domain Eukaryota; kingdom Metazoa; phylum Chordata; class Mammalia; order Cingulata; family Dasypodidae; genus Dasypus; species Dasypus novemcinctus. The sequence goes on from NC_080678.1 coordinate 13,199,381, forward strand.
CCCAGCCCACCGTTCCAACTTCCCTTGGCCTTGACAGAGGGCCCTAAGGACCTCTCACCTTCGCCAGCTTCCAAAGAACTGCAGCTGGTGGCGCCAGAGCCTTCTCTTTCTCTTCCCCCTGCAGCCATGGGAAGCAGACCAGCTTATCTGGGGAATAATTAAATTAGGAATCAATTCGCAGAATGCAATTTTATCTGATCTGGTCAAGCCCATAAACAAAGGGCCCTGATTGTAACTCCAGGACACATTAGAAGTTGTTTTTAGAGAATTATGCTGGACTCAAGCATTGAAAGAAATGTGCAGAGGCCAGCCCTGGAGAGCCCCCTGGTTAGCTCTTTTGCATGGGCTGGGGGGTGGGGGGGGTGGCAGTCCTGGGGGTGTTTTGGCTGTGCGGTGACTAGCCTTTCAAGTTCAAGTTCATCGTTAAAAGAGCCTTGTGAATACATACCCTGCTGTCCCTGATGCCAGAAGACAGCTTCACAGGTGTACTAAGAAGAAAGCTTTGCAGGAAACTCAGTGGCTCTAAATCAGGGGTGCTGCATCCCAACCACACAGTCCCTACATCCCAACCACACGGTCCCGTTTCGGTCCTGTTGCATGGGGACAGTGGGCACTGGGCGCCCGTGTGTGTGTGTGTGTGTGTGTGTGTGTGTGTGTGTGTGTGTGTTTGTGCGCGTGCGCACGTGCTGCATACACGCCTTAAGCTCTTTAGCTAACAACCTCGGATGTAACTTCGCCGTCTCCTTTATAAGCTTTCCTTTGGGGAGAGTTTCCTGTTAATCCACAGCAGCGACGAGGGACAGAGATGATCTCGGGAATGAGGCTCTTTCTCCTCTGCACTCCTTGGGTTTCATGACCAGAGTCCCTGGATATGACTGTAAGAAAGAAATCTTCTGGAAGAAAATAAGTCTCACCCGATTGTGGAGAAGAAAATAATTTATGCCCCTTCTTGTAAGAAGGGGCACACAACCAGAAAATGTGGCTGGCGCCCCAAACAAAGGAAAATGACACAATTTCTACCCCTGAGCCTGGCACACAAGCCCTTCCTCTGTTTCTCCATAGATTGGATACTTCAGAAGTTAGAGCCTATCCGGGAAGATCTAACTATCCCGCGCAAAAGTTTGTGATTAACCACTTCCCCCATCACATTCCAACCATCTTAGCTTTTACCTGCTCCCCTTTGCCAAATAAGGAATGGAATTTAGTGCTGAATTGGTATTGACTTAGCTCTTTCTTGGGCATCTTTTTTACTGCCTGTAGGACTGGCTAAAGCTGGCTTCCTTTGTTGCTGCTTAACCCAGGAGTGGGAGACTGAGGCAGTAGGCTGCCAGGTTACATTAATTGTTTTCTTCCTTTATGTGAAAACTAAACTAACCTTTGTTTCTTACATGACCAACACACAGCTCCCATTACTCAGCAGCAACGGAGGGGTTTCCACGTCTGTCTGCCTTGTCTCCCTGAATGCCCTGCTGCTCACCTGCTCAGCTCCCCGAGGTCCAGGGGGCTCCTTTGCTGCTTAGCTGGTCGTGGTAGGAATTGACTCTGTCTCTTCACCACTAGAAGATGACCAATTCCTTTAGGACAGGACATGTGTCTTCTTCAAGGTAGTATCCCCAGGACCTAGACCATGGGAAAGGAAGATTGGATGAGTGGATGGCTAGATGGGTGGGTGGATGGACGGACTGACACGTGGATGGGCAGATGAAAGGGAGGAAGATAGTCTAGTTTCCTGGCTGCTGAAACAAATACCATACGATGGGTTGGCCTAGCAATAGGAATGTGTTGGCTCATGGTTTTTAGGCTAGAAGGCTGGCCTCCTCCTGGGGTCTGTATCTTCTGTCTGGCTGGTAATCTTTGGGGTTCCTTGGCTTTGCTGTCACATAGCAGGGCACATGGCCACGGCATCTCCTTTCTCTTCCTGGTTCCATTGCCTTGCAGCTCCTGGCTGCTCCCTGGGGCTTTTCTTCCATCTCTAGTTTTCTTTGCTTATAAGGACTTCAGCCATAATCTCATCTTCCAAGGTCCTATGTGCAAATGGGGTCGCACCACAGGCCCAGGGGTTGGGACCTGAACGTGCCTTTTGTGGGGGACAAAAGTAGAAGGCCAGAGTGAGGTACTGAAAACCTAGACCCTAAGTGCAGGCATATCGCTGAGTTTGGCCAAAAGTCAAGTCTGAGGGAACAGTCCCCCCAGACTGCCCTCACCTTAGACCCCAGCCTCAAGGTCAGGGCATCCCCTGACCATCCTCAGTTCGAAAGTTCACTGGGATGGAGAGAATGCAGCCAAGTGCTGCACTTAGGATTACAATAATACAGTAGAGCAAAAGGATACACATCAGAACCAGCCGGAGGTGGAGGATCTTGGACAGGGAAGGTTCCAAGCACAAAGTTCCTGCCCTCCTCAGGGATGCGTTTTCCTGCTGGTACCGAAGTGTGACGATACGTAGAGGGTCGCCAACCAGGGAAGTGCACTGGAGCTTTGGGTGTCTGAGTCTTTCTTGGGGTTTGTTATGAGTGGTGATTGATGGAAGCAGTGCCCACCTAGCTGGTCACCAGCCCCCTCCTTGGAGATCAGGCTGATGTGCCAGGTGGTGGTTGGTTCTGGCCTGGCCAGCCTCACCCTGCGGGGCTGCCTGGCAGGCCCCTCTGAGTTACTCAGCTCCTTAGGGTGAGTAACAGACACTCCCATCCCTGGAGCATGCCAAATGTTTGGAGTTTATCCACCTACCACCCCTAGGAGCCTGGACAAAGGCCAGAGCTCTCTTTAGATGGGACCGAATTCCTTAGGACACCAAAGGCAAGGGTCTCCTGAGCACCGCTGGCCAGCCCCCTTCGTAGCTGGGGAAATTGAGGCCTGCAGGGAGAGGTGACTTGCATGGATCACTCCGCTCCATGATAGAGAACGCTTGGGAACCTGGTCCTTGAGTTTCACCAGCTCTTCTGATTCCGGCTCTTTTTCTTTTTAAAGATTTATTTATATACTTTATTTTTATTTATCCTTCCCCTACCCCCTGCCCACAGGATCTCTCACCTGTCTGCTCATTGTTTGCTCAACTTCTTAAGGAGGCATGGGAACTGAACTCGGGACCTCCCACGTGGGAGGCAAGAGCCTCAGCTGCATCTGTTCCCCGTGGGCTGCAGCTTCTGCTGGCCTGAGGCATCTGCTCGTTTAGGCGTCTGCTTGTTGTGGCGGGTGCAGTGTCTAGCTTGTTGCTACATCCAGCAGGTGCAGGCGTCTGCTTGTCTTCTTTAGGAGGCACCAGAACCCGAACCCCGGACCTCCTATGTGGTTGGCGGGCACCCAACTGGTTGAGCCGCATGCACTTCCCTCTACACTGCCTCTTGAGTCACCTGCTGGTGAATGACCCAGAACTCTTGTCGAGAGCCTGCTATGGGCCAGGACTGCCCTAGGAGCTGGGGATCTGCACTCACTGGGTGTGGAAAAGTTCACACCTACCAGAGAAGATGGAACTGGGGACCAGAAAGGCAGCCCGTGACTCCCAGAACGGGTGGCGACTGCTGATGAGGGAAGAAGGCCTCTTCTAGGATCACTGTCTAAGCTGACCCTTGAGTAACAAGTAGCTGCTGCCCGAGGATTGGGAATGAGCATCCCCAGCAGAGGAGACAGAAAGGGCGCAGACCAAGGCGGTGGGGGGAGATGTGTGGATGTAGCTCAAGTGGCTGAGCACCAGCTTCCCATGTATGAGGTCTCTGGTTCAATCCCCAGTACCTCCTAAAAGCAAACAAATGAGAAAAACCAGCTGTCATTGGAGAATGGATGTAGCTCAGTGGTTGAGCGCCTGCTTCCCATGTACGAGGTCCTGGGTTCAATCCCCAGTACCAACAGGGGGCCAGTGGATGGGATGGGATTCAGTGATGTGTTGGAAAGCCAGCCAGAGGGCCTAATACGTGGCTCACTTGGGTTGATGTCAGTCCTTTTCTGTTCCCCGTGCTCTAAGCACCAGCTCCTGCCTTCTCAAGGCTCAGTCTCTGGGGGAAGAACTCGTGCCCACTGCTGGCTGCCATGTGGCTGCTGCAGGGTCTCAGGACACAGGGCTGGAGAGAAACAAAGAAAAACCCCAGACTCTTTGTTCTGCTCACTGGTGAGCAGAAGTTGTTATTATGTCAACACGTGTTTCAGCGGGGAAGTCTTAGGGTGGGCAGCTTAAACAGCACTAAGTAAAAGCAAGGCAGAAATAGGCAGAAATCCCAAAGGTGAGCATGGGGCTGTGAACTTGAATTTGGTGACAATTCCAAGCATCCTGTTTTGGTGGAGAGGGGACTCTTTGGAGAGGACAAGGGCAGAGCAGACTCCTCCCAACTTGGTCTTTTCCTTGAGCATTGCTTTCCTGCCCTGCCCTTGACCAAGACTTGGCCCCCCTGGGCAATGGACTTGCTCTTGAGCTTTCTCAGGTGGAGGATGTTTCTTCTTTTCTGCCTCTGGGTCTGGAGGAGGGGCCGCCATCTTCCTCCCTTCTTCTGCTGCATCCAGATGTTTCTCTCCTCTCCTCCATAAGAACTCAGCTCCTGGAGGGCCCTGCCACTTCAACGTCCTACCTTCTCCTTCCCTTTGTTGCAGGTGACTCCCCACTCCTCGATGGTGGGCCCCTGGTTGTCTCCCCGTGACTTCCTGGGTCCTCCAGCTCCTCCCTCTTCAGGGCAGCTGGACTCTGCACCTGGAGGCCCACACACGACGTAGTCCTCCCTGCTCTGTCCACTAACGTCAGCCTTTCCTTCATGGAAACCACTGCCAAGGCATCACCTGTTTGAGCTGACACACAGTAGGGCCTCAACAGATTGGGTCTCTCAATTACTTTCATAAACTTGGGCTCCGTCACTGTCCTCTCTCGATACCCTTAAAAGTATAAGACCACAAGGTTTGCGACATAGATGTTTATCAGCAGTTATAATAATAGACACCACCATTTTATTATTTATGATTGTTAAACTGTGGACAAACGTAAATTTCCCTGTGTAATAGTAAATACAGAGCGAAAGAGAAACACAATCTTTTTTTCTGGATACTTTGATTTAGAATCATTCCAGAAGTCCGTGCAACCTCTTCCGTGTCCATGCTGCCTAGAATCGGTGTTCATCATGACTTCTGAGGATGTGTTGAGAGGCCTTTGGCAGTCCTAGGTGCTGCCTGGTAATTTAAAAATATATATATATTTTTAATTAATTTTAAAAGATATACAGGTTACATAAAATGTTACATAAAAAATATAAGGGATTCCCATATGCCCTACTCCCCACCCCACACCTCCCACTTTTCCCACACAACTTCTTTCATTAGTGTGGTACATTCATTGCAATTGATGAACACATTTTGGAGCATTGCCACACAGCCTGGATTATAGTTTACATTGTAGTTTACTCTCTTTCCCACTCCATTCTGTATATTACAGCAGGATATATAATGTCCTGTATCATCTGTTGCATTAGATTGTTGTTTTTTTTTTCACTTTTTCTTTTGGAATTTTAGACTCATAAGAATTACAAAAATAGTACAGAATCCCCGTATACCTACCCTTCATCCAGCTTCCCACAGTGATTTCTTACAGAATCACTGTACATGATCAAAACCAGGAAATTGGCATTGGTACAATTCTGTCAAGTAAACTGAAGACCATATTCTGTTACCTTTTAATTTTATTAAGTCTAAGGACCCTTAGCCCTCTGGAAGCATTTTAGAATGTCATAAACTTGAGCGTTGTCTTTTATCTTCTAGATTATGTTTGGATCCCTTCCCATTGGCCATCAAGTAAAATTAGTTTCCATTAGGTCAGCCAATCCTTGGAGACCCATGATTTATGCATGCCACCTGTTCCGTGCCCCCCCAAGATGCTTTACAGGGCATCATCCCCGATGTCTGCACACAAGACCTCCTGTCCCTCAAGTCCGTGCGGGGGGCTGTGGAGACGCAGCCTGGTGGGGTAGAGTGTAGGATGACAGTTGGGGAGCTTGAGTTTTGATAACAGTAACTAATTGTTATGGGTTGAATTGTGTCCCCCCAAAGGTAGGTTGAAGCCCTAACCCTGGAACCTCAGAATGGGCCCTTAGTTAGAAATGGGATTATTGCAGGTGAAATTAGCTAAGATGGGGTCCCACTGGAGCAGGGGGAACCTGCAGCCCAATATGACTGGTGCCCGTCTAGGAAGGGGACGAGACTGAATCAGCGAGGGGATGGCACGTGAAGACAGATGCAGGGAAGACAGCCCTGTGACCACAGAGGCAGAGACTGGGGCTCTGCTGACACAAGCCAAGGCACGCAAGGATTGCCGGCGATTGCCGGGAGTGGGGAGAGGCCAGGCAGAGGGGAGCTCGGCCCCCGTCGCCTTCAGACTTCTGGCCTCCAGCGCCGTGGGAGAATGCGTGCTGTTTATTTATTTATTATCCAGTTTGTGGTAATTCATTATGCAGCCCTGGGAAATCTAGACTTGGGCGTTTACTGAATATTTAGCCTGTGCTAGGCTTAATCCATATTTTCTTTTCTCAGCAACCAGTGAGGCCAACATGATGGACATCCCCATTTTGCAGGTGTGAAAACTGAGGCCCAAGTCTATTCACCCCGTGAGTGGGTGAGTTGGGACTTGAGGCCAGGCAGCCAGGCTCTCAGAGTTGCTTGCTCAGCACCGACCTTGGAGGGCCGCCCTCCTTGGTGCAGGCCTGGACCCTTCTGGACCCTGTCGTCCCTGACAGCTCTGTGACCTGGGGCAGCTCGTCTGACCTCTCTGAGCTTGGCAATGCGAGGTGCTTGGGTGAGATCCGTCAGGTCCCTTCTGACTCCGAGTGCAGTTGGTGTTGCTGTGAACAGTTATTCCCGCCGTGGTAACAACACAACAAGGCCCATGCAAAAAAAAAGCACGTGCTTTTAGGGTTAGGATTTCTGCTGCCTGGTCTGATCTGAAGGCAGCCTCAATTTCAACTGGACTATGCTCTGGTGTATTTGAAGTAACCCGTCTACTAATGGATTTGTTTATTTTTTTTAAAGATTTATTTATTTGTTTATCCCCCCTCCCCCTCGTTGTCTGCTCTCTGTGTCCATTCGCTGTGTGTTCTTCTCCATCTGCTTGTGTTCTCTTTTTTTAAAGGATTTATTTATTTATTTCTCTCCCCTCCCCCCACCCCGGTTGTCTGTTCTCTGTGTCTATTTGCTGCGTCTTCTTTGTCCGCTTCTGTTGTTGTCAGCGGCACAGGAATCTGTGTTTCTTTTTGTTGCGTCATCTTGTTGTGTCAGTTCTCCGTGTGTGCGGCGCCATTCCTGGGCAGGCTGCACTTTCTTTCGCGCTGGGTGGCTCTCCTTACGGGGCGCACTCCTTGTGAGTGGGGCTCCCCTACGCGGGCATACCCCTGTGTGGCAGGCACTCCTTGCGTGCATCACACCCGGGGTTTGAACCGTGGACCTCCCATGTGGTAGACGGACGCCCTAACCACTGGGCCAAGTCCGCCGCCTGCTTGTGTTCTCTTTAGGCATCACTAGGACCTTCCGGAGTGGGAGAGAAGTGCTCAACCTCTTGCGCCACCTCAGCTCCCTGGTCTGCCGTGTCTCTTATTGTCTCTCCTCTGTGTCTCTTTTTGTTGCATCATTTGCTTGGACCGGCTCGCTGCATGGGCCAGCTTGCCTTCACCAGGAGGCCCTAGGAATCGAACCCTGGACCTCCCGTATGGTAGATGGGAGCCCAATCACTTGAGCCACATCCACTTCCCTAAATGGATTTCTTAAAATGCATGATCTCTGTGCCGCAAGTCCCCCACTCAGCTCGGGGGTCGGGCGATGCCCATACGGCTGGCGGGAATGGTGAGGGGCCCACCCTCAGCCTGGCGCAGCAGTGAGTGTGAGCCGCCACTAGCAGGGATGGGAGGGCATCGTCTACATACACCTAATTGCTTTTGCATTCCCTAGAAAGAAAGGCTAAAGTTAAGCTTGTTTGTAAATGGTGCTTCAGTTGTGCAGCCTTGGGGACAGGTTGTCAAAGCTAACGGAGCGGGGCGTTCGCTGGAGAGCTTCATTTTCCTTGAAGGTTGTGGGCTGAGCGCATCACTCAGTGAAGGTAAAGATTTTCCCATTTAGAGGAGCTGAGAGGGCGTAAGCTTCGGGTCATAAATTTCATGGAAGGGACCTCCGTTCTAGATGGCCTGGATGGTGGGGACGAAGGTGTAATTACATTAGCGTGATAAATTAGAGGCCTCCATAGTTTCTAAATCATCAGGCAGAGTTGCTTTAGAGACAAACTGGCTCATGGAAATGGCGCTGACTAATAACGTCACTCTTGCTATAGACTGGAAGATTCTGATTCTGAAGTGCCCCTGCAATAAACCTCAAGTGAGGTGCAATTTTCTAATTGTCAGTTTGTTCTTTAGCTGTAACATATACCACGAAATAAGGAGAGCTGTCTAGGTGTGAGGTCTCTCTTTTCATTGTGATTGTATAGCTCTTTGGGGACATCAGGAGTGGCTACTTGATTGGCCTGGCCCAGGGCAACCTGCAAAGAAGGAGCCCCTTGTTGAGAAGTTATCCACCACTTCAAGAGAGTGCCAGTGGAGCATGTGTCAAGTGCGGGGCCGAGTGACTGCATGGACCCGGCCCCCGTGCCTTGTGTGCTGTGCATCCTGGACCAAGTAGATTCATGGCAACTTGTGAAAAGAGTGGACTGGAAATACCCTGCAGGCGGTGGCTGGCCGAGTCATAGGGTGTTCCCCGGGGGAGGGGGGGCCAGGGTGCCGTGTGCGAGCTTAGGAAATATGTGCTGAGCTGAATGACTCATGGGAGTGTACCGTCCTGGTCTGCTTGTGGGACTTCTTTATTATTATTTTAAAAAATATAATAACATTTCTTTTAAAAGAGGTTTTAGAGTACAGAAAAGTTACATCGAAAGTGTAGGGGGGGAAGCAGATGTGACTCAACTGATAGAGCTTCTGCCTACCACATGGGAGGACCTGAGTTCAATCCCTGGGGCCTCCTGGTGAAAAAGAAAAAGAGAAAGCGTGCCCGTGTGGTGAGCCAATGCCTGCACGAGTGCCCGCGTGGTAAGCCAGTGCCCCGTGCAAGTGAGTCACAAAGCAGGATGATGACATATCAAAAGAGAGACAAGGGGAGAGTCAAGGTGAAGTGCAGCAGAAACCAGGAACTGAGGTGGCGCAATTGACAGGGAGCTTCTCTCCCCATCAGAGGTTTCTAGGATTGAATCCCGGTGAATCTTAGAGGAGAGAAAATGAGAATAGAAGACAACACAGACAGCAAACACAGCAGGGCAGGAGGAGGGAAAGGGGGGCAAGGAATAAATAAGCAAATAAATCTTAAAAAAAAGAAAAGTGTAGGGATTCCCATGTAGCCCCCTCCCCCTCCCACATCTTCCCTTATTAATAACATCTCACAGTTGTATGGGACATTTGTTAGAGCTGATGAATAAATATTGAAGTATTGCTACTAAGCAGGTCTATAGTTTATTTACCCTGTGGTTTACACTAAATTCCAGTACCCTAAAAATGCCCTGTGTTCTACATATTCTCCCCTCACCCTCCCTTCAGAACCTTTGGTAACCACTATCTTTATATCAGTGTTACATGTTCTTCCATTACTACAATATCAGTAAGTTTACTTTGTCCATGGTTGCCTTCCCCCCTTGTGTTTGTTCATTCCTCAGTCTTGAGGATTCTGGGGTGGTGATGTTCACTCTGCCTCAGACTGAGAGGGGGATTCGCTCTTATGGGGCAGATGGAAGACACTGTCTTGCTTGCAGTTGGTTTTTGGGATTGGGCTTGTCCATCAGCATTTTGTTAGTTGTCCTTGGTGAGTTTGAAGATCTGGAGAGTAGGTGTTGGTCGCAACTCTTCTGAGATTCAGGGCTTAACCAGCATGTAAATAGACCAAAGATTTAAGTCTCTGGGTTATGTATTTAATGGGTGTAATGTTAATTATAGGCTCAAATAAAAGGGGTAGAAGAATCACATGTAGGGAAATTATAAATGAGTCTTACTCTGCTGCATTGGGGAAATAGGCTATCAAATACTCCAAGATAAGGCCCACTGGCAGGGTGCTGATTTCAAGGGATTGTGTGCCTTGGCTGTCAAGTCCACGTGCCTCTACAGCCCTCAGGAGCATCATATTTTTTTTTAGATTTATTTATTTATTTCTCCCCGGCCACCCTGTCTGCTCTCTGTGTCCATTCCCTGTGCGTACTTCTGTGTCTGCTTGTATTCTCATTAGAAGCCTCTGGAAACTGATCCTGGGACCTTCCAGAGTGGGACAGAGGTGATCATTCTCTTATGCCACCTCAGCATCTTATGCCACCTCTCTGGTTTTCTAAGTCTCTTATTGTCTCTCCTCTGTGTCTCTCTTTCTTATGTCATCTCGCTGTATTAGCTCTCTGTGTTGGCTGGCACTCCTGTGTGGGGTGGCACCCCACATGGGCCAGCACTCTGCATGGGCCAGCTTGCCACGTGGGCCAGCTTGCCTTCACCAGGAGGCCCTGGGTATTGAACCCTGGACCTCCAGTATGGTAGATGGGAGCCCAATTGCTTGAGTCACATCTGCTTCCCAGTAGCATCCATATTTGAAGCTTCGTTCACAGTGGTAGTCAGAGAGATGTGCCTGAGACATGCATAAGTGTAACCTCTGGAATTTCTCCTGGCTCATTTTGAAATCTTTCAGCCATAAAAACTCTTCTGTATTTGATGTTTCCCTCTTTTGATCAAGATCTTTTTCCAACTGAATTGCTGGTTGGTGCTTGGTAATAATCCTTCAGTGCCAGGAAGGCTCATCCCTGGGAGTCATATCCCATGCTGGGGGGTGTGGGGATAGGAAGGTATAATGTTTATTTGCTGAGTTTGGCTTAGAGAGAGTCCACATTTGAGTAACAAGGAGGTTTAGGAGTTAACTCTTAGGCAATAGATATTAGGCTAAGTTTAAATTTTATAAGAATGAGCTTCAAAGTTACATGCATTAATATAGAGGACTTGACATATTGGTCTGTTTTATTTTATTAGGCATTGTCTATGTGCTCAAGAGATTCTTGCCTCTCTATTTGAGAACCTAGCGGGACTCCCTAGGATGGGTCTCTACCCACTGAGATTGTGTGGGTCTCTACCCACTGAGGTAACACTCTTCCTGCAGTTACTGGAGGGGGAGTGCAGCCTTCCATTTCCTATTCTGCCATCTTGGAGGTCTGCTTGTGGGATTTCATGTGGCTATACTTTAGGAGTCCAGAAGAACCCACGTCTTGGTGCTTCAGAATGGACAGGGACCAAGATTCTCAAATGAAACCCATTGTCTTCCCAGCCCAGCTTTGTGAAGAAAGGAAATCCTGAACTGAAAACCCTTCTGGATTAGGTATGTGCAAACTTCAAGTCTGGGTGGCTTTTCACTGCATGAAAAAAAGAGGATACAGTACCTCTTAATGGTTCATGTATGTTTCTCTTTGTGGCTCTGTGACTCAGTCCCTAGAGGGTTACCCAGCTCTAGGCTTTTCACATCCCAGCTGTCTTCTGCTTGGGTTCTGCCCCTCCTGGCCACTTAGCTGGAAAGGGCCCAGGGTTTCAGGGGCAGCTCTGGGTCATGCTAAACATTTCCTGCTTATGGGATGGGCAACTTGCAAACGTTGCGGGCACAGCATATCTTGGCAAAAGAACAAAATCCAATGCTCAGAGCATCCTCTGGAGTCGGTGACTACAGGGCTGGGAAAGGCTGTGTGCACCTTTGTGTGCAGTCTTTGTTCTTGCCAGAGTGGTGAACTGAGACTCGTGCCTGCTCCGTGGGGGCCCTTTTCTCTTAGAAGCCAGCGGGGAAGTGGAAAGTAGCATCTAGGGCAGGCTGCCACTGTGAGGGGAGGTTCCAGTGAAGGAGAGCCCAGATTTTGCAGGTTTTCAATTGGAATTTGGGGATCTTGAATGAGGATTAAAGTCATTTTTGTACTGGCAGAGGAGGTGAGGGGATAGTTACTCTGCTCAGAATAAATCAGGAAACCTGCCCAGATCAGGTTCTTTTTAGAGAGCGTCTCAGGAGGGTTGCGAGTACTGCCACTCGCTTTTCCTTCTTTTGTCCTCAGTTTGTGTAGAGGTCATTGGAGATGTGAGCTCAAAGGGAGCGGGACACTGCTTTCTTGTCCTTGTCACAAGTTGATGGGTCTGAATGGGGATGTGATACTTGAAAGAAAGAAAACCATCTTTTATAGCTCCTGGCGGGGGAGAGAGAGCAGGTCATGAATCTGGCAGCTCCGGAGGTGGCAGCTGCTCTTGTCCAGCCTGAAACTCGTGGAGGAGAGTCTGTGTTGACCCGGATTGTGCGGAATTCGACCCTCTGCTGAGTTCTCCAGACCGTGGGACCTCTCAGATAGTACCTAACTTAATCAGTCAAGAGCAAAAATAGTAGCGTCAATTTCAAGTGACTATTTTCTACCTGACGACATCCACAGTTATTGTTCTTATTTTGAAAAGAAAAAAAAAAAAAGAAAATCACCGTATTTTTATTTCTTGATGTGGGATCCCAGATAACTTGGATACTAAGTCTGTTTTATAACTGTTAAGGGGAAAAGATCTCAATACAGAAGTCAGAGAGAGAGAGATGAAATGGTGAACAAAATGTGCTAAAAATAAACCTTCCCCCATGTATGATATCAAAACTCCAGAAGCAGGAGGACCTCATTTGCATCGTTCACCTGCTGTACCCCGGAATGAATGAATCAGTTATTGGATTCCTGTGGGGGCCTCTGAGTTGGCATTGTTGGACAATGGCCTCCAATAGAAGGAAACTCTAAAGATACAAGAAAATAGTACTGCATTGTCAGGGCATGGCTCAGTTAATCTCCACGCCAGCCCTGAGAGGCAGGGAGCCTGATACCTGTTTGAGATGGGGTGGTCGAGGCTCAGAGAGGTTAGGTAACGTGTCCAGGGTTGCCCAGCGAGCACTCAGAGCCCATGAGGGAGGGAGAAAGGTCCCAGAAGGCCTCCTGGAGGGGCAGAGCCTGCAGGACATCCAGTAGAGGGTGGTGGGAGGTGAGGCACATTCCCAGGTTGTCATGGTGACGGTCAGAGTGGGGCAGAATCCCAGTTTGTGGAGAGCCTGCTGACGTCCCGGTGTCACAGGTGTCCGACTCGACCCCGACTCTGGGCTCCCCGGCCCCCGAGCTGTGCCCCGTCGTCTGTGTGGCTCACGTTGTCCAGGGCCTCCGGCTCACTGCCTCGAGGGGGCCTGAGCTTCTACAGGGACATTGACGGCTACGGGGATGTAGTTTTTCTTGGTTATTGGGAGATTTGAGAAATTCTCTGGAAGTAGCTTGCAGGGTGAGAACCTTCTAGTAGGACCAGTGGAAGGATTCAAGGTCTCCCTCCTGGATGTGAAGGGGGAGGGTCCAGGGTGAAGCAGCAGGTGGCCCCTGGTGGGACCGGGACGGCTGCAACTTGCTGTGGATCGCATACACCTTAGCCCTGGGAAAACCTGATCTGGAAAGAGGCTTTTTAGAGAAGTTGTGAGCTTGCAAAACCATCCTGCGTAGTGTGCAGAATTCCCATACATCACCCCTCCACCAACACCTTACACTGTTGTGGCACATTTGTTACAGATGATGAAAGAACATCATCAGACTATTTCCACCAACTATGGTCTACAGCGTATACTTGGTATATTTTTTCCATACACCCCCTATTTCAATACTACTTATTATATTGCGCATTTGTTGTAGTTCATGAGGGAACACTGTCTATTTGTACTGTTAACCACAGTCCACCTTCCACCACATGGTTCATGTGTTATATGGTCCCGTGCCTGCTCCTTTCTCTCTACCGTGTACACGCAGTGGCTCTCGCTTTCATCACAGAGTTGTACAGTCATCGCCCCAGTAAACCTTTGAGTGTTTTCCTTAGTCCAAAAAGAAAAAAATCCCATACAGCCTGTTATTGACTCTTAGCACTGATAGAGTACCTTCTTTGATACTGATGCGAGAATATTACAATATTGCTGTTAACCGTAGTCTGTAAGTTACATTAATTGTATCTTCCCCATGCATCACCCTGATCTTACCACCTTGTAACAGTGATGTACCTTTGTTCTAGTTCATACATGAGTATTCTTGTGTTAACCACAATCCTCATCCACCTCTGGGCTCACTGTGTTATTCAGTCCCTAGGTTATGCTCTAGTTTCTTCCAGTTGACGTTTACCTCCCTAGGCTACCCTTTCAACCACAATCCCATTTATAAACCAGCCGTGTTAGTTTTACTCACTTTCATGTGTTACCACCAACTCTGTCCATTTCCACACTTCCACAGTCAAGCTACCTGGAAATTCCACGTACATCAAGCACCAGTGCGCCTGCTCAGTCCAGGACGGAGGCTTTTCGAAACCCCCGCCTGGGCTCTGCCCCTGCCCGGCTGAGCCTGGCTGTCGGTGCCACCAGCTGGCAGCGCCGCCGTAGCCCGGGAGGGCTGGGCGGCCCAGCCTCCTAGCCGAGGCCCCTCTGGGAACCCTCAGACCTGGCAACGGGAGGTCGTTAGCTGTCCGACTGCTCGCTCGCTCGTAAAATCAGCCCTAAGTGCTCACGAGCTCTGTTAACCATTTAAAAATGCATGAGCAGAGGAGGCCTTGGGTTCGGCGCCTTTGAGAGGACGTGAGGGAAGACACTGGCCTCCGCGGTCAAGGGCTGGGCTGCCCTGGCTCCTCCATGCCCGTGCCAAGCTGCCTGTGTGTGCTTTGCTTGCTCCTCGCTTTCTCACGGGGCGGACACTCGACACCACCGGGCCCAGCCTTTTTTTCCTTTGGTGAGCTTTTTACAATTACTAGGATAACACGCACATTAAAGAGCACCCATCGCGAGTGCACAGCAGGATGGGTTTTTACAAACGGAGCACTTGTGTGCAGCCAGGACCCAGCCCAAATGTCTTAAGTCCACCCCAGAACCCTTGGCTCCTTTCCAGTTACTAAACCCCAGCCGCTGCCCCCACACCCACCCCCATCTAGAGGTAAGCGCTGACTTCTGCCGCTCAGGTTCGCTTTGCCTCAGTGGGCTCTAGATACATGGAATCATGCCGTGGGTTCTCCTGGCGTCGTGTTGGTGAGCTCCTCCTGGGGCGGGCTGGACTTGCTTCTTTCCTCATATCTGAATCGTGTCTCCCTACTGTGCTGTGGAGAGCCGCTGTGCAGCTTCCAGCTGTGGCTTTTGGGGTGCTGGGAGTCCCCCGGGACTGGCTTGGTAAGCAGGTGGCTGCACTGCTGGGGGTGCACACCTAGGAGGAGAATTGCTGCTCTCTGGGAATAAGTGTGCTCAGTGTCGGCAGATGCTGCTGTTTTCCCAAGTGATTGTACCAATTGACACGCCTGTCAGTAGCATGAGTCTCTTAAAAGGTGAAAGAAGGGCCTGGGAAGAATGTAACTTGTGGCTGACTCCCCTTTGCCCCCTGCCCAGAGATCCCAGAAAGGAAAACCCTGGGGGGCTAACTTCTGCCCCTGCTGTGGGCTTGCGTGGGAGGATGGGCTGGGACTGAGAAGACCGTTGGTCCCAGGGCCACTGGCCCTGCTGGAATTCTGCCCCCCATGGTGCACCCCCCCGGCCACGCCTCCCTGGAAGCCAGTCTTTGTGTCTGAACTTGGGGACGTGCTGGCCTCAGGGAAGAGCCAGCGGTTGGTCAGGGCCCTCTGGCTGCCTGCTCTCCTTGAAGGAAAGCCCCTGGGCTAATGGGCGAGGGGAGGGTAGCCGGTCCCTCTCCTGGCAGGGGTCTGGGGGTGCCACCACTTAATGGCTCATCCTAGAGGAGGCTTTCTTTGCAGAGCAATCCCGTCTCAGGACCAGCTGGTTTCTGCAAAATCCCTCTCTTGTACAGCTTTACCGGCCAGGCCCACCCACCCTGTATTCCAGGTGGGGAAAGAGCTTTCCCAGGCCCTGGGCTCTCGGTGACAAGGCCTGTGTTTGCAGATCAGAGGGAAGAGGGACATTTACTGAGCGTCCCCTCATGCTCACAACAAGTCTGAGCAGCAGGCCCATTGGCCTGCCCGTGTCCGATGAGGAAACGGGAGGTCCACAGGGAGGCCTTCGCAGCAGAGCTGGGACAGCGGCTGGCTGGGGCGGAGTGCGGCGTGCAGCCCCTCCCTGCGCGGCCCCTCCCCAGCTGGCCCCCGCGGCTGATGGCTGGATGGGGGAGACTCAAGGCAGTCCCGGGAAGGGAAGAGGCCCGCCTGCGTCCCGGGCTGCCTCTCCTAGCCCCAAACCCCCTCAGAAGCCGCAGATGCGGCAGAGCCTCAGCAGCCCTTGCTCTGAGTTAGGGACTGTGGTGTGGACCCCTCCCCACCATCTGTGAGCTCGGAGCAGAGCTGGCCAGGCAGCCCAGTGCCCAGGGGAGACCACCGGCTCTGGGGGTTGGGACACCTTCTCGTCCTTGGTGTCTGCCGAAAACGGCCCCCTGGGTTGCTGCCCACCTGCCGCCCCCCATACTCCCCTCCATTCAGCACCCTGGGGCGAGGCCTTAGAGGCACAAACACAGTAGGTGCATCTTATATAAATTTTGGGAAACAACGATTTCCTAGGGTCTTTTGGGGGGAGGGGAAAGACGGTAAGCAGGAAGATAAAGGCAGTAAGAAACAGACCCCGCCCGCTAGGAGCTCGAGGTCCAGAGCAGAGCTGGCTGCTAGAACTTTCTAAGGATGCGAATGTTCCATGTCCTCGCCGTCCAGTGTGGTGGTAGCACTCGTTATATATGTGAGCAATTGAGGTGGGGCTGGTACAACTGAGGACTGGAACATTTTAATTTCCTTTAAGTTTAATTAATTTAAAATTTAAAATGGATGCTTGAGTCAGTTACTGGAAAACTTTTAAGAATAGTTGGAGCAACTTGGGTGTGTTCATAGAGCTGTAAATTTTATAAAATCTAAATAACTTGAGCTACTGCTCAAGTATTTCTGATGAAATTCTGGCATCCAGATGGAGACATGCTATAGGTGTAAAATACACAGCAGATTCTGAAGACTTAGTACCAAAAAAAGGAAGTGAGATAGCTTATTAATAATTTTTGTATCGCATACATGTTGAAGTGACAACATTTTAGATGAGTTAAATAAAATCCACTAAAATTAGCTTCACCTGAAAAATATCAACTTACGTAGGTGGTTTGCGGCCAAGCAGAGACGTGCTGAGGATTCCCGTTTTGGCTGGAATTTGGCCCAGAGTGGAGGAGACTGGGGCCATGCCCCCTCCACCCCGCCTGCCTCGTGGGGCCCACCTGGGGGCCGGGCTCCGGGCTGACGCACACCTGGCCCTGCCTGGGATGTTCGGCTGGGGTTTGGCTGGCCCAGCACCCCCCACCCAGCACCCCCCACCGCCCGTCGGGGACCTTGTCCAGAGCAGGAGCGGAGGCAAGCCCAGGGCCCTTCCCTTCCTTCCGCGCCCGCCAGGTGGTGCCTGCAGAAGTGAGCCTCCGCCCTGCTCCCCACCCAGCTGCAAAGGGGGGGCCCCGCCAGCGCCGCGGCTGTGTCTGCCTCCCCCTTGACGCCCCCCCGTGGGGAAGCCCCATGAGCCCCGCCGAGGCCGTGTGGGGCCGCATCCCCTGCAGTGCCCGGCGCTCAGGCCGCTGCCCCTGACCCGTCGTCCTCTGCGTGGATTCGGGGCTGCCTCCCCACTGGCCTGCCGGCCGGGCTGGCGAGACCCTGGCTGGGCCCACTGTTCTCTCGGGTGCACCTGAGCCCGGCACGCAGTCGGGGTGGAGTCCATTTCAAGCCTCCCCCCTGACTTAATGGTCTAATAGGGCCCTTGGTGGGGCGCCCACCGACCTTGGGACCCCACCTGCTGTGTGTCTTAGCACTCTAAAAGAAAAATGAACTTTCTCTTATTATTTGAATTGATGTTTCTTATTATAGTCAATTGTTTTTGAAGTTATTCACAAAGTCTTACTTTAAAAATAACTTTTCTCTGTTTCTGATTTTTATTTTAAGAGAGAATATTAAGGCAGGTGATGATGGGAAGGCAGAAATTTTTTGTCAGAGCGTAGTGATTTCTTTCACAGCTGACTCAGAAGACATTAAAATGCATGTGTTGTGAGGTTGAATAGGTGATGAGTTTTTCCTGAGTTAGAACATGAGGGATCAGGTATTGCAATAGACAGCAAAGTAATTCATTTCTGGTGCATTTCATGAGCCAACCCTCTAGAAGAGGCCAGCAGGGAAAATGGGACTGCAGGTCACAGACCAGGCCAGACACATACCCTACCTGCCAGCTAAACGCAAGTCCAGGAAGCAGGTGGCGATAGGAATGGTGGCGATGGCGGTGGTGGTGGCGGTGGCGGTGGCGGTCCCAAGTCCAGCCCTTAAGGGACGTCGGCCCCCGCAGCCTGTGCGCCACACAGATGATCGCTTTCCTCCCTGCAGTTCCAGTACACGTTATCATCACCGTCTCCACTTTTCAGATGAGACCCCTGAGGTGGGCTTGGGCAGCCGAGCCAGGATGAGCACCCTGTGCTCACGACCCTGCCCCCCTGCAGAGGTCAGCACCTAAACAGCTCACGACAGCGTGGACGCGGCTGGGCTCTGCATCTGCCCCAAAGAGAACTTGAGGCAGCTCTGCCTGGAATTGGCCAGATGCTCATTTTTTGCATCAGTTATCTCGCTAATTGAAGCAGAGGGCCTGGGAGTTTTGACATTAAGTATCTGGATAATTGTCTCTATGTATCATTTTCGCTTTACCTGTTTAGACACAGCCTTTCATGAAGACTGAAAACCCACCTCTGTTTGGGGAAATGTTAGTAACTTAGGCGTCTAACTTGGTTTCCCCAAAGTACCTGATGGCTTAGGCTTCGAGCTCTATGTGTTAAGTGCCCAGCGCACAAAACTCTCCTCCTGCCTGGTTGTCAGACTGGCAGGGCCAACCTTGACTCGGGCTGACTGCCTGACCCTGCTTATCTGGAAAACAAGGGCTTTAGGCCAGACGGGCTCTCACGAGCCTCCGTCTGGTTCTAAGGTTCTGTTCCAGTGGCTTCCTTGCCCCACTGGATTATGTATCTCAGGAGCACAGGATGGAAGTTTGCCGTTTTCAAGTCACTCCTTGAGGCCTAGCACAGGTGACGGAACAATATGCCTGAACAAGTGTGCAGGGCGCCCGGGCTTTCACTGAATGAGGTGAATGTGAATGACTGGCCAGAAAATACCTGTAGAAGGTAAATATCTAAGAGCTTCATGCTGCCTTTGAAAAATGTTCCCGATCTCTTCTTTGTGATCCCCAAAGGTATTTTTGCAGGGGCTTGACGTGTGCTGAGTGCCCGGATCCTGCGTGTTAATCACCTCCCATCAAGTGCAGGGTGGGTGTCAGCCTGTGCTGCGCTGGGCCTGGGGTTTGGGGGCGCCTGCCCAGCCGCGACTGACTGTGCAATGTGTGCACAGCCCCGCTTCCGCAGCACAGCCCCTCGGTGGTGCTCGGCTGCTGTAGGGGGTGGGGTGCCTGGGGCAGACGGAGGAGGCTGGACTGTGGAATGTGTCGACACAAGTCCTGCTGTCCCTAAGAGGCCTGGCAGGGTCTCAGGATCTCAGAATTCTGCGGTTCAGCGGGTGGGCGGGTTCCCGGAGAAGAAGGAAGCAGCTGCCTGTGCGGGGCCCGCCTGCTGGAGGGAGGGCCTGGGGTCCAGGTAGGGGTGCCTGGGGTGCAAACGCTTCATCTCTTTTTTTTTTTTCTTTCCATTTTTAATGCACTAATTTTAGAGCAGTCTTAGGTTTATTGAGATATTGCACAGAAAGTGCAGAGGCCCCCCCTCCCCATTACACATACCCAGCTCCCCCTCTTACTGATATCTGGCATTAGCGTGGTGCGTTTGGTGCAACTGGGGAACCGATATTCATACGTTATTATTATTATTATTTTTTTAAAAGATTTATTTTTTGTTTATTTCTCTCCCCTTCCCCCTCCCACCCCTGTTGTCTGCGCTCTGTGTCCATTTGCATGTGTTTGATACATTATTATTAATGGCTGTCCCTAGTTTAGGTTAGGGTTTAATCTTTGTGTTGTAGGGGTCGATGGGCTTTGCAAAATGCATGTCCTATATCCACCATTACAGTGTCATTCAGGGTCATTTCACTGCCTTAAAAGTGCCCCACGTTCCACCTATTCACCCCCGCTCCTGCCCCCCACCTCCCCCCACTGAACCCCTGGCCTTTTTACTGTCTCTAGTTTTGATTTCTCAGTGTCATGTGGTGTATAGCCTTTCACTTAGCAAGGTGCATTTAAGCTTCCTCTGTGTCTTTTTGCGGTTTGATAGCTTTTTTTTTTTAAGGTATGGGACCTGGCATTGAACCTGGGACCACACCTGTGGGCAGCCGGCACTCAGCCACTGAGCCACATTGGCCTCCCTGAATTGTTTGTGGTTTTTTTTCCCCATCTGTTTTGTTTGTTGTTTGTTTTTGCTTATTTGGGGAGGGGAGCGGGGGAGGCACCAGGAACCAAACCCAGGACATCCCATATAGGAAGCAGGCGCTCATCTGCTGAAGCCACATCTGCTCCCTGCTTTTTTTTTTTTTTTAATTGCTGAATAATATTGCATCATATGGATGTTCCACAGTTTGTTCATCCATTCACGTATTGAAGGACATCTTGGGTGCCTCCTGTTTGGGGTAACTATGCATAAAACTACCTTAGACATTCATGTGTAGGTTTTTGTCTGGACATAAGTTTTCACCTCATTGGGGCAGATACCCAGGAATGCGATTGCTGGGTGGTGTAATAAGACTGTGTTCTTTGTAAGCAGCCCCAAACGCCATCGAAAGGGCTGTATTCTCTTTTTTTCGATTATAAAGAACCCTACGTCTTGCTTTTGGCTATCTCTAGGGAAAGGCATCTTGGGGTTTGTTCATTCACTTTTGCTTAAGGTTTTGTAGCTGTAAAAAAGGGTGTGAGCACCTCGGAAAAACGGAGTCAACTGAAGAAGTCCAGCGAGGTTGTAAACTGTTTTGTCATCAGAAGGTGAAAATCATCCCAGCTGACGATCATTTAGAAAAAAGACCATCTGAAATTGCTTTTGGGACACCAGAAACATGTTTCTTTCAAACAGTCTCATAAGGAGAGGAGTGGGCTGGGCCCAGAGATAAATGCAAAAATAAATGACCAAACATAATAACATGTTAGCTAAAGAGGCTGATAAATAGCAGTTTCTTTGCATTTCTGCGCCTCTCTCTTTCCCTGCCAATTGAGAGCTAGTTGGGACTCAAGACTCTCCCAATCCCTATACTCTATAGCACAATGTATTATTTTTTAACCAAAAAATCTAGTTTCTCCCCCATAAAAATCAGTAAATTCCCCAAATTAATTAAGTGGAAGAGCTCATTTAATTACATAGATAATTGGTATTTTATTTCTTCTGACTACTTCTCACTGAGTCTCTTTCTATCCACATCATTGCAGAGATGTAGAAAGGTAGAAAAAGTAAAAAAGAGAAAAAAAAGGGCAGAAAGGAAGGTAATTTGGATTTTTAGTTGACTCTGGATACTTGATGTTTTTGAAATATTTCCAAATCTCCTTTATGGGAAAGGAGTGAAAAGATCCAAAAGGAGGAGGAAATTTAAAAAAAAAAAACTTCTTTTGTCTCAAGCTCAGTAGCTCGGATTTTGTGGCATGTGCTGAAAATTACGTTGGCTGACTACATTCGGAAATTTGCCTGAAAGGGTTATAAGAAAAGAATGGTTTAAAAAAAAAAAGTGAAAAACAAAACAAAACAAAACCTCTGGCCACAGTTAAGAATCCTGTTATTTGCTAAGACATATAATTTTGGTGTTTTCTTGAGTAGGAAAGCTAATTTAGAAAAGTCAAGAGGAGTGCTTACAGTTGGTGTGAAGGAGATAGAATAACAGGACCCCGAGGCCTGGGACGCTCGGGCCAGCCCCCAGCAGTCCACTGTGCAGGCCAGTGGAATCCGGAGGACTGAGAGGTGCCAGAAAAGGGTGTCAGTGCCAAGAGACTAATCTTAGAGAGGCAGAATTTTAAAACCTGCAGCGTTACAAATTCTATTTTAAATAAAAGAAAAGAGACATTTTGGAGGAGAATTCTCTCTTTACCACTGTGTTAATTTTTATATGCATTGCCTGCCTCCTGCCTTCCTTTCTAAAATTAGGAAATACTTGTAAATGTGAACAAAAGAGCCGTTCTGCCTTCATAAAGCAAATAGTCTGGTGGTCCAGGCATATGCTGGTCAAACAAGCACACCATGATAACGAATGGGCTTTGAAGGATAAGGGTGGGAACCCAACTTGGTCTGGGGGTGCAGGGAGGGCCCCCTTTGGCTGAGATGTGAAGGGTGAGCAGGAGTTAATGGGTTAAGCAAAGCCAGTGGAACTGGGGGGACTGGTCGAAGGCCACAGAGGCTGGGGTGAGGCAGAGACGTGGAGATGGGGGGTGTGGGTATAGAAACAGGAGAGAGGGGCAGAGATAGATCAAAAAAGGGTGGCACTTCATTTGTCTTCCCGGCGGTACGATGGAGAGTGGAGACCGTCATCATTTGACAGCCCAGGGGCTGATGGGCAGCCTCGCAGCACAAGGTGGTGTGGTTGGTGCTTCATTATCTGGTTGCTGGGCCCACGTGGTCAGGGATGTTCCTGCTCTGCTCACCATGAATTCCTGTGGACTCCAAGTCCAGTGCTCGCCCTGCTGCTCCTTGGCCTCCCGGGGGCCCTTGGAAGGAAGGGGAATATGTGGGCATTTGGATGGTGCCGAGAGAGGTTCTTACTGATGTTGGACTGACTGTAGGTCTGAACAACTGTGTGCCTGAGCCAAATATTTATTTTTCTGAAACGGACCCCAGAGCAGACCTTGCTAGGAAGTCAGCAATAAGGACTATTTTAAAGACTTGCTTCCTTTAATTTGAGACTGTTTTAGTCCAGGAGGAAATCGGCTCTCTGCAAACAAGACCCGACCTTCCTAAGTCCCAGCCTGGATGCTTTCCAGATCTTCATGAAAAAGATCCCACTCCTCTGTGGGTAATTGGAAGAGGTTCCTGATTTCTCATCTGAGAGATCATTTGCTTTGAGGGAGATGGTTGTGTCTTTGCCAAAATCCACTTACTATTTTTTGAGCAAGTTTTAAAAATTAACTTGTTTACATAAAACAGGAACTTGTTTACATAAAACAGGACAGAGAGCAGCTCTTGAAGTTCAGCTGATTTGGGCCCCTCTATCGCTCTCTCCTATTCTGCCGATCTGCTTTACCTCCTTGCGAAAGGCGGCTTTCCCTCCTGGGCTGGCATCAGAGCAAGCAGCACCTTCGCTGTGCTCACCGGAGGTGCAGGATTCTAGAAACATACTTTTGTTATAGTATTTATTGAACGCTCATCAAATCAAAGCTTGGAGATATTTTAAAAAATTATATGCCACCACACACCTTAAGAGTGTCCTATTTAATGGAGAAAAGAAAAAACTTCCTTTTTGGATGGACTGGGCATGTCCACGTTGAGCATCTTGGGTCAGAGGTCTATAAGTAAGCACCCACTTGGCCTGTTGTACAGAGCTTGGGGACTTGGCTCCCAGATTTGAGGGGAGTTATCAGAAGCTGAGTCTGTATTCTATAATTCTGAAGGGTGTCTTAAAGGAGAAGGAGGGTCTAAAACTGACCATTTTGTAAGTTTCTTCTCAGATCCCTTCAGAGGTGGAGCTCTTCTCGTAGGCTTTTTAAGTCAGTCCTCTTGAAACATTGTTGATCTGCAAACCCTCAGGCTTTCCTTCCTCCTGCCCCACCCCTGCCCCCAGTCCAGGTCGAGCTGGGTCGTCACACACTGGCCCAAAGCCCCTGCTGAGCTGAGGTTTCCCTGTTTGTAGAGACAGGGACGGAATGATGGTGACAGTGGTGGCGGCTTGAATTGTCGTTTATTGAGCTGTCAGTGTTGGCAGTGGTGGTGGTGGCGCGAGTTGTCGTTTATTGAGCACTGCGTTGGCAGCGCTGTCACAGCCTTTTGCACGGATCATCCCGTTTCCTGTCTATAGCACGCCCTGCAGTGGGCACCAGCATCGTGCCCATTCTACAGAAGCTCACACTGAGGCATGGAAGTGTACAGCAGCTTACCCGGGGCACTTCCATGACAAGACAGTTGGCGTGTGCATGTTCACACACTGCCGGGTTTCAGCTCTTCACTGCACCCCCCCCCCCCCATTTCTCTGCCCTCAAGGAGTAGCTGCCCATCGCACGCACGTCGTCGCCACGGTGGAGTGAGCTCCTAGGTCATCCAGGCATCAGTGAACATTCCCTAAACGGTGTCCTCCGGTGCTGCCTTGACCCCGAGGTGCTTTGGCTCTGTGTGTGTTTATAAACGCGAGTGCCCACTCCAGGGAGTTCCGGGCTCTAGGCCGACTCCCACTGGAACAGCAGAGAGAGCAGAGGAAATGCCCTTCCCACGCTCACTCAGGCCCAGGCACGCCATTCTCAGTTAAATGGGAACTGGATTTTTTTTTTAAACAACAATTGAACATTGTATTATGTCTAATGGGAAGATACTATTTCAAAGGTATCTTGAGAAAAGAGGGTAAAGGGAGGCTTAGCTGTAACTCCCCATTTGACACGTTGCACAAACCCCATTAGGTCTGCTTCTGTTTTGTTTTATATAGCTTATGGCCTCATTTCCACCCCCCCTCCCGTTTCACTGATCAGGTGAGGGAGGCAGCAGATGTGGAAACTGAGGCTTGGAGGGTGACTTCCAGATGTGACCTCATGTCTTAGAGTCCTTGGCCTAGTTTGTTTCCTATTCGCCACATTTTTTTTGTTTAAGATTAATTATTAATTCATCCTTATTGTCTTTGTAGTTACGAAAGTAATACTTGCTTCATGTCCATGAGATCTGAAGCAATGCACACATGTATAACTGGAAAGCAAAGCCCCTTTCTCCCCAGTCCTACTCCTGAGATAACAGCTACAGACGGTCGAATGCCTCTCCTACCACCCGTGCCGCATCCTGGCTGCAGCTGGTGCTCAAGTCCAGCTCTGCCACTTGCTGTGATTTAGGGCCAGCCACTTAGTTGCCCCGAGCCTCAGTTTCCTTGCTTGCAAAATGCGGCAGTCAGTGTTGTTTGAAGTGAGGACTAGATGAGCAGAGTGCTTGCCCCAGGGCTGGTTTCCTTCCCTTTGTCCCACATCAGTGCTTCTCAAACTCACCTCCCTGGCACCCCAAGGGCAGAAGACAATAAATCCTTCTCATTGGGATTCTTGGGGGCCAGCCCCAAGCAGTGAGCAGCCAGCAGGGCAAGCTGGGACCCTGAGCAGATTTTGTATCACTCAGTGATGTATCAGGGTATCCCTTAATTTAGAAACAATGTTTAATCTGCTCAAATATCATTCATCATCAAAACTCCATCTGGTTGTCCTGTAGGTTTGCGCAGCCGCTGTACACCTCCCCACCTGTTTATGTCCCAGCCCCAGTGCAGGTGGGTACTGGAGGTGTTTTCCTGGCTGTGATGGTTAGGCTAATGTGTCAACTCGACCAGGTAATTGTGCCCAGTGGTTTGGCCAAGGAAGCACTGAGCTAATTTTCATAGAAGGACACTTAGGGACTTGAGTCATCAGTGAGCTCATTGCATAGATGGCTGATTACATCTACAATCAACCAAGGAAACTGATGTCAGCAACGAGTGATGTTTTATCCAATCAGCTGAATGCCTTGAAAGGCGAAGTGATTTCAGCATTCAGAGAGAATTTTCCAGCTCAACCTCAAAGAGTCAACATCTCCCGGGAACTCATCAAGGACCTTCATCAGAGCCCCCGGTTTGCAGCCTGCCTGTGTAATTTGGACTTGTGCATCCCCACGGTCACGTGAGAGAGGTTTATAACGTCGCATACTATGCACAGAGCTCTTCTCGATTCTGGTCCCCTAGAGAACGCTGACTGGTGCCCTGCCCTTCTTGCTGTGCCTGGCCAGGGCTGGTGGGCAGCCGGTGGAGTTGCCAGGCTGCAGTCAACTCCCTGGAGAATCCCACCCCACCTCGTTATACACCCCTCCAGAGGGCGTGTAATGTACGCACTTTCCTCGCCCTTTTCATCCAAAAGAAATCAACTCCAGAGAAGTGTTTTCAGGTGGTTCTGCTGGTTCAAGGGTTAACATGGTTCTTTTGCTTGTCTTTGAAAATGAAGTAATGTTTAAAACGGTTCAGATCAGCAGGGCCATCTGGTTGGGAGTGTGCAGCTGCTCCCCTTTCAATTGTGCCTCCTCTAATTTATTCATTCGGGGGTCCCGTGTACATCTGCAAAATCATTATGCGCAGATGGTTTCGAATGTGTGAGCTGTGTGCGCCGCCAGACCTTTCTTCCCGGCCCGTCCTGGAGGACATCTGGCTTTGTCTTCTTTGGGTGGCCTTTTCTCTCTTCCTGAAATCCCGTCCATGCAGACGGAGGATTCCGGGGGGCCCCAAGGGTAGACTGAGCCACCCTGGACCTTTGGGCCTAGTATATAGACTCTGTGAGTTATTTTCGGAGCCACTTCTTCTTTTCACTCATTTTACTACTTGAGTTAAAAAAATATTGTTGGCAGGCAGCTAGAAGCTACCACCCACCTTTGTGATCTAACTGCCCAAGAGCCAAAAATGACCTGTACTCTGAAACTATGTCATTTTTTTCCTAGCAATTTTTATAAATATTTGAACCCTCAAAAGCATGCCAGAAGAATAACAAAAGTTTACCAAGCATCCTGGGTTCTTGAACTCACTGGACCCCTGCAGCGAGGTGGAGCCATTGCATCCACTTTGAGAGGAAGAGGATCCAGCTCTGAGTGGTAGACTTTGCCTATGGTCACACAGCGGGTTAAGCGCGGGCCTTTGTCCCTAGCCCCCTCTGCCCTCCAGGCCTGCTCTCTGGCCCATAACCTTTGTAAATCATATTGGGGCAGGGGGAGGGCAGTAGAGCATTAACTTTTCTGAGCCACAGTTTCCCCATCTATAAAGTGGGACTCCTTATTGCATTTACCTCTTAGATTATCAGATATTTAAATGTGATAATCCATATCTGTCATAGCCAGATGCCTGAATTGAGGGAAGCATGCGATAAATGGGAGCTGCTGTCACTGTTACTGCACTGCTCCCTCACTGTTATTACGTAGCACGCATGTCGGCCTGGATCTCGGCGGTGCTGTCTGGACTGCGTTCTTTCACTCCTTGATTCCATAAATATCGCCTGAGCACCTGCCCTGGGCCAGGCACTGTGTTCATCAGGGTTGAGCATCGCCAGCTCGTCCCCTGTGCTCGTGGAGCTTACAGTCCATGGGGAGACACTGGACACCATCGTGCCTCTTTCCTGGGGGATCGGGTGGCTGGGCGCGCTGCGTGACGGCTCACCTTGCCACTCCGTGGCCTCGTGCCCTGAGCAGGTTTCTTGCAGATCTGCTGGTGATAGTTTCATTTGCCACCATCCTATAAGAAAGGGTGGTGCCAGAGAAGGGGCACGGGTTTTGTAGCCATACAGTCCTGCCTTTGAAGTTTGGCCCTGCCACTGGCTAGCAATGCAGCAGTTTTTTTGGCTCTGCCCTGTGCCTCAGTTTCCCTCATATAACCTGGGGGTCACAGTGCTGGCCTCAGAGGGTTGCTATCAAGAAGGGGTCAATCCATTGCTAGTTCTGTCTTCCTTCATCATCTCTGGGGTCACTTACAACCCAAAACTGTTTGCATTTTGAAGTAGCAGCCAGTACAGAGAATGGTTTTATTTTCAATTTCAAATATCTTAAAACAGCCTGGACATTGCTACCTTGAAGTGCCCAAAGCCTTCCTGGTAGGTAGATTTTCTAGTAAATCCTGTATGTCTTAAGTAGGTTCTATCTTACTGGAAAACCATAATTAGCAGATATGTAAGCTTGAAGGGCAAATCTAGTACATACGCTGATTTAAGTTACTACTGGAAAAGAAACTAAAGACGGAAGAAAAGACAAAGAAAAAATGACTACTGGAAATAATAAAAGGAATGTTCCAAAAACAGCGTTTCCCCGAGCTAGTTTCAAAAAAAGAAAATTATTGTGTAACGAAGACCTTTAGAGTCTTTTGTGCACTGTGACATCGCCCCGTGACCATGGGAGCATGGAAATATTGGAAGCCCCTTGTCCACCTTGTCCCTCAGCTGGGAAAACTGGGTTATCCTGTGCACTTCAGAGCGACAAGGCGTCTAGCTGTGCTTTGCCCAGCTGTGCAGGGAGCTGGAGACCACTCCCTCCTGGAGAGCGACGCGTAAGGGAAGAGCACAGAGATGCCCCCGCCGCCTGCCCTCGTCTGCCCGAGACTGGGCTCCTGGTTCCCCAGTCACCGCTTGGTGAGAAGGGGGGCTTGCCTCCTGGAAGCAGATTCACAGGAGGTCTGTGGGTGGCTTCGGGAGCGCCCAGTGTCTGTCTAGAGCCTACAGCCTCTGTTCCGGAGTCCCATGGAATGTTTGTCATGTCCTTGCTCTCCGTCTTGTCGCCACAGCCACCGCAGCCCCTGCACCATGGGTGCCCGAAACACCTGTGCTGAAGTGCACGGGCAGCTGTCAAGGAGCAGATGCGCCCCACGGCTTTGAGATGAACTGTCCAGCTTTTCTCACCCAGTGCAAAGCAAGCCCTGTACCAGCTTTTCAGTGCTACCTGTGAAACCGTTGGCTTCTGAGCATCCTTGGAAGATAAACCAAATGACTATAGTGGGTTTTTCTTGGGGAGAAAATAATTTTGAATCATACACCCCAGAGTGTTAGCTAACAGGGTTAGTCCCAACTCCGTAGTTTACATATGGGGAAACTGAGGCCCAGAAGATGAAGTGACCTGCTTAGGGTTACCAGCAGGTTAGCAAACAGGTCTAGACCGAGACCGAGTCGGGGGCCTCGGCTCAGGGGCCCACCCCCGTAGCTCGCTACCTTTTTGGGAAGGCCCCACCTTAGCAGTGGCTCTGAAGCTTCAAAACCCAGATCATCACAGAAGCCAGCCCCTGGTGCCTCGGCAGCAGCTCGTCCAGACACACACAGGACAGCTTGTCCCGTCGCTGTGCAGGAATGAAGGCGGGGTGGGGGCTGCCCGAGCCTGCCTTCTGTGCACCTGCTCTGGGGCCCCCTGTCCCTCTGCCCCTCCTCGCTTTCCGCCCTTCCTTCCCTCCTGCCCCCACGGCGCGTGCACACCCCTGATCCCCGATACCTTGGCCCCATCCCGGCACTACCTGCTGCCATCACACCTCGCAGCCCGCCTGGAGGAGACCAGCCTTCCTGGTGGAGAGGCTGCCTGGGGGCATTTGGAACCAGTGCCCCCCGCCCACAAGGCGGTGGCAGCAGATCCTCACCTGTCATCCTGTCCTCTGCTTCCCACACGGTCCCCTCCCTGGCCCCTGGCCCCAGGTCTGTCCTTTAGGGAGAACTTTCCTGGAGGAATGGGAAGCAGGGAGAATGCCCCAGGCTGGATGAGCTGGGCTGCCCGTGGGCAGGGCTCGGGGACTGGGGTCTGGGATGGACCCCGTGTGTCAGAGGTGTCGGGTTCTGGGCCCCTGGCCCTGCCCGTTTGTAATGAGCTGTTTGTCCCTGGGGGAGCTTGCGGCCACCCTGGCCCTCGGTTCCCTCACCTGTGAACCTTACCTGTGAAAGGCAAAGCAGGGATCTGGGGCTTGTGTATTGGTCCAGTTTATGACTCAGCCCTGCTTGCCCAGCTTGGGGCCTGAGCCCCCACAGCCCACCCTCATTTTTGAGATTTTCCAGGTTTTTCATATTGTGGACTGGTGTCCCCATGAGCTCCTTTCTGCAGCCCCCTCCTCCCACCTGTAAAGAAGTGGCTTTAGACCCCTGGCGAATGGCATGCTCCTGGGAAATTGACCCTCCCTGGCTTAGCAATAACGTAAGTTTTGTGGACACAGTGGTTCTGAAGGTGTAAGCCTCTCCTGAGCATCCCAAGCTGTACTGGGCTCTCCAGAGCCACCTTCCTTGGTTTTGGAGGCACCTGAAGCACCCCAGATGGCCCTGCTTTTTTAAAAAAATAATTTGCATAGGGTAAATGTCCATTCAGTGGTGGGTTTTATTTATTTATTTTAAAAATGCTTTTTTCCTTCCCTTCCTCCTCCCCTGCCCAGCTGTTTTTGCTGTCTGTGTCCATTTGCTGTGTGATCTTTGTATCTGTTTCTCTTTTTTGGTCTTCTCTTCTCATCTTTCTCCTCTAGGATTCACCAGGATTTGATCCTGGGGACCTCTGATGTGGAGAGAGGTTCCCTGTCAATTGCACCACCTCAGTTCCCGTTCTCTGCTGTGCTTCATCTTGACTTTCCCCTTTGTCTCTCTTTTGTTGTATCATCTTCTTGCTGCATGACTCACTTGCATGGGCACTGGCTCGCCATGTGGACACTGGCTCACCACATGGGCACTCATGCGGGCACTTGGCTCGCTACACTGGCACTCGCGTGGGCACTTGGCTCACTGCGCGGGCACTGGCTCACCACACGGGCACTGACGCAGACACTTGGCTCATCACACTGGCACTCACGTGGGCACTGGCTCACCACGCGGGCACTCACATGGGCACTCGGCTCGCCATACGTGGCCCTGCTTTTTAATATCTTATTCCCACTGCAAAGCTGGGCTGTGCCTTCCTGCTCTAGCTGCCCCCTGCCTTCATTTCTTCAGCTGTGGATGGACGCGGTGGACACTTCTGCCAGGAATTATGTCTGCTCAGAGCAAGTAGGCTTTGAGGAAGGGTTTGTGGACCCCTCCCATAATAATACAAATAATTTGGGTCCTATAAGGAGGTCACTAGGGGCCAGAGGCTATACAAGCATTTTATGTACGTACGCTAGCTCATGCCCTCTTCATGTCATGCTGGAGGCAGGGACACTTTTATTCCCATTTTACAGATAAGGAAACAATCACAGAATGGTTAGAAAGTTGACTGAGAGCCCAAGGCCGGATAGAAATGCCAGCTCAGAAACCTTTTTTGCTATGTCCCACTTTTCTGCCAAGTTCAGGATAAGCAGACTCACTAGGTAAGATGTTGCTGGGTAAATGAGAGGCTAGCTGATAATGTGGACATTTAATCTCAGTCAAAATGCCTGTTTTTTAAATGGATGTATTTTATCTGATGAAACAATACCTTAGGTTGTATTTTCTATGCCATAAAGTATGTAGGACAGTCATTGTTCATAAAAATAATGTTGATTTTTGAGCTTAATGCACAGTCAAGGGTGCTTTAAAAACAACTTTAAAACAACGCTTGTGTTTCATGTCCCATTTTGGTCCAACCAGGAAGATTTTGAATGTCTCTGTTTGCAAAAATTGCTGTTTTAGACAAAAGCATGGTAGAAACAAAGATGAATGTGTTCCAGTCATCAGGAAACAAGGAATCTGGCAAAACGACCATGTGGGTTACAGGAAGGGCTTGCTCAAGGAGAGAAAGCAAGGAAGAAATTATAGTGACTCTAAAAAAGGGGCAAGGAGGAAGGCCTCTTCATCAGGAAGCGGGGATAAACATAACAACTATGATTGTCATAAACACATTTTTCTGGAAAATAACCTGGTGTCTGAGGTTTAGGACCGTTGTGTCCTGATTTGGAGCAGTTTCCATCTGGGTCTCCAGCACTGTTTTGGAATGTCAACTTCTGGTCTTAGCCAAGGGATTCTGCAAGGCAAAAGGCACTGAATCATGGGATGTTTGGATGAATTACTTCAGCCTGAATTGCTCATGATTCCCTTAGCTCCTAGGAGCATGCTTTTTGGAACTCATAAACATATAATTACTCCTGGTTAAGTTAGTAACATCTGGTGCTTGCAACCTATAGAAGAGTGTGTCAGTTAGCTTTTATGTATAGCAAAGCATCCCAAAACTCAGGGCCTTAAAACAGCACCCAGTCATTGTTTCTCTGTCTGTTGGGGTCAGCTGGGGGTCAGCTGGGGGCCCGACTGACCCAGGTAGGGTGCAGCCAGGTGGCCCTGCTCCTCCCCTGGCCTGGTCACGGTCCTCCCACGGCGACGGCAAAGCACCAGGAGAGCACGCGGCACCGCGGCGCATCTCAGGCCCGGGCTGGGAACTGGTAGGTTGTCTGTTCCGCCTCCTTCTGTTGGTCATGGAACTCCAGGGGAAGGGTGGGGAGATACGTCCCACCCCATTAGCTGGAGGAAATGCACAGTCACTTGGCAAAGGAGGCGAATGAGGGAGGGGCAGTAAATTGGGAGCCATAATGCAATTTCCCGTAAGTGGTCCTGAAACACTGCTTGTCAAATGCTTCTTGTGGCCAGGACTCGGTCTCAGCATCACAGCTACCATTGGTTCAGCACTTACGGGCCAGACCCTCCTAAGCGCTGTCCTGAGTTGGCGACCCGCTGCCCTGCTGCAGGCCCGAAGGCAGAGGAGGCAGTGAGGTTTCCTGCCTTGCTCGGGCCGAAGCCGGACAAGCCAGGCCCTTGGCGCTGGGTGTGATCGGCGAGCGCCTGGCAGGGAGGTCTTTTGAGAATAGAGCCGGCCTGGCAGTGGAGGGACTTGCCCGAGGTCCCTGAGTGGCTCAGGCTTGGAACTGGGTGCCGTGCCCTTCCCACCGTGCGCACGCCTCAGTGCTGTCGGGGCAGGTGGCTTTATCCTGTTTATTGGCTGCAATACGATCAAAAGCCTAAAACTCCGCTGATGAGATGGATAACTTCAGGATGCCTCAGCCTTGTTAGTATTTTCCTTCATTTCAGTGACAATCTTAGGATATCTTTGAGCCGGAGGTGAAAAATGTTTCCACTTCCACTTGTTGATTAATATTCCTGGAAAAGGAAAGTATTTCCATATACATAGCCCAAAGAGAGATGTCTGCAGTTAGACCTGCTGATCAGAGGAAGGCTTTGGGTTTTAGTAAAAGTTAGCTAAGACCCATCAAATTTTTTTTTTTCTGTAAAGCATTAAAGTAAAATAATGTCTTTAGCTATTTTTCCCTCTCTCTCCCCAGAGGGCAGTTATGCATATTCTACCTAAATGAAGATATTTATTTACCGCCATCTAGATTTCTTTTGAAGTTTCATACATCTTTCTTCTGCTATATCAGCTTATAGCTACAATAATTTAATAAGCTTTCCTGGGGTGAAATTGGATGCCCTTTATCGATCTTACACAAAGGGGCATTC
The DNA here is from genome assembly GCF_030445035.2 of Dasypus novemcinctus. Classification (NCBI taxonomy): domain Eukaryota; kingdom Metazoa; phylum Chordata; class Mammalia; order Cingulata; family Dasypodidae; genus Dasypus; species Dasypus novemcinctus. The sequence goes on from NC_080678.1 coordinate 13,232,381, forward strand.
AATTACTTAATTTAAAGCGGTATTTCTAGGTCTCTCAATTACAATTTTGTTATAAATGGTTTGCTAATGATGCTTGGGTGCATAGGTTAAGAGGGGTCATCCTAGAAGGGCTGGTAATTGAATGCTGTCTATTTTGGGAGCAGTTATCCGATCTCTCTCAGTGGTGCCAGTTCCCACCATTCTGATCTAGGTCGCAGGGCACAGCGCTGAGCCCAGGGTGGGAAACCAGCTGCAGATACTTATGCCTGCACAGCCCCTGCGGAGCGCCACGGGTTCTTTCTAATCGGAATCGGCTGGCACCAACATGTGGACATTCCAGACAGGTGAAATGCAAGAGACGTCAGTGACTTACTTTTCAGGAAGAACAAGTTGAGGGTTAGGCTTTGGAATGACTGTTCCTGCGATACTTTATGGCGTATAGAAAAGGCCATTTAAGAAACAGAGCAGTCCATTTTCCTTCCAGGAGTGTCACCTGACTCCGCGTTTTCTTCCCTGAGTTAGGTGGTTTAACTGGTAAACTCACTGTAGAGATCCTTTGGAAAGAAAAGGCAGTGCGCAGCCCTGCCTGCACTTGGGCAGAGCCCATCCCCGACGTGGCCTTCCAGACCCTGCCAGGTGTGGCCTGTCCTCCTGTCCCGGCCAGCGCTTGCTATCCGCCTGCCCGTGCACCCGAGGCTCCCCTGTCCAGCTTTCTGCAGGGTCTCTGGTCCCCTGCTCCCTCCTGTGGCCCCGTGTCTCCGTGGGACTCGCTTCCTCTGTGTCGCCCTGTGTCACCAGCCTACTCGGGCATCCTGGCCACTCTGGCGCCTCTTCCCCTGAGCAGTGGCTCTCGCCCAGGCAGTTGGTGGCATGCCTGGTCCTCAGAATTGGGGAGCGGGTGCTCCTGGCACCTAGAGGGACCTCCCACGGAGCCAGGACAGGTCCCCACCAACGGGCTCATCTGGACCCGAATGTCAGCAGTGCTAGGCGGAGGAGCCCTGCTCTGATGGGTTTATCATGTTACCCCTTTTGAATTCCTTCACAGCTTTTATCGGTTGATGGAGGTTATCTTGTTGGTTTGTGATGTCTTTATAGCCTGTTGCCCCATCGCCCCAAGCCCGCGGGGGACTAGGAGATCCAGAAAGGAAAAGGCCTCTGGCCGTGTCACCCACTCAGAGGAGAGCCCCAGGCCCCTCACTGCCCCGGCAGCAGCCCATCTCGGGGTCAGGGGTCCACCTTAGAGAGCGCCTTTGAGGTGTATTTCACAATACTGAGCAATGGGCGGATGTTTTATTTTTTTAATTTTTAAATTTTTTTATTATCTTTTATTTTTAAAGATACGTGGATCACATAAAATGTTACATTAAAAAATATAAGAGGTTCCCACATACCCCACTCCCCACACCCCCCACTCCTCCCAGGCGACAACAACTTTCATTAGTGTGGATGTTCATCGAATTTGATGAGAGCACTGCTACACCACATGGATTAAAGTTTATGTTGTAGTTTACACTCTCCCCCAGTGCATTCAGTGGGTTATGGTGGGATGCATAGTGTCCTGCATCTGTCCCTGCAATATCATTCAGGACAACGCCAAGTCCCAAAAATGCATCTCATCTCTTCTTCCCCCACACTGCCCTCAGCAACTCCCCTGGCCATTGTCTCCACATCACTGATATAATTTCTTCCATTGCTAGAGTCACAATATTTCTATAGTAGAATACCAGCAAGTCCACTCTAATGAGGAAGAAATGGAAGAGATTGCCTTGCCACTGTGTAAGAAAGAAATCTTTTTCTGAAGAAAATAAGGCTCACCCGATTGGGGAGAAGAAAAGAATTTATTCTCAATCTTGCAAGAAGGGGTGCACCACCAGAAAACATGGCTGGCGCCCCAACAAAGAAAAATGACACAATTTCTACCCCTGAGCCTGGCACGCAAGCCCTTCCTCTGCTTCTCCATAGACTGGACACTTCAGAGGCTACAGCCTATCCGAGAAGTCTAACTCCCACTCAAGTTTCCAGTTTTTGATTAACCGCTTCCCCCATCACGTTCCAACCATCTTAGCTTTTACCTGCTCCTTTTGCCAGATAAGGAATGGAATTTAGTGCTGAATTGGTATTGACTTAGCTCTTTCTTGTGCATCCCTTTTACTGGCTCTAGGACTGGCTTAAGTTGGTTTCCTTCGTTCCTGCTTAACCCGGGTGTGGGAGATTGAGGCAGTAGGCTGCCAGGTTTTCTTCCTTTATGTGAAAACTAAACTAATCTCCGTTTCTTATAACTGCACATACAGGGCAATACCTATTACAGTGATGAAAGGCAAAACGTCAAAAAAATTTTCTTATGATATTTTTCATTTTTTAATACCCCAATTTATTTTTTACTTGATTTTAGTTTTTCTAAATTATTATATATTCTATTTCTAATCTTTAAACCTATCAGATGTTTTTGTAAAACGTGTAAACTGAAGATAGTTTTGTTTTTTTTCTCAGAGCTTCAGGCTGCGCCCACCTGGGTCTGTGGAGCCTCTGAAGGCTGCCCACGTGGGCCTTCAGGAGATACTGGAGGAAGGAAGGAAGGAAGAATGAGAGAAGATGAGGAAACACATTGAGGGTTTCCCCAAGGCTCTGTTACACTTTTTAAATTAAAGTTCATAGATCACAAAGAACGTTCCATTAAAAAACATTAAAAAACATAAGAAGTTCCCATATACCCCACTCCCCACTCCCCCACTCCATCATTTTTGTAAAGTGTATTTTTTTTGAAGACATATATCACACAAAAAAATGTTACATTAAAAAATATAAGAAGTTCCTGTATACCCCCCGCCCCCCCCCCCACACCAACACCCTCCCTCATCATTGTGGCACACTCATCGCACTCAGTGAGCACATTGTGGGGCACTGCTGCACCACATGGATAATAGTTTGCCCTGTAGTTCACTCTCCCCCAGTCCATTCAGTAGGTATGGGAGGATATAGAAAGTCCAGCATCTGACCCTGCAATATCATTTAGAACAACTCAGAGTCCTCAAAATGCCCCACATCACGTCTCTTCTTCCCTCAACCTGCCCTCAGCAAAAAGAGCCGGGAGGTCATCAGAGGGGTCACGCTTACGCACACCTCAGCAGGACCCCAGGGAGAGCCAAAGTAGATACAAGCCTAGGTGCTGGTTCTCCTGAAGGCTGTGGAGACCCACAGGGTGTATGGTCATGGCAGATGGATTTGGAGTTCTGTGCCATGTCAGTTGGCCCTACTTTGGAATTTGTGCTCCTGAGTGTGATGGAGCTGGACTCAGATGTGACCTTCCTACACATGCCTCTTCTGTCACTTTTACTGAACCCGTGATTGGCGCTAGGGATGGTGCATACTCAGGGAACTTGACTCTCTGGACTGCCCATGTGCCAGCTGGGTCCTGAGCCTCAGCAGAGTGGCGACTCCTACTCTCTGGTTCATTGGACATGCCCCGGCCAGCTAACAGGGAGGTGAAGAAGGTCAACCACCACACCAGGGAGCCAAGAGCGCCTACAACTGAAAGCAGGAGAATTGCATCCATCATCCATGTGGAATCGAAGCCCCCTCTCGATACAGAGGTGGAGGGGACATCGCCATCCCAGGGTCCACAGGATGGAGGAATAAAATATGGACTAAAGTGGACTTACTAATAGTCTACTATAAAACTGTTGCGATGAGTAATAGCAGAAATTGTAGCATTGAGGTGGAGAAAGGGACCCCAAGGCTCTTTCGGCATCTGGAATGGCCTCTCCAGTTCCCCGCTCCTGGTTGTATGTTTCAGAAGCCAGGCCTGGAGGGGGCGGGTGGGGCTCAGGCATCAGCGTTTCAGCCCCTGGGAGGGCCCAGTTTAGCGGCCCCTCTGTGGAGACTGTCGGCTTCCCCCACTACCCACGCTTATTTATTTACTTTGCTTGAAATAAGATACCTTTGTTCTTGCTGAGGAATATTTTGCTCATTCCGTTGAGTCCAGGGTATGTACATTTTGACTTTGTAGTTTCAAAACAGCCCTCGCAGGCAGCGGGACAGGAGGCTGCAGGGCCACGCGCCTGAGCTCCTGGTCAGAGACTTGTTTCTAAACCCAGCCTGGTCTTGACCTTGTCGTGTAAGACATGTTTTCTTGGCTGGAGGGATGGAGTTTCACAGTAGGGGATCGTGCCCTTTTGTTTCTTTGGTTTGGAAGAATGCATACCACGCAGTGGGTCAGGGGTAGTTAAGCAAGTTTGGAGCGGAAGTTTGGGCCTCAGGGTTCCTGGCAGGGCCCTCCAGCTCCCCTAAGCGATCCTGAAAAGGGCAGGAGGGGGCAGTGGGGCCGGACAGGCTTGGCCTGGCCTCCTAAAGCAGCTTCCCCCCCAGGCCTTTCCCAAACTACCAGGACTCTCAGTCTCACCCACACCTCAGCCCTACTCACGAGCATTTCTCAAACTGGTTCCTTGAGCCTTTAGGGAGAATTCCGTGGCCGGTTCTGTTTGCAACATTTTCTGTACTTCATTCCTCTCTTGTGGATTCACAGGGCGCGTTAGCATATTAAAGGCCCTGAAAAGTCCTGCCATAAAGAAGCCCATAATTTTCTGTATCCCAGCTTTAGTCCAAATCCTTTATTTTTATTTTTTTAAAGATTTATTTACTCCCCTCCCCATTGTCTGCTCTTGTGTCCATTCACTGTGTCTTTCTGTGTCTGCTTGTATTATCATCAGGCAGCACTGGGGATCTGTGTCTCTTTTTGTTGCGTCATCTTGCTGCGTCAGCTCTCCATGTGTGTGGCGTTGCTCCTGGGCAGGCTGCACTTTTCTCGCGTGGGGCGGCTCTCCTTGCACGGGGGGCACCCTTACGCGGGGGCATCCCCGCGTGGGCCGGCACTCCTTGCGCGCAGCAGCACTGCGCGTGGACCAGCTCACCACACAAGCCAGGAGGCCCTGGGTTTGAACCCTCGGACCTCCTGTGTGGTAGGTGGATGCTCTAACCGTTGAGCCAGATCCGCTTCCCTAGTCCAAATCCTCTCAAACATAGACCCGCAGAACATTCTGTGGAAGGCATTTTAGGAGATACTGCTTTGTTCCGTTCATCCCAGGGAAGCCCACGTTTCTGCTAGTGAGTTCAGCCGGGAGCCAGTCCTTCAGCTGTTGGAGGAGGCTTTGGCTCAAGGGCGGTTACAGTGGCCTTCTCTGGAGACAGTAGGGATTGGCTGAGGGGCAGGGTTTGGGGAGTGGAGGCGGGCCTCCCTCCCGCGGGTAATTCTCAAGCAATAAAGGAGAATTGGTGGCATGTGAGTTCCCGTCTTTGATTGCACTCCAGGTGCCCTTGGCAGTCACCAACACTGAAAAATTTTAATGGTAGTAACAGTTGTGGGAGGCGTTGCTATTATTCACCACTTTTTAAGAGACTAGATTGGTATTGGGCATTTTTTTCTTTTTTAATTTTAATTTTATTTTTAAAGATATTTTAAAGATGCCTAGATTATACCAGTGTCACATAAAAGTTACAGGGGGATTCCCATAGGCCCTGCTCCCCATATCCCCCACATTTCCCCACATTAACAAGAGCCTTCCTTAGTGAAGTACATTCATTGCCATTGATGAAGACATTTTGGAGCATTGCCACTAAGTGAAGATTTTTTTTTTTTATCTCTCTTTTTTTCTTTAAAAAATTTTTATTATCTTCATTTAATTTTTAAAATTAGACAAGTTATAAGTTTACAGAATATTCAAGTAAAAATACAGCATTCCCATATACACCCCCCATTGTTAACACTTTACCTTAGTGTGGAACCTTTGTTACAACTGATGAAAGAATATTAAAATTGTACTACTAGCTACAGCCCATAGTTTACATCAACCTGTATTTTTCCAATACAGGTTTTTTTTTTTCATTTTCACATTTTAATTTTATTATCTTTTTTTTAAAAAAGATACATGAATCACACAAAATGTTACATTAAAAAATATAAGAGGTTCCCATATACCCCAATCCCCACACCACCCACTTTTCCCACATCAACAGCTTCTGGGTGTTTTGCAAACTCTTTATATGCATTTACTAATTTAGTACTCCTTATAAATTTACAAGGGAGCCAGTCTTCTTATCCTAATTTTACTGGTGGGGAAACTAAAGCTCAGAGAGGTTATATGGCTCACCCAAGGTAACACAGCAGGTTTGAAGTGCTCCACTTCAACTAAGGGGCCTCCTTTGGCTCCTCCAAAGCTCTTTTTACCACATCTACTCAGAAAAGTCTTTTGGGAAACAATACATTTTGTAACCACAGGATTCTATTAATGCGTTTTTAAGTATCACATCTTCCCCAGGATGATGAAAATGAAAAATTATTTCAGGGTCTGAAGTGTTATGTTGCTCAGGGGAACGCTGTCCATTGGAGGTAATGGCTTAACTTAAAGTCAAATGGTCTCTTTATATGATGCACTCTACTGAAGGAGAGAATCATTTCGTCGTTTCTAAATTTTCATGAACTCTTACTTCCTAAACTGATAATGAAGGTTAGCTCAGCTAAGCTCCTGTCGACACTATCAGGAGGGGAAGGCCACTGCCTGCGCCCACCCTCGCGTCCTCCTCCACGCTACGCTGTGCTTCCCGCCACCCCTCACATTCTTGGTTGTCGACTGCAGGAATCTGCGCGTGATGGCAGGAGCCTAGGCTTCAGGGGTTGGAGATACAGGAGGCAGTGGCATCGGGGAAGGTGTGCGTTTAGAAGGGGCAGTATGGGCTGTGCAGAACACAAGCTCTCGGCGTGCCGCTGGCGGTGCTGGTGGCAGATTGGCGCCCACCGCCCCGGACCCGAGACCCCGCTCTCTTCCCCCACGAGTGGCTGTGATTGGCTGGTGTCTGAGCCCACTGGCCCGACCACTTAGATGTCTCCTTGAGAGAGGGTCCTGGGTTCTTGCTCTTACCACGTAAGGCAAGAAGACGTCTTTTCTTTTTGTTTAGGTCTTCTGCCATTTCTGCAGCGTTGCTCCCGAGGAAGAGGAAACATTTCCAGACACTTGGGATATAGACGGAATCCTCACGATGGTCTCCATGGATGCCCGCCAGTCCAGCCGCCCGTGAGACGACGATGAGAGCCCTCGGGCCGCGCAGCGCTTGCCTGGCCTCCAGCGAGAACCTCCCCCCTTTATTTTGCGCCATGGGAAAAACCTGAGGGGCAGGCAGAATCTGAGCCTGTGACTTGCCCTCGAGCCCAGTGGCCCAGATGGCCATGACATTTGGAGAGCACATCCTCCTGTTGTCTTGCCGAGCCCAACCAAAGGTTGCGCTTTGGCGCCCGCTGGTGTTTGCGTTTGTTTCTGTTGCGCGTGCTTTCCCACCACCTTACGGAACCACACGCCGATCTTGAGGGCCCCCGGCGCGCCCCGCGTGCATCGGGACCCCTTGGGCCCTCCCCCCCCCCCCCCCCCGGCCCGCTGAGCCAGCAGAGGGCACGACCATGAGCCACTGCATTAACTGCTGCGTACAGGTGTCCCCCGAGGACTCGCGCACACAGCGGGCCGGCTGCCCAGGAGGCCCCCAGCACAGCCGCCAGGCGTGCCCTGCGTGCAAAAGAGAAAACAAAATCCTGTTTCGCGTGGACAGCAAGCAGATGAACTTGCTTGCGGTTCTCGAAGTGAGGACAGAAGGGAACGAGAGCTGGGGCGGGTTTTTGCGCTTCAGGAGGGGCAAGCGATGGAGCCTCGTGTTCGGACTGATAATAATGACCTTGGTGATGGCGTCTTACATCCTTTCTGGCGCCCACCAAGAGCTTCTCCTGCCTTCGCCGTTCCGCTACGGAGGCTTCCCCAGTAGTCCTGGCCTGATGGACAGTGAGGGCCTGAGTGACACGAAAGAGCATCATCACCAACCCTCTGCCAATAATATTTCGTACGTGAAAGATTATCCAAGCATTAAATTAATTATCAACAGCATCACAGCCAAGATCGAGTTCACGCCCAGACAGCTCCCAGAGTTAGAAGACCTCAGGAAGCAGGAGCTGCATGTGAGTAGACCTGTGCGAATCTTTATTAATTCACTTTTTAAAAAAGATTTATTATTTATTTATCCCCCCCCCCCGCCCGCCGCAGCTTACTTGCCGTCTGCTCTGTGTCCATTCACTGCACGTTCTTCTGTGTCTGCTTGTCCCTCTTTGTTGTGTCCTCTTGCTGCACCAGCTCTCTGCAGGTGTGGGCCAGCTTGCCTTCACAAGGAGGCCCTGGGTTCAGGCCCTGGGACGTGAACCCAGGGCCTCCCACATGGTAGACGGGAGCCCAGTCGATTGAGCCACAGCCGCTTCCCTAATTCACTTCTTTTGAAGAGCAGGTGCTTCCTCTTCTATTGCTGTCCTTGGGAGCACAAGATGGGAGGATTTGCGAGCGCCCTCGGTGGGTGCTGCCTGTTGATGGTACAACACTGAGGAGGGGCGTTGCTGCCCTGGAGTTGCAGCTGGAAATGTTTGAGGACCAGCCCCTCTCTTTTTTTTCCAAATTCTACTCAATTTATTCATTTTTTAAAAAGATATTACATTAAAAAAATATGAGGCCCCCATTCGCCCCCACCGCCCCCACCCCACCACTCCCTCCCCCCAATAACACTCTTCCCCCATCATCATGTCACATCCATTGCGTCTGGTGAGTACATCTCCGGGCATCGCTGCACCCCATGTCCCATGTTCCACACCATAGCCCACACTTTCCCACGTTCCATCCAGTGGGCCATGGGAGGACATACAACATCCGGCAATTGTCCCTGGGGCACCACCCAGGACAACTCCAAGTCCCGAGAATGCGGCCCCTCTCTTAATTGCCCTTTAGCACAGCTTGCTGGAAATATGGTCATGGTGCCCAAAAGTGCTTTTGCAGATCACCTTTATTTGGGACTTTAAAGTCAGGTTCGGGAAACGGACTTTGGCCCAGTGGTTAGGGCGTCCATCTACCACATGGGAGGCCCGCGGTTCAAGCCCCGGGCCTCCTTGACCCGTGTGGAGCTGGCCCATGCGCAGTGCTGATGCGCGCAAGGAGTGCTGTGCCACGCAAGGGTGTCCCCCGCGTAGGGGAGCCCCACGCGCAAGGAGTGCACCCGTAAGGAGAGCCACCCAGCGCGCAGGAGGGAGCAGCCTGCCGAGGAATGGCGCCGCCCACACTTCCCATGCCGCTGACGACAACAGAAGCGGACAAAGAAACAAGACGCAGCAAAAAGACACAGAAAACAGACAACCGGGGGAGGGGAATTAAATAAATAAATAATAATAAATCTTTAAAAAATAAAAAAATAAAAAAATAAAGTCAGGTTCACTTTGATTTCCTGTTTCTATTCTGTCCTGGTTAGTATTTTTTTCCCCTAATGACCATGTAGATCTCCAACTAGTAAAAAGATTCCAGCTGTTTAATTTCATTAGATTGCTGTGTGTGTGTCTCTGTGTGTGTGTGTAGGAAAGGTAAATCAGAGAATGGAATTTTGATTTAACTTTTACTTCATTCTCTCCAATCCTGTATTTTTATTTTAGGAACAGGAAAACATAGTCATTGGCTATTTTACTAAATTCTGCCTTTGTCATTGTACTCTACATTAGGGCATGGGCATCCTGTGGTTAGAACGTGGTTTTGCTCACCGTTTATGCGTCGGCCTGTTTCTTTCTCATTGCAGATGTTTTCGGTGATCCCCAGTAAATTTCTCCCAAATAGTAAGAGCCCCTGTTGGTATGAGGAGTTCACGGGCAGGAACAACTCTGACCCCTACCTCACCAACTCCTACGCGCTCTACTCCAAGCGCTTCCGCTCCACCTTCGACGCCCTGCGCAAGGCCTTCTGGGGCCACCTGTCCCACGCCAACGGGAAGCACCTGCGCCTGCGCTGCCTGCCGCACTTCTACATCATCGGGCAGCCCAAGTGCGGCACCACCGACCTCTACGACCGGCTCCGGCTGCACCCGGAGGTGAAGTTCTCAGCCATCAAGGAGCCACACTGGTGGACCCGGAAGCGGTTTGGTGAGTGAGCGCGGCGGGGGACCCGGTGTGCGTGGGGGGCCCGGCGAGCGTGGGGGGCCACTCCCTTCCATCACCCAGTTTTGCGGGGAGGGGGGCACCCAATGTGCGCTGGGCTCTTGGCTCCGGCTGCTCTAAGGCTGAGGACATGAGCACGTGCTGGGACCCGGGGAGTCCTAGCCCTGCCCCGTGGGAGGGAACCCATTTGGAGATAGGGATGTGAGGATGCTAGCGGTTAAGGGGTGCCCAAACTGAGTGAGGGTGGGCCTCCATCCAGCACGGAGACGTGGACACAGTGGAAAGATGGGGAGAGAGGCCGCGTGACGGCGGCGGAGCTGGACCTGCCGCTGAGCAGATGTGCTCTGCTGGAACGCTGCGGCCTCAGGGAGCAGGAGCCTGCCCACACCTTGGTTTGGGGCTCCTGGCCTCCAAACCCGTGGGACAGAGAAGTTCTGTTGTTTGCGCCAGTCCGTGGTGTGTCATTATGGGAGCGTTGGCTCCTGAAGCAGAGAGAGATCAGATGAAGCTTGTTTAAGGTCCCACAGGCGTGGCCTCAGCAGGGCCTAGAACCACCCAGCTCCCAACCACCCAGTGAGGTTTATTGGGTGCCACCTGTGTGCAGGGCAAGGGGAAGTTGGCTGGCAGCTCCCTTGTCTGGGGGAGCCTGGGCGCACAATTCCGGCATTGCGGGGTGAGTGCCAAGTGGTAGGCGGGCGGGCCAGGAGAAGAGGCTCGTTTGTCCGGGCTCCTCTGCTCCTGGCCCCGGAGCCTGCACCTGGACGAGGGCGAAGAGGCTGCTCCACCGGCCGCCCCGCGCCCCGCTCCTGGCGGTTCAGCTCCCTTGCGACTTGGCTTAGCTCCTCTGACCTCCCTGCCGGCAGCGCTCACTCCCAGAGTCGGGCCAAGTTCCCCGGTCAGGGACACGGAGAGGGCCCTCACTCCCGACAATGGCTGCAAGTTCGGGGATTTCCAGGGCCACCCTTGCTTCTAACCAGCTGGCTACAAGTTCAGGCGTTCCCGCCGGCCCCTCAGGTTGGATAATTTGCTAGACTGACTCAGAGAGCTCATAAAACGCTGTACTTAGGATGATAGCTTTAGGAGAGCAAGAAGGTCCAGCCAAATCAGAACCCGTCCCTTGTGGGACGCACGGGTGTGGGAGGGTCTCCCGGCTGGGAGGGATGACGGCCCTCAAGGAGGATTGCGGTGGATTGCCGAGCAGGGGCGCCAGCGTGCGTGTCAGTGTGCAGAGTTCCTCTATGGTGGCCCACGTGGTTGAACGGGGTCTCCAGTCCTTGTCCAGCCATCTCCCCTGGCTCCCAATCTCAGCCCCCTCGTCCTGCAGTTGATTTTTCTGGTGTGGCCCTACCCTGAATCATCTCCTTAGCAAACTCCTAGGTGGGGGCGCCCCATGAATAACATGGAAAAAGCCCCGTTTTTCACTGGAAAAAGCCCCAAGGGTCTAGAGTTTACCCCGCAGGGGCTGGGACAAAGGCCTCTCTGTATTCCTTAGGACCTGGTTGGTAGGAAAACCAAAGGGAGAGGATTCTGGGTTGCCCTTGACCACAGCCTGCGCCTCCTGCCTCTGCTTTCTGCCCCACCCCAGCCGGAGGCACCCTCAGATAATTGTTTCCTTTCCTTAACCTTTTCCCTTCTGCCAGGAGATGTTTGGTCACTGGAGCCCAGGGATGATAAATGGTGCCGGCCAGAGCCGGGCGGCCACCATGCTTCCCCTGGAATGGCCTCAGGTGCTTAGAAAGGACGCTAGAAGCTTTCCTTAGTGGCACATTGGTTTGGATCAATCTGACCGCGTTGGCTGACTAGCTCGCTGGTGCTTGGGGGATCAGCCGCCGAGCTGCGGGCTGGGGGGCCACGTCCCTGCTCGCCTGCCAGCCAGGCATGGGCACAGTCCCGCAATGGGGCGTGCTCTCCTCGAAGGTTTTACCGTTGTCCCCTCTGCAAACCAGTTTCCCTCCATCAGGCAAGAGGGAAGGGCGGGCCATGCCTCCGCAGCCCGTGCTTGATGTGATCTGTGCAAACTTGAACCTCTGGATGATTCCATCAGGGGCTTCCTCTTTCCATTTGCCATTAAACTTTGCTGGGGGGGGGTTGCGCAGTGTGCGTGTGTGTGTAATAGTGCTTACAAGTGAAATCTGTCCATTTTACGGCAAGAGGTAAATTTAGACTAGATGTGGCCAATGCCAGAATAACTGGTGAGTTGAACCCCACTGTTGGCCATAGGGGTGGTCAGCTCCCCTCATTTGCATAAATGGAGGGCAGGAGCTGGAGGGCTGGCTGCCCTGACGAGGGGCGTCAGCTGGTTAGAGGATGCGGACCCCCCACCCCACGCCCCTGAATTAGCTGACCGGCTCCCTTTCCCGGCGTGGACCACGGGTGCCTGCTGGACGGCCTGCCGCCCCAGACGCTTTAGGGTCTCATGCCACGCGCCTGTTAACCAGCCCCAACTCTCAGGGCCTCCCAGCGGGCACCGCCATGGTTCCTGAACATGTGTTGATGAAGAGGGCAGCCGGTCCTCACCTGCCCTGCCCCCTCCCCGGCAGAGCCTTTTCCTGCGGCAGCTGGGCCCCTTGTGCCTTTCCATCCCCTGAGGCCCTCCCCAGGGCGGCCGCTCCCTTAGAGGTGGCTGCTGCGCCTTCAGTCACTCCTGCTGCCTGGCCCTTTTAGGAATCGTCCGCCTGCGAGACGGGCTCCGCGACCGCTACCCCGTGGAGGATTATCTGGATCTCTTTGACTTGGCTGCACACCAGATCCATCAAGGACTGCAGGCCGGTGCCCCCCAGGAGCAGAGCGGGATGAATAAAATCATTATTGGTAAGGTGGTTCCCGGGGCGCCCCCAGGAGGGGGGGTACCCCCGTCCCCCTCGCCCAGACTCCCCGCCCAGCAATGCTTCCCCTGCAGAACATTTGCAAAGTGACTGCAGAGGGGGGCTGAGCCTCGGCTTCCCACCGGCATAAAATGTCCCGGGCACTTGTACAATTTCTTTAAAGGCGACATGTGCTGGACTTTCTAAGCTTATGGAGGTTCCAGCGTGGTGGATACAGATGCCCTTTCTTCGGGCACTCCTGCTTTAATTTAAATCACAATCAAGCACTCATGGCCTCTTTCATGATCTACCGACCTAAGTTCCCTAAGTTCGGATAGGGGATCATAAATGCGAGGAACCGATTAGTCATCTTTTTAATGCTGAGGCTTTGGAAACTGTTGGCTGGGACCTTAGGAAGCCTGCAGCAGCTTCTCCTGGCCCTGAGGCATCTGCTCCGATTAATTGCTGCTGAAAAAGCCTAGCCCTCGTCAAACTAATGTCTTTAAACATTCAAAGCTAGGCTGTATGACTTGCAAACATTCTTTTAAAAACATTCACAAGAACATTAAAAAACCTCTTTATTGGAGTTCAACTTAGAAGAACTTATTTCCCTCTGTAAGAGAGAAATTTAATGCCATCTTTTGCTTAAATTGGCCGCCTGGGAAAATGACTTATTTTTTATTGTCCTAGATCTACAGTATTTTGGTCTCCAAATCTGAGGAATCTGTTAGTGACTAAGATGAGCTGTAATCAACCATTGGAAAGATGTTTTTTTAATTAGGACTATTGTGTCAAAGGGGATAGGCTTATGTACCTAAACTCAGGCTTATTTATTCCCCCTGCAAAGAAATCATGTTCTTGAGAGCCAGATCTGGCCATCCCCCTACCCACAACATGACTTGACTTTTAGCTCTTTTTCTGCAGCCTCGGGGGTCCAAACACCCCAAATCACAAACCTAACTAATATTTGACTGTGACTCCTACACCACCTGCCTCGGAGAAAAGCAGAAGTTCTTGTGAAAAGTTTAGCACATGCATCCTAGGGCCGGGAAGTGGAGTCTGAGATGGTGAATGGAGAAGGAAAGCCTTCGTTTGGTTTCTTAACTTTAATGGCAACTGGGTTTTAAAAAGAAGAAAGTAAGATCGCTGCCCGGCTATTTACCTGAGGCAGACTGGCGAGCTTTATGGTGGCCTCCCGGTGAGACGGGCAGGGCCTCCAGGCAGAGAGGCAGGTGGAGAGCTGGGATCCCTGCCTCCGGGCGCTTGCACAGCTCAGTCTCCATGCTCTGCTGAGATGGGATGGTTGGACCCACCCCTTCCCAGCCCTGCAGGCGCTTCAGCTCTGCTGCTGCTGCCTCCTGGTTAGGTCCCTGGTGGAGACGTAAGGTCAGGCCCATGGGCACAGGGAGCCTTTCCTCTGGTCTGTGCTGGCAGCTAGAGCCACCTGGGGTCTGGACTCACGTGGCCAGGTTCCGTGGGAGGCCCCTGGCTCTGTCCCTGGACCCCTGCCCGCCTCACCCTGGCACCCTCAGATGGTGATGACACTTGTTGGATTATCTGTCTTCCTCCTTGATTTTTGGGTCCGAGAGGGGAGGGGCCATGCTTTTCTAGTTTCATTCATCTACCCCCAATGCCAAGTGCAATGCCAGGCATGTATTAGATGCCAAATAAATACTTGCTGGTTGGATGGATGGATGGACAGATGCGTAGACAAATGTTTCTACGGTGGTAGAGCCAGTTCTTTGAGATTTGTCAGAATTTGTGCCGGCTTAGGTTTAGAAACTTTACTTGTCCTTTCTATTTACATATTCATTGTGAGTAGCATTTTCAAAGGACTTCTGATTGACTTATCTTTCCTATATCCTGGGGCATTCGCTCTTTAAAAAAAAAAGGAAAATCAGATAACCAGAGCAGAATGCTCACCTGGGCATGATTGGGCTCCCAAGAGAGTAAATGGGGCCCTGCCACCCTCCTGCATCATGGTGATTTGCTAATCTGAGCAAAAAAACTTAGGCTCTGGGCTCAAATTTGCCCTGAATAAGTGACTTTGAGATTGGCAGAGTCTATGTCGAACATCGAGAATGTGAGTGAAATTTATTGGTTGATTTGCCTTTCTTTCAGGATCTCTGGAGATTGTACCCCCCCCCCCAAAAAAATGGGGTTCAGTTATCTGAGAGTTCTGTGTTGTTAAAATATGCCCATGCCTTGGTCTCACCCCTGTCCTAGATTGTACATTTAGAACTTTCACCTTTGGCCCATGAGGACCATGATAAAACCGGGGCTAGAACTAAGCTCCCTTCCACCGGTCTCAGCACCGATTGAGGCCAGCTGTGTGCAGAGAGGCCTTAGGTGGCCGTGAGTGTTGCCGGGGCTACAGGAAATGTGACCGCGTTCCCGTGAGCCTTCTGTTTGGTCTTAGAGTTTGCTCTGTGGCTAGCTGTTGTGATTTCATGGAAAGATAGTTGCAAATTGCATCTGATTTCTTAGTGAGACTTAGTTTCTGCAAACAACTCCTTTCTATGCTGTTTGAGGCAGGCTGGCCGGTGCGTCCTCAGTGGACCCTTAAATTGCCACAGAGATGTGTGCCAGGAGTGCATATTACATTGAAATTGGGAGGTCAGATGCTGGTGGAGCTTTAGTTGCACACGTTGGAGCGAGGAGCTGGGGGGCAGCAGGACACACTGATTGCCTCGATTTCCACCCGGAGACCCTTTGGGTGTGTGTTCCTGCGGTGCAGGCTGGTCGCCCACCACTTCCTGCGTGCCACCTGCTGGTGCTGGTTGACCAGTGCCCCTGCTGTGGCTATGGGAGGGCGAGGCCAGCAGGCTCCGCCTTTCCCAGCCAGCACCCAGCTTTTGCTCACTTGGGGTGCTCTCTTCCAGGGGAGGCCAGTGCCTCGACCATGTGGGATAACAACGCCTGGGCCTTCTTCTACGAAAACAGCACGGACGGGGAGCCGCCGTTTCTGACCCAGGACTTCATCCACGCCTTCCAGCCGGACGCCAGGCTCCTGGTCATGCTCAGGGACCCCGTGGAGAGGTGAGCCCTTCAGGCCTGTGGGACGCAGGGCCGTGAAAAGAAAAGGCGCTTGGGAGGGGCGGTCTTTTCGTTTCTCTCTTTTTAAAAAATAAACACATTTGCAATGTCACGGCTATTTCTTATGTAAATGTTATTCTTGAGACAATCCTCAGTGTCTTTAAACAAACTGTAGGTTATTTCCTCAGCCGCTCTGACCCTGGTCTGTGGGCCTTCAGCCTCTGGACGGTCCATCTTGGGGACAAGGGACTGTTCCTTGGGTACTGTCCAGACTCGAAATCAGGGGAGTTGGGGGTTCTCCGCGTAGTTTAACTTCCGGAATTCCATGTGTCCCAACTCACTTAATGCGTTCGGGTCCTTGCTGTCCATGTGCAATCTCAAGCTTGAGAAACCAAAGGGAAGAAAAAGGAAAGACAGAGCCACTTTGTCTTAAAGATCAGGGGTTTTCCAATAGAGATGCAACAAAGCTGGCACGATATTGACCAGCCAGTGCAGAGCAGCCTGGCCAGGGCTGGGTGCTGCTGACATTGGTGAGGGTGCTGTGTGAGCTACAGAATCTCAGGGCTACCAGGCCCTTAAAATCATTAGTCCTTCCCTCTACCTCATACCACCGCATCAGAGAAGAGAGGGCACCAGCCTAGTCCAAGACGCTCAGAGATGGTGTCTTAGTTTGTGGGGGCTGCTAGGACAAATACCACACCATAGATTGGCTTCCACAATGGGGATAAGTTGTCTCACGGTCTTGAGGCCAGAAGTCCAAACTCCTAAGAGGCCAGGCTTTCGCGCAGCGGCTGCAGCGTTCTGGCTTGCTTCTCCTTGGCTTGCTTCTCTGCCTCTGTCTCGCAGTGCTCTGTTTCATTCTCACCCTTACTGACTTCTTCTGCTTGCTGTGTCCACTGTCCTTTGCTTACGAGGACTTTAGCTCTATGGATTAAAGCCCACCCTGATTCAATTTGGATCATCTAAAAATGGATCTTTGGAGATCCTTTTCCCAAAGGAGTCCACACCTTAGCTGGATAGATCCTCTTCCAAGGTCCCATGGACGGATGGGTTCACCCACATCCACAGGATTAAGACCTGAACATGTCTTTTGTAGGGGATGTGACTCCATCCCCAAAAGACGGGGAGTGTCCCACCCAAGATGGCCCATTCCAGAGCAGGACAGCTCTGTGACAAAATCCCTCCTCATTTCCAGCCCACGTCTGTCACTGGACGCATCCACGTGTTGGTCCCACGTAAACCGAGGCTGCTCCTTCCGAAATGGGAGAGCCTGCCAGATTCTGAGGATGGAGGCCGCAGCCCTCTGAGCCTTCCCTGGCCCTGCCTAAATGTGCCTGATCCCTTCCTTCAGTGACATAATCTCCCTGGGCCCGTCCTTGGCAATTATAAAAAGATTACACATTTGTTGTGGATGTTGTAGAAAATACATCGGAAGACTATGATGGGGAAATCTTTTTAAAACACCTGTAATCTCCCACCTGGAGTTTAAGATTATTTACAACGTGGCGTATTTTCTTCCAGACGGTTTGGTCATGCAGGTAAGAAGATTGCATAGCTGTGTGTGCGCTGCATGAACGTGGTTGTGTGACTGTTGCCTGTGTGTTCTTTCACTTAACATCACTGCCCCCAAAGGACACGCACCCTCTCGTGGTGGTCCCTGAATATGGCCCGGTCTGCGTAGAGCTGGATGGCCCCTCCCGGCCTCGGCGCCCTCCCGTCGAAGGAGCCGGCACGCGCCCCAGTGCCTGGGAGCTGTGCACCTGCTCCCCGTCCTCCCGCCTCAGGGAGCCCTTCACTCTGATGCTGTGGCAGCCATGGACCTCGGGGCCGCTTCCCGCATCCCACCTCGTCGTTCCCACACATCCGAGGCAGGAATCTGGCCCTTCTCCTCCCGGGGTGGGCTGGTCTCACTCAGCTGAGGACAGCGACACGACCGGTGGTGCTCTCGGGGCGACGTGGTTCCATCACCGCCCGCCTTGGAAGGAGCGGCCCAGCCACGGCACTGACCCCTCGCTGCTGCCCGAGGTGTTTACACAGCTGCTCTGCCTCCGCAGCCGAAGGTCACAAGGTTGGAACCTTCTCTTCGGAGCGTTCCTTCTGCTCATCGAACGCCTTCCTGGTTCTCATTGGAGGAAGGTCAGGCAGGCTCCACCCCAGGGGCCCACGGGGAGCGGGACAACGGCAGCCCCTCGTGGAAGTGCTTTTGGGCACAGGGAAGTCAGAGGGGCCTGCATCGGGCTTGGGTCAGCATAACGACTGTGGGCAGCGGGCCCCCCTCCCAGGCCAGCCGCTTCTGCGCCCTGGGGAGACAGGCGTGGCCGTGATTGGCGATGGAGCTACAGATTCAGCAGGAAGGCTGTCCTGGAGAAGCTGATGCCGGGGCTGGGCTTTATAAAGTGGAGACTAAGAGTTTATCAAGTAAACAAGGAAGGTGGGTGGAGGAGAAGAAGCCTTCCAAGCAGAGACACTGGGAAGCGGGAAGGCCAAGGACCCGTGCTGTGTCCTGTTCTTCCTGGAATTCCGCCTCCAGCCCTGAGGATGCGCGCGTGGGAAGGGTGAGCTTTTGACGGGAGCAGGCAGCTGGCGCTGTCCACTTAGATGGCTGGACCAGGACAGGACCTGCCCGGCTCACCTCTCCAGCCATGCCCGAAGGCCGGTGCTGTCTTTCGAGACACTACTGGTTTGCAATGTGGTCATCCCAGCAACGTGGTCACCCCAAGTTGTGGTTTCCTTTTCTGTTTCTTTGTTTAGAACAGATGCTCTATGCTAGGAACTGAAAGTGAAGGTTTCTTCCTTCTTGGTCCTCAGCTGAAAGAGCTCATCAACCCCTGCATTTGTGGAGTCCTCCCACCTGCTGGACGCTGCTGGCTGCAGCTTCTCGAGCTTGCATGTTGTCAGAGAAGTGAGGCATTGGCACCGTCATGACAAATGAGATAGAGCCGGGGGGAAGGGTGGAATGCCATGGCAGCAGTATATATCAGGAAACTAATCTACTTGTAGAATTGCCTACTGTATCAGCTACCTCTTGCCGTGTAACAAATTATTCTGAAGCTTAGCAGCTTAAAGCCACACATGTATGTTATCTCACCTTTTCTTGGGGCCAAGAATCTGAGTCCAGCTTAGCTGGGTGCTCTCCTTTGGGTCTCCCACTGGCTGCAGTCAAGGAGTAGGCTGGGGCTGGGGTTTCATCTGAAGGCTCAGCTGGGGAAGGATCTTTGCTCATCTGGTTTTAGTTAGAATTCAGCTCCTCGAGGGCTGTGGAATGAGGCTGTGGCCAGAGGCTGCCCTCAGTTCCATGCCACTGAGCCTCTCTGACATGGCAGTTTGCTCTATCCAAGCCGGCAAGGTAGGGAGTCTGCCGGCAAGCTGGAGGTGAGAAGGCACCCTCTTTTGGAGCCTAACCACAGAAGTGACACCCTGTCACCGTTGGCATGTTCTGGGTTAGAAGCAAGCTACTAGGTTCAGCCATGCCCAGGGGGAGGGGATCACAGGGTCCGGGTGCCAGCAGGCTGGCATCACTGGGCCCATCCCAGCCGTCACTGCCTGCACCTGCTCTGTCCCTTCCTCTCCTGGATCTGCCAGGAACCTGGGGCCCCGGCCTTGCAGGCAAAGTAACTTCTGCAGCCACAGAACCTCTGCACAGAGGAATGTGGAGTCCTCTGTGCACATTTTCTGTGTGCATTACTGACAGCAGCAGCTGTTTCCTTGTTTCATAAACATGTAAAAATATTTGTAACAATAGGAATTTTGGAATTTCTTCCTATTTTTTGAAACCCACCCCAGACAGATAAGTTGATAGACATTGTGTGTTTAGGTCACTCTTGAAGAAACAAACACTCCAAGTTTGCATTGATGTCACTGCATCCTGGGTCATTAGCCTATTTCCGTCCCTCCATGACCTTGAACTTCAAAATTCGGTGATTCCCAGGGTCACTCACTTCCAGCTGGGTTGGATCAAATTGTTCTATTCCTTCTACAAATTGGCTTGAAAGGGGAGAAAAAAAAAACCCTTTCATTTCTCATTCCAGATTCCTGTTTGGCCTTTATTTGTATCGTTGAACAAAGGAGGAGGATTTGAAAATGTTGGAATTATAAGTAAAGTCAAATCAGTCACATGTAGGCTTCCAGAGGAGGGGGTGAATGGAATTCCGTGTTTTGGGGAGGAGCAGAGAGGCAAGGTGGAGAGAAGTGGGGTGGGCTGGTTTCTAGGGCCCAGGAGGCCTGGCCGGAATTCCGGCTCCAGGTTTCTCTACGTAAGAGACCATGAGCATTCCATCTGAAGCCAAGTACTTCAAGGCCATGGGCCCAGGTAATTAAAAAGAAGCCACCAATTACAAGCAGACTGTTTTCCGCCATTCCTTCGGAGTCGGAAGTGGACCAGGCCATTCTCTTGGTTTGTGAGGCGGTTGTGGGGTGGCTGGGAGAGGCTGGCGCTCAGGCCGGAGGCAGTAGCAGCCCCTCAGGGGGGGAAAGTGGCGGGAACGTCTGATCCCCTCGAGGCTGCCTTCCTCCTTCCTTCTGGGGACACGCAGGCCGGGGTTTTACAGCGCCTCGTGGGGTTTCCATTCTGCACGCGCCCGCCCGCCGCAGGAACGGCTGGTTTTCGTGTTTTATGGCGATGAGTCAAAAGGGAAGGACACCCCAGCTCAACTGAGAGTTAGGGCTAGATTTTGCCCCAGACGCCGGCCGTGAGCCTTGGAGGCTGGCGGTGCTCTTCATCTGCTTATATGACTGCTTTTGTAACGACCCGCTGGACTGGTTAAGTAATTAATCCATTTATGGCTATAAAGTAGGAACAGAATAAGGCTCTTAATGAAGCGTCTACATTAAATGCAGCTGGTCACCCGGACACAGAGAGCAGTGAGAGGGGCTCAACATTTGGGCGGGAATCCCGGATTCATTGATTTCTTTGTCTGGAGCGTGTGTGGTGGAGCCTGGGGGGTGTGAGCAGACGGCCTGCAGAGTCCTAGCTGGGCCATCCAGGCTGTGTGTCCTTGGGCAAGTTACTCAACCTCCCTGTGTTCTCATTTCCTTATCTCTGCATTGGTGGTGGGTGGGTAGTAGTCCTCCCTACCTCGAGGGCTGTCAGGATTGAATGACTTCATACGTGTAACATGCTTAAACCACGCTGGGAAAATGGAATATACGGCGATTATTAGCTGGTATTATTAGCAAGTCATAACAATAGAGCCAAGTGTGTTGCCTGTTTACTAACTTACCAAATAATCCCTGAGCACCCTGGATGTGGGACATGCCCAGAGAGCACCCCCAGGCACCTCGCGGAGCTTGTGCCGGTGCCTGGGGTGGGAGCAGGGGGTGGGAGCCATGGAGCTGGAGCCGGCCCCGGCGCCAGGCCCTTCCCGCTGGCGCCTCTTGTGCGCGTTGCAGGCGGGTGCGAGGCTGTAGGAGGGCGGGTCCACGGGAGCCGTGCGGGGCGCCGCGGGGTCAGCCACATGTCCGGTGTCCCTTGGCGAGTGGGACCCCATCCCACGGTGACCGGGGCGCCGAGCTCCCCTCCCCATCTCAGGGCCCCCTGGGACGCAGACTCCGTGGGGGCGATTCGCGTGTGGGTTTAGGGGCATCGCCAGGGGCACAACCCCTGCGGGGGGCCGGGGGGCAGGGCGGGCCTGGAGGGGCTGGGCAGCGACGCAGGCGCAGCGGCGGTCTCAGCTGACCCCATGGGGCGCCCTGGGGCCGGGGCGGCTCCCTGGTGCCAGCCTTGGGGGGGAGTCCTCGGGGGAGGGGGCGGCTCCCCGGGTGGGGGGCGGCTCCCCGGGTGGGGGGGTCCAGGCCGCAGCCATCAGCGGAACGAGAGCCCTGTGAGCGGCGACGGCCCCTCCCCGCGCGTGCCTTGGCCTCGACGCACGTGGACGGAGGATGCCGCAGCCGGCGTGGGGAGGGGACCGGCTCGTGGGTGCTTTGGAGCCACCGCAGGCCCTTGATTTGAGACCGGAGTCTCTTTGCTTCTCAGCTGGGCTGGAAATCCCTCTCCAAACAGCTCAACCTCCCCAGGCCCCGGCAGCACCCGGTTCATGCCCCGACGTGTTCTTTAGCGGAAGGGGAGAGAGCCTGGCCCTCGAAAAGCCGGGTGCGCCTTCCGCCAACGCGGATTTGCATGAGCATTAAAAAGCAGGGTGCTCCTGCAGGGATGGGTTGTTCATGTGAACTCTTGCAAAGGGAAGTGAGGAGTCCCCAGTGGGCGGGAGATGGAGTGGGGAGAAAGGCCGCTGGAGAAAAAGGCCGCGGCAGTCGCCACCCGTTGATGCCGGCACCTCCCTCCAGCTCTCGCAGTCGCCACTTTTTCCTCCTTATGCCTTGGGAGGACTAAGAACGACAAGGACCATCCTGCAGAAAACCCCAGCGGTGTCTCCAAGCTGCCTCCTAATTTCCCGGTGGACTCAGGCGTTTTGCTTCTCAGAAGCCGCCCGTTTGGGCCTCACTGTCGCACCTTTATGTGGGCCCTAAAAGTGCCAGGAGGGAAGCGGACTTGGCCCAGTGGTTAGGGCGTCCGTCTACCACATGGGAGGTCCGCGGTTCAAACCCCGGGCCTCCTTGACCCGTGTGCAGCTGGCCCATGCGCAGTGCTGATGCACGCAAGGAGTGCCATGCCACGCAGGGGTGTCCCCGCGTAGGGGAGCCCCATGCACAAAGAATGCACCCCATAAGGAGAGCCGCCCAGCGCGAAAGAAAGTGCAGCCTGCCCAGGAATGGCGCCGCCCACATGGAGAGCTGACACAGCAAGATGATGCAACAACACCAAAAAAGAGACGGAGTGTCTCGGTGCCACGGGATAATGCAAGCCGACACAGAAGAGCACACAATGAATGGACACAGAGAGCAGACAAGGGGGGAAGGGGAGAGAAATAAATAAAATAAATCTTTAAAAATTTTTTTTAAAAAGTGCCAGGAGGTCACTTTAAAAGGGCTGACTTGTTGAGCCGCCTGAGGGTAGGAGAGGTGGCGCAGACCACAGAGCTGGGAGGGAGGGCTGGCCGTCCAGCCCGGGGGTGGGCCCAGGGTGTCCTCGGGCGGTCTCGGGAGGCGTCTGGGAGGGACAGCCTCTTGTTGTTGGTGGGAGAGAACCCGGCATGCTGAGCATTCTCGGTAGCATAACTGTTTGTTTTTTTGGGAAATGTTTGCAAGGCCATTGGCAGCCCCGTGCATTCCCACACGGGTTATTTGGAAAGGTGAAAAGAGCTGCGTTGTTTCTCCACCTGCAGGGATAGTACAGAGAGGTGTGTATGGGCTGGGCTGGCTGTGGGGACGGCGCCGACGGGTTCAGGGTCTTACCGCGCCGCGAGGTCGCCGTGTCGCCGGGACAGCGGGCAGCACAGGTCACCGAGGCCAGGCCTTCGCTCCACAGAGAGGCCGCACGCCTGGGCCCGGGGCCGGCCTCGCTGCTGCTCCCTGCGCCCCGGGGCTCTCGCCTGTTCGGCTGCTCCCAGGACCCCTGGCAAGGCGTGGGCAAGTGCTTTGGGCGCTGCCCGGGGCTCCGGTCTCAGGGCTGCAGGGAGCCGCCTCCCCGAGGCGCTGCCTCCAGGTCCACGCCCATTCCTGGGGTCCCGTGATTGGATGCTCCGGAAGAGAACAAGGGGGCCAGGTCCCCTTGGAGCTTGGGGCACCTCTGCCTAGGTGGCCCCACAGGGCAGGAGGACGGGGGACGAGCCGTGCATCCAGCCGACGTTTTCAGGCCCCCGATGGGTGCTCTTACCTGTGGAAGGGGGGCCTGGCTGGATCCCGCACGTGCCGGGGCTGCGGCGGCCCCAGCCCTCCCTCCCGGGAACCCCGCGCCGGGCTTTGCTCCTGGTGAGCTGGTCACAGCTTGCGATTCAAAGGGACGGGGGCCCCTTCCCGGGACGGGGGCCCCTTCCCAGCCACGTCAAATGCTGGGCAGCGATGCGGTCACAGCGGCGGTTTCAGCCGACCCCATGGGGTGCTCCGGGGTTGCGGTCGCTCTGTGGCGCTGTCCCTGACAGCGGTGCCCCCCCTGCGCCAGCCTGGCAGGAAAAATGTATGGACTCGGTACTGACTGTGCCATGTCAGGGTTGGGCAGCTATTGGTCAGCAAGGATTGCAATCCCGATCCCAGCAAACGGTGACCGATGAGGCGAGCCCTGCTGGCTTTCGCTTACGTCACCCCATCTGCGGAAACGTGCCGTGTGGCTTGAGCTGTCCTGGGTGGGGAGAATTGGAGGGCGCTGAGTGTGCCCTCCCCTCGGGGGCTCCTGGTTGAGGAGCGGAGATTGTTTCTTCATGTGTCAGTGGCTAGTGGGTGCTCTAGGAGCCCAGGGCGGGTGGGGCCTGGGGTGAGTCAGCCTGGGGTCCGTCAGCCGTTCCCAGCTGTCCCCCCCTTCTGCACCAGCCTAGCTCTTTTCGCAAAGCTTGGCTCCTTGAGAAGTCCGATGTGTGAAGCAGTAACTGGAAGCAGTGTCACAGCCCAAGGCCACCGAGAGCCCATTCTTTTTTGGGCTCGGATCTGCCAGGGTGGAACAGAGTGGTCACCTCCCACATTCTTGATGCCTGACCTCTGTTAATGCATCCTGAGGCTAGCTTACTTCCAAGTGGTAACAGATCATGCAGTGGCTTTGTTATAGATGTCTGAGTGTCCATTTTTTATTGCTCTGCTTTTTCTAGACACTAACCTGCTGTTGTGGGATGCACTTGATTTCACGGTCCTGGCAGCGACGTTGTTTCTCACGTTTATCCTGGATATTTGCTGCTCTGTAACTTGTCACATTGTGACTGCCCACACCAGCCTCCTGTAACTTACCCAGTAATTCTGTACCAGAATTGCCTTTTGCTTCCAAATCACTCTGCACTGAAAACAATAAAAATATTTTAAAAACCAATCAACCAACCAGCCAGTGACCCAAATGGCTAGCCCCCAACTCTAATTGTCTCCTTCCCTAAGCAGGAAGCAGGGTCATGTCCGGTTTGTCAGTGGCCTTCCGGGCCAGCCCTGAGCAGCCTGGCGCCACGGGGCCTTGGGCAAGCTCCTTCCCGGCTGCCCTGCCCGCCTTCCCCTCCAGCAACTTATCTCCTAGGCTTATCTCCTAGGGAGGGCGGGAAGGTCAGTGAGAAAATGCTTCAGGGCCAGTGACAGTGGACTCTTTTTCCTTTTTTTTATCAGTGCTCTTTATTGCTTCTTTTTTTTTTAAAGATTTACTTATTTTTCCCCCTTCATCTCCTCCCACCCTGCTGTTTTTTCTGTATGTGTTGTCTTCTCATTTTCTCTTCTCTATGCTTCAAAGGATTTGATCCAAGAGACCTCTCATGGGGAGAGAGGTTCCTTGTCAATCGGGCCACCTCAGTTCCTGGTCTCTGCTGCGCTTCACCTTGACTCTCCTTGTCTCATTTTTTTAAAAAAATTTATTTATTCTCCACCAACCCTGATGCTTGCTTGCTATCTGCTGTCTGTGTCCATTCGCTGCATGTTCTTCTGTGTCTGCTTGTCTCTGTTGCATTATCTCGCTGTGCCAGCTCTCCGTGGGCGCAGGGTGTCAGCTCTCTGTGGGTGAGGGCGAGCCTGCCTTCACAAGGAGGCCCCGGGACGTGAACCCAGGGCCTCCCATATGGTAGATGGGAGCCCAGTTGGTTGAGCCTGCTTCCTCTTGTCTCTCTTTTGATGTGTCATCTTCTTGCTGCGTGACTCACTTGTGTGGGGCACTGGCTCACCATGTGGACACTTGCGTGGGCAGTGGCTTGCCATGCGGGCACTCTTTCTCCTTTTTTCACCAGGAGGCCCCAGGGATTGAACCCAGGTTCAATATAGTAGGCAGAAGCTCTATCACTTGAGCCTCCCCTGCTTTCTGAGAGTCCACTCTCGGTAAACACTGTGGCCGCCTCGGGTGGGAATCCAGAGGCCTGCAGGGGGTAAAACCTGCAGAGCACCTCGAGCTGCACCTGACCAGGTGTGAGGTCCGCGGTGGTGGCGGCGCCTGCTGTTCGTGGCGGGCATTGCAGCCACCTCCCCGAGCGGCTCTCAGCACGTGTCACATCAGTGGGTGGCCTTGGCGCAGCTGTCTTCATCTCCTGGGGCTGCCACATGGAGTGCTGTGCCCCTGGTGGCTGAGAAGAGGAGCAAGCTGTCCTCTCACTGCTGAGGTTTAGAATCCGAGGTGGGGTGTTGGCCGCGCGGCGCTGCCTCCTGGCTCTAGGGGACCTTCCTGGCCTCTCCAGCCTCTGGTGGCGCCGGAAGCCCTTGGTGCACCCTGGCTTGCATCGTTCCGGTCCCTGCTGGTGTTAGGGCACCACCCCCAGGGCGTGGGTCTCCAAACTTCTTCCAAGGACACCAGCCCCTGGGGGTGGGTCCACCTGAATCCGGTCTGACCTCATCTTACCTCGATCACATCTGCAAAGACCCTTCTTCCAAGTAAGGTCATACTGCTGTGTACCGGGGGTTAGGGCTTGCCCGTGTCCCTCTGGGGGTACGATTTATTTTTTATTTATTTATCTCTCCTTCTAGCCCCCCCCCCAGTTGTCTGTTCTCCATGGCCATTCCCTGTGTGTTCTTCTGTGTCCACTTGTATTCTTGTCAGTGGCACCAGGAATCTGTGTTTCTTTTTGTTGTGTCATCTTGTTGTGTCAGCTCTGTGTGTGTGTGTGGCACCATTCCTGGGCAGGCTGTACTTTTTTTGTGCCGGGCGGCTCTCCTTACGGGGTGCACTCCTTGCGTGTGGGGCTCCCCTATGCAGGGGACACCCCTGCGTGGCATGGCACTCCTTGCGCACATCAGCACTGCGCATGGGCCAGCTCATCACACAGGTCAGGAGGCCCTGGGTTTGAACCCTGGAGCTCCCATGTGGTGGGTGGACACTCTATCCATTGAACCAAATCCGCTTTCCTGGGGGTACAATTTGACTCTGTGCAGTGAGCACCCTGACTTGACATGGGGGGCCTCGAGGCTCACTCCTGGCCCCTCCTTTATCCTCACGGGGAGGCCTGGTACTTGCAGAGGCGCCTCGTGAGGGAGCCCCCTGAGCACCTGGTTCCACTCCCCCTGCCAGAGGGGTCCCGCCTGCAGGCCTGGGCACCTGGGACCCCTGCCCGCCCCAGGAAGGGGAGCTGGGCAGCACCGAGGCGAGCTCAGACCCGGGGCCTTGGCAGCAGGCTCCAAAATAACCGCGGCACAGAAGGCCTGGGATGTGTTTGGACCTGCATTTGGAATTGCCCTTGGAAACAGCCCTGCCCGAATGACACGGCCATCTGTTCAGGATGGGCGGAGAGTGGGAAAACCAGGTAGTGCAGCAGGAGGGGCTGCTCCAGAACTTGGGCCTGGAGGTCTCATCCCCCCAAAGCTAGGCTGCTCGCACCCCCCCGGCTGCTCACCTCAGGCTGGACTGCCCTGGCTGGACAAATCTTCTCTTGTGTCAAGCCAGCTTTCCTCCTTGAATCTTCCCCTGCTGGTCTGGCATTCAGGAGTCCCCTCTGCTCCATGTGGCAGCCTTTCAGCCAACTGAGAGCGGCGTCCTACCTGCTGAGTCTGCTTTTCCAGGTGGAACAGGCTCTTCCCTCTCACCCTTTGGCACCTGCACCGCAGGCAAATACCATCTGGCTGGCAGCGGAGCAGCGCTCTCCCACGTTCCCGGAGCCGGGCCTCTGTGAATGCATCCTGAGCCTGCGCTAGTGTCCCCGCATTTCTGGGATGAGTCATTATAAGCTTAGGTCTGCTAAACCCGTTCTGTGTTTTCCCCTCCCTGGTCGTACAGTTGGTTTTAAAGACTAGACTATGGACACGTAGGTTAATCTATTTCCATTTCAATTTGTTACGTGTGTGTACTGGCTCCAGCTTTTAAAGAACTATTTGGATTCTTGTTCTTAATAGATTTGCTGTCCTCTGCATTTTCTGAGAGGTGTGAACCCGTCCACGTGGCTTTAGCTCATCAAAGGCATCAACTTACCCTTTTTCCCCCAGAGGGTGGCTGCGGGGGGAATTATAGTGATGCCACGAGACACCTCACGAAGCAGCGGTCCGGCTCTTGGGAGGACCCTGGCCATGCTTCTCTGAAAGCAAGCGCCACACTTTGCCCCCCACCTTTCTTGTCTCCGTAGGAAACCTGGCCGCAAGGCCCTCGTCCTGTAGGTGCCAGGGCCCCGTTCCGCGGCCTCGGGGAGGGAAGGAGGCGCTGCTTCCTTGGTGTCTGGGTTTAGTTGGGAGGTGATGGGTGGCCCTCCACGTTGGAGAGTGAAGTCCTTGTTCAGATGCCTGCGGACAAAGGGCGCGAGGACCTGGCTGACGTCGTTGCAGGTGCACGTCCCAGCGTGCACGTGGCCGCTAGAGCATCCCGAAGCCCCCAGCGGTGCTGTGCAGAGCCGAGGTACCCGAGGGCGTCTGCGAGGCCGGGAGGTCTCCTCCTCTGCTGCGGAAACGGGCCTGACCTCGTCCCTGTGCCTGGGAACGGGCCGCCCAGGAGGTGCGGGCCGTGAGTTCACGTCACTGCTCCCCAAACCGCGAAAGGAAGAGTCTCACCCAGGAGCACTGGACGTTTCCCAATTTTCTTCTTGATCTCTATAGCGGTTTGATATGGTTATGGATTCCAAAAAATAGATATTGGGTTATGCTTGTAATCTGATCTGTACCTGGGCATGATTTGAGTTATGATTAGGGCGTTGAGTCCCCACTCACCAAGGACTCACAGATAAAAGGCAAAGTACAGAGTTGAGGGCTTCTGTTGTTAGAGTTTTGGTGTTGGAGTTTGATGCTGAAGCCTTAAGCTGGAGCCCTGGGAAGGAAGCTCACAGAGGAAAGAGAAGCAAGGCCCAGGAAGAGAGGAACCTTGAAGCCAGAGAAAAGCAAGCCCGAGGAACGTAGGAACCCAGGAAGCCTGAACCCTCACAGACGTCGGCAGCCATCTTGCTCCAAATAGACTTTGGTGAGGGAAGCAACTTAGGGAAGCAACTTATGCTTTATGGCCTGGTATCTGTAAGCGCCTACCCCAAGGAAATACCCTTTATAAGAACCAACCAATTTCTGAAGTTAATTTGTATTTAAAATCGAGGCAAATTTAGATGCTTGAGTTTTATTTATGAGCCACATATCTATAAGGAGTGTCATTACCACAAACAAAAACTTCCTTTTGGAAAGCTTGGGTCAGCGATTAGGGTTGTTTATGAATTGTTTACATAACAGGGTTCTGGCTCCACCAGATAATTGGGGTGGAAGTGGGAAGAGCACTCCTTGAATTTCCTGTTGAGCGTGGACTCCTTCGGCGGTTTTGGAGGCACCTGCTACTTTTCACTGATGGTGTTTCTTGGCTGAGCCACAGTAGCAAATAGGACCTTTAGGAGTGGTGGGGGGCCAGGAGGGGTCCTCGCCAGGCTCTCGGGCATGGCCTCCCCGGCCCCACCTACAGCTGGGCTGTGGTCTGTGTCGCACATGAAGGCCGATTGCCTTTTAGGGTGTAGTCTCCAGGTCTGGCCTGACTGCGACAGGGGCCCTGTCTCACCCTGATGCACGTCCAGATTTTGGAGAGGGCACCGGGGATAGGCTGATGTGTCATCTGGGCAATGGAGTGGGAAGAGCGCCGCCCTGGGGGTGAGGCGATGCACTGCACTGGCCGCTGAGCACCTTGTGTGACTGTCTTAGCTCAGGCCTCTTGGAGAGCCTGGCTGATGGCTTGGGGTGAGCCAGCACCCTGTTGCAGCGTGTGCTTGGCCTCTCTGGGGTCTCTGGGGAGGTCTGAGAGGTGTCCTCCTTGCCCTTTGGTCTGGGCGAACCCTCGGGGGCCATGAAGGCACCGCACCAAGGAGGGTGGGTCCAGAGTTAAAGGTGTATGACATTTGCATGGCCTCTCTTTGGATCATATGATTTTTGTGACCTGACGCCCTTACTGTGAAAACAGCCACAGCCTGAGGAGATCAAAAGAACAGAAAACCTGCTGGCGATTTGTTTGGGCTCGGGGTAGACCTGTGTGAGTTGGGGAGGGGTGGGGGGCCGTGTGACGGGCGAGGGTGCTCAGGGAAGGCAACGGGCAGTAAGGTGCGAAGGTGAAGCGCTACGTGGGGCCGCGGTGTCCGGTGAACAACTAGACGGCGTAATTGCACGCGGGTTTCCATTGCTGCCCAAACGGCGTGATTTCACACTCGCGGGCGGTAAAACTATCCATTTATTTCACTCACAGGTTGTACTCGGACTACCTCTACTTCGCAAGCTCGAATAAATCGGCCGATGACTTCCACGACAAAGTGACGGAGGCCCTGCAGCTGTTTGAGAACTGCATGCTGGATTACTCGCTGCGCGCCTGCGTCTACAACACCTCCCTGAACAACGCCATGCCCGTGGGTGTTGCCTGCCGCGCGCTCCTCCGCGGGCCCCATGCAGGGGGGTCCGGGCCTGTGTGCTCGCTGCGTTCTGGCGTATAAACGCAGACGCATTTGCACCTGCAGGGGTGGCTCCAGGGCACCTCTGAGAGGGGGCGAATGCCAGAACGGATATTCATGGGTGTAAAAACTAGAGACGGCGCTTTAGCTGGCTGCCCCCTCTTCCCTGCCCGCCACCCAGGGTCCCGCCGCTGGCTCCTGCGCCGTCTGCACGTCACTGAAGGCACACCAGGGGCTCTGCCGCTTAGCGCAACGCAGAAAACGTGCGCTGCGGTGCAATGCACCCGCCCCTCAGGCGGTGCAAGCCTTAACAGCTTTTCCTCTAAGGCCGGCGCCTTTCGTTGGCTCACAAGATTATCCACCAGTGGCTGCTGTCTTGTTTTCTTTTTGGGCGTGTATTTATAAGTCCCTGGCTTTTTTGTTTTTTAAGTGTTAAAGAAGCTGTTAAAGGTAGGTGCTCCCAGGAGAGGGGCTGGGGGCTGAGTAAGCGCAGGGGCTGAGGAAAGCAGCGGGCTTTTCCAGAGCTGGGCAGCAGGAGGGCGGGAAGGGCTCGTGGTAGACCCACGCAGCGCGGGCTGGAGAAGGAAGCAGGGGCGCGGGCTATCCAGCCGGCCTGCCGGGCGCAGCGGCTGGCCCGAGCTTGTTCTTTAGGGCATGTGGAGGGCCATCCGGGCAGAGCCTGGGGGAGACAGGAACTGGGGGTGGGCACCAGGCGGGCTGGCCTTGGCGGCTTGGGTCGATTCCCAGGGCGCACGCCGGACGCCTGCTGTGTGTGCAGCGCCGGCTCAGTGCTGGGAGAAGCCGGAACGCCAGCCCTCTGCCAGCTCCGGAGACGACCTCGAAGGCATGACCGGGAGGGCCTGGCTGGCGCTTTTATATGGGCCCGAGACCGAAAGCCCGTCACCGTGAACTCTGCCGGGCCGGCAGGTGGGGCCAGTTTTGGGCAAGCCCCAAAACAAAGTTTTCCCGGGACTCGTGTGGCACCCGGGATGGTGGCCATGAGCCGTCCCCGAGGCTCACCCATGGTGACGACTCAGCCCCGCGGCCACTTATTTGGATGGTGCTTGAGCTCTGGTGAAGCCAGTGTTTTACTGTAACCAGCTAGTGTTTATAAAACTGAGTGCGAGGAAAGTTAAGGAGTTCCTGAGCAGCGTTAAAGCGCAGATTTTGAAATCCTGACCAGTTTAATTGCAAACTTAAGTCTGTAATGTCGTCAGGAGCGTCACCACCCCTGGGTGAGGGGCTTTACCCACCTCGGTGCGGAGTTAACCGTGTTAGGGGTGTGTCCTCTGGCTGGGGCGTGGGGAGGCGGGCCACCTCCGGGGCTGAACCTTTAAGGGCAGGCGCAGGGAAGTCTCGAAGGACAGGAAGGGAAGAATTGCTGAGCCTTTCCTAGGGGCCTCCTTGGAGGGAGGGACCGGCTCGGCCTCGGCCCCTCCAGGCTGGCCCGAGGCTGGGCATCCCGAGAGCAGATGCAGGATCTGGAAGGACAGAACGGTGGGGACGGCGGCGAAGGGGAGGGCTCCCAGCCCTGGCTGCTTCCGCAGTGTTCCCTGCAGGCTCCTCCGTGCAGGTGCATCCTGCAGGGCGGGGGCCGCCAGGTGGAGTCTGCCAAGGAGGCTGCATGCACCAGGCAGGGTGTGAAGGAGAATGCGATGGACTCAGCCAGCGTAGACTGAGACCAGCTGGTGCCATGCCCATCCACAGGTGGGGGAACTGAGGCTCAGAAAAGGGTGGGCCTGGCACCCAAGTCTAGACCTTGTGTCCCAGCTTCCTCCAGATCCATGTTTATTTAGCCCCAACACTTGCCCCATGATGTCCCCTGTAGTAATTGCTCATATCCACCCATCAGCAAGAGCCAGTTTTGAGGTTGAGGCAGGAATTCTTCTGACCTCTGAAATCATCAGTTCTCTTTAAGAATGCCACCTGATTAGATGAGAGACTACCCCCACTGCTGAGGGCAGTCTCCTTTGTTGATTGTCGATACAACCAGCTGATTGTAGATACTACGAAATAGTAACAAGTAGGCCAGTGTTTGATCAAACAAATGGACATCAAAACCTAACCAAGTTGACACGGTATCACATGGTGCACACTGGAAACTGACGTGAGGTGACTGGAACTTTACTTGGTTGGTTAAGAGATGTGGGGGTGGAGGTGGGAGTTGAGGGGGGCATTGCAGCAGGTAGAAAAGGGTTCAGAGGGCTAGAGAGCCAGTCAGAACCAACCCGGGTGTCCTGGGGCCCTGCCCACCCTACTCCCACCCCCGGCCCCTCCCTCCCCTGCCTGGACCAGCCGTGGCCTGTGAGGGAAGGCCTGGCTGCAGTGGGGAACTTGTTGGCAGGTCATTGTCCTAAAGAGCAGTGGAGGGGCTCTCGCCAAGGAAGGCGCAAACAAGGCTTCAGGGGAATACGCTGTCCCTGTTGCCAGTTCTTGCAGGTACGGGCTACCGCCACTTTGAAACACTCCCAGCTGCCACCAAATACCCAGGTCCTTTGCTTCCTGAAAGGTCTTGGGCTGCCAAGGCAGGTTTTCTGAAAAAGATAAACCCAGGCAGGCTGCCTCCCTATCCGCGGTCCTCCAGAGACAGCCACTGCGTGGCGGAGAGTGAGTCGCAAGGTGCCGTCTGGCCAGTGAGTTCACAAGGAGACGTTCTCATGACGACTCTTTGTGTTGGAGGCAACACATTTCTTTCTGAGACTAGCACATACTCATTTTCTCTTTACTTTTGACCTCGCTTGAGGTCTTTCTTTTGATGAGCAGCATATAAGGCAACAACAAAGTGTGGGCTGGATGCAGCTGATGAAGTTTAAAGACAACTTATGCCCCTAATTGTTTTTCTTCCACATCCTCTTACAGGATTAGAAAATTATAATGAAAGGGAAAAAGAATCCCAAGAGATGAGACTGTGTCGAGTTTGTACATATTCTGTCAAATGTTTCCTGGTTGTATCAGCCAAAGGGGTGCTGATGCGAAGTACCAGAACTCTGTTGGCTTTTATAAAGGGTATTTATTTGGGGTAGATGCTTACAGTCACAAGGTCCTAAAGAGTCCACCTCAAGGTACCATAGGAGGTACTTTCTCACCCAAAGTCATTGGCCCTTTTAGAAGCAAGATGGCGGGCGACGTCTGGGAGGGTTCAGCCTTCCTCTTCCTCTCAAGGCTCCATGGGCCCAGGTTCTGATCTCAGCTGTAGGCTGGCATAAGGCTTGTCTCTTTCCCCAGGGCTTGTTTCTTTCTAGGATCAGCTGCTCTCTTCAGCTGTAGACGATCAGGCTCATCTTTCTCTCCTGGGCCTCTGCCGTGTCTAATGAGCTGTCTCTCTTCCTCTGTGTTTTTCTTCTCTACTTCCGTGTGAGAGTCTGTTTTATCAACCCACTAGGGGGCAGGGACTCAATGCTGCAGCACTCTAATGACGTGGTTGAATCAAAGCTCTAATCTTAATTAAGACATCTCAGCTGAATCCAATGCAATCAAAGCATTCTCATACCCAGAGGAACAGACCCATTTATGAACATAACCACTATCTCTTTTTGGAATTCATAAGTCATATCAAACTGCCACACTGGTCTTACTGCAAACACCAGAAATTGTGCTGAGTGCCAGGGCATCCGGCCTTGTGCGGGATGGGGCGATGGAGATGACCTCAAGGAGCTCAAGGTCGAGTTGGGAGGTGAGAGCACCTGCCTGTACGAATGGCAGCTGGGAGGAGCCGGGGGCTGGGGCGGGTCTTGTGGTTGGTGAGTTGGAGGTTGAGCCCCGGTGAGGACTTGCCGCAACAGGAGGGACGGATGGAGGCTTCAAGCAGGGGTGGCCACGACTGACCGGGATGGGTGAGGGGACTCCTGTCAGGCAGGGTGAGGGGTGCTTGGGTGTGCAGGAGGCCCGTCAGGAGGTCAGGACGATGTCCAGCCGGTGCCGGTGACCTGAACAGAGGAAATGGCACTAAGCTAGGGGAAGGCTGGAGGACTAGGCGGGAGGCTGCAAGGGGCTGACGGAGCCGAGTCCCTGAGCACACGGGAGGGGGCAGGACCGAGAGGAGGCTCCGGGGAGGGGGCCGTGCTCCAGGGGCTGGCCGTTTGGTACGGGAGAGGGAGCAGGAGAAGGCTGAGCCCGCAGGAGGTGGGCAGGTGGGAAGGAGAAAGGATTTAGGGTGGGGACGCCTGGGTCCACGCGCTCTCGGGGTCACGGGTGTTCACGCAGAGGCGGGCCAGGCTGGGCACGGAGCCGTGCACGCCCCCAGCGCCTTCGCTGTGGCAGCCAGGGGGCGCGCCGGTGTAAACGTGGCCCCCTGCGCCCCCACCTCCTCGTCGGTGCCACCGGCAGGGCTGCCGTGAGGACTCGGCGTGGCCCTGCGTGTGGGGACGCTCCGGCCGTGGTGCACGGAAGCCGTTCGGGAAGGCCCGGGGGCCCGTGTGCGAAGTCCAGCTTCCGAAGGCGCCGCTCGCCGGGCGATTCTGTCACTGCGGGATGAAACGAGCACCAGCGTTAGGGGAACCCCTCCTGGAGTGACCCCCGCCTTCTGCTCGGCCCCCAGGTGAGGCTCCAGGTGGGGCTCTACGCCGTGTACCTGCTGGACTGGCTGACCGTCTTCAGGAAGGACCAGTTCCTCATCCTGCGCCTGGAGGACCACGCCTCCAACGTCAAGGCCACCATGCACAGGGTCTTCCGGTTCCTGAGCCTAGGTACGCGCGCCGCGCCGGGCAGGCGGGCGCCCCCGGAGTTCCGCGACACCGGGGGCCGGGGAGGGCTGGCTGCGCGGCGGCGCCCGGGACCTCCCTACAGGGGCCAGCTCAGCCCCGGGCTACCGGCGCCCCCGCGCACGGGTCACTGTGCGCGGCGTGAGGGGTCCACCGAGGGCGAGGAGCTGGTCTCCCCTCCGGGAGCTGCCGGTCCCGCGGGGGGCGAGAAGGACGCCGTGGCTCAAGTAGCCGAGACCGGCGGCACACCGTGGTTCGGGGCGCGCAGGATTATTTGGGGTTTCAGCGACCGAGGGATCACGGGAGGCTTCGTGGAGGACCCTGGACCTGAGCTGAGCCTTGAACGACGGGCAGGCTGGCGGGTGGTCGGACAAGCCTGCAGGGATCGGTGGCCTGGAGGGAAGGGCTGGGCTGGGGCGTTGGCTCAGGAGTTGTCGGGGTTCCGGTGTCAGCGCCGCGTGGCTGGGCTTGGCCACCAGCCACGGTTCCTGGGTCCCTGGAGAGGGGGAGCCTGCCCCCAGCCCCAGGATGACCAGTCCCCGAGCCTGAGGGGCCCTTTGGGGTGACAGGCCGTGCCGGTGTCCACCACTAGGCAGGGCTGAACGGGGGGTTCTACACACTGCCCGCGTGGGCGGCCACCCGCGGAGGGCCTGAAAGCCTGAAGCGGAGTAAAGTGGGGCCAAGCAGAGCCCCCCTCCCCCAGGAGACACCCCACGGCCTGGTCTAATTTTCCCGCCGTGAAATCGATTAACTCTGGAAGTCCCACCCCGGTACTCGGGACCCTTCCATCATCCAATTTTCTTTTTCCTCTTTTGGAAAACCGGCTGCGTGATGGAGTATGACTTCTGCTTTGCTCCTGCGGCCTGGAGCCATCCTCCTTCGATCTGGCCGCCTGCGGACTCCGAAGCATTAGGGGGCTTATCTTTAAGATGCGCGGCCAGGGGCTGCGGGGCCGGCCGCGTTCATCCCAGCTCACGGGGCCCTCGGACACTGAGGTGTTTCCTTTCGACGGGCGTGGGGCTGCGGCCGGCCCTGGCGAGCGGGGGCTGGGGAGGCCCGAGCAGCGGCCAGGCGGGCCGAGCCAGCCAGAGGCTGATGTCCAGTAAGTGCACGTGGCAGCCACGGGGTCCCGGACCTGTGCCCGGGGCCACTGCTGGCTTGTCCTGGGGCCTGTCCCCACTGGTGTCCTTGCTGAAGGTTCACCCAGTGGGGGTTCTGGGCACAGGTGCCCCCCTTGTCTTACCACCCCACAGCCACACCCACAGGGCCTGGGATATGTCCCAGCCAGGTGGCCTTTGCATCAGCAGCTCCTAGTAGGAACGCTGGTGGCAGAATTGCAGCTACGCCAGCAGCAGGTGCATGGCCGGCCGTGCCGTTAGCCAAGGAGAGGTGGCCGGCCATGCAAGCCCGCCGCCCGGGCAGCGGGGTCCGGAAGCCCAGGTGAGCGCGGGGTGAATGCCGTGTCATCAACCCCCGGCCAGCCCTTCCCCTGAGGGCGTGCACCCAAAATCCCGTGATAAGTTTCCTTTCCTCTTTCATAATGGCATTTCCAGCGTCAGCCCCACGCTCCTCCTCCTCAGTGGATGTAGCCAAAGAATTTTAACTGGGAGTGCGTTCTTCTTAAAAGGAAACTGCCGCCTTAGCGCAGGCATGCTGGGATGTTGGCGCAGTCCCCTTTATCTTTCTCTCTGGTCATTGCAGGGCCCTTAAGTGAGCAGCAAGAAGCCCTGATGACCAAGAGCCCCGCGTCGAACACGCGGCGTCCCGAGGACCGGAGCCTGGGCCCCATGTGGCCCGTCACGCAGCGGCTCCTGCAGGACTTCTACGGGCCGTTCAACGCCAGGCTGGCGCAAGTTCTCGCCGATGAAGCATTCGCGTGGAAAAAGACCTGAGGCCGGGTCCCGCGCCCGCCCTGCACCGCACGCTTTTTTATTCCTATGATTTTGTCACCATTTGCGGGGGACCTTTGACTTAACCCCGGGATTCGAGTCACCCTTCCCTCCCAAGGCACAACACCATTTCCTCATAACCATTTCAGAACTTCCTTGGTCAAGAGCCTCGTAATTGACCTCTCCCAAAGCTGCTCTAGCTGAGGCCCCGGGAACGGCCCGTTTGCAGGAATGCCGGGGCTCCTGGGGTGGGGCCGGCTGGCAAGGGTGGAAGCATCTGGAAGGCCACCTGCCTGCCCGCCCGCGGGCTTCTTGGCTCTGGGATCCGATGAAGCAGCTAGCGGTTGTGCCAGGGGCTTGCCAAACATATACTTCCCTTTCAGTTTTGGAACACAGCCTTGTTTAGTTCTCGTAGGCACACTGGGGTGGAGGGTGGAGATGCTTTCCGTTCCCCCTGCCCCTCTTCCCCTTTTGTCCAGAGCAGGCCCTTCAGGCTCTTCAGCTACAAGCCTTGTGAACTTCACCATTTGTAAGAGGGAAACTAGGTCGGTTTTCGATCGTCTGTTCATCTTTTGCGCCCGTCCCGTTCTGTGCTTGTACATGTTGCCTTTATATGTTTAATTTAGAAAATAATGTGTTCCAAACAAACCACTCTTTGCATTTAATTAGCTTTAAATAGCCTCTTTAGATGTTTTCTCGAGAAATTCCGTTTATATTCAGAAGGGAACATTTTTGCCAGATTGAGCAACTTCGAGGAATTGAACAGGTAATGGAAAAGTGAAGGAACTCAAGCCCTCAGAATGTGCATGAGAGAGAACTGGATGATTTTAAACATTTTCCTTCTGGATGGCTCCAAGCTCCCTTTCTCTGCCTTCCCTTGGGAATGAGTGTAGCCACGCTCTCCACCATCGTATGGCCAAGCCTCTTTACTCAATTATTGAACTACAGCCGAACTTGTATCTTGATTAAGAAACATGATGCCTGAGCTTGAGATGGGCATAATAGGCTTGGAAGTGGAACGGGCTTGGTAAGAGCTGAGTCTTAACGGAACTTTCTGGAACTTTCTTGGTTGCTTGGCAGCTTGGTTTCCCCAAGGATGGGTTTAAGATTTTGCCACTCACTGAGTGTTATGGGGACAAGGGAGGCAAACGCTTGCATCCACTTGGCACCCGTGAAGCTGTGCATGCGAGTGCGGTCAAGAGAAGCGGTCTAAACCGAAGTGCTCAGGTCAAGGCCACGTACGCCAAGTCAGAAGGGGCAGATGTCTGCCTTGTAACTGTAAGGGACGTGTGAGGTGGAAGCTGTGACGTCCACGGGGTGCGGATGTGCAGTTTGTCAGCTGTCTGGGCACGGCGCACATGCTTCTCTGCCAGCAGAGATGCGCAGCCCGTTAGAAGGCACGCAGAGGCCCCTGCCCTGGTGCAGCCAGGCACTTCTGCTCTGAGGGAGCCCCATGTCCTGAACATCCCCTTTCAGGGACAGTCCCCCCTTTCTCTTGCAGCTGGCCTCGGGGAAGCAGCTGGCAGGGGCGTGTGGCTGGAGCACAGGGCGGCTTTGGGCAGGTGTTGCTTCAGCGTGCGTGTGTTGTCTGCAGCACGGGGAGTGTGCACGCACACGTGGGGTGAGGGCTCGTTTTCTGAGGGGACCCCCCTGGGTGGTTTTGCTCTCAAGGCTTCTCCACTCTGGATGCAGCCCTGTTCTAGATTAATTTCTCTGCCAATTCCCTCGTCATCCTAAGTACACAAGTACACGTTCAACTCTGCCATGCCTAATGCAACTACGAGGGATTTTTCTGATGCACTCCTTGCATGTGAATAACATGTATAGTGATTCTGCTTCTTACAGAAGTTATTACTGAATGGTATTATTTCCAATATTATTTGGTTTATTATACAAATCTTTTTTATATGCACAGGCCGGTCCCTTCTGTGCCAATCGATGCCATCCAGACTTGGTTTCTCTCAAAGGGGCGCCCTGCTGCCTTGGCTCCCCCCGGGCGCGCCCCTCCTGCCTTGGCTCTCTTCGGGCAGTGGTTTCGAGCCTGTCATCCCAAACCAAAGCGAAACGGAGCATTTCCCACGACCCGATATTGAAGCGACTTTGGGTTCCCAAAAGCTATTTATCGGATTGTATTAAATCGTAAATTCCCCTCCCCCCCTTGTGTAAGGTATGTTAAGCGAATCACAATTATGCTGTACTTTTATTAATATTTAACATAATTAAATATGGATCCTGTGCCCTAAACAGCGCTGGCCTCTCCTCTCCATGGTCAGCACTTCCTGGTGTCATGCGTGTGAAAGGGCCCGTGGGAGTGGGTTGGCCCTTACCTGCCCGCGTCCTGCGCAACTACTTGGAGGCGGGGCAGGTGGGGGTAGGACCGGAAGGCCTGGAGGTGGCCCTCTCCTACGCCTGCTGGCGTGTCACAGTCCCCACTCCCTCCCTCCATTGTGTGGCTGGCCTGGACACGGGCCTGGGTTTGAGACCCCCGGGGTGACGGGGTGCCTGGCATTCTCAGTGGGCGCTCAGCTTTCGGGCAGCAGCCAGGCGGGTGTCCAGCGGCTTCACAGAGGCCTGGCAAGCCTGAGGGAGGCGGCGGGGCTGCCTGGGCACGGGGACCTGGGCACCTCAGCTATCCTGGGTCCAGTGTGGACCTGGGCTCTTGGGACTACTGGGAGCTTTGGGAGAGCCCCCCAGTTCTAGAGAGATGCACCCCGGGGGACCTTACCTCCCCAGCACTGCCTCCCACCTGGTGTGTTTGTGGGCAGGGGGCCCCATGAGCAGCATCCCAGGCCTGGAAATAAGCAGGGCTCCCCATGGAGGGATTCCAGGTATCGAGCAGGCATGGCACGTAGGCCGGTATTTTTCTCTTGCTCTGGAAATCTCACCCAGAGGACAGCTGCTGTGCTGGCAGGGGAGGCAGCACTGTTGAGACTCGCAGGGAAACGTCGGGGTGATGGACTGCATTGCCCCAGAACTTCAGGCTGGCAGGTTCCCTGTTGAGCCAACGCCGTGAGCAAAAAGCTCCCGTGGGCTGGAGGCTGCGCCCCCAGGGGTATGGGTTTTCTCTGGCTGCTGTGACAAATGATCCCGGACCTGTGGTTAGAGCAGTGGGTTTATTCTCTTCTATCTTGAGGTTCTGGGGTCCTCCGTCCACAGTGGGCCTCCCTGGGTGTATGCTAAGACGGCGGCCTGGTTGTGTGCCTTCAGGAGGCTGTCGGGGAGCACGGGCCTGGCCTTTTCCTGCTTCGGGGGGCCCCCAGTGCTCCTTTGCTTGCAGCCCCTCATCTATCCGTAAAGCACGGCATCTTCGCATCCCTGGCTCCTGTTTCCTGTGGCCTCCTCGCCTTCTCTGATGGCCCTCCCCCTCTTTTAAGCCCCCACCTCAAGGTGACCTCGGCGGTGTCTGTCACAGGGGGTGTCTGGTGGGTGGGCTGTCCATCGGGAGGCCTGGGCGGTTTGAGCGGGTGGGTGGGCTGCCCATCGGGGGACCGAGCCTCGGGGCGTGTCCAGTGGGGGGGATCGGAGTGGGTGGGGCAGCGAAGTGCGGCTGGACCGAAGAGCCGCCCCGTTCCCAGGTTGCATCGCAGGGCGCTGTTCTGGGTCATTTCTCCTCGTTTCTATGCTGACCCAAGTGCCCCCCAACCCAGGTAGGATTCCTTCTCCAGCTGCAGGGAGCCGTCACTCCCGAACGCGAACGAGTCATTTCTCTTTGTGAAGGTGCTTTCTCAGTTCCCAGGGGACCCCCCTCAGCTCATGGACAGTTTCGAGTTTCTCAAGTTCAGCCGTTTCCGAGTTAGTCATGCTTCAAGGGGAGCAGCTCGTGGAAGCCTCAGAACTCGTTAGAACGCTCTGGTTCCCAAGAGACCCCCGGGGACTGCCAAGCTCGCTGGCCCCAGCCTCACGCCCCAGGGACGGCCGGGAAGGCTGACCTCCAACCTCAGTTTCAAGGTCACTCCTGACGGCCCCGGCGGGACTCCCCCTTGACCTCTGCCCCGCCCCTGTGCCCAGCCCTCCACCCTGACCGGCCCTGCCCCTCCCAGCTCTCCTCTGCAAACCCACCCTGGCTCCACTGAGGCAGAAGGATGAGGATCGCGGCGCCCAGCACAGGTGGCTGCCCCTGGCATGTCCTTGGGACAAAGTGGTGGGTGCTCGGGCAGCTGCAGGCTCCAGGAAGAGAGGCAGGGTCCACGCCCCCACCCCCCGATGGGTGGCCGTGCTCCTGGAACTCGCACCTGCTGCTGCTCATTGCCGGTGGGGAGGGGACTTCATCGGTTTCCTGCTGGGCAGCATCTCTCGCCTGCCCGTGGGTGCCCAGCCCTGTCCCTGGGGCACGGGGGAGGACAAAAGGGGCCCCCCTTTCCCACAGCAGAGGCCCCCCAGCTCAGGGCACAGCCCGGGGGAGGCCAAGCTCCCCGAGTTCCAGTGCGCCTCAGCCCTGTGCACCGAGGCGCACGGCCGTGGCCCAGGCAGACCCCTGGGCCTCCGTGAGGCTCGGCGTGGGGGACCCGGCCCTCCACCGCCCCGACACCCCTTCCTCTGGCAGGCTGAGAAGCCCCGGGCCCTTGCTCAGCCGCCCTGCCCGCAGTGGGCCTTCTGCCCGCCTGGCCTCCAGCCCCTCCCCATGAGGGCCTGTCTGACATCATCTGCGAACCCGGGCCGGGGGGAGGGGCTGCGTGGGGGAGGGGCTCTGGGCCTCTGGGCCCCCTGGTCCAGCTCCTGCTGGGCGCTGCTGGCTCCCTGCCTCTGGAGCCCCCGCACCTGCTCTCCTGCTGGAGCTTCTGCTCGGGAGGCGCTGCTCCTCAGCTGCCCCTTTCCCCCCACCCCAGGGAGCCTGCCAGCCTGCTGGTTTCGCCCCTGGTTCTGAGCCCTGCTCCCCTCCCTCCCCTCTG
This sequence comes from Dasypus novemcinctus, assembly GCF_030445035.2. NCBI lineage: Eukaryota > Metazoa > Chordata > Mammalia > Cingulata > Dasypodidae > Dasypus > Dasypus novemcinctus. Next base: position 13,273,984 of record NC_080678.1, read on the forward strand.
CACCGTGCAGAGCTCTTCCCTGCAGTCGGCAGCCAGGCCACCTTCGGAAGTCCCCACCGGTCCACTCACTCTCCCTCAATGGCCTGCACTGACCTCCAGACTCACTCAGGGTAAAATGCAGCGGCCCCCCCTTCCTGATCTGGCCCCCGCTGGCCTCTCGGTCCTTGGCCGCCCTCCTCACCCATGACCCTGGTTCTGGCCGCTCCACCTTCTTACTCCCAGTCCTTTCTGCAGTCTGCCTTCTGGCTGCCCTCCCTGTCCGCACACTCTCATCCTAGTGCCCTCCCTGCCCACGGCCCTAAAATTGCACCTCTTCACACTTTCAGGCACTCGGACCCCTGGGACCATCTGATTGTCTTCAGAATGCAAATCATGCTGGGGCTGCTTGACGTGGTCCTTGATGTGTTTGTGGAGCACGTCACTGTGTCCCTCCCGTCTGGGTCATCAGCCCCACGAGGTGTCCTTGGAGCCAGTCGTTGCATCATTGCCCGTGCATAGTAGTTGCCCAGTAAACCTCCCTGGTGTGAGTCAGTCGGGGAGGGCGCTGTGAGGCCTTGGGGGCCGGGCTGGCTTTCTGAGGAAGTGGCAAGTGAGAGAGGAGAACTCGAGGCTGGCAACCTCAGGGCAGAGGCCTGGGAAGCAGGCAGCATTGCAGTCGAGCCCGGAGACGGGCGGGATTTAGATTCCAGGAGTGGGGAGGGGGGAGCCCATGCGGGAGGCTGGGGAGCAAGAGGACCTGGGAGTGAGCACACGGAGGCAGGCGACCTGGCAGGGACTCGGCTTACCCAGCCCCGTTTCCTCCGGCCCCCCGGCCTTAGGAAGATGGGGTGCGCGCGCCTGCGAACGCCTCTGCCCAGCACCCAGGGCCCAGGGGAGTCCTCAGCCGTGGTCCCTGCTGACCACGTGGTTGTCCTAGCAGGAGGAGGGCCCCAGCCGAGCGGGCGCTGGAGGACAGAGGGGCTTGGGCTTTGCTTCGGCCGAACGAGCCTCCAGCACTGCCACTTCCTGGGCTGGGCAGTGACGTGGTCAGAGGAAGGCTCTGGGTCATTAGTTCACTGTCCTGAGGGCGGGAGGCCAAGGGGGGCTGCTGGGGTCCAGGTGAGAGCCAAAGGGCCTGGGCAGGGCAGACAAGCGAGGAGTCTTCTCAGAGGTGCTGCGCCAGGGGGCAGGGGACAGTGTCCATACCGTAAGGACAGCTGGCCTTGGTGGAGAGCTGCTTTAGAGGTAGGTTAGCAGTACGTTCCCATTGTACAGATGAGGAAGCTGGGGCTCAGAGAGATTAGGTGACTTCCCTAAGGTCACACAGCTAAAAACTGTGCACAGTCTTGTGTTCCAGTACAAAACTGGAACTGGCATTGGAATCTGGCACACTGGACTTCTGATCCCATGCTCAGGAATAATTGAAGGATATGGTGAGCAGTGGGGAGGTCGAGTCAAAGGCAGGCTCCACCTCGGAGCTGGGCTGTCCAGTCTGATGGTGGAGGCCCTTTACCATAGTGGGAGAGGGTGGGCTGGGTTGGGTCAGTGTGCTTCCAGCAGCTGCGATTGCAGCGTTAATGGGGCAAGTTGGATAAGTGGGGACATTCCTTAAGCATCTTATTTTCACTTAGAATATTTAAAATATGTTTACTGGCCGTCTTTTGACAGAGGGCCAAAGCCTTTTCTCTGGACACGAATTCCCTCTAGGAGTTCTGGCTCATCTTTCTGGCATAAACAGCCCTGTCACAGATCACTGCTGATTTCTGGTTTCGGGTTCTCTAAAGGGCAGTGTGCGCGCAGCGCCGTCCGTGGCAGCGCCCTCCTTTCCCCGCAAACAGCGACAGCCTCTGCCTCATCTCTCCAAGGGTGGGCCAGGGGCCCCTGGGATCCCCGAGACCCTCCCAGGGGGTCCGCAGGCCAGAGCTCTGGTCCTGACCTCACTCACTCTGCTCCTTTCACTCTTCTGCTCCTTTCACTCTTCTGCTCCTTTCACTCACTTCTTCCGAACGCGCAGGAGAAGGTTTCTGGAGGCCGTCCCCCCACTCCAGCGGCCGACGGCGCGTTTTGCGTTCTAGCAATTTCTCAGCTTTGCTTCCGAAATGGGAAGTATCGATAGACAGAAACCACGAGAACAAGAGCGCCGCGGGGTCCTCCATCATCTCGAAGCTTGGGAACTGCTGGCTGACGTAATAGTCACTCGAACCAGGAATTTATGTGAGCAGGAACAACAGGCCTGCAATTTGGGAACAAATGCCCCTGACACGGGGTAAATCCAGTTTCGGCTGGAGGTCGCTTTGCAGAATAACCAAGAGCGAGGAGCGCTGGGCACAGCCCGTGCTCAGCCGGGTGTTGGGGAGGCTGGTGAGAGCCCCCTAGGGTGACGTGGTGACGCGTCACGCTGGTTCTATGTGCCGGGACCTGCCGGGAGGCCCCGCGCCGAGGGCGTCCTCTTAGTGTCCCTGGGTTCCCACCGCAGCGCCAGGAACGCGGTTCCGCCCCCTGTAGGTGGGATTGATGTGATACTGAGATTGACGTTGATATGCTGCGACATCAAGGCTGACGCGACAGCCTCCGGGTCTGTGTCTTACAGCGTTTCCCAGGAGGCCGTGGGGCAGGCAGTGCCCCAGGAGGAAGTGGACGCCGCCAAGTGGGTCCAGATGGAACCCGGGAACCCAGGTGAGGCCGGCGTGGCTGTGCAGGCTGTGGTCAGGGCCGGACCGGATCTTCAGGGCCACTCCTGGAGCGAACATCAGCACCGGGGCCTCCCTCACCCCACCCCATCGGGTGCCTCCCGGGGCTGCGGGGCAGGGGCTCTGTCCTGGGCCCTGGGCTCCCTCCTGGGCCCTGGGCTCCATCCTGGGCTCCGTCCTGGGCTCCATCCTGGGCCCTGGGCTCCGTCCTGGGCTCCGTCCTGGGCTCCGTCCTGGGCCCTGGGCTCCGTCCTGGGCTCTGTCCAGGGCTCTGTCCTGGGCTCCGTCCTGGGCTCCGTCCTGGGCCCTGGGCTCTGTCCTGGGCTCCGTCCTGGGCTCCCTCCTGGGCCCTGGGCTCCGTCCTGGGCTCCGTCCTGGGCCCTGGGCTCCGTCCTGGGCCCTGGGCTCCGTCCCGGGCCCTGGGCTCTGTCCTTCCTGGACGGCAGGAAGCGGAGTCCCCTGAAGTGCTGCTGCCCCTGGGGGCGCCCCTGACTTACTGAGGTGGGGGTAGCGAGCAGGTGGGACTGGCTGCTCCCTGGGCACTGCCCCTGCCCTGACAGTCAGAGCTTCTTTGGAGCCCAGGAACCCGGAGACAGCCAGCTCCAGCCAGCAGCTCCTTTTGCCCAGGGTTTGAGTCACGGTCGGGAAATGGAGAGTGGCTCCCTCCTGGGGGGTAGGGTGCAGGTTGGTGTCCAGACCAGAGAGGGGCCTTCTGCATTGGGCCCCACGGTTGCCCACGGAGACCGTTTGTTTGCTTCCGCCTCCACATGAGGTCATCTGCAGGAGTCCTGCCATTTTCTCTACTATCAACATAATGGAATTCAGGAAAATTCCAAAGCCGAGCCAGCCCCTAATCCTAAAGGCAGCTTGAGAGGACCTCCGGGCTGGCAGACATCTCCGTGCAGCCTCGAAGCAGCTGATTCCCCTAAAAGAGCAAGTGCCGCTGCCTCACCTAAGCCCCGAGTTCTCTTGCCACTGCATCCCCGAGGCCAAGTGCAAGTGCTGCCTCCTCCACGGCGACCTTCTGGATCCCACCCTCCCTCCGGCCCCCGGCCCTGCCGGCAGTCTCCCCCCCTTTAGGCCCTCTCCCATCCCCTGTGGCACGGATCGCTGTCTACCCGACCCGCCATCTCCCCACCCAGAACGCAAGCCGTGGGGACGGGGGATGCAGACTGCACACCCCACTGCCATCCCCGCCCCAGATGCCTGGTGGTGGGTGATGCTCCTAAGAGCTGGTGCCTGGAGAGGAATGCAACTGAGAGTCGGGGAGTAAGATGACATCAGTGAGCGACGGAGCCTCCCTGAGCCTGTTTCCTGCTCCTGAATGGGTTGGGGAGCTGGAGATCCCAAGGGGCCCTGCCACCTTCCCGGCTCTTCTCTGCCTTTTGACAGTCTGCAGGCTCGGCCGGCACCCAGGAGACACCCAAATGCAGCCCTGCGCTGCCCCCTTGTGGCTGACACGGGCACTGCAGCCAGGAAGGCGCCTTTCTCGCCCAACCTTCCTCCCAGGGGTTGCCAGAAACAAGTGAGCATTCGAAATAAAACCTCTGGAAAGCCTTCAGGAGAAAGTGAAGGTGTCTCTTCCCCCGAGGGGGGCTCGCCCCTTGGGGTGCTGATACAATGTGGGGGTGGCTTCCATCTTGGAGGCTGGGCAGACCCCTCCGGGCTGGTCACCTTGGGCGGCCAGTGGGCTGGAATTGGGCCCCTTTTCCACTTGAGCCTGGGAAACCTGGTTCCTGAAAATCATGGGAGAAAGAGCTGTTCCTTGTTCCCTGCCTGCCATTCCTCCTCTTCACCCCTGCAGGAAAAGGCATTTTGCCTGGTGAATTCAGAGGACCGAGAGCTCGAGGAGAAGCTTCCAGGAGAGCAGGTGCCCAGCTCTGGCATCTCCTTTCCTGGGTTGCACCTGACGGTGAAGAGCTTGTACAGTGGACTCAGGCTGGGGTCCCCGGGCCCCTGTCCTCGCCGTGTCCCTGGGGCTCCCACGTGCACGGACTGCGGAGTCGGGGAGGGTGCAGGAGTCACCCCCACCCCCAGGAGAGACGGTGGCTTCCTGAGCTAGCAACTGGAGGCCCCGTCCTTAATTAAAGTAGAAAAATAGCTCACAGATGATCGGGCCCCCAGTCCAGGGCAGAAGTGAAGCAGCGGGTCCCCGCCAACGCGGCTGCTCCCGCGCAGACCCACGAGGCCAGCGCGTGGGCGGCGGGGGTGGCGGTGGCAGAGCCGCAGCCGCAGAAGCAGCCCTCCAGGCACCTCCTCTGCAGGAGGCCCGCTCCCCGGGGGCCGCCCCCTCTTTGAGGACAAGGGGTTTAAAGCGACGCCAACCGACTGACGTTTGGAAGAAAAGGGACACTTGTCATCCACGCCCCCCCACGTCTGCATCCTGCCGCCTTGCGGGCGTGTGGAATTGGCGGGATCAAGGCCGAGCCCCACCCTTTGCGCCACGCTGAGCCCATTCGTCTCTATTTTGAAGGTTTCCACCACCTTCAAAAGAAGCTTCGAAGTCCCAAGGCAACTTCGCGACTGATACACAGCGCCTGTTACAAACAGCCGAGCAGGCCCCCCAACCCCCGCCCCAAAACCCTCTGGGTCAGGAGTGGGGAAGGGAAGAGAGAAGGAAAAGTGTGAAACTCTGTGCTTGTGCGTGTGTGGGGGTGTACGCCGCGTGTCCCCGTGTGCACACGCGTGTGGCCTCGGGCTGGTTCCCGCAGGTGTCCCCCAGGCGCCGTGGGTCCACCTGGTCCCTGGGAGGCAGGAGCCTCCGTGGCCCCCTCACCTGCCGAGGGTGGGGTGGCCAGGGCAGGGAGTGGCCTGCGGGGCTGCTCCGCTTCCTCAGGTACTCAGTGCCTTCTGGGGGTCGGTGGGGGATCCCCCAGTGAGGGCAGCTGCGGTTCCCCGGCAAGGCAGGACAACGGCAGGGAGGGGCCGGGGCGGGCTCAGCTGGGGGCCGCCGCTTGGCGGGGAGGTCGAGCGGGAAACGACCTTGGTTTGTGGGCGAGAACGGCAGAGGAGGGTGGGAGGGGAGGCGGCCCTATTGGAGGCTCTCTGTGGTTCCCACGTAGGCCCAGCCTCTGGCTCAGCGCTCTCTCCGGCACGGCTTCTTCACCTCTTTAGTTCCACGGCCCCCTTTGCCAGGCAGGTGAAAGCCACGGGCCCCTCGCTAAGTCCACACTGCACTGTGTGTTATTTAATCACACATCACACCCGCACCGACTCGGCCCCACAGGCGTGCTCGTTTTCTGAGTTTCAGTTCAAGCTCGTGGTCGCCCCTAAGAAGCCCGGCTCTGGTGGGCTCTCTAGAACTCTCCCCTCACGTCCAGCCGCCTGCTCGCCAGCGCCTCTGCGAGGTCTAGAGGACGTCTCGTGCCCAGCACGTACCACGTGGAGCCACTGACCTCACCTTCCGGTCACTTAGGCCCAAACCTGGGCGTCTCGTCTTGCTGCTCCGTCCCTCGGCCGGCCCACCCGGGGGTCCCATAGGCGTCCCCTCAACTTGACCTGGAATTCCAGCCTCTTCCCACCTCCCTGCCGGCGCCCAGCACCCTGGGCCCCTCCGCCTGCTTGTACCCCCACCTCCTCGCAGCCCAGCAGCCAGAGGAGCCTTTGGAAGGTGAGCGGGGGCTGTCGCCTGCTCAGATCCTGCCCTGGCCCCCCACTTGCTCAGACTGACAGCTGGGATCCTCTCTGTGGTCCACCGAGACCCAGCGATGGCCCCCCTCTTTGGCCTTGTTTCCTCCCCACCCCCCGGACCCCCTACCCCAGTCCCCCACCTTCTTGCTGTTCCTCCAGGGCCCACCTGCTCCCCCTCGGGTCTCTGCCCCTGAGCTCCTGCCTGGCAAGCTGCCTTTTCCCCTGGCGTGACCCCCCCCCCCCCCACTGCCTGGGCCCCCACGGCCTGCTTGACTTTCTCGAGGATTTCTGAGTCTTTTCCTCCTTCAGTTGTCCAAGTGCAAGTGCCTGGACTGGTATCTGGCACATAGTTCATGCTCAATAAATATTTGCTGAATGGCCGCAGCAGGAATTTGAATTTTCTTCTGGTTGCCAGAATAGGCAATTGGAGAGACGAAGCAAGAGAGCGAGAGTGTGGTGTGAGGGACTCATGCTTTAGAAAAGATCGCTCTGGCTTTGGGGGGACGGGGTGGGGGCTAGGACACACAGGAGCGCAGGGGTCTTTGTTTCCTCTGTCCCGATGTTCTTAGAGCAGCGTCAGCCGGGACTCTCTGATGGCAGGAGCACCCTCTGTCTGAGCTTCCGGTGGCTGCTGCGCACTTGAAATGTGGCTCGTGTGAGAAGGAGCTGGATTTTAAATGTCCTTTTATCTGGATTAAATTTAAATAGCTTCCTGTGGCTAGAGGCTCCGAATTACCCCCGTGAGAGACAGCGGGCCCGGGCCGGGGCGGCGGTGAGGAGATGGCGGAAGAAGTCGCATTTGGGGTCAGTGTGGGAGGCAGATCCCGCAGGTGGAACTGACAGACTGGATTTAGGGTGAGGGAGAGAGGCGGGGAGGGTGCTTCCAGGTCTTGGGCCGAGCGTGGCGATAGGGGAGGCTCGGGCTGGGCCTAAAAGGTGCTTCTGCTCTAGCCGCGTGTACCTGGAGCTCGCGGGTCGGGGTCCCCACGGGGGTGAGACCACCGGGCGAGCCTGGGATGGGACCCCTGAGAAGGCGCGGCCAGCTGAGAGGAGAAGCAGGGGAGGACCCAGCCAGTGTTTAGAGGCTAGGAAGGCAGCGGGGGTGTCCGAGAGGGGACAGGGTGTGGGGAGGGAGGCGAGGTCTGCAGCCTCCGTGGAGCCTCCGCTTCCTCGGGCTGTCACTCCCAAGTGCCCCCCTGCAGCACGCCCTGCCTCGTCGTGCTGCGGCGTTGTCGGGCTGCGCCCCCCCCCCCGAGGGCTGGGGCTGGGGCTGGCGGGGCCGCCCGTCCCCGGGGCGCTCCTCATGGCCTGACTCAGCCTCGGCCTCCGTCCAGGGCTGTCCGCTCTCTGTCTGCCCACACGTCCCTCCTCGTAAGGACCCCAGTGATGTCAGGCCCACCCTATCCTGGTCTGGCGTCCTTTCCAGAGAGCGCGCTTCCAAGCGGGCCACGCTCGCGCCAGTGGGGTGGGGTCTTGCTGGATCTCTCTGGGGGACATGATTCAACCCCTAGCAGGTGAGTGGGAGTGGGGGACAGGGCCTCCCGTGGTGCCCGGGAGGGCTGGGAGGCAGCCGGGAGAGCAGCGGGCAGGGGGCTTGGGGTGGCGATGCAGGGTGGCCCTGTGGGGTGTGCCCGGGATGAGGGAGGCCCTGGGACAGACTCTCTGTGCATCTCAGAGCGGGGGACCGGCCTCGCCTGGGCTCTGGCTGCATGTAATCCCGAAGGGACCAAGGGTCCCAGTGCAAGCCCAGGGGACCGGGCTACATGTGCTGTCGTCGAGCGGACAGACTCTGCCCGCCAGTTCAGTCTAGTTACAGAAAATAACTTGTTTTGCCGCCCGGCCTGTGGTTTTCAAAGTTAATTCTTAGTATTGACTGCAGGCCCAGGGTCCTGGCCGAGAGAAAGCAAACTTTTATTTTCTGTCCCAACTGCTGCAATACCAGTCCGCAGGTGACCGAAGCCGAGAGGCTGGGATTGAGGGGGTGCTACCCGCCGGGTCACCCGAGGGTGCGGGCAGCTGGACTCGCCATCCCCTGTAACTGCCCGTATCAGAGAGTGTGTGGGCAGGCTTAGCGACACGAGCAGGGAAACAGCCCGCCCGGGAGGGAAACAGGCGGCACGCGCTTTCTTAATGGACCTCAACTGCCCGACCCTGTGCCGCGGCCCTGGGACCGCGTGGGGCGCTCAGGACCATCTAGGAGTTCAGGTTCCCAGGGCTCTACCCGGGAGCTCGAGCGGCGCCCAGTGGCCCCCGGGAGGCTCTGCCAGCTCCTGGCGAAGCGCCGAGGCCTCGAGTCGGCGGGACACGGCTTTGCCTTCCTCTTCCACTCCGGGGGGACTGCAGCTGTGACAGGCAGACCCCCCACATTTTCTACAATTCAGGCAACCGTTGAACTGACAGGCAGAGCAGAAACGCAGAGTTCTCAGTTGGAGCCAGGGCTTAGAACGATGAAGAAGGCATCAGCAGGCCTTCGGTGTTTGGTTTTGCGAGTCGTCACCCCCGTTTATGAACGCGGCGCTCAACGTGGCGTCTGGGAACCCGGCACAGACGCCCTTTGCCCGGGGGACGCCGACGCGGCCTGCTATGCCCCCAGTGCCCAGCAGGGGGCAGGCTGGGCCTGGGAACGCGCTGGGAGGAAGGAGCCGGCGCTTCCCCGGGAAGGGCGGAGCTGGACCCGAGGCCCTGCCAGCCCGGAGTGATGGGGCATGGGGTGTCCTCTGGTGTCCTGCTCCCCACTGACACCTGCCAGGGACCCACGTTGTCCCCACTAAAGAGAACACGGGAGTCCCCGACAGGGCCTCCGGTTCCCTCTGCCTTTCGCCCTTGCCCGCCCTGGGCTCTAGGGCCCCGGGGTCCCTTCCCCTAATTGTGCTGGGGGCTGGGGACGTTGGGCCGGCTCCCTCCTTTCTGCTTCCCCTTCGGAGCCCCATTTTGCGGGGCCACTGCTGCTGCCAGGCTCCTACAGCCCGGGGACGGCGGGCCAGCGCAGGGCGGCCCTGTGACCCGCCCCCGGCCCCGGCCTGGTTCTGCCTCCACAGCCCGCCCAGTGGGCAGAAGGCCGCATTCGAGGCCAGGCTGCGGCAGCTGCTGGCTCGGCCAGTGGGCGCTTCTGTGGCCTCGGCTTTGTCATCCGCCCAGTGGGATTAAACGAGTTAACGTCGGTGAAGCGCTCGGAGGAGAGCCTGCCACGTGCTCTGAGCTATATATGTATTTCTGAAACTGCAGAATACCCCTTTCCGCTTGAAATTTACAGCGGGCTTTAATGACTGAGGTGGCGGTCGCAGCTGGAGCGGAGGCCGGGCTACTCGCCACCGGAAACCAGCTCGCGCCGCGCTCGGCCCGTTCAGAGGCAGAGCCGGGCAACGGGCCCCAGTCCTGGATCTGTCCACCTCTCCATCTAGCACATTAGGTGGTATTTTGTTTGGAGGAGATTTTAAACTGCAAAGCTCTCCCTGCACATGTGCTATGGGAGGAAAGAGGACTGGATTTCCCTGTTTCTTTCACATGCTTGGAGGTTGAGTTTCAGTCCCAGACTCTGGAAAAGTAAGGAAACCCTGACATTATATACGGCTCCAGATCATTCCGGAAACCCCCAGAGAGAAGCCAGTTTGCTGAGAGCCACGAGAGCCGTGAAGTCTCCCTCCCTGCCTGCCCCGACAGCCAGGGCTGGGATGGCGGCCAGGAGATGGCCAGGGCGTGGAGGGGGCAGCAGGGAGCGTGACAGCCTCGCTGTCCCCAGGTGGGCCAGGGCACGGGGATCTGGGGCCCGAGCTCTCTGTGCACAAGGCTTTTTATCTGGCTTATTCCCCCGGCCAGTGTTTACTCCTGAGATTCTGCACAGGTTGCCCCCTCCCGCCCCCCGCCCCCTTCCCCTCCACCCCCGCTTCCCCTCCACCCCCTACCCCTTTCGCCTCCACCCCCTCAGCTGTTCTAGGCAGGGCAGTCTCCTAACAAAGGCCGCTGGAGACAGCTCCCGTTTCATCTCTGCCTAAATAGCAAGGGTTTGCCTCTGCAGCATTGAATGTATTCTAATCGGCTTTTTATTCTAGAACGCTTCTAGGGCATGTGCATTGTTGTGTGAATTCCAATGCAAAATCTTTTTGTTTTCATCATCCTCCTCGTTCTGTTTGATTTCCTCTGACTCATGTCATCAGCTAAAATATTAATTACAAAAAGATGGCGAGGTTCCTAGAGCTGGAAATGATTTGGTCTGTCCTACATTTAACAGAGGCGGAGACAGACCTGGAGGGAGGGAGCGACAGGCACTGGATGGCCAGCCAGCCCACTGGGGCAGCAGAACTCAAACCCAGGCCCCCAAGCCCGTCCTTGGCCACGGACGTGTCTTCTGCCTGGAGGCTGGCTGAGTCCTTACTGATCTCCCTGCGGGGCACGAAGCACTGGGACGGGTTACCGACCTTGTCCGGGCCCCGGGGAAGCTAGGCAGTGCCTGAACGATCTGCAAGGCCACCAGGAGTTCAGCCTCTCTTGGAAAGGAAGCCAGGAATGGCCACTTTGGGTGTGGGCAAGGGCAGGGGCCACAGCTGTCTCCCTTCCCAGTTGAGTCATTCCTCAAACGGGGACCCCCGGGGTCCCTGCTGGGGTGAGGTGACACCCAATCCATCGTGACACTCAGAAGCTGGCTTCAAGTTAGAAAGGGAAAGGGGCTGGGGGCGCGGGAGCGAGAAGCTGCCCAGGACCTGTGCCAGCCAACCAGGGCACCGCGTTCATCGACTGCTCCGTCATCGTGTGCCAAGGTCCTTGGCAGTGCAGAGCCTTTGAGCCTCAGTTTCCCTATCTCTACACTCAAGGGATGATTAAACTCGTTTTGGAGGTTTGTCGGGATAAAATGAAATCTTTAAGAGCCTGTGCTAGCTGTGAAGGACTGTGCTGGGGTGACGGTTAGTTTACCCGACATGCTCGGGGGAGCAGCAGGGTGTGGGCATTGAAGGGGGGCTTTGCGGGGGTCAGTGGAAGGCCCTGGGTCAGGAGGCTGGGCTGGAAACGGGGTCCCCTCCCCTCAGTGGTCCTGGGTGGGGACTTGGGGATGTAGGGGACTTGGGGATGAGGGGTCAGAGGGTACTGCAGACATGGGGCGGAGTGCAGGGGACTGAAGGCGGGGCCATGCGCCCCCAGGTGCTAGCTGGGCGGCTTTGGGCAAACTACTTGATCTCTCTGGGCCTCTGGTTCTTCATTCCCAGGACCCTGGTTTGTTGAGGGTCCTAGGAATGTGCCACCCGGCACAGAGGGAGCCCCATCAGGGTTGTCGGGGCCCAGTGGGGGAGTCTACCTCCAGGTGGAGAAGTCCAGGGGGGCGGGTGGGAGGTGTCCGAGAAGGGCCTGCTAGCTGTGGCTTCCCGGTCCACGAAACCCGCTCTGCCCAGAGGAGCTGCAGCTGGAACCGGGAGGGTGGCTCGGAGCAGGTGCGCGGGGAGACGAGGGCAGGCGCGGCCCGCTCCTCCCTGGGCGCTGAGAGGGGCCGCGTTTCCTGAGCAGCCAGCGGGGGGCAGAATCCAGGTTTCCTGCGCAGATGTTTCCAGGTTCAGGTAGGCCGGGGAGCCTGGCCACTTGTCACGTCACTTGTCACGTGCGCAGAACAGCCCCGCGTGCCGCGCCGGGTTTAGGGGTTTGGCGAGGACGCGAGGCTCTGGGTGCTTGGGGGTGGGGGGTGGGGGCAAAGCCTGGGAGGAGCCAGGGCCTCTCGCGCGGACCTGGGAACGCGGCGGGTGAGGACCTGGCACAGACCCCTAACCGCACGCCGTCCCCGCAGGCCGAGCCAGCCCTGGAGGGATCAGAAATCCCCAGAGTAGCCTCGGCCCAGGGGGGGCCATTCCTGACTGTACAAGGCAGAGGGACAGTCCTGCAGGGGAGGCGCCAGAGCGACCCCCAGGGGCTGCTGCCTGTCGCCCAGCCTGGGCTTCTGCCGAGCGGCAGGGCTCGACCGCCCGCTCCCCGCCCCTTCCCTGCCCTGAGGGGCCCCCCCTCACTGCTTCTCCCTTTTGGCTTTGGCTGCCCCCGGCTACCCGACTTCTCCCACCTCTCTGTCCTCCCCAAGCCCCGCTCCCTTTCCTCCTCTCGGGTTCTCCGTGCCCTCCCGGTCCCCCCCAGATTCCCTACTGCTCACCACCCTTTGGCCCTCTTGTTCCTCCCTTTCCTTGTTTCTCCCAGAGGCCCTGGAGCAGTTTGATATGGCTATGAATTCCAAAAATGGATATTGGATTATGTTTGTAATCTGGTCTGTACCCACGTGTGATTGAGTTATGATTAGGCTTAGACTGGGCCAAACCGTTAAGATAAAAGGTGTGGAAGAGAAAAGAATTGAGGGCTTTTAATGTTGGAGTTTGATGCTGAAGCCTTAAGCTGGAGTCCTGGGAATTAAACTCACAGAGGAAAGAGAAGCAAGGCCCAGGAATGTAGGGACCCTGACCCAGAGAGAAGCAAGGCCCTGGAAGAGAGGAACCCAGGAAGCCTGAACCCCGGCAGATGTCGGCAGCATCTTGCTCCACACGTGGAAATAGACTTTGGTGAGGGAAGTAACTTATGCTTTATGGCCTGGCATCTGTAAGCTCCTACCCCAAATAAGTACCCTTTATAGAACCAACCAATTTCTGGTATTTTGCATCAGCACCCCTTTGGCTGACTAACACAGGCCCTCTCACGCGTGAGTGTGAGTTGTGAGTGTGTATGTGTGTGTGAGCGTGTGAGTATGTGTGAGTGTGTAGTGTGTGTGTGAGCGTGTGAGTGTGTATGTGTGTGTGAGTGTGTAAGTGTGTATGTGTGTGAGCGTGTGAGTGTGTTAGTGTGTGTGAGCGTGTGAGTGTGTATGTGTGTGTGTGAGCGTGTGAGTATGTAGTGTGTGTGAGCGTGTGGGGCAGGAGGCAAGCTTGGCTCTGGAGGGCTTTAGGACACAGGGTCTCAGACTTGGGGCATGTGGGATTTGTTGCAGTTTCAGAAAGCAGAAGGGAGTGAGGATGAAGAAGGGGTGTGGCCGGGGGGCGCAGGCCCCCACATTTCCTGCCTTTTCTGGAAATTGAGCAGAGTTCTAGCCTGGGCCTTGCTACTGCAACCAAGAGATCCTGGGGTGCTGCTTCCTCAACCCGTAAATTAAAGTTACGGCGTAACCCCGTAAATTAAAGTTACGGCTACCTGCCTTCTGGGGGGTGGGTGGGGGTTCAGTGAGGTGGAGGATCCTGAGGGTCCCGGGCGAAGGCTGGGCAGGCTGCGGGTCCCCGGTCCCTCCTCGCATGCTTGCTTATTGCTTCCCATGTAAGCATCCACTGGGAAAGGATCCTGCGCCTCTGGACCCTTGAAAATCCCGGATCTGGACTCAAGAGGCTGCGGCGGCTCGAACAGTTGATGGTTCTGCAACCAGCCCTGGTTCTAGGGCAGCCACGCCCTGCTCGCTGGGGCTGACGCAGCACCGAGAGTCCAGGCAAAGCCAGACGAGCCAGTCACCCTGTCACCCTCTCCCTTGAGCAGCTTATATTTTGAGCCAGGCTCACTTAGGGAGGGGCCCCACCACTTAGAAAGCCCTTTCAGTGCTGTGCGCTGGGAAGAATGGAATTGGAAACAAGGTGGGAGTAACGCTGGCTGGACAGGGAGGCAGGCTCAGCCCCAGCCCTTTCTGAAAAAGTAGCGTTTACTGTACATTGCACAATCACAGAGCACCAGGCAACAGATTGGGGCCGGGGTTGGAGGGGCTGATGGAAGCTGAGGGGGGGTGGGGCTTAAAAAAACTATTTTACAAAGCCTCAAACTATTTTACAAAGAGACTCATACAATCTCAGTGGTGCCCTGGGACTGTCCTGTTTACAGGCACAGCAGCGGCAGCGCGGCAGAAGCGGCAGCGGCTTGGAGGGTGACCAGGAAGCGTGCGAGCGGACTGCGGCAAGGAGTGACTTTGGTTAAAAGAACCCCCGGGCAGGGGGCAGGAAGCGGCTGGCTCCGCCCTTTGCCCCCTAGCCAGCCTTGCCAGCAGCTGGTCTATTCCAGCCCTCGCCCAAGTCCTTTCGTGGAGGGGACGGGAGCTCAGGCCAGGGAGAGACCCCCACTGTCCCCGAAGCATTAGAATCTAGAAGACGGATGCATCGGGCAGTGGGCGCTGGAGGTGGTAGCCCTCATCCAGGGGAGGCATTTGTGGTGCATTCGAGACCGGCTCGAGGCCGCCGAGAAGGAAGCAGGCCTGGCAGCGTGGCTGCCAGGAGCTCAGGGGACAAGGGAGGTCCCTGGGGGCTGCTCAGAGGGGACTTCTGGGCAGGGGCTGCAGTGGGCCCTGAAGTATTTGGGCAGGTGGGAAGGGAAGCCGTTCCAGGCAGTGGAAATGGCCGGGGGGCAGGACAAGAGGGGCAGGGAAGGGCCAGGGCACACGAAGAGGATTTTTGTTGGGGGAAATTAGGAGATGAGCTTCACGTATCCTGGCCCTGGAGATGAGAAGACAAAAACCAGACCAAAAAAACTGTCACTGTAAGAGCCTTCACTTTCAGTCTAAATTCTCCTTGGGAGACAGTTGAACCTGGGACCTCATACATGGAAGCAGGTGCTCAAGCACTGAGCTACATCTGCTCCCCCAAAGCAGATTCTGGTGAAGGTACAGAAACGGCATCTGTGCGTTATCAGAGGTGTGCGTTATCAGAGGTCCACTCTGACCCACAGAAGAAGCTGAAGTGGAGCAAGCCAAGTTACAGGGTGGCCCTTTCCATAAAATCTAGTTCTGTTCCCTTTCTCTATGCCCTCGCACTATGTCCCCAGGAAGCTGGGAATCATCATGGCTCTATGTTAACATAACGGCTCTTTAATTTTTTCCCTGTTAATGTGCGTAAGAAGAAATTTCCAAACATTGGTCTATGTGGAAAAAATGAAGAAAGAACTAAATTTTCACTGGTTTAAGGCAACATGCGAAAAATAAAGTAAGGGTAATGAGTTTTCAATAAAGCTAGGTTTTTCAATTTAGAGGACTGCCCTTTCCACTGAGATGATTCTGTTCCTGTATTTTTGATGTTAAACTAGATTTCTTTAGCAAAATCATGGTGAGAGGT